>NC_044357.1:19676459-20366959 GCF_007364275.1 Archocentrus centrarchus
TTCATCTTCTTACATTTAATTAATGATCACACAATGAAAATAAAATAAAAAAAAACATAATACATAAACAAACTATTTGACCTTCAGCTCTGCTCACATCTGCACCATTCTTCTCTTGTGCCTCTAAGCTGAAGACAAACATTTAACAAAGCCAGAAAAAAAATAAAGGTAGAGGGGAAACAGAAGACTTTGTCAGATCAGCTAATTGAGTATTTGGCCCAAAGCAGGAGCCATTTATAAAACCCTTCTTCCCTCTAGGCCTGCCCAACTTACTCATTCTTCTGCCACTGTCCAGCTGTGTGCTGCTGTGACACAGGGTTTTGTCACCCCTGTTCCTGTATACTCCCTGACTCTCCCTCATTCATCACTGCAGAGTGATTCCTGGGTTTAAAGGAAAATGATAAAGTTGCTTGCGGCCTCACTGTGGACACAGCAGGACCCTCAAGGCTAAAGTGCTCTTATCAGTCAAAAGCTCTTCTGGGTCAAACTGCCCTTCTGATACTAGACGCAAGGTAACAAAAGTACAGGTTAAAAAAAAATAATAACAACAATATAAAATGTTGCAAAATCTCCACATCACACACAAGCACACAGATGCACACCAACAATTTTGCCACCCTCAAGTTTGCTACTAATCTCACTTGTTTTACCCGGTTTGGACAACACAAGTCTTTCATTATGTTTGTTGCAGCAGGAAACTACTTCATCTTTTTTGAAGATGACAATTAAGAGCCACCCGTGTGTAATCAGAGTGAATGTCCCAGAATCATAATAAGTGTCTACATCATCTCCCACCCTTTCCCATTTGAACAGCTGTGACTCCAGCAGTGCTATTGGCAGGCTCCATCCTCTATTGCCTCATTTAGTTGCGGTCTCTGAAGTGTTTGTCTGGAACATTATGGACCTCAAACAACTGAAGATATTTGTACTGTTGTTATTTTGTAATTATTGTTTCTTTGGGGTTTTTGACCCCCCCCCCCCCACAAAAAAAAAAAAAAAAAAAAAAAAAAGAAAGAAAGGTGATCTAATAGCCTTGGGAGATACCTATTTTTGCACATGTTTACTTACATCAGTCATAAACTGAATAAACAAACTGAATGAGAAAGTCACTGTGATAAACAGGTCATGGGTCATATCTTCAGCCATAGTATAGACCATTTTTACTCCTCAGTCTTCCATTCTCTAGACTATGTAACATTTATTTCGAGTAAGACTGAAAAGAGTAATAAGGAAAGGGGAAAAAAATTAAATGAGCTGTGGTCACCATGAAGTAATGTCCTCATTTCAGAAAAACTTAGTGTTACTGTTGTTCTATATCCTGTTACATCCCAGTAATATAGGCTGTTATTACAACACATCACTTTATTTGGTTATGTAAATGTTATGTTTAATCTGTGATCTGTTAAAACCAAAAACAGAAAATTGATCATTCCTTGAAGAACCCTTTTCATTCATTTATTTATTTATTTTATCTGCACATAATGATTGTGTGTCTATTTGTTGGTACTGGTGATTGTTAATTAGGAGGAAACCACTCCAACTTAAATATGAAGAGAAAATGTCTCTTCATAATGAGGAGTTGAGGAAAATGTGTTTTTGTCTGCCTCCAAACTGTCTGCATCATAATCCTGTTTTGCGGGGGCGCAACAGCACCGACAAGATGTTTCCTCATTTATTTTTTTTTTTTTCACATGTAGTTCCTCCTCCTTTGCTTTGACATGTTTTTTTTTTTTTTAAATTCATGTACTTTATTTTTTATTTGCACATGTTGATGAACAAATCACTGTTAATAATCACTACCTTTGAGTAGTGTTTGTAATGTAATTAACATAATTGTCTGGTACTGTTAAAACATTTATCATTTTAATTAACCTTCAGCCTCTGAAATATCTGAATTGTGAATTCATCATTAAGGTTATATTGAACAATACTTTATTTCAGACTTTTCTATCAAAGTGATCCCTGTAGTTATTAGTAAAGTTATTTTTTCACTTTCTTGTTATTTTTTCTTTTTTGCATAAAATCTTTATAATAGTCCGTGAGGTATAGGACCAACCTAGACTGAAGACTGATCTGCAAACGTAGTATTTCTGCTGAGTGCAGCACTATGCCCACACCAGTTTAAAGAGATTTCCAATTGCCCATTCCATTTTCCCACTCAATATATAACATCCTGTTCATGCCAGGCACAGTAAGTGTTACTATTTTTATATCTATCTATGGATCCTTAAATGGGACTGTCACTTAACTGAGCAATTATAGTTATATGAATAGAACCAGTTTTTTATGGAAATCAAAACACCTGTCCTCTGCCTTTTCAAATTTAATTACATTAACCAGCTATGCTAAACAAGTTCCCCAATTGCTAGGACTATTTATTTTCCTATTCTGTACTATAGATCCTGAGTCCATTTCATAAACCTTAAACATCCAGTGAAACAATTACTCAGCTATCCCTGCACAAAGATACTGTTATTGCTCAGAGAGATCACTATGAGAAAATGTATTTTATCCTTTGCACTGCGCTGCTTCCAAAGGCTGAAACATTACTAATCCATAATCTGCCCTTGTGCCTGGTGTAAATTCTTAGATATTCTAAATTAAACAAAATTAATTTGAAACACTGAAATGGCATTTTGATTTGCATTTTGGGATTTGACACCTAAATGATAATGTGTCCTCATCCAACACTTGCACCGCAATTTGCAACTCCTGTCGTTAATATCTAGACCTTGTGGCAACTGCCGTTGTGAATTGATGCTTTAAACAGTAAATAAAATTGTATTGAATTGAATAGAATAGTTAAATAGACCTCTGCAGTGTTGAGGTGCACAGCCAGGATTATGAATTTTGCAAGTGTGAAATTTCACTTGCATAAATGCCAAGTCATTATAGAATGCACTGGGAAGTTCAGGCAACTGTTATTATGCACTGTTTATCTCATCAGTAAAGTACATCTTTGTACTTTGTATCACATTCAAAGCAGTGGGATCCAGAAAACCAGGAAGTGGCTCATACACACAAAATATGGGAAAAAAAAACAAAAAAAACAAAAAACATTCAGGTGAATTTGCTGCCTAATATAGGCATCTGAGATCTGTGTTTTAAAGTATTATCCAAACATAATCATTTCTATAGTCTTGACTAACTGCTGAGCACAAGAATCACAGGGCAGTCATATTTTCCTATCTCATTAACAGATACTTTAGCAGATGTCTTTACAGGCCAAAACAGAGCAATGTCAGTGAATGTGCCTGTGGAAGAAGAAAGGCTTCCTCTCCTTGAGAACCCTGAGGACTTCCTATCTAATGAAATGCTGTCAAGGTCCAGTGAGCTGAGCTGCCAGAAGAAAGTTTCACAGTGGTGAAAAGCCCAACAACCAGCACAAAGCGAGAGGCATATGTCAACTCTAACTCCTCATACACTTATTACTTTTTGGGGAGCCACACAGGCAGATAACAGGGATGCTGCCTTGTGCACACAAACGGAAATGTGTTGCTTCACCCCGACCTGATACATTATTTATTTCCCACTTTAACCCCGACGGCTGACAGCAGTAATTAATTTAGATAAAGCAACTGCAGAATCCTCTGAAATGAAGTAGCATGTCCACCGAGCTGCTGTAGAGCAGGAGAGATCAGAATCGCATTGTATTGGGGATAAAGTTGTTTGAAGGTATAGTATTGCACCATTCATTTCACTGTTGTGAGTGAAGTTGCGTGTTTGCTGTCCGTAGTGAGTCGATTCCATATTCTAAATAAATTTAGGAGTGCACAGCAGAATTAGACAAGCTGTAATACAGAACCGTGCAGTGATTTCAGTTCTGCAAGGCATCCATCACTTCTGACTAAAATGTAATATGTGGAGGGTTAGACTGTATAAACTGAGTGAAAAGATTACATTCTGGTTTTGGGGGATACGTGTCTTTAAAGAATTGAAGGCTCTGGCTATCTGCACAGAAATAATCATTCAAGCAAACCACAGTCCACAGATGCGGCAGGGCTGTATTTCATGAGCTCCACGCCTCACGCTGACTTTTCCAGCTAATTAAACAAGAAGCTGAAACCGACCGAGAAAGATGAAGACTGTAAGGTGGGAAACAGCCTGCAGCTGGCGTAACAGGAAAAAAAAAAAAAGAAAAAAAAAAAGATAACTGTCATAAAAGTGAGGAGGAAAGATTGTTGTTGCTGCTGTTTGTAACACTGCCTTAATCTGCTGCATTGGCTTGAGAAGTATTTCCATTCTCATTAAAGAAAAGCTTTGCAGCATGATGGTCAAGGCTACTGTTCCACAGCAAGGAAACATCACATCCAGTGATGTCACTGATTTATTTATCACTTGTTTTCACTGATGTATTTTTCTATTTCAGATTTAAGCAGATTAGAGATGAGTGCGGCGTGAGGGGGCTGTGGAGAAATCAGTTTCTGGGTAGGTCTGGAAAAAAAAAATGCGCAAAAAGACATAAAAGCTGCTGTTTCACTCACAGTGTAATGATAATTGTGTCATTCTGCCACACTAGCTTGTTTTGTGGGTATTAAAATAATCCTCAAAATAGAGGATTTGATTATTGGATGAGGATGGATGGATGGATTTGACATTGTACATACTGTATGCTGCTGGTTGGTTGCATTGGTTATTTTCATCATTCATAATCATGTGTAAAATGAAATTAAACAGCTCCACTGGCTTTAGGGCCAAAAATTGGCTATTGCACCCAACAGCTGTGGTGCATACAGGATTTCCACTACAGCTACATCAACAATTGTTTGAATAATGTTGTAAAAGACACAATTTTGTTTGAGACTTCAGTCACGTGAGGATCTGTTATCTCCCCAGAGGATATTAAATTAAATCTATCTTTTCTCTCTCTCTCTCTCTCTTCAAGCTCTACATGGTTCACTAACCATACAGAAGAGCAACATCCATGAGAACAGCTGTGGACACTGTGAATTAGAAAACATTTGTTTGATAGGTTGATTTACAATTTAGTAGAAAAGCTCTTTTAAGTAAAATAATTGGTCTGAATAAACCCTAGTAGAAATACAATATTGGCTGAAGTTCAAAGCCTGAAAATGATGAGAATAGGACATGTTCTATGATTAAGACTGTAACACATAACCCCAGAGGAGTGGATGAGAAGTATGTTTGGTTTCTTCATCTTACAGTTGTCTTCGTTAGCTGGATTGTCTGGTCCAGTGCATAGGATGATTACAGTTCTCATTAAGGATGGACTCAGGCAGTGTAAATCCCAGGACAGCCTTATGAACAAGGAGAAGAACTGGCAGAGCGTGCCTAGAAGACACACTGTCTGTACTATCTGTCTCCAGAGTTTAATGCCATGATGAGAACAGACCTGGTTAAAACAGCTTAATTTCAGTGATATAGTCCTAGTGCAAATGAGTTTTACTGTGAAGTGTCATTATGGAAAGTAAGTTAGAATATGTGTGTATGATTAGTGGAGTGCAGTATTAATTAATTCGGCTTTAATAGCTTTAATCATTTTAACAGTTTTCAAACACACTGTGACACTGTTAATGTACACGTTCCTGTATACAGAGAGAAGAAGAAAAACAGCGCAACTTGTGAAATGAATGCAGCTCTAAATCATTCAGTTTAAGCAGCACTGTTTCATTAACTGCAAAAGACATTTAAACGAAATTAATTAAAATTGGCAGAAAAGTACATTCAGCAACTGTAAAAGATTAGCCTGTCGCAGGGGGAAAAAACTGTTGTTAATTGGGCAAAATTTGAATATATCTTGAGAAGAAAGTTTAAGTTGTGTCATTTGGACACTTAAGACTTGCCCTGAAGATTGATTGCAATTATCTTCCTTCTGGCAGACTGGGAAATTCATATCTCCGCAATTACTGAACAACACTTTAGCTACTCTGTTTCCTCCATTTTTTTTTTTTTTTGAAGTTTTATGAAGGCAGTGTTGATATACCAGGTGTTGATATTCCAAACATACATGTCGAGGATAAAAATCACTGCTCACATCAAAGATAAAGCATTTTTAGGCAAATAATTTCACAGCTGAGACCTCTCAATGAAATCAAGCACCTGCAAGTCTCACTTCATATGCGTGTATTTAAAATAAAGTTAAAAACAGCATTTTAAGAATGCTCTTGTGATAATGTGGCATATAACAGGATAATATACTGTAATGGCTACCAAGAGTGCTCCAAGAGGAGATGGGAAACCCTTAACCACATCACAGGATGTTCAACTTCAAAGCAACATAATCCAATATTTTTAGGAATCATAAAATATGTGTTGAAAAGAAATCAAAATGCATTACATACTAGTAGCTTTTGATAAAAATTAGAGGTTTTTGTCCTTGCATATGCTCTCCCAGAGTTAATAAAAGGTGGAACAGCATCGCTTCATGACTTAGTCTTGTTATGAAAGATGGATCTGCTCACTGAACAAAATATTTGCATAGATATTAAATACTATCACAGTCTATTACAATAATATTGAACTATGGTTGCTTGGTAACATCTTGAACTTTTCAGACAAATCACATTGCGCAATTTAGTGCATAGAAGGGCAACATACCAGCTCAATCAGGCCCATGGGGGCCCAAAAGGGAAATAAAAAGCAACAATGTTAAAAAAATGTGAAAGCAATTCAAAATGATAATTATTTACTGCTATTTCACTGTGTTCCAACAGAGGGTGCTCCTCTTATGTAGGCAAACAAAGACTTTCTATCATGAACTACAAGACGTTACTGATCGCACCTGCCAGAACCTGCTCATTTCAACATCAGGAATTTCAATAAGGAGAGATCATTAAGAGGAATTGAAAATGATTTATTGATAAGGTGGGCAGAAAGATGATTGGACTAAAAGTGAAGTCAGCACTGGGCCTGACAGTGAGGGAAAGTAGGCAGGTGAGTGATTACAGATTTTCCTTATTGTACTTACGCCGAAGCTTCATAACACCAGACACGGTCTCAAATTAATCATCAAATATGTATGTAATGTCAATATTTGTCGATTTTTCATTCAGTGATGCAGAGCAGTACTGCAGTGGCATTTATAGGTGTATTAGCTACATAATGCTCCCACCACCACCACCTTTGATTGTAAAGCTGTGTCTGATGTGCATCAGTCAATTTGCAAGTTCTACAGCAGTGCTTTTCTTTGCTGCGGACACACCAGTGTGATCTGGACTAATTTAAAAAGTTGGTGCAGTGTTTGCATGCATTGCTTTATTAAGTTATCCTTTCATTATAGCCTCAGAGTACACTAAATTGATACATGACATTGCAAAAAAAAAAAAAAAGCCAACAGAAAGCATTTTTTTTTCTTTTCTTTTCAATATGGAACCCAGGCCTTCTGGGTTGGCAAATAGCCTTCTGTACACAATATAAATAAGCATTTTGTGACAAAGCAAGAATGGAAATAAATCTGATACTGCTACTCCACTCCCCCTCTTTTTTTAAATTAAAAAGATTCATCAAATATGCCCCAACAGCTCAAAAATAAAGCATCTATATTAGATTACATGAAACAGTGTGAGAGGTTGCTGCTATTCAAAAAGTATCTATTCCAGAGAAAATTATTATCTGAGATTACTGTCTTTAATAATACCATGCCTCCTTCAAACAGGTCACTAGATAGAGACAGAGCAATAAGATAATAAAGATATGTATATTTAGATGTTCCATTCACTTTCAAATGAGAGTCTAAATTCACAGTAAAAGGCACAACACTAATTACACAGATATTGAGAGTGGAGGCTTCTATAGATCAGGTCTTGCTTTTGACCCTCAGTTAATTTCAAATGAGGCTAAAATCCAATTAATTGGAATCTGGCTTCAGGGTTGGTAATCAGTAGGTTCTTTCTGAAGAAAATTACACCTCAAAGGATAATCTATTTCAGGAGTATATTACAGCATTACATAAAACCCTAGAATATAGGTTTCCTTCAGTTAATTGCTATTATTTTCCAAAGCAGAATCTATGTTTCTCAAATGGTCTTAGATTAAACAACCAATTAAACTGCTTTTGCAGCTTAGTGACTTCTGAGAGAAACAAAACCCAAATTATTTATTCTTGATACTGTAAAGCATCACTTTGTCCTTAATAATTTACCTTTTAGAACCAAAAAAGATTGAATAGATTGCCCAACTTATGACTGACTGACAGCAATGCAGGAATTTAGTAGCTAAAATGTAATTAATTTCCTACTATTCAATTTAAAAAGCGATTTCAGTCCTTTCTCCTCACAATGTGATGAATTTCTTTTTGATGAAGGGGTGAAGGACTAATTATTCTCATAATACGACGAGGTGTGATTAAATAATACATGAGTGGATTTCTTTTTCATATTCATTTATTTATTTTATTGACAGCTGGGTTTTAAAAGAGCGTTATGGAATCTTGGCGTATACAGAATTGCCCTTCTTTTTAACTTCTGTCTCTTAAAACAACATATTTATAAAGCTAAAGTTCCAAGAGAAACAATTTTAATAGTCCACATCCACATTTTCTTTTTCTTTTTTATTTCACACTGAGTGAAAAGTAAAGCTTTCAAGGCTGGGTTATGTACAGGGGGAATAGAAAGATCAAGTTCATCCTCTTATGTTAAATTCAGCTATGTGACTGTAAAATGTGCACCCACTACCAGTCATTTCAGCAGTGCACTGGATGTAATGAAAAAGAAGAAGAACTGTAGTGAGTGTTTTATTTTAAATGAAGAAGCTTCAGTACATCTAAGTTAAAGTTACCCCATGGCTTCAGCTACTCACTGTGTCTCTGTCTGTCTTAAATCATCCTGAGACCTCAGACTCTGTCCCTACTTACATTTCCGTATTCCACAAACGTCAGGTCAGTTATGTTTGCATCTTTCAGTGAATATTTGTATGTTCTGTATCACTATGTGTTTTGTCTGTTTCCTTTATCTGTTGTGAAGATAGCCGACATTTGTTTGAGTTTCAAGGTCCTTCTGGCCTTCAAGCTTTATAAGGTGTAGATGGTCCCCACTTTTGATGAGGTCACAAAAAATACTTCACTAACAACAAGTAACTGCCTGGATTAACCACAAATTACAATGTGGAATGAGCATTTGTAAAACCTCTGTTGATATATGCACAAACAACTAGCTCGTTTCATAATCTGTATATGTATAAATGTGCATCTAAATACTATCATTTACTGTTTCTATCCATGTTTGTAAATGACGTACTAAGAGGGAGTAATGCTTTATAAAGCATGAATTAAGTAGCTACTACCTTACTAATGTTTAATAGTGATTATAATGTGACGTCTAAGTAATTCAAACTAATTAAAGTTAAGATTTTCTTCAGAACAACGGCTTTGTTCATAAGGCAATTAAGAGTTTATGCTTTATGTTGTGGTCACAGGCTTGCTTGTGTGACTCTGAACCACCTGTCTGTAGGTGGATGATGAGCAGCTATGTTTGGGATTTTTCACAGGAGAAGCAGGTCTGCAGGTTGTGGCAAGCTTTTCCATTTGCCTTGACAGAGTGGCCGGAGTGGGTTTAGACTTGCTCGGCCATATGATGTTGGCAAAAAGTAGTCTGCTGATGTTGATTTATTATCTGTTGATGCTGATTTAGACTCTGCATTGTTACATGGCTAAAAGGTGGTTTAAAAAAAAAAAAAAACCAGTGTATTCTAATAACCACTTCTCATGCGAGACATGCGTCTACGCTTTTTAGTTGATATCTGGACACTGAAGAAATTGAGATGATTTTCAGATACTTCCAGTTTAGTAGAATGAGCGCTAACCTCCATGTTGGTATGGAGAAGCAAATATAATGTGCACTTTTGCTTTTTTTAAATAAATAAACAGACCCTAACATACTCCATTCTTTTTACCTAGTAGCAGGGCATGGTCAAGATAAAACCATTTGCTTTTGCATCTGAACTCTCTCTGGAGAGCCACAACATATTCAGTTGGCCCTGATTCTATTGGTTAAGGTTTCCTGTCAGGCTGTGGGTGACTCTGGAGTTCTGTGAACTCTCTCTACCACAAGGGAGTCAGGGAAATTGTGCTGACCCAGCAGCTGCAGGTATAAGACTCTTAATAAAGATTCTGATGCCTCAGGGATGTTAAACATGCAAAAGTTTTGAATGAAGTTCAGCAAGGCTGAAGTTCAGCCTTTCGGCGGTGAATGCCATCCTCAAGTGCTTAGATTGAAATATCAGCTATTCTTGATGTTTACACAGAAACAGGTCCACAAGATAAAACATCTTTGGGTGTATAGGATTGCACCCATTTTGGACAGAGAATATCATGGGGAAGAGCAGTGAAAAACAGTTCTTATATTACAGTAAAGAGCTATTTTTTTCTACATGGCTGTGTGATCACAGTGTCACTTCATGCATTCACTACAATTTTTGAAGTGTCCTACTTTCTATACTTCCTGTTTGTGTGTTTTACTACCAATTTTCTTTATTTTCACCAGCCAGAACCTCAGATGTTTCAAACAAACAAAAAAGCCAGGCACATATTTGTACTGTAACACAAACATCATTGTAGAATTCAGTCAAAATTATACAAGAGCACATGTCTTTCTTCTGTTCGGGCAGTAAACATAGGGATTATCTGGTTTAAGTCATTTGCACACACTATTAAGCATCAGTGAGGTATTAGTGTTGCACTACTCCTCCTTAGTATGTAATTTCTAAACATGGATATAAATGGTTTATTCATGGTTAATTAAGCTCATATATAACAGAATTAATAACAGCCTTATTATATGTTTCATACTTTATAAATGATGGATTAACTGACAGAGTGATACAGAGCAAATGTTCTGTATCACTTGTTATCTATCAACTGCCAAAATCCTGCAATGATTTTCTGAATTAATAAAAAATGTTTTAGAATTCTTTACTGGCAAGATCAACAGTGTCAGGTCACAGTTCAAGTCTGTACTCTTTCAACCAGCCCAAGTCTCTTATCCAGTTCTGTTCTCCGAGTTTAAACTAATTTCCACAACAAATCTCCTTGATATTGTCCCTTCTTCCTGCCCAACAGACATTATCCTTCCTAAATTCATTAAAGAGGTTCTACCTGCCATCTCCCCCTGGCTTTGCTATATTATAAATTAGTCTCTTTCATCCAGCTATATTCCAGACTACTGTAAAACAGTCAGTGTCTTTCCTCTGCTTAAAAAATGCTCCTTAGACCCCACTGTTTTAGATAATTACAGGCCAATTTCCAACTGCTATTTATTTCCAAAATCCTTGAGAAAATTGTAACTCATCAGCTCCTTCGGTTAGTTGAAGTTACGTCGAATCCTTTGATGAATTCGATGTAACCACAGCACTGAAACAGCATTATTACAAATTACTAATATATTCTCATGGAAGGTGAATCTTCCATTTTAGTCCTCATAAATTTGTCTGCAGCCTTTGATACAGTTGATCACACCACTCTTATCAGCAGATTACAAAACTGGGTTGGCATCACTGGTACTGCTCTCAAATGGTTTTCATCATCATTTTCATTTATCTGACAGATACTTTAGAATTCAGATTAACCAATCTGCATCCTCATCTGCACCTCTTGTATGCAGAGTCCCCCAGGGCTCAAACCTTGGCCCAATTCCATTTCTTTACAAATGTTACCCCTGGGCCATTTGCTTAACTGCTTAAATGGAATGTCCTATCATTGCTATGCAGATGATACACAACTGTACTTTTCTGTCAACCCAACAACCTCGGCAGCCTCTCCCACCTCAGCGAATGCTTTTCTGCCATTAATGACTGGATACATTCAAATTTCCTCCATCTCAATACCAGTAAAACAGAAGTTCTTGTGTTTGGCCCTGTCAGTATCTCTGAGGTCAGTCAGTGCATTGGCCCCCCTCACCAATAACATCAAATCATCTGAAAATAACCTTTGTGTCATTTCTGACCAACATCTGAATTCTGAATCTCACACCTCAAAACTCATAAAATCTTGTTTTCTTCACCATAGAGATATTGCAAAGATCAAATCCTTATTGTCATGCAATCATCTTTTTTCTCCCACCTTGAATATTCTAACTCACTTTTTTTGTGCATATCTCAGTCCTCCATAGCCCATTTCCAATTCATGTAGGCTGCTAACAAAAACTAGACAATATTCACATATTACACCTATTCTTGCTGACCTTCATTGGCTTCCAGTGAAATTCAGAATGAACTTTGAAATCCTGTTATTAACATATAAAGCTCTACATGGACAGGCCACTGCTTATATATCAGCCACTGAGACCTTATCACTGCAGCCAGCCTCTCAGATCCTCTAACCGGGGTTTCCTAATTGTTACACAATCTAATCTAATGTTACACAAGAAGTGAAAGTGGTTTTGACGTTGTTGCATCCAAACATTGGAACAACCTTCCTCAGCCAATTAGGTCAACTGAGGCTATGATTTAAATGATTGCTGAAAACACATTTTTATAGGCTCTGGAGCTTGAAAAAGGCGACTGGACTTCTTTTTTTTTTTTTTTTTTTTTTGTTTCTTGAAGACCTTTCACCTCTCATCCGAAAGGCTTCTTCAGTTCTCAACCAAATGGTGGAGAGACCCAGGTATTTAAACCCCTGTGGGCGTAGTCCCCTGGAGGTGGTTATGACCCTCTATTGATCATGTGCGTGAACACATGTGTCCAGGTGTGAAGGGGGCGTGGGTCATATTTAATCAGTGGTTTCAGTTGAAACCAATTTAGGACTCCGCTCCATTGTTTCCTGTGGCCTATTGAGGTCACTGGAACAAAGGTGTGAATGGGGGTTGAGACGTCTGGGAAGGGAGCTCAGGACAGCACTGTAAGCGGGGGAAAGTTGGTGACGTAATCCACCTCCTCTGTTCAATGATGGTTGTTCACAGTGGACATAGATGGCTTCTTTCACTCCTCTTTCAAACCATCTGTTTTCCCTGTCCAAAATGTGAACATTGGCATCCTCAAAAGGGTGCCCTTTTTCCTTCAGATGCAGATGTACTGCTGAATCTTGTCCTGTCGAGGTGGCTCTTCTATGTTGTGCCATTCGTTTGTGAAGAGGCTGTTTGGTTTCACCAATGTAGAGGTCCGAGCACTCTTCACTGCACTGAACAGCATACACTACATCGCTGATCTTGTGTTTGGCGGGTTTGTCCTTGGGATGAACCAGTTTTTGCCTTAGGGTGTGACTTGGTTTGAAGTATACTGAGATGTCATGCTTGGAGAAAAGTCTTCTGAGTTTCTCTGACAAGCCTGACACATATGGGATGACAATGTTGTTCCTCTTGTCCTTCCTATTCTCTGTAGTTTGTGTTTGGCCTTCATTCCTGTGCATCTTAGCTGATTTGATGAAGGCCCAGTTGGGGTAACCGCATGTTTTGAGGGCTTTCTCAATGTGTGTGTGTTCCTTATGCTTCCCTTCTGCCTTAGAGGGAACACTTTCCGCACGGTGTTGTAGGGTCCTGATCACCCCAAGTTTGTGTTCCAGAGGGTGGTGGGAGTCAAAGAGGAGATACTGGTCTGTGTGTGTGGGCTTCCGGTAAACTTCAATGTTGAGGCTTCCATCTTCCTCGATAAGCACCGCACAGTCCAGGAATGGTAAATTGTTATCTCTGGTGTCCTCCCTGGTAAAACGTATGTATTTATCCACTGAGTTAATGTGACGAGTGAAGGCTTCTACTTCTTGGGTTTTCATTTTGACCCAGGTGTCATCTACATATCTGTACCAGTGGCTAGGTGCCATCCCTTTGAAAGAACCAAGAGCTTTACTTTCCACTTCCTCCATGTAAAGGTTGGCTACAATGGGAGACACTGGGGAGCCCATGGCACATCCATGCTTCTGTCTGTAGAATCCATCATTGTATTTAAAATATGTTGTGGTAAGGCAGAGATCTAAAAGTGCACAAATCTGATCTGGGGTGAAGCTGGTTCTGTTCAGTAAGGAATCATCTTCCTGTAGTCATCTTCTGACGGTCTCCACTGCCTCAGTTGTGGGTATGCAAGTGAAAAGTGAAACCACATCAAAGGACACCATGGTTTCATCTGGATCCAGTACAAGATTCTGGACCTTGTTGGTAAAATCTGTAGAGTTTTCAATGTGGTGGGGTGTGATGCCAACAAGCGGTGATAAGATGGTGGCGAGGTGTTTGGAAATGTTGTAGGTGACCGAGTTTATACTGCTGATAATGGGTCGAAGTGGGACTCCTTCTTTGTGGATCTTTGGGAGTCCATAAATGCATGGAGTGGCTTCTCCAGGGTACAGGCGGTAGTAAGTGGGGCGGTCAATGGCTTTTTCCTTTTCAAGTTGTTGCAGGCAGCAAACAACTTTTTTCTTGTAGTTGCTTGTGGGATCACGTCTCAAGACCTCATAAGTATTGTTGTCACTGAGGAGTGTAGTAATTTTGTTGTGGTAATCCGATGAATTCAGCACAACCGTGCACCTCCCCTTGTCGGCTGGCAGTATGGTGATGTTTTGATCCTTGCTTAGGGCTGTGATGGCCTTCTTCTCCTGAATGGTGAGGTTGGATGGAGGAAGTCTTGCACTGGAGAGAGTGGCTGAAACACTACGCCCACAGGGGTTTAAATACCTGGGTCTCTCCACCATTTGGTTGAGAACTGAAGAAGCCTTTCGGATGAGAGGTGAAACGTCTTCAAGAAACAAAAAAAAAAAAAAAAAAAAAAAGAAGTCCAGTCGCCTTTTTCAAGCTCCAGAGACTACTATGACCTGGATGACTGAGAATCTACACAGACACATTTTTATAGGTTATCTTTCCCTTAATCTCCCCCCCCCCCCCCCCCCCCCTTTATTTTGACCATAGTGTACAACTATTTGTGTGTATGGAAGTGTGTGTGTTGGAATGAATGTGTGACCATATGACTGGTGATGTTTGTGTCTATATGTTTGTTTCATATATGTATGTTTATTTGTACCTTTTATTCAAACTGTGAAGCACTTTGTAACTCTGATGCAAGATGCAAACATAACCCATCTGAGGTTTTCAGAATGCTGAAATATACAATACCAGTCAAACATTTGGACACACATGAATGGGTGAGTGTGTGTCCAAACGTTTAACTGGTACTGTAATTTGATGTGTGAATTCATATCTTTCTGTATGTTTCTTTCATATGTTTCACTGTAAGGTGTTGGATTTTAGTACCTCAGTCTGATGAGCTAGATAGCATTATCACACTTAGTGTCTTGTGCTAACTTGACGTAGTATATTGCTTACTATATACACTATCTAAAGATATTTGTTATATTTTAAGTTATGAAAATTGGCACCACGCAGAAAATAAAATTAGACAGATGAGGAGAGCATTGGTTTTATGAGATATAAAGTGAAATTTTTTACCTGAAAATGGCACCTGTACAGTACATCTGTACCACAAAGGCACAAAACGGAGTCAAGGGGCAGTAGGTACAGGATGGGGTAGGCTCTGTGCTTGCTGCTGGATTCAGTGCACACTTTGAAAGAGCCATGGAGAATAGAACAAAATAGTCTGTTTTGAAAACTAAAACAATAAATCAAGAAATTCATATTCCTTATTATACTTTATTATTGGCTTCAGGTGTTCCAGATGTCAGGTCTTCTAATCATGCCATTTCTGCCCTATATGCTGGTCATCAGCACTACCAGACTGCCTAGTGGCAGAATCAATTACAGCTAGTCTTGTTCACACCATTTAGAAGTTTTGCTTTTTTTTTTCTGTACACAGGTGCAAACCTGTAAATCTGTCTTTCCTGTTTTCCAGTCTGCCTGCCCCTCTGGCCATCCACTTCAATCCTGACTGTGTTCTGTCACAGTCGCCCTGAGGCCTATACTACAAAGCAGGATAAGGCACTTAGCAGGTTAACTGTAGGTGTAGCTGCATTGGTTTTCAGTGTGTCAGAGGTGGTTCACATCTTACAGATGTAAATCACTATTCATTCAAGATAAGATCACTATAACATGCAAGATCAGCTACTGAACAATCAATCAGTTCTGTGGATAATGTGTTACCAATCCTATAGGTTATATAGAGACCATTTATATTTCCTTTAAGCTTTAATGTAGTGATACAATCTTGAATGTTGACCTTGTATAACTAGGTAAGCCCATTTACCAGTGTTATGATTTTATATTCCTTCTGTACTTGCTCTAATACCATACATATGCTTTTACTGCATTGGCAGTGTGTTTGGGATCACTGGGGCCATTTACATGCTGAAAAAATGAAGCCATTGCCAGTCAGATGCTTCCTAGATGGTCTGCATGGTGGATCAAAATCTGATCGACTTGTCCATGTTTATAATTCCATCAATTTTGACAAGATCCCCAACACTACTGACTGAAATGCAGCCTCAAACCATGGCAGAGCCTCCACTCTGTTTTACAAATGGTAGTAGACACTCATTGTATTTGACTGCTGACCTCCTCAGTAGATAACGATGAAGACTTGAACCAAAGATTTCAAATTTTAATTTACCATTCCATAAGACTTGTTGCTGATTTTCAGTTATGGTATATATCAACCTTTTCTCCCTGCTCCCCTTCCTGAAAAATAACTTCTTGACAGCTTCTTGACTTCCACTGAAACCATTTCTAATGAGGTTTCCGCAAACAGTGGATAGATTAAAACTGAAGGGCCAGATGCTCTCATTCTAAGCTTGTCAGGTCTTTGCTGGATTTCTTCTTAAGGATGTGACTTTCAGATACTATTTATCTGCTGGCTGTAAACAGTTTTCAGGCCTGCTACTTCTTCTTTTGTCCCCCACTTGTTCAGTTTCCTCAAATGTTTTAAGGACGCATCGCATTCTGTGCAGTGCGTCCTTAGTTTTCAAGTTTTCAAGTTTTCAGCTAATAATTCTTTGGAAATCACCTTGTTGATACAAAAATACCATTTCATGCATGTCGAACTGTGTTATCTTTGTTATTAGCAGTATGCTGTAAAAACACATAATTTGCTCTTATTTCTTTTGCTGAATCTACAAAAAAATGCCAAAGTGCCTAAAGATACAATTTTTGGGTCTGTCCATTATTTGTATACACAACACTGGTTCATCCCTTGAGTCACTGAGTTTGAACGATAAATGAGTTTATTTAATAAAGTAAGTTAAACATTATTTGAGCCTTGAGGGTTTTGCATTGGGGTTCTCTGCCTTGCCTGCCACACCAGCCGTGACAGATACAAGGGGCTGGCAAAGTAAAACAGGAAGAAACTGAACATGGAAACAGAAACACAGAGTTAACACAGGGACGCAGGCATGCAGAGCAAGGGAGCACAGAAGGGAAGACAGGGAAGTGAGGCAGGAAAACAAAGTCAAGGAATTAGACAAACTACAGCATACAAACTATAAAACACAACTGAAGAAATGTAAAAATAACAGAACTTCCAAGACAAACAAAACATTTTTAAAAAACACCAGGCCAAATGCCCAGGACCATGACAATAATACCACAAACTAGCCAATGTAAACTGCAGTAAGCTGCATGGTACTTTCATGTAGCCTTTGAATAACATAAAATTAGTACACTTCAGTTTATTTTGTTATTATTAAACATGAAGTAAAGCTCTAATATCTAATTGAAATACTCTAAAATGAACTAAGTAATTATAAGTATATTAAATTTCCAATCTATAAAATTTCAGCAGTCCTTACCTGTGAAAATATTTGGAAGTTATAAGCAGCCGTGGGATGTTATCATTTTCTTATTACTGAGCAAGTATGTCCATGGCATCACTGGAAGCCACACCAGGCTGCAGCTCATGAAAACTTAACACATTCAATAGTAATATGCATTAAACGTACAGTAAAATGCATTAACCTGCTTCCCCTATAGCAGGCATGTCCAAAGTCCGGCAGGTGGGCCGATCACGGTCCGAGTATGGGCCCGCACGTTTTGTCTACTGGCACAAAATGACAAAAACGATGAATGCGATTCTGTATGCAGTTCCTACTCTTAACTCATGGAGGCAGATGTCTGCCAACTGCCATAAAACTTCAAAAAGAAGAAGACTGACTAATTGACCAATTGTGGGGCTTGGGTGAGGAGCATAGGTGACACAGAGGGCTCTGCAGGTGTACCTTGCTGATTTGACTCTTAACTGGCCTAATGGAAAATGGAATTTGCTCTGACCCTTCAGCTGTTGTGGCTACAGCAAGTAGAAAAAGGAAAGTTGATAATGAAGGTTGACACTTCCAGAAAAGGAGGAAATTACTATATTTTTTTGCACTGAACACTGAAATGACTGACAGCCTGGTTTGCCATGAGACTGCGGCCTTATTTGAGGAACATAATGTGAAGTGACACTATGGGACAAAACATACTAATACACATGGCAAGCTATCAGACAATCAACATGCTTAAAAGTGAAGCAACTCCAGGACAGCTTGGCCAATGGTGTGCAGCAGTCGTTGCATCCCTCACTAGTGAGTTCAATGACTGCTTTAGAAAAGGACATGTTGCTATTTGACCCTGATGGTGCTCCACCTCACCTGCAGCTGGAGCTGACTGAGCTTCAGTGTGACAGTGAATGCCACAGCCTTTTTACCGGCAGCTGGATAAGGTCAAGTTTCCAGAGATGCAAACATTTGCAAGGAAAATGTTAAGCTTGTTTGGCTCCACATAGTTGTTCTCTCTTCTGAACTTAAACAAGAACCACTTGAAATCAAGACTAAGTGACTCCCACCTAGTGACATTTTACACATGTCTACCACTGCTTCTGAACCAGACTTGCCTTGTGTTAAAATACAGGAATGTCTTAAAGACCTGTCTCTAATTTCCTACAACTGAGATTGTTGTACTTGGCCCTACAAAGCTTAGAAACATGGTGTCTAACCAAATATTTACTCTGGATGGCATTACCATGGCCTCCGGTGACACTGTGAGGAATCTTGGAGTTATTTTGACCAGGATCTGTCCTTCAATGTACTTATAAAAAAAATATGTAGGACTACTTTCTTGCATTTGTGCAATAAAATTAGAAATATCCTGTCTCAGAGGGATACAGAAAACTGTATTTAGAAGCTGTATTTATTATTTCTAGGCTAGACTATTGTGATTCATTATTATCAGATTGTCCTAAAAACTCCCTGACACACATTCAGCTGATCCAAAACGCTGCAGCTAGAGTACTGACAGGGACTAGAAAGAGAGAGCATATTTCTCTCGTATTGGCTTCTCTTCACTGGCTCCCTGTTAAATCCAGAATCAAATTTAAAATCTTTCTCCTCACATACAAGGTCTTGAATAATCAGGCCCCATCTTATCTTAAAGACCTCATAGTACCTCATAGACTGCTAGCTTACTTGTGGTTCCTAGGGTATTTAAAAGTAGAATGTGAAGCAGAGCCTTCAGCTTTCAGGCCCCTTTTTTGTGGAACCAGCTCCGAGTTTGCATTCGGGAGACAGACACCCTCTCTATTTGTAGGATTAGGCTTAAAACTTCTTTTTGATAAAGCTTATAGTTAGGGTTGAATCAGGTGACCCTTAGCCCTCCCTTAGTTATGCTGCAATAGGCCTAGGCTGCTGGGGCTTCCCTTGATGTACTGAGTGGTTCTTCTTCACTCACCTCTTTTCACTCTCTATGCGTCTATACACCACTCTGCATTTAATCGTTATATTAATCTCCTTCATTTCGACAGTGTGTCTTTTGTTCTGTTTCCCTTCCCTCACCCCTACCTGGTCTCAGCAGATGGCTGCCCCCCCATGGGCCTGGTTCTGCCTGAGGTTTCTTCCTGTTAAAAGGAATTGTTTCCTTCCTATCACCACCAAGTGTTGTCTGATTGTTGGGGTTTTCACTGTATTATTGTAGGGTCTTTACCTTACAATATAAAGCACCTTGAGGTGACTGTTGTGATTTGGCACTATAAATCAAATTGAATTTAATTGAATTGAAAGTACAATGCTATAACAGTTTTCTATGTGAATAGATTTGCCTTAGCTTCATTTTTAAGCAACTCAATTCAAAACTATGTTCATTTAATTGTAATAATTATAGTCAAATCTTCTCATGGCTTTATAATTGGTGATACCAAAAAGGGTTGATAACTGAGTGTGTATGGCTGCTTGGTGAAGTGAGGCTAGACAAGGAAAAAAGAACAATTTCAATGTTCAATTTTCTCCCTCCACCAACGCTGGCCTAGTTGTTGACTCTACTCAAGTTACCTTGTTTTCTATCAGTAACTTCCTTGGCGGTTAGACTTCATTCATTTGCTGGATTTCCTCCACTAATCAACCATCACCTGAAAGACTCTCTAGCCTCTGTGATCAGTCTCACTACATTTGAGTTGGCAGTATTAAAAACCTGAAAAACTAGTACTTGTTTAAATAAATTGCTTAGTTAAACTTGGCTGTTTGTGTTAGTGTTGTGCATCAATGCTTTGGATCAGATTAGAGTACAGAAAAGAATTGGTATTCCTACCAATTTTTTTGAATCCTGTAAAGCCTTAATCATGGTATAATTGACAGAATTTTTTTTTTTATTATTTTTTTTAAGCTGGGGTGTTTATTGAGCCCACAAAGAAAATATATTTAAGTTAAACATCAGTTTGCATATATTAGTTTTAATTTGTATAATTTTTGCTTCATTTGACATTTTTGTGCATTTTATTACTTCAAAATGTATTGGGCAATTTATTTAGGTTTTTTGGGGGAAAGAAACTACACACTGATGACGCAGAGGTCTCAAAAACTCACAAAAACTCATATCAAATCAATACACTTGGCTTTACAGGGTTAATATAAATGAAATATGTGGTCTGTTTCAGGGAATACAGACGCATCACATTAAAACTCTACTTCCATTTTGACTTCCATCCGGCCAGCAGGGTCACTTGTTTCTGCATTGCATGTGTTCATTAGCATGCAAAGTTTAAATGATATGATCTTTGACCATGGTGTGCACTTCAGCACACTGTGCTTATGCTTTGCACAGCTCTGTTGTTCCACTGCACGAGCGATGAGGAATAAAAGGCCCATTACTGAAACTTTTGGGTGTGGACCAAAGCTCTAAATTCTCCAGAATTCCAGTGCGCATCTTTTTTTGCAATTTGTGGACGTGTTATTAAGCAAAGCAGTTGAACCTGAACTGTCCCTTTGTATTTGATATAGCGACAGCTAACATGCTTTTTAAAGAGAGGAAAATAAATTCAAGTTCTTTCAGAGAAATCAAATCTTCTCCTTATGTGGGATTTATGAAATTCTGAAAATAATTTTATTGAAATTGGATTTTTTTTTTAAATTTATTATTATTATTTTTGGCAGTTCTACACTGTACTTCATCAAATGTAGCTCCGCATGCATGGATTGCTGCAGAAAACTAATATGTAGCAGAAAAGAAGGAGACTATCTCAGCCATGAGGAAGGATGAGCTGTTCTCACAGTTCAGTTTGAAAGCAAAGTGAGTTGACCCTAATTTATTTTGATGGAGAAGCAGAACTGTTTCATCATCTTTTGAGTGTGCACTAGAGTCATGTAAGTAAGATAGGCATCCCTTTTTATCTTTTTCAGCTGAGAACTGAATTTATTAAATGGAGTGTAACTAGATCTTTAAAATGGTTACTTCCATACAACCCACCAAACCCATGTCATTTTACTTCCAAAAGTGCATTAAAGCTTTATTATTATTATTATTATTATTATTATTATTGTTATTATTATTATTATTATTATTATTATTATTGTTATAATTATTATTACTGACAATTGAATGCAATGAAAAACACACACAAAAAAAAACCACAAAGTGATAGACAGTTACACGTGGTTATAAACTGCATTACTAATTAAAGTGTGACATCCACTTAAGAGTGATGACTTGTTGAGGAAGAGAAAGTACAATTTATTTACATACTGAAAAAGTTCACTTATCTCTACTCAACTAGTGCCCACATAGAATCTACAAATTAAGCACACCCTCTCACCTAAAAGGTGGAGCATATTGATCACCTAAAGGGAAGTGTCATAGTTTGCTGTGTAGCAGGTGAGAGATGGACCCAAAATGCAGGACTCCAAACAGAACTTAGTTTGCTTTAGCTTTATTACTGGAACATAAAAGCGGAGCTGGAACGAAGCTAGCAGCACAAAACCAAAACTCTGATGGACAAACATACAGAGGACTCACAGCGGGAGGGAAACCAACGACGCGACAAAGGGCAAGGAAAACATGGACAATACGTATATACACACACGAGGTAACGAGAGGAGAGTGGAAACATCCGGGTAGACCAGGTGAACAGACTTATAATAACGAGACAAGGGGAAGCAATACTAAATACAACACACACAGAAGTGACCTCATGAAATATAAAGAAGACAACACAGAAGACTCGACAAAGAAGGCTAACATACAGAGGAAATCTAAACATGATTAACGGGGAAGACAAAGAGACCAGAAACACAAGACACGGAAAAGACGAGAACAAAGGAATCAAGAACTAAATACAAATAACTAATAATTCAGAGCCGACCTTGCTGCAACAGTGTCTTACCCACAGGGGTAATTTTTTTCAAGCATACACACAAGGCTCCATCACACAGCATCACCTATCTACCTCTTAAATCATAAGTCTAAAAATGCACCATAGACATAATGATGACGAAACTGAATTCTAACGTGACTCTGGTGGCATTACTGTAAAGTACTTTAGTGCAGGGGACTATAAAAGCTCACATTTCACGTTTAGATGTGCACTGCACAAAAAATACATCAAAAGGCTGCAATCTGCAAATATCTAACTTACACTGCTTTGCCAAAAGTATTCGCTCACCCATCCAAGTCATTGGAACACCTGAATTCAATCACTTCCATGACCACATGGACGTGTATAAAATCAACCACCCAGGTATGCAGACTTCTTCTACAATTGTTTGTAAAGAATGGGTCACTCTCAGGAGCTCCCGGCATGGTGCTGTGATAGGATGTCACCTGTGAAACAATTCCAGTAGTGAAATTACCTCCCTACTAAATATCCCACGGGCAACTGTTAGTGGTATTATAACAAAGTGGAAGCCACTGGGAATAACAGCTATGAAGTAAAATGACAGCAGGGTCAGCAGATGCTGAGGCGCATAGTGTGCAGAGGTTGCCGACTTTCTGCGGAGTCGATCATGGCAGACCTGCAAAATGTCGCCTTCAGATTAGCTCAAGAACAGCGCATGGAGGACTTCACAGAATTGGTTTCCATGGCCAAGCAGCTGCTTCCAAATGCAATACAAAATGTCGGATGCAGTGGTGTAAAGCATGCCACCACTGGGCTCTAGAGCAGTGGAGACGTGTTCTTGGGTGTGATGAATCATGCTTCTCCATCTGGCAAGCCAGTGGATGAATCTGGCTTTGGCAGTTGCCGGGACTGCATTGCGCCAAGTGTATGGTGTATATTCCAGTGAAAGGAACTCTAAATGCTTTAGCATACCAAGATATTTTGGACAACTTCATGCTCCTGTTCCAACATGACTGCACACCAGTGCACAAAGCAACATCCATAAAGACATGGATGAGTGAGTATGGTGTAGAGTCCTGACCTCACAGTGATAGAACACCTTTGGGATGAATTAGAGCAGAGACTGCAAGCCAGGTCTTCTCATCCAACATCAACATCATCATCACTATACAAAAGATTCTGGGTACAAGCCCATAAAATGTTACCTGATCTAAATTAGGCCAGTCTCCTGTTCAGGATCATCTTTCAGAGCTTGTCCAGAAGGTTTCCATTGCAGCTGCAACTTTTAGAGGCAGTGACAACGAACTGTGATAAGCGCTACCAGCTACCAGGAAGGAAAGTTTCAGGTCAGGAGTGAGAATAGGGACATATCAGACACTGTAGGACACAGGCAGGTAAATACACATGTACACATCAGTGCACACACACATATATCTAAATACACATTTTGAGTAAACTGACTTGTTTGTTCTTACTGTCCTTGTCTAACAATAAATAAAATTAACATTACATTATATTTGGGGGGAGGGAGCTATGCTGATATAATATTATTCACTCAACAATTGGAAATGTCAGTGCTGGTGGCACATCTGGTTTCATCCTCCATGTATACCTATAGAAAACATCAGTGCCATCCATCAAAGAGTTGAGAGCACATGTTCGTGTTGACCAAAATGAGGGGACAATGCTGTTGCTAGAGCCACAACACTTACGTGTTTAAAAAAATAAAACGTAATTCACATTAAGATTCTTCAATTACCTCCTACAATGTGTTATTTTATGTTTATGATATTCTCAACATAAGATTAAGAAAAAATGATAAGAAAAGTGTCGATTAGCTAAAGCTAAATCCAAGTCCACATGTTGCAGTAAGGTACAAATGTATGTTTAAAATGGTGTAATGTTTTTTGTGATGTTTTTTTTTTCTTTTTGTGCTCATTTCACAAGATGAAATGTCATCAGCTCGCAAGATGACATGGTTCATAAGACCTGAAAATGAAAATACTGCAGTTTTTTTCTGTATATGTGAGAGGAAACTCCAGGACATAATCAACAAAAAAGATGAGTTTAATGTACTGTAAATAACCATTTCTGTGTGCTTTTTACATAATATTCTCAATGTTTTACTGTAACTATAAAAATATTAAAACAGTGCCCAATGACTTTCATAGTCATAGATGCATAATACTATTAATCACTTCCTGCTTAATATTGTAATATTGTCCTTGGTTCTTGTTCATTCCTGTCTGTTTCACTTTCATACATTCTTTGCTTACCTCCTATTTTCCTCAACACCTGCATCCAATCAGTTAATCACTCGCCCCAGTATATATAAATTCATTTCCCTTTGGCAGTGCAATACTGTCTTGTTACTCTCCATTCAGGCTTTTGAGTCAAATTTTTTGATGTTCCTTGTGGTTTTTCATTTTCACAATGATAACCTTTTGAGAATTTTTTTTTTTTTTTTTGGACCTTGCCTTTTGCCTCCTCCTTGCCTGGCTTATTTGCCAATGTGTTTGGCATCACATGTATGACCTCCAGCCTTTGATTAAAGACTTGGAATTTTTTTTCTCTTCTGCCTCCTGTGCCCTGCAGTTTGTTTCACTTTCCCTGTTTTGTTAGGGGTGCATTGATCAAGCTGCATTTCAGAATAAAATTATGCATTGACCATGAGATGCAAAGGCCAGTTCACAGGACTAGGAAGTTTGTGGCAGCCATGGTTGAATACAAAGGAAATGACTTTCACTGCTTCCTGTATCACTTCCTTTAGCATTGGGGCATTTGTCAGGAGAGGGAAACAGTTATGACTGTCCGGTCATTCATAGCAATGTACTAAAACTCTGAAGTGGCAGATCATGGAAATGTTATCAAATGCTTTCCATTTTATCCTACAGCTTGCTGAGATATTCTCAATGTCAGGCTATGGCAAACTACAAATAAACTATGAAAATTATGCTGCAATTTTATATATTGTGAAAAAAAATCTGTTATTATATTGTTATATTGCCGTGTGTGATGATTGCATATGAAAAAAAAAAAAGAAGCTTTTCTACGAATTCATCAAACTGTGTTTAAGGTTTACAACGATTTCGTTTGCATTAGCTGAGTCTCTCATTCGATTGTCAGCCATTAGGATTATCATTAATTAATTTCTACATGAAGGTAAAGTATTTGTCTTTAAAATTACAACCTTGCTAATGAAAAGATGTTTGTGATCTTTGTTTTTTGTTTCCGTGTCCTGCATGAAAGAACACATTAAGAACACAGGGTAGGGTAAGATGCACATTTTGTAGTTAATGTTCAGTGTTTCGTTTCAATAAAGCAGTCAATGGTCAGATTCTCTGTTCCTGTTTTTATTCCTTATTAAGTCTCTTTCACATCTTTTCTTGGCTTCATGGTGTTCCATCAACCTAAAAAGTTTAGGAAAATGAGATATAACACAATTCTTGAACAATTTGACAGCACCCTCTGAGTCATGTTGCACAACAAGTTAATGGGTGAAATATTCCCTTAACTGTGTAATAAACATTACGTGACTTGATTAAAAGCAAAAGCTTTACCAAATTAATGGGTTTAATTATAGGCAGTTATAGCTTTGTCAAACTGATGATTGTAATACTGTTGCCCTGTTTGTACTTCGTTGCTTCTTAATTTGGAGTTACCAGATGAACCTTTGCCTAATTGCCTTTAGTGAAATAACAGTGTCTGTGTGAGTGTGCTTGTGTGAGTGTATGTCTGCAGCAAATGTGCCAGTGTCAGGAAAATACAGAGTGAGACGATAATAATAAACAATCTTCAGCCTATCATTTATGTTTTCTGATCAATTTTACACAGTGACACATGCTTCTCTTTCTTTCTAGAATGACTTTCACTCTGTTCAGTCCAGATAGCAGGAAGTCATTAAACGGCTTTATAAAACACAAGCCAGAGAGGTCACGGATTTTCTGATACAGCAGATATCAGAGAGAGACCACCCTCATATGACTCATCACAGCGAGAATATGTTTCTACAAAAGGCAAAATAAACAGTCACAACATCCAGCAGTGCGATCCGGCGTACCTCTCTAATGTCTGATGTCATTCGTTATTGAACACAGGGGCTATGCCACAGCAGTGTGTTTAATAAGCTCAATACAAAATTACATCTATAGTTATGCTGCTCGCATTGCCTCTTAGTGATCATAACTATATGGCCAGTTTTGGTGTGGTCGTGCAGTTTGGATACTCCTTTGTCTTTGCCTTTGTCTGAGATGGATAGTAATGTCCCTTTCAATTATTCTTTGCATCCACAAATTTACTGGCAAAGTTCTTTGTGACTGAGGTTTATCTATTGGTTTGCTTAAAAGGGAGGTCATTGAGACTGTTACCTGTGAACAACAAGCTAAAACACTGCAGGATGCACATTAAGCCTGGGTACTTCAGTTAGGGTACTGTTGTTAGTAGTGCATTAGTGCTGATCCACAAGCAGCATATTCTAACTTCTTAATATACAGTTTTAGTCTATGATTCTTAACCTAATAGTTAAGCTCCCAACCCAAACAGACTAACACATGAAGTTTTCATTCTGAGAAAAAAATGCATATAAAATGTTGCTGACACTTCCCAAAATGAATTTTAGATCATTCTGGTCCCATAGGAGAACTTGTGACCCTAATGTCCTTCATTTTAAATTACTCCAATTTTCCCAACTTCCTTTAATATGCCAAGATCGGTTTGCTCCTCAAACAGCATCTGTCTAGCAGAGCTTTCAGCTTCTCAAGGCTTAAGCCTATTTCTAATTAATTTGTCCCTCTAACAGCAGACACAGTAGGTCAAAAAAATGACTGAAGGTGACTGGATGTGTTCTGATGAAAAATCTTATTTAGGGAAAGCCAGGAACATTTAGTTTGTAAAGTTAATGCCTAATTTAGTTTATGAGATGTTTAATTTAGCTGTGCTAAACATGCTACAGCTTGAATGACCTGTATGTATCACACTTAAACCAACATTTTTCTAGATAAACACTATCACAGTACATTAGGAGTATTCAATAATAATGTGTTTGATTAATTTAAAACATTTAGGGAGCCCAGAAGCAATTCCAATAAAAACAAAGATTTCTTAATGCAGGATGTTCTTTATACTTTGAGAGAAAAACTTTTTCTCACCCTCTCTGTGTTGCTTGACAGTGTTTTCAGAGGCAATCCTTAATTCTGATCAAAACAAAACACACACACAAAAAAAAAACCCTGCTTGCTGCATAATTTCCCTTGTCTGTAGATTTCTTTAAAAACAATTTCCAAATGCAAGATGTTCATAAAAATTGTAAAAATAAATAAATAAAATCCCAATCTGTTCTTGTTACAGGAACAAATGAGCTCAAAAGCAAATTAGAAGACAGGATTCTCAGGCAAAGAAACAAGATTAACTTAGGACATCACCAGGGCAGCTGAGTATTTTACCAGAATTGCAACTTGACTTGAATCCTTACTTCTGTTTTCCCTGTGATTTACAGGTGAGCGAGGCAGGTGCCAGGGGAGGGTGGGCAGGCAGGTGAGTATACCAGATGAGTTTAAAAAAGGACAAGACCAGCTTGGGTTTGTGGAAAAGCCTTCATTTGCAGGTGAATAACAGGGGAGTCTTCCAAGTGACTTGAGTCCAGCCAAGGCACACACTTAGAGAGAATGAGGAGCAGAGATGAGGGAACAAGGTCGGGTAACACAAAGTACAAGCGAAAACAGCTCATGAGCTGAGACCCAAGTTACCACTTCAGAGGTGACAACAGTCAGGCAAAGAGTGAAGGTTTCAGCTGGCCTTTTATCCACAGGAGTTAATGAGCTAATGATAGACGGGTGTGCTGGCTGAAATGTGGGCAGGAATACTCCAGCCCAAGGGCACCAAGGCCCACCCCTACTCCATCTGAGCGCAAATGAGATGGCAAGAGAGAGAGAGGTCTATGTGTTTTTTAGGCATGTGTCTAGTTGGTACCAGAAATACTTGGTTACCAGAAATCCTTTACTGGTTGATCTACTTATATTTTATTAGCATAAAACATAATTGATGGGTCTAAAATGCAACACAGCAACTCAATACTACCTTACCTCTAAAAGCACTTCCTGTTAGAAGAAGTCGGATATCAGTTCCTTCAGTCTTTTCCTCCTTTAATCACTTTTAATATGAGTGGTTTTTATACTCATGTGAAAAGTTGTGAAGATTGTGGCTGTGGCAGCACCTGAACCTGTGGAATGATCTGTGCTTCACCAACCGGAGATGATCAATGATGATTGGCATGAGGCTAAATGAATGATATGTAGCTGACAGGTACACACAAAATAATCTGCAGCTTTGATTCAAGGCTTGGTATTTTGTTAGAGGTTAAAAGATAATGTGTGTATGTGTGAAGGTGAATTCCTCAGAAACACAATCTTACCACACCTAAGGTGAATAAAAACATTTTTTTAAACAGGCCCAACAACAGAGAAGATGTAAACAGATCAGATTTTGACAGTGAGTGAGCCAAGGACAAGAAAACTGCATGATAATGAAAACCTTAACCACAGCTGGAACTTACTGCTCTTGTCCACTGACATGTTTACAGTGCCCAAAATTAGACTGTTACTGCTATAATACGACACATTTCTTTGCCCTGATGTTCAGAGAATTGGTCTTGTTGTCCAGGGTGGGTGGTGTTGGGGTTTCCATCGATGCAGCCTGCAGATTCTCTTATGTTTCCATCACTGTGCCAGTGGAAGCCTGCATTGTCATGATTGTTAAAGACAATCGTCTTGCAAATTTGCTTGTGCAATAAATGAATTCCAGGCAACTTGAGAGGTAAACCAATGTAGCGAGATACTGAGGATTACTAATGTTGTAACCCCACCACCACCACGACCAATCACTGAAGTATAACAACACCGTAAACACAGTTGTACATGACCCAGATCATCATGTTCATGTCTATCGAAAAGACTGGATGATCAGAGACCTTTCCGCCTCAACTGGGAACAGGGAGTAATTAACACACAGGAGAGCTGGGTGCTCAAGCAAGGACTCTACCTGATATTAGATTGATGATGTATCACTCTTGGCCAGATGGCAACCTAAGATTGGAACTGTGATGGTGAGCTGATCCTAATATTGATCATGTCTGTTTAAATCACTTGTTTGTCAACTCATTAATGATTCTCCTCACATAATCATTTATTCTATGATGACATTTTAGTTTTCAGACACATTCCAATCATTAGGTTCATATTTGCTGACAGGTAATGCTACACAAAAGGAAAATGTATTGTAGTATTGACTGTATGCAGTTGATACTGTATAGATTTATTTAATTTTATTTATTTATTTTTGTTGTTTGCATGTGCATATGTGCACTTTTATCTACTATGCACCCCAATATGTTTTGTATAATACAATATTATACAACAATTTAAAAACATATAAACTTTTATCACAAACTATCCAAATATATAATTCATTATTATTGTAAATTAAAAAAATTCAAAATATGTTCTGTGGTCTTCGAGAGCAGGCTTGTTTTAAATCCCATGGGTCATATTGATCTCAGTGGTATAAACACACATTTTGTTATTATATTTTTAATATCACACATTACAATTGACTTTGCCATTCGTTTATGGATACTCTAAAACCTCTAGGGTATTACACATGCTCATTTTGCCATCTTTTCATCTGAAATTTTGGTTTTGGTCACACATGTGAAAATTACATTAATATGGATGTCATGCTAATTCTGCCTAGTGTAACAATAGTTTTCTTCAGAAAGGAAATATCAGTGTGACACATACACAAAGTTTCCCTCATTATACATTATGTGCCCGTTGAACAGCGTAATTGCTGGAACCAAGGGAGCAATAGCGAACTTTTCTCACTAAGTGTTCATCCACTCATATGAAAGGTAACAGCTCAGTAGTACCTGCTGCCATCCTTTCATTTCTAATTCATGGTAATAATATTGCTCATGGCCAACTCTGGGGAATGTCATGACACTGAGTATAATGGACTTCTCTCTCAAACTAAAGCCAGGTGTGGAATATTGATTAGGTCTGTATCATGTCATCACACACAGATTCACAAATCTTTCTCTTCTTTTTCCTTAACACTTAATTCAGTTTGCATTTCCTCGAAATTCTACCTCATAACTTGACTTTGTCATTTTATTTTAAGATTTTAAATCTGATTTTAAAACTATAAGTGGCCTAATGAGTAATTTGCTTTTTTTTTCTGTTCTTTTGCTTTTGTTCCCCCCAAGTAGAAGATCAAACTTGCAGAAATGAATGGAGTAAGAATGAATTGAATTAAATAAGTAAGTAAAGTTTATTAATGAAGAACCTACTACAGACAAAGTCACAAGCAAAAACATTAAATAATGACAAAACAATAAAAGAGATCAGATACATAATTACCCAGATGTCTGTCTAAAATCTTCCTCTGAATCAACAAAACAAAGGAATAAGGGAAATTCATTTCAAAGTTTCGGAGCCACCACCCCTTTTCTCCACACATATGGGGCACCAGATGTAATCTCTTCTCCAAAGATCTAATGGAGGAGAAGGTCAATCAAAACTCTGAGTTGTACTGGGATGTCTTATCATTCAAAGCTTTAAAAAAAATAAATAAATAAATTTTAAAACTGTCTCTAAAGCTGACATTGGAGTAAATGGAATGATGTCAACATTGGAGATATATGAGATCTCCTCCTGGAATTGGTTAATAGATGTGCACCTGCATTTTAGACAGATTGAAAGTGATTTAAAGATATTAGTTTGTAACGAATGTGTCTCAATTGATCAACTTTCCTTAGATTAAAAAAATAACCACTGAGTTAGCTTTCTGACATGGAGGTCTAAAGACAGGTTTTTGTCCAAGATAACAACAAGGTTACGTAAGCGTACAGACCTAAGGCTCTGTTTGATCCTTGGAATAGCAATAAGAGTCTTGGTTTTGTCAGAATTTAACTGTAGAAAATTAGCATTTAACAAAGACATGATGGCAGTCACAAAGTCATTTAGAGCAAGAAGTTCAGAGAGCTCATTAGGCTGAAGAGAATAGAACAGCTAGATGTCGTCTGCATAGGGATGATAATATTTTATTTTATTTTTTTCGAAATTAAAAGTTATCTGTGCAAGAGCTAATATGTACAAGCTAAACAATATAGGTTCTACAGTATAATGGATCCCTGTGGAACACCAAGGCAGCCTTTTCTGGCAATAAATTATTAATAGAGACAGAAATAATTTTGTTTGTGAAATATTTTTTTTTTTTTTTTTTTTTTTTTTAAGCCTGTCATGTCTGGCAGATCTTGCAAACAGAACTGTGATCTGAATGCATTGTTGTGCCAAACATATTTGCTATTTCAAGATGAGCTCTATAGGTTCTCTATAGGCTCCTCTTGTTACTGTGTGACCCTTTATTTTATTTGAATTATTTCTAACATGCTATGTGACAAATTGTGCCAGAAATGACAGGCTTAGGAAAAAGAAAAGAGAAAAGAAAGAAAAGAGAAGGGGAAAAAGAAAAATGAAGAAAAAAAGAAATAGAGAGAAAAATAGAAAAAAGAAACAGGAAAGAGTACAAGTAAGTAAACCAAATAGTTCGTCACTTGTTAAACATAAGATATTGACAATATTTGCAAAATTAAAAATTGTGTGGGGAAAACAAAATAAAAGAAGCATAGTTACACAAACCAACCATTTTGTGTTATTATGTGGGTGTATGTGTTTTTGTCATGAAATGTGCTTACCAATGAGGGCAGAACGCCGCAGCCCTGCCCATCAGAAGCTAGAGGCAGGCAAAGAGAGCCCCGGGAAGCCCAGGCCACCAGCAGCCCATCAAGACCTACGAAGACCAGCAGCCACTCATTCCAAAGACAACTGTACCCCCCCCCCCGCCCCCCGAGGACCACCCGAGCCCCAACAGAGTCCCCCCCCACGCCGAAGAAGCCAATGCAGCCCCGCGCTGCAGCCCCCAAGGGAGCAGGTCACCACCGACATCAGAACATCCAGCCCCACCCAGAAACCCAGAGGTACCCACACCCCAGGGAGGCAGGGGGGGGGGGAGAGGCAACCAGCAAGGAGCGGCCAAAAGGCAAGGCACAGGCCCAGACCCAGGTCCAGCCAAACATACAACCACACACACACCCACAAGCACACCCATGTACACATTTATGCACAAACACACTCACCCACACACATATAAACATAGATACACCATACGTACACATCCACTCGCCCACCCATACTTACGAAGACTGTGACAAATACAAAGACACACATTCATCCATAGCTACCCACCCTCTGAAGATGGGGCGAGTGGAAACCACCCCAGGGCCAACAGTGACCCCAAGACGCTGCCAGCCTGGTCCCCAAGGAACCACCCGACCCCCACCCTGGGCGAGGTGTGAGAAATCGGGGTGTGAGATGACCCACCCCCCTCCCAACTTGTGAAATAAATTTTAAACCACTCTAATGCAGATCCAGACCCACCACCTGAGTGTTTAATAAAATTGTGTGATCCACAGCATCAAAAGCTGAACTCAGATCTAAGAAAACAAGAATAGCATAATTACCAGTACCCGAATTAAAAAAAAATTATGTATATTTTTAAATATTAAAATAAATACATTTATTAATATGTTGAAGCTAGTGTTGTCATGTATCAACTGTGTGGCAGGCAGGAAGAGGACCCCAACGCAGGATACACCAGACAGGAATAAAATATTAAACTCAGCTTAGTACTGAACAGTACTGTACTGAAGAATACTGAACAAAAGGCCAGATTAGACAGGGCTAGTGGCAAAAACGCAGCCCAAAAATACACTAGACTGAAACGCCGAGGCAAAACAGGATACACACAGCAGGAGAACATAAGACGACGATGCAACAACAGGCAGAGAAAACACTGGACTTAAATACACAAGAGGATAATGAGGGGAGTGGGAACAGCTGGGAACACAGGTGACACTAATTACTATGGCAAGACCAGGGGAAGCAAAACTGAACACAACAGACAGAGATCGGATGGGGAACAAAGACGCAGACTTGACACCGGGAAACACAAGGAACTAGAAAGCAAAACATAACCAAGCCCCACAATCAAAACCCAAAACAGAACAGACAAAATCAAGCAAATAAAAACACGGGGTCCAGTGGACCCTAGACCATGACTAGTGTAATGATATGTAAATGTGCATACCTTTGTATGCTCATACTAGTATTTTGTTGTATTTGCACATCCATAAAGTTCTTTTTTCCTCTCATTTTTGAGTGGCATTTGACAACTTGGGGTATTATACAAATGAAGGGAAATATAAAAGTACTTTCACTTATTTTGAGGTATTGTACCATGAGGAATATAAGCTGTTGTATTTAAGATAAATAATTTGTTTGTTTGTTTGTTGAAAACCTGTTCCATGTAAATAAAGCCATACGAGTGGTATTGGGGAAACGGGGTTTCACTATCACTACTATTTTTGTACTGCTGTTCATTGACGGTTTGCTGAGACTGACTCCAATGTTTTCATTCACACTTGGTAAACACTCATGTATGCCTAAACAATTCACTGCATTCTTGCAGCATACTGACGAGACTATTTTGACACCGAAACTGTCATTGCTCAGTAAGTCTTGCATCCTACAATGTGACAGCCCTACTGCTCCATTTATTGAGCTGCTGCTGTTGTGATTCACTGTTACTGGAAAAGGCACTTTAGTCCAGTATGCAACCTGATCAAAGTACACTGTAATGGATAATCATTGCACTTTCAGACTTATATTTCTCTCAACTCTTTTGAACTGTGAGACATGAAATAAGATGCACTTGGAGAGGCTAACACATCCTCTTTACCTGCTTAGACAATAATTTGTTGATGAATTGATTATATTTCTTGCTTGGCCTATATGTTCCAAGGACCTGGCTTAAACCTGGTTCAGCTGTTTAGGTTAACAGAAGTCAGACTTAGTTTACTGATTTAATAGAATTATATTTCTTAAGCTTGTGATGAGTCAGATTCTGAGACAAGGTATTGTCTGTAGATTAAAATCCTAAAAGTTGGCTGTTTCATTTTGTAATGAAGTGAGCTTTAGCAACTGGCAACACTTGATTGGGATCCTTGTCATTTATTTGATTTGAGAGTATAAGTTCTGTCATTAAGTATGCTAACAAGTCGTCTAGGCGATTATAAATACACTTAAAGCAGATGAGAACATTCACACAGTCACACTTTGAAATAGATGACAGTATTTAAAAGAAAATGGATTTAAGACATCTGTATGAACACATTTATACAGAGTTTTAACAGGGTGATGCGGTGTTTAGCGCTGTTGCCTCACAGCAGTCTTGGCCTGGACCTTTCTGTGTGAGACATTCAAATGAAGACTTGAAATCTGCAAAATAATTAATGAAACTCTGCAGGAGGCTTTTTGTGAATGTGTGAGAAAGCCTTCAGTCAGCTAGAGAGTCCCACCATACTGCTAAACTGTGTTTTAGAACCTAAATGTGGCTTCATATTATATAACCGAATGGAAAACATTCCACAGCTGACTAAGACACTCTTAACCAAAGTAAGTGCAAAACCAATAAATTACTGTGAGTAGGAACATAAGTTTTGGCAGGGAGGCTCAACTTGCACATCATTTCCAAGTCACTGTGGGAATTCAGCTAATTATTTCACAAAGTTTAAATTCTAACTTCACGTCTTGCTGTTCACAGTCTCTCGTCATTAAAGGACTAAGCCCCCTCCACCTTACAACCACTGGGAGGTTGCATTTCAAAGTTTCAGTGTATCTGGCTTTTTCTGTTCCAAGAAGTCTATGTTGTCAAGACATGGGGTGCTGTTTATTCAGTTTCAGTTTATTCAGTGTGTTTGTAATTCTTTAAGGATTGTATCTCTTTTTTTGCCTCTAGAGAAAGAATGTTGTAATGCTGTAGGGTACAAGTTGCTCTTTTGGGTTTTTTTCTGCTTGTATCTGACAAAACATTTACAATATTTGAGATATTGTTTTTTCTTTCTGAAACAGCTGTTTTTGGGTACTGATGAAAGTTTGTTTTTTTTTCCTCCTAAGGACATGAAATAATAATTAAAAAAGAAATGCCATCAGAGTGATAAAAATCAGGTAAAAAAAATCTTAATATTTATGAATATAAATTTGTGCATGTATAGAGATATGGTAAATGTACAGAGACACACATGGAAAACTTTTCTCACTAAAGCGCAATTTGCACAGTATTTCAGCTGAGTCTAAGTGCTGGCAGGGGAATGTGGAAGTTCTGTATTTCAAACCATAATGAATACACAAAGGAGTGGCACAACCCATGGCAAGCCAAATGAGACACCTTTTAGTGAATTTCCCAGTCAAATATACATTCCTGTGTTTCTACAATCAAAAGCAGAGAGGGACAGTGGGAGAAAAAGTCATTTTGTTTTATATACAGTAAGCCAAGGGAACTGAATGAAGTTGCTGTTGTGAGAACATTGTTTGGTGTTAAATTGTTCAGAAAATACTTTTAAATTATTGCTTATTATTAGTGATTAGTTTGCTGAATGATAAAAATTAAGCAAATATATAAAATCATAGTTAATACAATCAAAATGACTAAAATGGGAGATGCTGACCCATACTTATATAACTGTAAAAGCTCCTTTTTGGCTGCTCCTTTAATCACAAAGGGTCACCACAATGGGTATCTCTGCATATTCGATTTGGCAAATTTTTATGATGGATGCTTTTACTAGTGTCACCCATAGGTGATTTGTGTCGACTTTCAGGGACCTTTTGCTTGTTAGGCTTATGTGTAATCCACTACATCATGGAGCCAGTCATACTCATAGTACTATAGAAATGGTAATATCATATTTAGTGAAACAAATGTTACTATTAAATGTTTTTAAAATGAGTAATTTGTTTTTCTCAGTGCCTGTACGAGGCCAAACACAGCCCATTTAGGCACTGAGATTCATTCTTAGAAGACTGCTAGTGATGCTTGAACTATAATGATGTTTAAGTTTGTTTGTTACTTTGTTTTTTTACCAAGATGTGGATAAACTGATGCTAATTTCTTGTAAAAGGAAACACAATCAGGAGCATGTTTTTAAAACCTGATGTACCCAGGTAAACTGCCAGTGCACTTCCACATCTTCCTGAAAACTAAAAAAAAAAAGAAAAAGCCTTTCTACCCTTCTCATTGTGATGATCACATTGCCAAACACCTCACCTCAGTGAGCAAAGAGGAGAAAAGGCGATTTGTTTCAGCTGAGCTCAGAGCACCTCATTATGTGGTTCATAGAGAGGGATTTGAACTGCATTACTAATACTCAATTTACTGTATAGAACATGTACTGCCACATGATTCTGCCTACAGGATGTAAACTCCGTGGGAAGAAACCCACCAAATATGCAGACCAAATTAAAGCAAAAAAAAATTTTTTTTTGAAAGGGGGTTGTGCTTTGATGTCTCTACATTTATCCATGACCACCTTACACATAGCCCCAGACCATTAACAGACTGAGCATTTCTTGCCCTCAATTAACCACACTGAATAATTTAAATCATGCTGAATTCTTCAAGACCAGATTTGCTCATGAGGAGATGGATAACACTAGGAAATTTGGGAGTGTAATCAATAAACTATAGACTGTATAATTATAATTTGGTACCTTTGATCTCATTTAGACACACATGCGTGCCCATTTTAAAACTTGATATATGCAGCGATGTGAGTGAACATAGCTGCAAGAGCATTTTGGCAGAGACATTGCTCCTGCTGAAATCATTGTGGCAGACACATGAACGACCTAAATGTTCTAGTTTATATCCTGATGCATTTAAAATTACTATTTCTACTATCTTGACAGCTCTGGTGCTACTACAACTAGCATTATAAGTTATTCAGGATAAGCTACTCAGGCTAGCCTATTTGTGCAAGGTTTTTTGGTGTTGTTATTGTTGTTTGTTTGTTTATTTATTTATTTATTGCTCTTTTTTATTTCACTATTTTCTTTTTTCTCTTATTATGCATCCCGACTAGGTCTTTCCCTAGAAAATTAATCTCAGGCCAAAGAGAAGCACAGCAATGGGAACATGTCCTGTGATATTGGGTGCAATTCGTGTCCCTGCACTAGTACAGCTGCAGGACAGCCACATTCTTCAGAGCAGCCCCACCACCACCACCACTCCCACCCCCCATCCCCCCAAGGTCTGAAAACTGTAAATCTAAAAAAATACTGTGGAGAGCATTAACTACCTCAATTATTGCACCAAAAGAATTACATTGTGATAAACAGGTGCATAGGTACTTGCTGGTGCCATTATCGTTGAGCAGCTTGACTAGTCGCTTTGCGTGAACAAAGAACTCAGCAGGAAATTCTAGATGAAGTTGTTACTCCTCAAGTGACAGAGAGAAAATGAATACAATGAACTGTGAAGCACAGCTTGAAATTAGGTTGATTTGAGCTACCGAGGCCTTGAAAAAGTCTCCAACACAACACTTCTTTAACATTTTGGCATGTGTGATACCATATCTAATTTTAAGGATATTACAAGTGTGTTTAATATTATTATTCCGATTGCTTTTGTTATTGTAGTATTATCAAAATTACATATCCATTTATTAATACATTATATCAATTGTGTAATAAATGGTATAAACAAACATAACTTATAGTCTGCATGTTTGGGGGGGGTTTGTTTGTTTGTTTTTGTTTGTTTTGTTTGAATTATGAAACAGAGTAGATTGAATTTTATTTCTCCCTCTGTGTATAGGCATTCCACTATGCATTGCAACACAAGGAACCTTGCTATTGTCATGTTCCTAGAAGGGGTCATATTTTATGCTACTTTTATAAGTGAGAAAACTGTACATCAGGCTTTTTTATTATGCATATACTTTATTAACTCAATAACTGAAAGACAGATTCTCATAGATTGTCTTTTCAGTTTATGTTTGATGACAGTGTCTGTGGGGACTGCTGTGTGTTGCCTCTTAAAAACCATTTGCCCATAACTATTTTACATAATATAATTGAAAATATTCAGATTTAATTACCATTGATCTACAGTTTCTTCTTGTTTTTGAGACACTTCAATAAGAATATATATATATAAATATATAAATAATATATATAAATTCATATTATAATGTGACAACCATAATAAATTTGACACCCCTTTGCTAGTAGACACAGGCAGAAAATGGCAGAAAATGCTATTGCCATCTGAAAGCCTGAACCCAGATCTTTAACTTAATGCAATATTGGTTTTCATGAAATCAGAGCTTTGTTGTTACCAATTAGCAGTGACATTAGCAATTCATTTTTTCTATTGCTGAAGAGATTGATCTGACCTTTCAGCAGAGGCATGATAGAAGATCAACAAAAATTTTTGAGCAATTTTAAGCTGGGAAAAAAAAGAAAAGGAAAAAAAAAAAAAAAACTTCCCTGTTGCCTCAATCAAATCCCTGTTGCACCAAAGAACTTTCTCTGATCTTGTGAGTTGCAGACTGCCGCATTATTGTGGCTTTTAGTTTCATGTCAATTCTAAAGTCTCAATGGAATTTGTGCCTTTGTTGAAGTCAGTTGTGAAGCCTTTGTAAGTTTTTGGGAGTTACCAAAACAGCACTGGCTTGTTTTACATAAAGCTTAAGCTGAGCATTTAGGTTGTTTTGACTAGTTGTGAGATGACTTGCAGAATGGGGTAAAAGTTTTAAATATAAGACACAGTGCCACAGAATAGTAAACAAGAATGACACTGATGGAGTAGCAGGCTTGAGTTGATGACACTAAACCTTGTGTAACAATTTTCAACAATGCAACTGCATTCTATCTCAGCAGGGCAACAACAGAGATGCAATGCCTGTAGTATGACAATTTACGCACCTCAAATATTACTGGGAACATTTTTACTATTTACTGGATGCAGGGCCTGCATGCAGTAAAGGTCCCCAGGCTAGGCACTCCATGCTACCCAAGCCTATCTGTGAGTATGAGTGAGTGATATATAACTGAAGCCATGTCAGCTTGGATGTTACCCAGATTAACAAGCTCTGTATCAGGTATTGAGGAATTAGGACATACTGATGATAAGTGGGTTACTGGAACATGGCATATGTTCCAGTTCCAGATAAGAGACGAGAATAGGGAACTGCTGGAATGCTACTGCACATGCAACCCCAGTGAAAGGTTATAAGATGAACAACAGCCACAAGGAGCAGTGCCCTCCATAGAGGGACGTTAGCTACCTATCAGAGGTGCAGAAAAGTGTGATGAAGAAAGGGGTGCCTAAAAAAACAACAAGCTATCCATACCTGAGGCTTTAGAAACTGCCAAGCAAAGGCTCACAGCCTTGGTTAAACGCTTGAAGAAGCATACCAGAGATATAGCAGGCAGGAGAATAAACCAGATGTTCTCTACTGAATCATCCAAGGTGTACTCTCAGTGGAAGAGAACAATATAAGAATATAAAGACAGCACCAGGCCCTGACCTAATTCATACCTCCTGTCTAAAGAAGGTAGCTGCACTCCATGAGTGCCTGGCAGCACAAATAATCCAGCTGCTATTGGATGAGAGGCACCTTGAATGGCTAACCAAAGGCTTGACAGTCCTGATCCTCGAGGATCCCCAGAAAGAACCGGTCCCATACAACAACTGGCCGAAAACCTGCCTCAGCACAACAGGGAGGCTCCTCTCAGTCATCATAGGGGCTAAGATGAACAGGCACATGGCTCAATTCATGAGTGGGGCCCAGAAATACCAGAGGAACAAAACGCCAGCTACCGGTAGATAGAGCAGTCACTCGAAACTTTAAGACCACACTGACCAACCTGTGCACTGCCTGGAGTGACTTCAAGAAAGCCTATGACTCATGCCTCACACATGGATCCTGGAATTCCTAGAATTGCACAAGATCAACGGGACCCTAAGAACCTTCATCAGGACTTCAGTAGGGATGTGGAAAACAATGCTAGAGGCCAACTTCAAGTGTGGGATTTGCCAAGGAGATGCTCTGTCCTAACTGCTGTACTGCATAGACCTGAACCCCTGAGTGTCAGGACTACTATCCTGGATGAAACAACGATCCATGAGTACATCAGAAAGCTAGCCACAGAAAGCTAGCCACAACATGTGGTTGTGACCATCATGGTTGTTTTCACTAAATACACGTGCGTAGTGAATACCTCATTCAACAGAAACCGTCTTAGCACAGGATCGATAAAGGCTGGGGTCTACCACACCAGGTACAGTAAGACCCCAGGTGCAGGCTGTGCAGAGATGCCGTGAAGATAATCCAGCACATAACAGCAGGGTGCAAGATGCTTCAGGCAGGGTATCCATGGAACACCATAACCAAGTGGCTGGCATAGGATACAGGAACATCTGTGCCAAGTATGGCCTTGATGTCCCAAGGTCAAAGTGGGAAGCACCCCCAAAGGTAGAATGACCAAGCTAAGATCCTGTGGGACATCGAGGTACAGACGGAAAAAATGGTGATGGCTAACAATCCAGACATAGTAGTGATGGACAATCAGAGGAAGAAGGCCACAGTGATAGATGTACCAATACCAACTGACAGCAACATCAGAAAGAAGGAACACAAGAAGCTCGAGAAATACCATGAGCTGAGAGAAGAGCTACAGAGGATATGGAAGGTGAAGGCAACAGTGGTCCTCATGGTAAATGGAATACTCAGGGCAGTGACCCCCCAAACTGCGGGAATGGCTCCAGTAGATTCCAGGAACAACATCAGAGATCTCTGTCCAGAAGAGCACAGTCCTAGAAACAGCTAAGATACTGCACAAGACCCTCAAGTTCTCAGCTGTGGAAGAGGACCTGACCCTGCAGGGCTAATCTATAAAGCACAACCACAGAAGCAAGCTTTCCCTATTACTCTTTTAATTCCAGAGATTGCTTGTGCAAATGCTGTGAAGAAGTATGTTGAAAAAGGCTATTACAGCAGTGTTTTCCAAACGTATCAAAATGACAGGAAATGATTGAATATTAGCCCATTCAAGTGAGTCTTTGTTCAGCCGTGTGCACTGGTGTACAGCTTTGTCTGACTTATTAGCCTTTTAATACTGTGCATAAATCCATTTAAAGGGTTTATGTTTGAGAGAGTGTGTAGTTGTATTTGAGAGCAATTCAACACCTTCACCTCTGCTAGACCAAAGACCACAACTTACAATATATCAAGGGAATAAAAAAAACAAACTAAGGTACACAGTAGAAAGAGGTGTGAAAATGCAGCTGGGTAGCATGTGAACTGAATTTATATATTTTTATCTTCCCTAAAGAAACAATAGTTCTTGAGATATTTCATGCAAAACCACAGATCTGAATTAAATTATGGTGTTTCTTGAGGAATAGTTATTTTAAAGGCATACAACCATGAGGGAGCAATTCTGTTTTTTTAATTTTTTGGTTTTAATTTAATTTTACTATAATTTAATTTTACTTTAATGTATTTTATCACTGTAACCAATGTAAAAAAACAAAAAAAAACCTCTTTCCTAAATACAATGGACAGTATGTCAGTACGTGTCTGGCTTTCCATACTTGGCTGTAGGTTTGAATGGTTGTCTATCTCTCTATGTCAGGTGGCTTGTGACCTATGGCAGCTGGAGTAAGTTCCAAACGAACTTGGGTCACAGACAGTAAAATCCTGAATAAGTTACATGGTCATCTAGTGTACTCCTACAGTCTACTACATGAATGCATGGCTATATGTAATCATATAGTCACATATGGATCACCTTTATTCAGCCTTAATTGTGATAGGGCATGATACTGAGATCTGAGGACTTTTGTGCTTTTGTCTTGACCGATGAAAATTAATTCAATTCAGTTCAGTTTTATATAGCAGCAAATCACAACATTCACATCAAGGCACTTTATATTGTAAGTTAAAGTCCCTGCAATAGTACAGAAAACACAAAGAATATCAATGAATGAAGTAAAGGCACTAAAGCTTGAAGTTTGACAGGGTTTAGGGTTTAAGTTTGTGAGTTTATTTAAATAGTTTTATACTGGTGTCATTGAACATAGTTGGTTTCACCAGGGAAATATTATATAAATGAGAATCTTATAAATGAAACCAAGTTAAATATGACACCGGTGAATAAACATTTATACAATTATGGATTGGACTTGGGATGAAAGCTACATTTCTATTAAGGAAAATATTTTTTCGCAATATGCAAACTGGTTATATGTTTCCTAAAATAAACAGTGTTTGTTTATAAAATACTATAATTGATTGTGAAACCTGAACTGCATTGTAGTTAGTAGGGCTATTTTGACTCTTTACCTCATGTTTCCTTGAACAATAACAAGCAATAAATTAAATGATTTTCAGGATGCGCTTCAGTAAGATACTGAATGTGACTTCAGTAGTCCATCAGCACTCATTTTATTAACTGATTATTTTCACAGAAGACCTTGCTTATGAAATATTTGCCTGAGAGAGACTTTAACTTATTGACAATGTCTAGACAATAATTTTCCAGCTTACTGCTGAGACATTAAACCCATGACAGCCAGAATTGAGGAACTAATTGGGGAATTAATAAGATGTGATGTGGGCTGCTTTTACATCATTGAGTGCTGAACAATGTGTTTAACAGACCAAAATCCCAGTGTCTCAAGTCTCCATCTTCTGTTTACTTATTTATGATTCTTGCACATTAACAGCAGTTATGAGATACTTCCTGACTGATTCATTTTAGAGCATGAAGTCTTTGTGGAAACTAGGCCTTGTAAGTGGGCCAATTCTGTCATCTTCTAGACTCTGGACTATTTTGACTGTACCGCTGTTATTCTTGAGGATAAGCTGCAACCAAATCTACTTAAAAAGGTAAACTTCCAAAAAAGTAATTTTCTAAAATACAATGACCAGATCATATAAGAACCATACAAGTCATAAAGCCTTACTACATTCATCAGTGTGACCTGCGCCCTGACTAATAAGAGAGAGCTGAGCCAAAAAGGGAGGCACTTGCTTTACTACATGATCTACCCTAAAATAACCAAAAGTTTCCTTTGCAGGGTTTCTAGTGCTCATCCTTGGAAACAGGGTGCAGAGTTCGGACATCCAGAGGGAGCTCCAAACTGAACCACAGCTCCTACTATGTGTCGAGAAGAGACAGATGAGGTAGTTTGAGATGCCTCCTGGAAGCAGATATTTCAGGCCAGCAGGGAAAACAAAAACCTCAGGGCAGATTCAGAACAAGCTAGGGAGATTATGAATCCTGTCTGGCCTTGGGAAACTCCAAGGCATTCCCAACATAGATGGAAGAAAGGACATCTGTGTCCATCATGACCTGAACCCAGATGTAGCAGATGAGCTAAAACCACTTGACAATAATTACATTTCTAAAATTCAATTAAGCATAATGCATTAGAACACAAGACACCCTGGCTAGATATCATACATCTGGATGGTGTTGATGATGTTTTTTGGCTGCTGTCACCTTGAGTTTAAGATGATCACAGCTTCAGCTGGTATGATGTCAGAGCACAAAAACACCATGACACTCGTGATCACAGACTTAATTGTTAATGTCAAGTTTATAATGCTGAAATTTTGAGTAATTTTGTGTGTGTGTGTGTGTGTGTGTGTGTGTGTGTGTGTGTGTGTGTGTGTGTGTGTGTGTGTGTGTGTGTGTGTGTGTGTGTATCTTTGCAAAAAATACACTGGATTGGATTTAGTCCTTTGGTGATTAAATAGATTATTGTTCTCTCAGAGATTACATTATTTAGCAGGATTAGTCATTTGTTTATAATGTTTATAATCTGTTTATCCAGATTAATCCTGGGCTGGAGTGATACCTATCAACATCTTTTTTGATCAAAAACTGTGCTTATTAATGGAAATGAATTATCATTTTCTATCTGTTTCTAAATTGTCACATAACTAAAAGTACAATTTCTCACATCCATGTGGTACTTTAAAAATTTTTTTTTTTTTTTTTGAGGCATTTGGTGGTTCCTCTCATTCCTCTTTCTTAAAAGGCAGGTATCTAGGCACCTTTGAGAGAGATATCTGTCCCTCAGCACCCAAGCTATGTGTGGGAGCATTATTCTGCAGTGGCCGTGTCATTTCTGGCCTCCCATGGGCAGTTCTTCCTGCCTTGAACAGATTGGTGGCAGCGCAGGCCAGCAAACCTTATCACCTTTTCCTATCATCTGCACTACAGTTGACTGTTTTCCCATTGACAGATTTTTATCACAAGTGGTGTCAGTGTAGTATGCTCATGGAGCAGATGCATGAGCAATCTTCATTTTTTTTTTTTTTTATGAGCACACTGTGTGATATTGCTTGTGGTTACAAGTGCATATGCGTATGAATACAGGATCTAGGCCAAGCAAATAATGTTCTACCCTACCCTGGTTCCTCTGAATTACTGCTTACAGTTGGGTCCATAAGTTGTTGGACAACAGCAAGATTTTTTTTTTTTTTTTAACTTTAGCCTGTATAAACCACCTTTAATTCAAGGGGTTCAACAAAAGTATTGCATTAACTGTTTAGGAATTACAGCTATTTTTTATACACAAGCCAACCTTTATGATGCTCAAAAGTAAATGGACACTTTACAGACAAGTAGTTTCATGGCCAAGTGGGGTCTGTTTGCTTATTATTCCAAAAAATAAAAATAAATAAAAATAACTGATATGTGGTGTTGATTATAAGTGGTGAACTTACATTGTGTGGTGTTTCACTACGAGGTCCACAGGGATATCGATGCAAATGCAATAAGCCATAAAAACCAAAATAAACCTATGAAAGATGGAACAAACCTCATGAGTAGCCAAATCAACAGTATGGTACATTCTTAAAAAAGAAGGAAAGCACTGGTCAGCTCAGCAACACAAAAGGTTTGGAAGATCATGGGAGGCATCTAGCCAAGTGAAGAACATGCTAAAGGAAGTAGGTGCATCATTATCAAAGTCTACAATCAAGAGGTGACATCTTAAATGTAAATATAGAGGGTTTACAACAAGCTTACACTCAGGAATAGGAAGCTCTAAAAGATCTAAAAGTGCATGCACAGTTCTGAGAAAAATGGGCATGTATGGCTGCCAGTGGAACTGGGTCACAAGTGTTTATTGATGATGTGACTGCTGATTGAAATACCAGGATGAATTTGGAAGAGTACAGACCGCTGTATTCAGATTGAGCCGATTGCTACAAAATTGATTTGTTGATGCTTTACAGTGTAAACAGTGTAGTGACCCAAATCATATTACAAAAGCAAACCAAGAGTTTCTCAAGGCAAAGAATTGTGATTATTATTTTTTTTTAATAGCTATGTCAATCACTGCAGTGATTTCCAGATCAACTGAAGAGCAACGTAAGAAGAGGATAAGGAAATTAGGATAGCAATATAAAACCTATAGTAGTTTTGCAATTATGTATGTGTGCACTACAGGTACAGTATGCAGTTCTCTTGTAGCTTTTTGTATTTGTTAATATGGGTGACAAGTTCATCACCACTAAAGTCTCAAATCACAAAACTGTATTGTCCCGAGAATGATCTACTGATTTCTAGTACCCACCTTCAGAAAGCAATCTGCTTCAAAAAACACTGGAAGAACAAAGGGATTTAACCATTTAAAAAACAAGATAGATCCTTCAGATCTTGTTTTGGATATGTATGACCAAAGGGAAGTTTTAGTCCAGGCAATTGTTGAGTAGACTCATTATATCCCCACCAACATGTTTGCACACAGGTTTGTGTGTGACAGACAGAATGGGTAGTGGGTCGTCACTCCTACAGCAATAATGCAGAACCAGTTATATACAAACACAGAGCAGAGAGCAATAGTAGGGAGAAAAAAATACATAGATTTATGATTTGTTGTTCTTCCATCTTTCTGTCCTGCCTATTAGTTTGTACTGACAAGCTGATGATGTTGTACAGGGCAGCTTCCTCTCCATAGAAAAAAGCCTGTCTGACAAAGACCATCTGGCATCTTATCAGTATTCAGAGCAACCCCAAGACCCCCCAGGACAAAACCTGCCTGTCAAGTAACACTGAATGATACAAAAAAAAATAAAAAATACAATACAATGCAAAATACTAAATAGGAGCAGTAAAACTCAGAAACCTTAGCAACTCCAATTCAATTCATATTTTAGTAGAGGTGCACAAATTACAATTTCCAAATGTCCCTGCTATAGAAAACATGCAATTTCATATGCCTGAGAGTGCACTGTGACTAAACGTTGGGGGATCAGAACCCATTATCTCCCTCTTTCAGGAGATTATCTGCTTATATGATCTGTATGTGTGGATGTCATGTATCTATTTACTCTAGATTGATTTCTCTCTACCTTCAAGAGCAAGCAGATCACTCACAAACTTTCTCCATCCACTTTCCTTTTTAACATTTCCCCCCATGCTTGAATAACAAATTTAAATTTACTTGTCACTTTGCACTCTGCTATATCAAAAATTCTGTTGCATAGCAACAGGAATGACCCAATGCCACTCAGGTTCTTTGATTTCTGTGCTCCCTCACTTTCTTCTAACATCTGCAACTGCGTTTTGCATTTCAGCGGCCATATGATCACAGCCTTATAGTGAACAGTCTCACAAACAAGCACTAGGCGGGCAGAAAATGAACAGAAAACATCATCTGATGACAGCATGCTTCCCTCATTATGCACTGCTATCTCTGAGGAAACATCTAAAATCAGTTTGCAAACAGTGATACTGTTAGGATAAAAGTTTGTTTTGTGCTTATTTGCAAATCTCCATCTGTTGCAGTTTAGTTTATAACTACATATTGGAGGTTGCTCTAAATTTTAGACTGACAGGTAAATATGCATTGCCTGTTCTACCCCTTTTTTGGGGGGGGTTTGATGGTCACATCAAGAAAGCGTAGCACATGTTCAGATAACCAGATTGAAAGTGTATTAAAGCCAAGGAAACCCCAGTTCAATTAGATATTCTGCTAGAAAGCATGTTGCGAGTAAGAGATTAAAGCACAATCAATGGTCTCCTTCTTGTGTCCTTTTCATACAGACAGGTTAATGGTGTTCGGAGGGAGACTTTAGCATTAGTCTCCTCGTTAACAGCTGACCTACACTGATCTGTCTGGAGTGCGAGTGAAGTTGACGAGGCAGTGAGATTCAGAGAGGGTTTAATGATTCCTTCAATATTGCATTGAATGTTTGCCTAATCTGAGCCAGAACACCCAGAGTTTCATTAGAAATCTTAAGGATTTATCAGGCTTTAGAAACCTTACTTGGGGCCAAATATATGATCATAGATGTAATGCAGGACTTTGCAGTTCTGACTCACTTCTCCTTCTCTTCATTATTAATTACCAGTGGACAGTTAAAGGTAGTGAGATTTATTTTTTCTCTAATTTCGATATTATAAAAAAATTATTAATGTTAACATAAAAAAATAATTGGTACAAAAACATTTTAAAAAGTACCCACATTCAACTTAGTAAACCATTTCTTATTAAAAAAAAAAAAGCATTAAAAAAAAAATACAGTACTAGCACTTATTACTGCTTTACTGCATGTGTGTGTGTGTGTGTGAAGGACAGACTGGAAGAGAGGTGGAGGGGTTACAAAACTAAAATGAAAGAGTTTCCATTTTTTACTTTCACATGGGGAAGGTATTGTCATGTTACTAAAGTGACATTCAAAATCAGTGTAAAGCCGTAACCTTTAGACCACAAGGCAGAGAAATAACACGATTGTACACTTCATGAAGACAGGTGCTGTGGTGACACAGTTCTCAGTGTGTATGGCAGATCAGAGATGAAAAGAGCAAAGAAGGAAGCAAGAGATGAAATCTACCAGTCTACTTTGATCATGGAACACAAACGTTCTGCAGCATGGCAGTCATTCGCCTCACCCACCCTTAATCTCTGCTGTGCATGGGAGGAAAAGCAAGGTAGTGCTTGCATTAATGTTGTGTTGAGTGGCATGAAAGGTAAAGGCAGACAAGATTTTTGTCAAAAGATTTTGTCAAAGATGAACTAGGTCAAAGGCAAATACATCACAGTAAACAATGATTTTACAGATTAGACATTTACATATTTAGACAGCTCGATATAGTCAGCTCTATGGAGCATTTTATGTTTTGCTTTTATGGCCCACAGCTTTATTGTTTTAGCTTAGTTTAATGTCTCTCACCAACCTCATTTTTAGCTGCAGCAAGCAGCTTTTTTAAGCAAAAAGAAAAAAAAAAACAATTTACAGTATAAGCTGCCTAATGAGCACCAAATGCCTGCTAAAACAACTTGATAAGGTTACAATATGCCAATCCAGTGTTTGCAGCTTGTTTTACTGCTTTAAAGTGTGTAAGAAGCAAAACAATAGTCCATCATTAATGCTAGATGACTTTGATTCATGACCCTGTGCAAATCAAGTGGGATGGGATTTGTCATCTAGGTCACCTCAAGAGGTTTTTTTTGTAAAATTGTAACCCAAACCATGATCTTTAGATAGTAAGAGTCTTTCCAATTGAAACACTCCAACTGTATATTTTGTTTCAAGAATCAATAAATGGTCCTTTCACACAAGAACAAAAGAAAAATATGAGTTGGATGGCTTGGAGAGTGACAAAAATTAAATAATAGGTTATTACTTTTGATTCATCACTAGGAAACCTTGATTACATGATTGCATTTAATTATTGTGAAGGGAAATTAGCTTTATTATAGGGAAATAAAATCAGAACTATTAAGACTAACCATTAAACATTAGCAAGAGGTAGCTAAAGATTAGTATAATATATAGTATAATATAGTGAGTTTGCCTTTATAGGTAACTTAAAGTAACTGACCTACAGTTACTTTAAGGAAAGAATATATATATATATATATATATATATATATATATATATATGTGTGTGTGTGTGTAGATGATGGAGTGGATGAATGGGTTTAAATCCAGAACTTGCCAGTATAAGTAGTAACGGTCACCTCACAACCTTACAAAAAGTAAGATTATTTGGTCAGTAATTATTTCTTTGCCATAACAATGCTCCTTGGCAATAAATCTTATGCCTTTGGAAAGCCTGTTCATTTCCCCTTAAATGATGGCACATTTGTAAGGAAAATGTCTTTGTGAATTGAGCAGCAGAGTTGAGTTTGTGGGTCTTCTCTGCCAATGCCAAACAGATTATTCTGCTTTTGACTCTTGTTTTGTGCTTCTGGTACCCCAGGTGCTGACAATCAGGTGTTTAATTGGTGCCTGATTAGCATATAAGCATTGAAACTGTTACAGCTGTCAGCTGGTATCTGCTCCAAGCATGCTGCCTTTGACTGATCTAGAAGCTGCCATAAGGCAACTTCAAGATGGTGTTTTGCAAACCCAAATTGTAACATTATTTGGAATGAGTGCCATCTCCAAATTGAAGATCACATTCCACATAATGGCGGATGTAAGAGACAGGCCGTGAAGTGGGCATCCCAAGAAGATGACACAACAAGAAAACCATTTCCTCACCCTATCAGGAACTGTAGGCAGTCTTCTAGAGATTTGCAGTCCTGGTTTGCAGGATGACACGGCCTATGGCTCTCTACCCAGACAATCCAGAACAGACTGCACACAGTCAATGTCCACTCTTATAAGGCTGCAAGTATGCCTGTCATGGCTGTCGTTCACCAGCCGGCCCATTTGAGCTGGTGTCAGTAACATGTGCACTGGAACCTGAACATGTGGAGGATCGTTATGTCCAGTGATGAGTCCAGATTCTGCCTATAGCAGTTGGATCGTACAGTCAAGGTATGGAGAAGACAAGCAGAATGCTATGCTGCACTGATAGGGTAACAGCTTTTGGTGGAAGCAGCGTGATGGTGTGGGGAAGTGTAGTTTGTTTACATGTACAGAACTAGAAAAATAGTTTGAACCCAAAGACAAGACAAAAGTGGAAATTGTTCTTGCTGGAAGGTGATATTCAAGGTGATATTCAAGAGAACAACATGATTGGCCTTGTAGCTATTGTTAAACTATACTTACACAATGATGGTAATTTCATACGGGAAGTTTTGATGAGACAACTTCTAAGAAACAATTAGCCGTCATGGCTGTGTTTTCTGTTTACAGGAGGTGTCAGTTTTGGCTTTCTTCTGTAGATATTACCACCCATCAATGTGACACAGGCTAGTCACAAAAATATGGGCTTTACTACAACTGCAAAGAGAAATGTACCCATGTATTAAACGCCCTTCCTGAGTTCAGATGTAGACACTTCACACCAAAAGGATTCTTTTGATACAAAACATCAGGGGTTTATATTTGAGTTATCAGTGCAATACTAAATGATTTTAACACATAATACAAAAATTCATAAACATATCGAATAATGAAACGTCACAAAGTCATTATCTTGTAGTCAACAGGTTCCACTAAAGAAAGAAAGAAAGAAAGAAAGAAAGAAAGAAAGAAAGAAAGAAAGAAAGAAAGAAAGAATCTCAGTTCAGCCAGAAGGAGAAGAAGGTACTTGGCTTGAATTTACTGGCTGGTCTTTCTGTGTGAAGTATGCTTTTTCTTTACCTGTGTGGGTACTCCAACTTCCTTCCACAGTCCAAAGACATGCATGTTACGTTAAATTGTAGGTGTGAATGTGAATAGCTGCCTCTATGTTAGCCCTGTGATAGACTGCGGACCTGTACAGAGTGTACCCTGCCTCTATTTCACACAGTGACCTGAGGGATAGGCTGTCATTGGGCAAGAGTGACCGTTAGTCCCCACCACCACCACCCTTGAACATCTCTGTTCAGAGGGAAAGGGAAAAGGATGAGAGGAATGGAATAGCAGTGTATCTCTCTGTGAAAGACTGTGAAAGAAAGTATTGGTCTTTCTGAAGAACAACTTGTCTTGTGTTTATTAAAATTCATTCTACAGACTGAAAGCAATTTTGTAAAAAGAAACAGAAAAGGTGGATCATGAAACATTAACCTTTTTTAACAAAAAAGAAAAAAAAAATATGAAAAGCTCATCAATTCAAGATAAGATAGACAAAAAAAGCAGTTTCTCACCTCAAAGCTCCAGAGAGGTAATTCTTACACTCCAGAGATGAAAAGCACACTCAAATATTCTTCAAGCCTTTCAAATCACTCTCATGGTTACAGTTTGAAGTAATGACAAACCCATGCCTGGGTATTCCAGGTTAGCGGGTGGTATCTATCAAAATAACCACCATGAATCAACATCAATTCCAGAATTAATTAAGGGATTACTCTCAGATTCTGAGAGACATGTTTTTGATAGTGACATGCCTTATCAACACTCACATCTGATCAACATTGAGACTGTCTTTGAAAATACTGTTGCTGACCTCTGGAGGAGGAATTTGATTGGGAAATTTTAAACATCTACTGTGATTCTTATCACTGTAAGTGACTCTACTAGGAATCTGCTAAGTGTTTCACAAGATTCCCAATAAACCCAAATGTTTTTTTGTTTTTTTAAAGGTACAGTCAGTAATTTTTTGAGGTTATAGCTGGTTTGTGGAAGCTGCCATGTTCCCCCACCACCATATTTGAATACAGTGGCCGGGAAGGATATCTCCCTTCTGACTAATGGTGGTTTACGTAATTACTTATTGTCAGCTATTTAGACACGTGACCCTCCCATCTCTGGATAGCTGACATGAGAGGACTAAACAACAGCAACAACAGCTGTTTTGAGACTAACATTTTGCCAGCTAATGTTAGACACGAATATCCCAAAAATCACACTTTCCCTCTGATAAACAGTTTGATTACTTTCTCACATTGTGTGAGAGTTTATTCACTAAAAGTCAGAGTCCAACAAAGTTGCATCCCCTTCAAAGACAGTTTTACTAATCCCAGCTAACAGAGGCTAACAGTAACAGTGGCAAAAACAGCAGCGTTTGCCAACAGAAAGGTTCAGCATATCCTCAACAACTCCCCTCAGTATCACTGTCATCGGTCAGAAGTGAGCTTCTTTGACTCATCAGCTTGTATCCTTTCACAAAGTTTTATGGCCTCTTCCAGAGTAAATAAAGGTGGAAACTTCTCACAGCTGAGGTAAGAAATGGATTATGAGCTGCAGTCTAAATTTAATGTTTTTGATCTGACATAAACATGTTCGTCCTATACTGTAGCAACCACCGTAGCTAGGATTATGCATTATGCATGATTTTTTTCTTTTTTTTTTACTGAAAATAGTGCTTATTTATCTCTTAGTAGAATGCTCTTAAGGTATCTGTTCTGATTAGTCTCAGTGGTGCCATTAGCCCCATCAAATTTGTCTTTGGGTGTCACTAAAATAAATAGTAAAATAAATAACTGAAATACAACTGCAACTACTGAACTGAGCCAGATATTTTTCCAGCCCCATTTTCATGTTATTTTATTCATCTTCTTGCTTCTTTTTTTAAACCTTAAAATAATAAAAAAATTAAAAATTACAGTTTCAATCTTCAGTCTATATAACACAGGACTAAAGACTTGCTTTCATACTGTGATACATGTAATATTGGAGTTTGCATAAAATCAAACTGCCTAACGTCTACAAGCTTGAACTCTTTTTGCTTTTATCCATTCTGATATCCCCAGCAGTACATATTGTGGAACTCAAATGGTGAAATCATTAACAAGTGAATGTGGAAATTGAGTATCAAACATGCTGTTGGAACATTTCCTCATTATAAATCTGTTTTTAAAGTGATTTAGTTAGTGGAAGGCCAGTTGTTGAGTATATTGAATATTTCCAGCCCCACCTGTCTTTGGTAACTAAGCAGGTGTTCCTGAGTTGTGGGGGAATGGGGCTGCTCTGTCCTCAACCTGGTGCTGTAAAAGATGGATGTTTTAAGAGAGAGGGCAGAGTTCAGTCCTGAAGCAGGTCACGGAAGAAGATCAAAGTAGTTCTAGCTATCCATACAAGTTTGGGCCTCATCAGTTTACTCTTTTCAACTTACTGCTCGAGGAAAAATGTGGATGCTCCAAGACATATTTCACTGCCTCGCCTTTACACACACTTAGTCTCAATGGTTCACTTTCTCATTTCACTCAGTACAAAAATTCTGCAAACAAAGTTGGTCTCATGAAAGTCTTGTAATCAAGTACAATATGCTAAAGTACAATATAACACTACCCCCGTTACTGTCTTGTTTGATTTTTCAGGACAGCTGTGTGAGCATATCATGTTATCCAAATAAACTACATAATGATACATACAGTCTTGAAAAAGAAATGCTGTTCTAATACTTTACATGTCAGGTCACACTGAAAATCATCCGGTCCTTACCAGCTTCTAAAATCAGGTAAAAACAACCTCAGGTAAACAACAATCTATCAGTTTGCCTTAGTTTTTGTTAAATAAATAATAGTGTAGTATGTCATGTGTTGTAAGGATCAGCTTATTGTTTTATTATGTGCTGATAATTAAAACCTCAGAAGTGAAAGAGGGTGTGTTTTCTTTTTCATATGAGTGAATTATCACCTATTGCTAAAAAATGTCAAATGACATGATTCCAGTGCACTAGAGCCTGTAGACTTTTAAACAAACAGGATTTTTGATATTTATTTTCAAGGTATGCAATCATCATTTTCCAATTATAATATCATTTATTTAAAAAAAAATGCTAATGCATCTGTATAATCTGATTCAAACCCTGCAGGGTAGAGTTGGATCAATGTTAACAAACACCACTCAATGAATAAGCTGCACATATGGTATTCTTGATGAAAAACCTTAGCGATCAATTCTGTCCAAACATTAAAAAAAAAAAAAAGAAAAAAGAAGAGTTTGTTTTCTCTGTAGAGCAGTTACAGATGCCCTTAATTTTGAATTGTGTATTATTGATTGAAGGACAGCTTTGTTGCATACATATATGAAATCCATTTGTGTATTTCTATCTTGCACTTAAAGATTTTATCATTTTTACATGTTTTTGACAGAAAGTCAGTGTTCTTTTTTGTTTTTAAATCACAGAGCCCAACCCTGTGACCTATATGTGACTGTATCAAGAAGTCTAAATCTTAATTCATATCAGCACTGCCATGTCAGTGGGCAATGAGGACTGTAGGATGGATGTGACATCCCTTGTCATTCTTATGCAGTGCAGGCATTCATTTTTGACATAGCTGTCAGGTCAGATTGGTATATAGGTCATATTCTTAGACAAATATGACCAACCAAAACCGAAAAAATAGGAAGTATGGTGCCAATGACTGATGAATAGTCAATTTTTATACTGAACAAATATATTAGTCCTACATTTGACATATAAGTTTTTCATCATGGTGCCAAGAAATATACGGTACACAGGGAACATGCAGACAGTGTGCGTCATAGCTGCACACTTTGGCTGTACAACTGCTTTCAGTCTCTTGAGATTTACACACTCCACCTCCACCCTTAATGAGAGTGCTAATCATCCAATACATGGGATCAGCCAGCCAGCCAACACTTTGTCTGTCCTCAGGGTACAGACATGAAAATAATGATTCATTAATTCAGGTGAAGAAGGGTATGTGATTAAATCAATACTTTTATAAAGCGATCCTCCATCTGAACCCTCTGTGGCAAACTAACTTGCCCTTTCATGGTGCCTTGTTTTCCTTGACTCTGTAAAGACTCTGATATACTTGCCAAAAAGTTATTGTTTATAAATTTGGATTATAAGAGCAAAACCGAAACTGGTTAAATTTACTGCATAGAGATTTTTTTTCTTTATATTCATTACAGTCATTGCTATTGGTTAAAAAAGGTGAGACTGCAGCTATAATTTGAAGTGGCTATAATTAAAAGAATATTACCACAGTAACAGCTGTAGAGCTGCAAAACTGGCATTTGCTTCACAAAAAGGAGCAGTGGCACCAGTGTAGTACAGCAGTGTTCTACTTTATGGGATTCACAAAATCTTTTTGATGAAATATACAGTTCCTGCGACCCGGCCCCGGATAAGCAGAAGAAGATGGATGGATGGATTGATGTTTATTTCATTCATATTATACACAGTAATTCATAATTAAAGCAAAGTTTAAGAAATGAGGTTCAGCTAAAGTTCAGAGAGAGGGGCTACTATGGTAAATAATAGAGGTTTTTTTCTATAAAGCTTTCATTTTCCCATGCTTTCTGTCCCTTTCCTTTTGGCATCATGTTTTATATTACAGAGAATTCTAAAACTTTCAGCACCACCCCCACCCCCATCTTAGCCTTTGAGCATCCTCTGTGTCTTCTGTCTTAATGGGCTTATGCTTAATGGGACCTTTTTCCTTTGATTTCATTATTAGATATTGCTAGTGATGTTAATTATTTTTCTTCTAACTGATGTCTGCTTATGAATATTTGCTAAGCTGTTGTATAAGAAAGATTTTGCTTGATATCAAAACAATAAATGGTGAGCTTAAAGTCAATTATGTAATAAGACTACTAGCTTGGTAATAAGTGTTGTGCTTTCCAAGACAGCAGCGTCGACCAGCCTGCCAGTCGGTCCATCTCCTTTATTGCAACTATTTGATAAAATGTCATGAAATTGATTTTTAAAATGAAATTTCCAAACTTACAGGAACGGGGGCGGGGGTGGTACATAGACTGCTGACTTTGGTAATTCCGCTTTTTCTTTCACATGGACTTGGACATTTGTATTTTTGGAAAAAGGCACTACAAACTATTTGATGGATTGATATTTTTCACTAAATGAATGTGTCTTCCTTGCTTTGGTGAATTTAAAAATAATGTAATTGCTATTAGCTATGCAAGTTTGAGATTTCCAAATTAAAATGTAACATGTTGAAGTATATATATATATATATATATATATATATATATAAAATAAAGTATACATAAACATCATCATAACATTGTAATTCAAAGCACATTATCATTTTAGCTCAAAGCACTTCATACTGAAACAAAGCCTCAGAGATTTTTCCTCTTGTGCTCTGAACCATGAGTGTACAAAACACATGTAATAAAAATCTGAATTAAAAAAGAGAACAAAATGGCCTTATTGACTGCACTGTTAAACCTGTTTTTTTATGTATTTATTTTGTATCTTTTTGGTACAAAAAAAATTATGTTTAAATTAAAATACATTACATCAAAGTGGAAGGTGCATAATGCGTCTTTTACTGTCTCGTTGGCCTTGTTTGTGTGGTATTACTGTAATTGTATTTAAATTTCATACACTCTGTGCTGAAAGTGTTCAAGTGTTGTTATTTATCATGCAATGTTGATCAAATAAATTTAAATGCCATAAAGAAAGCTAGAATGAACTGAAGGAATGAACTGGTGACTTGGCCAGGGGGTACATGGGTTAGGCTCAAGCCTCCATGCAACACTGAATTGGAAAAGCAGCTAAAAAAAAAAAAAACAGATGAATATTTTGATGAATACACAAAGGCAAACATGAAGCTATTTCCATCACATTTTTTCTTCTCTAATTCTGTTATTGTGTACACCCTCTTTTTGGTTACAAGCACCCACCCACTATTTATTCCAATGCATCCAACTCCTAATATTCCATGAACAGTGATGGATGGATTGATATATTTTCTTTAAATTAAAATATGCATTTTGATGGATAGATTGACAGCAGATTTAATCAAGCAGAGACTTTTTGCAGTCACTGACTTGTTTATTAGACTATGCATTTTTACTTCACAGTTATTATTTCTATACTCTCTCACACATACACACACACACACACACACACACACACACACACACACACACACAAAACACAGGTATACAACTAATTACTTCAAAACATGAATGAAAAATCATGAAGTAATCCTGTGCAAGAGCCATTGTAATGCATAGTGTGTATTTTGGCAAATGCTATGTCTGGTGAGCCTTAAAGCTTGCCCTTTACAGATTCAAGCACCAGTGCACCTATTCAGCTGTGTTATGACCTCCGTTTGATGCTGCAGGAGTGGCACTGTGGCCAGGCTCTTTCAAAAGGTGAGAATATTTGTAGTATTTAATACATAACTAATACACAGATCAGGGCAGCAGCATGGTGTAGCTAGTAGGGAGTCTAAAACAAATTTCTATCACAAACCATCCAGGTATTGTTGAACAATATATAAATTAAATCCTATCAACTGCAGAAGCTCTGCCTCTAAATCTTACCTCTCCTTAGCGTACAGAGGAGGAGACAAAAATTGGTATCTAACAGAGATCAATAACGTATTATGAGTCCAAGGTAGTTTTCTTTCTTCTTGCTAAAGTTTTAAAAATCTCAGTGTAGCTCTGTTGAAAGAACAAAAAGGAATTATTATTGTAATTATACCCATCCATGGATCACCACCTTATCCATTTGGAGGGGTTTGTGTGTCCCAGTGATCCCAAGGGCTATGTTGTTGGGGGCTTTTGCCCCTGGTAGGGTCTCCAAAGGGAAATTGGTCCTGGGTGTACTGCCAGACAAAGAGCAATTTGCAGAACCCATATGAAAATGAAAGAGGACAAAGTGACCACTTTACTCTGCCTGGAACATGGTTACAGGGGCACCACCCTAGACCCAGGCCTGGGGAGGGAGCTCGAGGGAGAGTGCCTAGTTGCTGGGCCTCAGGGGCCCAACTGGGCACAGCCTGAAGTGGAGACATGGGCCCACCCTCCTGTGCTCACCACCCGCAGGAGGTGTTGTAGGTATAGAGTCATGTGCAGTGTGTGCCAAGCGGCAGCCAGGGCAGTCTGAATTCATCATAGTACAGAATGATGCACTGAGTATTTCTTTTTCATTCACATCTTTTTACTCTGAGTATCCACCATGCATTTAATCATGAGTTATTATTACTCCCTGTCTCTCTTCCACAGCATGTCTTTTGTCCTTTCTCCCTCCCCTCAGCCCCAACTGGTCACAGCAGGTGTCTGTCCCTCCCTGATCCTTGTTCTGCTGCAGGTTTTTTCCTGTTAAGGGGAGTTTTTCTTTCCCACTGTCACCAAGTGCTTGCTCACAGGGGTTTCTCTGTATGATTGTAGGGTCTTTACCTTACAATATAATGCACCTTGACATGACCGTTTTGTTGTGATTTGGCGCTATATACATACAATTGAATTGGCTGGCCTAGGAACATCTCGTAGTTGCAGCAATCAACTGCTTGCCCAGAGATTGCAAGCACCAGGTACATGTTGCCTGGTGAGATGCAATGTGTCTCCAAACAACTGCTATCTGACTCAGACTGAATGCAATGACCCTCAGACAGAGTAGTGAAGTTTTCCATGCAACTATCTAATTTATTAATGCCGACAGATTGCCAACATGTTGCAATTAATCTGAGTCATTCTGTACTGAGTGCAACTCATCTGCATGTTTCTTTGCAATACAGGACTCCAGTGGTTGCCAGCTGGTTGTATTCTGATTACATTCCTATATGATATCACAGTGAGCTCAGATTAGTAAAACATGATGACAAGTAAAAATAAAATTAAGAATAAGATGTGTAGTTTATCGAGAATTATTTATTAATTTTATTTTAATCTTGCCATGATCTATTTTATACCATGACATGAATGCCTAATTCTTTTTATGTTTTCAGTTCTATTTATCTTACAAAGCCTTTTTATAACTCAAAATGAGTTGTAACTTACCAGAGCACATAGAAGAAGTTGGTAAAATTACAGAAACACCTAATTAATTTACCATGTATGGTTTGGGCATACAGAAGCCCATGGATGAGTAGCAAGACACAAAAAACTCTACATAGTGCATAACCTATAAGAAGTAAAGCTTGAAAAATACAACAACCTGTAGACAGTGAAAAAGATGGACATAATGACCATGATGCCACCCACTGGTTTGTGGTATTAACTTTAGTATTTTGGTGTGAAGTAGGCATAAAGATTAGCAGACACCAGCTGACCATTTACAGTTAGCTTTCATCTTTCAATTAAGGTGACCACACCCATAACTGTAAGCCTTAATAAAATTCAAATGGGTGAGATATAAGATATGAAGGTGTTGCTAGCTTAGCTAGATGCCAAAACTGTTTTTTGTGCTAAACTGGAAACATGCTAACCACCCCCACCAAAACGAAATAAAGGTATCCATCTGTCCACACAGGAATTTAAAAATGATCAAAAAAGGAGCAGCTGAAATGAGTTTCCTCTGTAGAGTGTCTGGACTCAGCTTTAGAGATAGGGTAAGGGGCTTGGACATCTGGAGGGACTCCCTGCTCTTTCAAGTAGAAAGAAGCCAGTTGAAGTGGTTTGGGCATCTACTAAGGATGCCTCTCCAGTGAAAATACCTGTGAGGGGTTTTCTGGCCAGGCCAAAATGGGAGGAGACCAGCAGATAGACCAAAAACCCACTGGAGAGATTATATACATTTCCTCTGACTTTAGAATACATCCAAGATACCCCGGGAGGAACTGGAAAGTATTGCTGAGAAAAGTGACATAAGTACCCTGCTTAGCCTGCTACCACCATGACCTGACTTCAGATAGACAGGAGATAATGAATCAATAGAATGAAATAAATTACTTTTGCTTTGCAATTTAAGTAAGTAACATTTAGCTGTGTTATTAATTTTGTGGCACAGTTTGGGGTTTATGTTTAGTTACTTCAAGTTTTATTTTGTAGTCACTGTTTGTTATTCACCTTTATCCCTTCTAATTTTTGTTTGCTAGTTTTCCCTCATTGGCCCACCCACATTAGCACCTGCATTTTGTCTGCTATTTCAGTTCTTAATCTGCTAAACACTTACCCTGTTATCGAAGCTTCCGTGCCTTCCATTGCCTGATTTACTTATATTTTTATTATTAATAATTAATAATATTACAATTTCCTGTTTTGACTGTTTAATCTTTGAAATTAGTTTGAGCAGACTTGTGGCACATTCAGTGGATTATAAATGATACAGCATGTTAGTGTTGAGTCAAACAACATACACATAGCAGGTAAAAGCTAATCCAGCTAAGCAAAAATGTCTTCAATCTGGCTTTAACTGTGCATAAAGGGCCTAAATCAGAAAGACCTAAAGGGCCAAAGGAAAGATTTTTGACAGTGACATCTTAAAAAGTGACTGCCCTCTCCTCAGCACTCCATCCATCATGCCCCTATTGTATATTGTCTAGACAAAGTGGCCGCTGAATAAAAGGGCACTGGACAACTTGCCTAGAATTTGCCAAATGGCATCTAAAGGACTACAACACCATGAGGAATAAGAATTTATTGGTCATCTGAGATAAAAATGTAATTATTTAGTCTGAATACAACCCCCCCCCCCCCCCCAAAAAAAATAAATAAATAAATAAATAAAAAAACATAAAAAACAAAAACAAAAAAACATATTTGTGATTAAAACCCAAGGATTTTGCTTGCACACTCAAACTTTTTGTTTGCGAATACAAATACAGATGATTGGGTGAGCACAGAAGATAAACGTACCAGTTTAAACTTTCAGATTCACATTCCATTCGATTTTATTTCAATTGTGACGGCAGTATAAAATGGTTGCAAACACACAAATGTCAATAAGTGCTTGATATGGAATGTTCCTTTTAGCAAGACCATTTCCGGATGGATTTTAATGGGAACCAGTATTCTTAAAGTATAAATAAGTGAATGCTGTTTCATTAAACTAAAAAAAAAGTATAAAGATTTCCATAGAATTCCTAAAAATACAGACGTGGATAAAACAAAAACTTACAGTGGTCACTGACAACTTGAAACTGACGAGCCAACCTCCCTGAACATGGCCGCAGTAGGAATGATGACAAATTGAAGAGATGGATAGTATGAATGGCAACCAAAGGGCTCAGAACAACTTCCAGAGAGATCTGACAATGATGTACCAAGGTCAAGGTACATCATTGTCAGATCGCACCATTCCACTGTTGAAAGCAAATTGTAAAAAAGCATGAATTTGCCAAAATACATATTGACAAGCCACAAAGCTTCTGGGAGAATGTCCTTTGGACAGACATGAAAAAACTGGAGCTTTTTGGCAAATCACATCTGCTCTATGTTCACAGATGGAAAAATGAAACATTTTTTCAAACATATTCAAACATATTTTCCCAGTACCTACTGTGAAACATGGAAGAGGCTTAGTTATGTTCTGGGGCTGCTTTGCTGCAGCTGGCATACAGTGTCTTGAATCTGTGCATGGTACAGTAAAATCTCAAGACTATCAAGGCATTCTAAAGCAAAATGCCCAGTGTCAGAAAGGTTTGTCTCAGTTGAAGGTCATGGGTCCTTCAAGAGGATAATGACCCAAAACACATGGCTAAAACCACCCAGGAATGGCTAAGAATAAAACACTGGACTATTTGGAAGTGGCCTTCAATGAGCACAGATCTTAATCCTATTGAACATCTGTGGAGGGAGCTAAAACGTGCAGTCTGGAGAAGGCGCCCCTCAAACCTGCACAGCTGGAGCTGTTTCCTCATGAGAAGTGGGCCAAAATACTTGTCAACAGGTGCAGAAGTCTCATTAAGAGTTACAAAAATTCCTTGATTGCAGTGATTGCAAAGCATGCAGGGGGGGTCCTCCCCAGTGGCGAAGCGACAGCACAGCAGACGGTGTGGACAGCTTCGCTAGTCGCTGTGCTAATGTACCTGCTAACGTTTCCTTGTTCCGCTGTGAGAATTAATCCGATGTTCAACATTTGTTCCACGTGAATTTTCTCCCAGGTTGTTCGCACCCCACCTGCCATGACCCACAGTCTGAGAAACACTGCTTTAATGGAAGGGTACCAACAATTTTGTCCACGTCTGTAGATACAACAGTAAATAAATCTGGAAGGAAATATGAGACTTAAAAAAAAATATTTTCTCTAGTAATGAATGAACCCACACACCATATAAAAATAATTTGCATTAAACTTAGAAAAATAATTATTTTCCATACTATTTGCCACAATAATGTTCCAGCTGGCTTTCCATTCTTGAATAATTAAAAACAAATAAAAGCATTACTATCAACATAATAATGTGGCTGATAAAGGCTACTGTTATTTCAGCAGATGAAAAAATATTTTTTTCTGTGCAAAAAGCAAAATTGTACTGTGTGCAAATATGCACTGGTGGCATTTAGTCAATTGAGCACCATATTCTTGAGAGCACTGGCATTTTGCTCACGGACACATTCAAAATCAAAAATCCAAATCAAACGGAAATTCAGATATGTGGCTCGGCTGTCGGGGCTTTTCTGTAGTTATTTTGACTATGGATTTAGGCAAAATAGAGCTAAATATATAATTTAAAAAATATATTTATTAAAAGAAAAATAATGTTATCCCGCTAATGTTCACTCACAGATTTCGGTGTTAACTAATAGGGCAGATATCTGTATGATACCATATTTTTCGGCTCGTCTGATGGAGAAGGCTGTTTTGTGTTCTGCTCTGAGGTGATTCACAGTTAATTGGCTCAAAATGGCCTCCAGAATGTTCAATAAACCACGTAGATAAGCTCATCTTAATTTACACACTGAACAGGGACTTTTCTGTGTTTACTCATTTACATTATAGTCTCATAGTGGGTGATGCCACTTCAGCTCATTTGGTTCATAACAAAATATACAATCACAACAATAACCATAGCCTTTACCAGTCATTGTAATATGATATTTGGTTAGGCTCATCAGACTGGGGAACAACCCATAATACAAACTGTTCAATGAATGGATTGCTGTGCACTACTCTCCACACTACAGAAGGGGAAAAGGTAGGTCAATTCCAAGTATTAATTAAGGACATCTCATGTGTCCTCCTCCCACCTTTTCCACAGTGGATGTGACTATTAGCTGTGAAGTAATTAAAAGTGGCACAGACATATGAAAACCTTACTAATGACTCCATAAACCTTTCATTTGGGGGCTATCAGCTGCTCACCCAAGTGTAAGAAGTTCATTGTGCCATGCTGTGAGCTCAAGAGCTGGTGAAACGGTCATACCACTACCCAGGAGACAGAAAAAGGGATTATTAGCTGTAGACTAAGCCATTGAAAACAGTAAGTTGAGTGGTGTGAGGATAAAACAAAATCCCTTTGCCTTTAAAGGCATTTTGTTTACTGAAAGTTGGTTAATCACCTGATGTTTGATCTTTTTTTCTTTAAACAACTATTGTCCTTTAACTGCCAATTTCCTGAAATTATAAAAAAAATAGATATACAATGTATATAAATGCAAATTAGAAGGCTAAAATTAATCCTCTGTACCCCATAAAAGCCATGGCTGGCTGTTTTGCATTTCTCCATGAGAGTCGCAGATGGCCAGCAAGTTTCTCCTGCTGCCTTTATATAAAAACAAAAGAAGGGAAAAACAAAAAACAGATATGAGTCAATTAAATATTTTGTGATATTTTGCATTTTTACCCCGAGTCATGGTTGCATGTCAAATATGCTGCTGACAATGAGTAACTATGACAATATTGGTAATAAATACGCATGTTTCTACTCATTTTGTTAGAGACTTGACTTCAGTTCAGGAGGTGACGCTTCGGGTGAGGAGGAAAAGAGTGAAGATGAGGGAGAAGAGTGTAGTAGTACCTCTCTAGACTTCTTTACATGGATATAAAGTCAGCATACATATTTGTTACTGTAAGTGCTACAGTGTTCATTCTGGTCTCTGGTGTGTTAGCATGTGCAAATTAAGTGTACATATACAGAAATTTGTATTAAACTCCCTTTTATGGGAAGCTGACAGAGAATTCTGAGTGTGCAAAACTGTAATCAAAGCAAAAGGTGAAGAATACTTTCAAGAATCTAAAATCTAAGTCATATTTTGGTTTGTTTAACAGTTTTAAGTTTGCTACTGGATCCCTTATGTCTTCCTTCATAGTCTGGATGATTTCAGTATTAATTTACAATGTAGGAAAAAATAAAAAGTTTTAAACACTGAATGAGAAGGAGTGTCCAAACTTTTGACTGCACTGTACATTTTAATGCCAACATCCTAATATAACTTTGAAAAGCTATTAAAGCTTCTTAAAATCTATAATTTTGGCTTCAAATCTCAACTGCAAAATATTAGAAAAAAGAAAAGCAGAGTCATCCATGCATCTTTTGGAACATCCATCTATTTATCCATTTGTTCTTGACTGGTTTTCCAATTTGGGGTTGAGGGGGGCTGGAACCCATCTCAGCTCTCACAGGGTAAGAGCCAGGGCACACCCTGGACAGATCACCATTGTATCACAGGGCTAACACAGGGAGACAGACATCCATTTATGATCCCATTCACAGCAGCATTATATTTCCTCTAATGCACTGATATAAAAACAGTGTTGTCAGCCAAGTAGTATAATAAAAAGTGCTAAAAATGGATTCTTCAAGCTGTTTCCAGTTCTATTTTCTATAATGGTTGGCTTATTATACAGTAGTCAGGCCTTTCACAAGATTTTCAATATCACAAGAAATTTATTTATTAATTTACTAAAGTGCCATATGGAGCATGGTTTGTAATTAGAAGAGCCAGTAACCTGTAAAAGTTAATTTTGGGTTCCTATTTAATACACAAATTATATTGGATAATGCAACTATAAACTGAACATATTTTAGCCTGACTGGTTCCTTAAATGGTTTCCTTTTACTGGGAAAGGGCAAGGGACTGAGTGATTTGTTCAACAACAAGAATGGCTTCCATGGTCCCAGCTTTGCGCCAATGAAATATCCTGCTGAAATATCTTGACTATTTTTGACAGATGGGCTGTGATACATGTGTACATGGTCTTCAAAGAATAACTGTTCTGCTGACTTTCCTCTAGTAACAACATCACAATTGACATTTCTGGTTTTCATTGAATTGCTGCCTGGTTTGAACCTTGTGGTCAGCGCGGGCCTTTCTGTGTGGTGTGTGCATGTTCTGTGTCTGCATGGGTTTCCTCTGGGTGCTTTGGTTTCCACTCACAGACCACATACATGTTTTTTAGGTTAATTGGTGATTAGCTGTATGTGTGAATGTGAGTATATGTTGTCACTCTCTTTTAGCACTTGTAGATATATACATGCCAAAGTGTGTAGCATTTTTTTTTTCATCCAAATAATGAGTGAGTTATAACTTCCTTACAGTTTGCAGTGTTGTGTAATGGCTCATCATTCAAACGATCCTCAAGTTTTCAGGCCTACAGCCCACTTTAGATGAGGTAACTATCTGGAAAATCTTAAAATCCATCAGAGTAGACAGCAAACTCACTAGAGTTGTCTGCACTGGAGTACCAGCATGTCAAATCACCTCAAATCAAAAAAAAAAAATAAAAATAAATCCTCATCCTCCTTGTACATGTCATTTACAGCCTGAAAGCTTTTGTGAATGAAAGCCAACCTAAAGAAATAAAATAATCCAGTCACAACAGCTGAAGCACTGCGCTGAAATGATATGAGCACGAGTGCACACAAAGCAGATGACAGCAAGATTTTTGTCGCTTCATAAATGAATGCTCTAGTTACCAACAGGTTACTAAAACAGTGGCATTGCATTGCTTGTGTCAGCAGGCTAGTGGGTTACAGTTTTGCCAATATTAGCTTGATTAATTACTCTAGAGCCATTGGTTGTTCATGCAGTGAGTTGATAGGACTATAAATTGGCTGGCAATCATTTTAAATATTCGCTGCAAAAGACTTTAAAATTGGAGCTTGTTAGTAAGGCAAAATGTATTTAAGCTGGCAGTGGAGTGATGCTAAAATTCAATTTTCTTCCAACTAAAGGAATTTTAAAAAATCAATAATGTAGAAAAGCTATCTCATGTGTTACAATATTTACAATATTTATTCACTTCACAGTGTCTAAATAAAATATTTAACTGACACCTATGTTAGTGCAAAACTCACATTATACATGCTGCTCACTGCCTCACATCCACTTGAGTCTGTATACATTGCATTGACTGATTGCAGGCGGATGCAGTCTTGACTTCAGAAGCAAGTGGTTTGCCAATTATTTTTAAGCAGGTCCTGATTATCGAACTCATCTTTTCAGATTTTTAAATTCAACATATTAAATAGTTCTATTTAATAAGCTGAAGTGATGCACCCAACTGACTTATCAAAATAATTTAAAAAGATCAATAAAGCTCTCCATAGGTCAAAACTCAAAATCTGTCACAAATCAGGCAGTTCACCATAAATTAGTCCCTCAATCAATCAACTTCCCATACTAGTAGTGCATTATAAGGAATAACCCACACACAGGGACGGGTGTGGACAGATGCTAATCTGTGTGTGCAACCTAGCTGACGAAAGCAATCTTCTAAAACCAGGTAGTCTTAACCAGTAACATGTTTGACTATATCATAACAAAATTGTGTATAAGGATGATTTTGTGGAATACATTTAAGACCATTGGTGTTACAAGTGGTGGTATCATGTGACTGAAAAGAATGTAAACATCTAAAACCTTTGCACAGTATGGTGACCTGAGAAGGAATTTTAGGAGACACTGTATTGAACTTTCATCATAATGTTCATGTATTTTTTCTGTAAGGATTCAGTAAATGGATGGATATTAAGAAATTAACTGAATAATAGTGCTATGTGAAAGTCTTCAGCTGCCCCTCATTTCTATATATTGTATTATTAAAATGAGAAATAGATTCAGCAAATTATTGAAGCATGTGCAAACATAAATGGAAATGCAGTATAAAAGGCCAAAACTGAGTTTGTACAGTTCTAGCAAGCTGAAAATCAGTTTTTGGTATGACCACCTTTATTCTTCAACAGAGCTTGCACTCTCAGGCTTTCATGCAATTTCTTTAAGTAGTCTTCAGGAATGCACTCACTGTTGTGCTCCTCTGTATGCACTGATGCTGATTTGACAATTTGACTATGTGAGCCAAAGAAATTCCAATTTGGATTCATCACTCTGTAAGACCTGTTGGCATTGATTTTCAGTCCAGCTCTTATGTAAGCTGGCATACCTCAGGCTTTTTTCTCTGTTTCCCTTCCTTAGGAATGGCTTTTTGACAACCACCCTTAGAGTGAGGCCATTGCTGATGAGGTTTCAGTGAACAGTAGATGGATCAGCTGAAGAGCCGGCTGCATCTCTGCTGGATTGTTTTTTTTCATATCTCGCACTTTCAGATAATGCTCATCTACTGTAGATAGTTTTTAGGCCTGCCGCTTCTTCCTTTGTCCTCCACTTCCAGTTTCCCCAAAATTCTTTAAGAATACACTGCACACCATGTCAAGATAAAGACAAGTTTTTACTCCTAATAGCTCTTTGGTAATCACCTTGTTGATGTAAAAATATTATTTTATGCCTTAAAAAGCTTAAAAACAAATTATAATTTGTACCTTAAAAAGAAGCCTTCCTCCAAAAATGGTCAGGTACAAGGACCGCTTCTGAAAATGAGTGAAAAAACAGCCAACATCCAAAGAAAAGCTTTAAAAAGACCTTCAGAAATCCTGGAGAACTATTGCCTAAGACCACTTTTTAAAAAAATTACTGGCTCCTTGGAAGCAAAATATAAAGAAATGAGGGCTGGCTCTGTGGCAAAATCTCTGTGTGCAAACTTGATGATAACTGAAAGTGGATTTTTCTTTCCTTTTTCTGGCATGTTGCCTTTACTCAAGTGATAGAAAACCCGCAAATCACAATTAGAACACAGACAAATAAGTTATATGGTTTGAACGTTTGCAGCATATTAGCAGCATTTACAGATTTGTATGTGCTTACTTTAACTGTTTGCACAATTAAAGGGTATAAACTCATCAGGCTTCTCCTGTCCCCTTTTTTTTTTAAATTTTGTAGTTAATATTGATATACCATTAATGCAGTTGCATGCACATAACTAAAAGCATGAATGAAGCAGGTCTATAGCCAGATCTGGTCATCTACAGTGATCAAAGTGTTACATTAGAAAGAGAGAGACATGGTGTTAAGAGATTATCAGACTACAAAGCAAAAATAATGTTCACTGAAGAAAAAAAAAACAAAACAGTATTCATATAAAGCAGGGAGAGGTGACTGAATGGTCTGTGCAGTCATCCGATAAAACCAAGCTGAAAATTTATGGGAGATTTTTGGCTGACATGCTTGACAGTCCTCTCCATCTGCTTCCTCTCAAATTTCCAAATGAGGATAAATCTTTTTTGAAGAATACTGTGAAAATCCTCCAGTAGAGCAGCAAACAATAGGATCAGAGATTCTTTAGAGCCATGCTAGACAAGTGTAAAATATTAATTTACATAATGCCTAAAACGGTGTAGTACCTTCTGTGCAAGATGTCAGAAATGGTAATACTAAAATCTTCCCACACTGGTCTCTCCATTCAGATTCTACTATTTAATATGTGTAGTTTATATGTGCTGTACATCCAAGCAATGCATTGCAAGCAACTCTGTGATCTTTGTGTTCTTGTGTTTCCTCATGCACAAGTGATCCCTATTTCACAGTAAAGAGTTCAGCTAGACTCTTTGATCCATAATCCAGTGATTGATCATGGCACTTTAACCTAGAGGGCTCCACTTCTCCTCAGTCGACCCTCAGTCATCTCCATCATATTCACGTAAATGAAGGGATCCTCTTGCTGTGAAAAATGGAAGGGTGTCATAGGGAAGAGAGAGAGGCAGCCCCTATACCACAGTGCCACACACAGTGCACTGGAGTGGATGTAGGCTGTAATGGATGTAAGAGGAAGGGATATATTAAGCAGGAGATGTATTTCTCCTGATGTTGTTCATTCACTTAATCAGCTATAAGTAGAACAGCTCTGAATTTTCCAACCTGATATGTTTTTATTAGGTAGAACACATTTAATTTAGCTGTCAAGGGGACACTGAAAGTTCATTTACATTTGTTTTATTCCCTCTGCTGCTGTGCATGTCATTTCCTAAAAAAGCTGATATTATTCTACATGCCCTTGTAAGTGTTTTCTGCCTAGTGAAACGCTGAAAAAAAGAGGAAAAAAAACATAATTCTTCCCCAAAGGAATGCTAATATAGATTCTTAGGCTCCTAAAAAGAACAGTGGATGATTCTTTTTGTTATACAACCTAAAAGAATTATTGTGATTTATGCTCAGTGAATAGTGGACTGAACAAGCTGTGTTTGAATATCTGGGGTTTTTTGGCTGAGGAACACAAATCACTTACAATACCAACTTAAGCTTGTTTTTAATAGGGTGGCTGCCCTGCATAAAGCAAATTTCCTGTACTTTGATCAGTGTAGTTACTTTTCAGTGCAACATGTTAAGTGGAGGTGTGTGTGAGAATGATGGTCACTCAGTGTTCATTGTTTTTAATATTTGGTTTCTCTTCAGCTTCGGTTATAAATTCTCTCTTCTTGGTGGCTGGCTGATGGACCAGCAACAGCACAAGCAAGAGTGGCCCACAGACCGGTCATACCACATACTTCATAAACTGCCTCCATCTGAGAGCAGAGCTCTCTGCAGGCAGACGGACCATCCCTGGATTGCCAGATTATTTTTTTTTTGTTGGATTTTATTGCTATAAAAAGGCCTCTACAACAACAGAGTCACAATTTCTTCAGCTGAGCATATCTTTCCTATAGGTGCTCATCAGGAAGTGCCAAAAGGTGAACAGAGTCTCTAAAATCTCTACCTTTGCTAAGGCATATCTGCACACTTCATGTTTAACTGTGGGGTTAGCCCTTAAGTTAACTAGATATTTATATTTACACAAATTATCTCCTTTTCCTCATGTCATATGGAGCACTTGGTTTCTCTCTTAAAGGAGATCCTTTCTGTCAGTGAGACACAGTATTTCTCCTGGCTACTAAACTGCTAATAGGGTTAGTGCAAATCTGTTTAGTGCCAGGGGACTTAGAAAGCCATTTTTTTTAATCATCAGACCACAACTGAAATTGTTGTGACCCCTGAACTGTAAAATCAATGTGGTCATGGGGGATAGTGCATCCTGTTGGTCTTTGCCCTTTGATTACCATAAATGTAGAAATCTTAAAATATTTTAAGACCTTTTTTTTTTTTTGAGATCTTACACACACACACACACACACACACTGCCATTTGCCTGACAATGTGTGCCCATGTAACTGTTGTCTAACAAAGGAAAAAGTTTAGGGATTTTTTTACTTAAGAGAGTTGGGGTGGATGATGTGCAAAAGTCCTGGTGCTGAAACCAGAGACAACCCATCAGGCACAAAAATAGTAAGTGTCAATTTTAACCATAATCATAACTGACCATAGCATTAATGATCTGTGTAACTTACAAACATGTTCACCTGTCTTCATAATACAAGTTTTTTTATTTTTAATATTCTGAAATACACTCTGAGCATCCTTTTTTTTTTAATCCAAGCATTGTTCTCAACTGCGTTTGCAGATGCACTGTTACACTTTTAAAACACAAATGCAGTCAAGTCGTGTTCACCAGCAAAATCACACTAAACCGACAGAAGAAATGTGTATTGTATTCTCAAACACATGCATGATACAGTACAAAAAAGGAATCTCGCGTATAGAAAAACTTTTCTGTCAAAAATTCCCCCATTGTTGCATTAAACAAAAACTATTTTTTTCATTTATTTTTTGACAGCAGCCCTCTAAATAGGTTATTTATTTTCCTCTATCATTTAACACCAAGTAGAGAATGGTGTTCTCTTCTTTCAACTTCTCTCTTCTTCTCACACTCTTCATACAAATTAATGTTTCCTTTTTCGGTGCTTTAACCAATTTGTCTGACAGTGTACTCTCAAATAGAGGCTGTCTTGCATGATAATGATGGCTCTGTTATCCAAGGACCACAGTCACATTTCAGGAAAGGAGCCAAGATGATGTTGTAAAATTAAAGTGGATTTAAAGTACTCTTTCTTGCTTTTCATTTCACTTGGACAACGTTGAATACCTCCTGTTAGAACTGTTGATGAAATGCCGATGCTCCTCGATCATGCTGTCTTCCCACAGGGAAACTTATAAGCGGCATGTTCGCTATGGGCATGGGCCAGCAGCCTACTGCCAGTAACACTTTTATGATGTTTTTTTTTTCCTGGTCCTCAACAAGTGGATGCTGGCAAATTGAGTGTTATTCATGGACACATATAACTACATAACAGGTGCCTTGAGAGATGTTACCATGGTAATTTTCCTTCACACCAAGGCTCTTGCCAGGAGCACTTGAGCACTGAGTAAGAGACAATACTGGAAATTGTATTTAACAAATTAAAAAAAAAAATTTTTTTTTAATGTCAGGCAAGCCAGACAAAATAAATGACTCAGTACGATTTACATCTTCACAGAACCAATGTTATGTTTGGCACTACATAAATTATATGAGTACATTACTAAAAGGGCTAAAGTTTATGAACTAAATTTGATTAAAAAAAATATTTTTTCTTTTCTAGATAGATTGTGTTTTGTATTTTAAGTTTCTAATTCATGCTCAGTTTTGAAAAACTGTATAAGCATGCATCTTAGTCTGTCAAGGCTCATACAATATATATATAAAATAAAGGCTTTAATTTTAATAGCTGTATTATTTATTCCTTAATGTAACAGCAGCTATAGTAGAAGGTCCTCATGCTGTGCTGCTTCCTATCAAACTTCAGCAAGATGCTGATCCACCCATAATTCGGCCCCTCTGCTTAGCACCCATCATAGGCACACACCTTTTTAACATACAACTTATGGTGCAACCTGGACACATCATCAGTGATGTACCTGGGGTCATCAGGTGTTTCAGGTACATCAGGAACCCTCTCCTGGGTGACCCAACCAAGGGTGATAAGACTTGTGTCCAGGTAGGGAAGACTTCTCAGCAGCTTCCAAGATGTTTTTGATGGCTTTGCTCCTGTGCAGATCCCTAAGGGCCCTAGACCCTGGTGTAGAGACTGACCTGCAAAGCTCGTACACCCCAATTCTGTGGCCTTGCAGGACACCTACAGTACCAACCCTGCCTCCAATAGTCAGTTGGTAGGTCACATATTTTGTCTTCTTTCCTTCATGGGCTTACAGCAGGCCAACAACGACTTCTAATAACTAAATAGATGTGGTCAAGCAATGTTGGATTAGGAATACTTCATACATTTTTTGTGAGGAAGGAATTCATTCAGCATATTTTCTATTACTCTGTGTTATATAAATACTAAACTTGTGCTTCTTTATAAAGAAATACAGGTTTAGTATTATTTTGAAAAAAGAAAAAAAAAAAAAAACACTTCAAAGCCTACCTTTCATGTGCCAGTAACTGACCCGTAACAGTGCAGTTTAGTACAAGAATTCAGAGCTGGTATAATTTGTATAATCAATAAATGTTTCTGTAACTCTTGAGGGACAGCAGGCCACTCATTAATAGCAGGGCAGATGGTTCAAGCCCGAGCTCCTCTTCTCTACATGTCTATGTTCTTGAAAAAAACACTGAACCCAACCTTATCGAACATGTCTTCCAATCCAAATGACAGTATCAGTCGTTTGTGCAAGCCCTGAACTACGACTCATATGAGCATTTTCAAACTGAGTGCTCCCACCTTTTTCTTTGCATGTCATGTATTCATGTCCATGGGAAATGTTGCTGTAGCTCAGGAGGTAGAACAGGTAACCTATTCATTGAAAGTTTGATGGTTCAATCTCTGGCTCTTTCACGTGGCATGCCAAAGTATCTGGGGGCAAAATACTGAAGTACTTATAGGAATGAGGAATGTTGAATAAGTACAGTAGTAAAGCGCTATATAAGAACCAGTTTATGTATTTATTGTTTTAACTTTTAACTTAGTCTGCGTAGACAGAAATCAGAGAAAATGCAGGCTCACCTTATCCCTGATGCTCATGCCAGTACCTTGCGTAGTCACTCCCTGTCATCAGTACATGTGTGCAAATGGGTAACAGAGATAGAAAATTTTACTTAGAATTTCTCTTTGAATGAACCTCATGGTTAGTTAAAAAGATGGCTTAAGATCAACACTAAGATTGGTTGCTACTGTATATACATCAAGTTGGACGTGAGGTGAATCCTCCTGGTTTACCTTACTGTTGTGAAAGAGTATGGATCGCAGCAATTCCATCCAGTTATGTGGATTCAGTGTGAAAATTATTCTGTCATTAATGCCTTAATTTACTGTTGAGTGAAATGTGTTGCTCATTCTTTAAAAAAAAAAAAAAAAAAAAAAAAGCTTTCTGTGGTTTTAAACTGACAACAATGGTAATTTTGGGGGTCAGCCATCTTTAAGAAGCAGCTTCTAAGAAAGAGCTAGTTTCTATTCCTTGCGTGCCTGTCGTTACTTAGACCCGCCCCTAAGGAGCTCTCTGGGTCCCTTCAGATAACAGTGTGACAGGTAAAGTAGGGTAGAACACCAATGGCAAACCTGGAACCACACAATGAACTTCACACAGCAGCCCAGTACACTGCACATCTCCACTACACCTAACTGTCCTTATCAGAATTCTCCAGCCAGCCCTTGGAGGCTTGCAAAACACATATCATGGAATATTCCCTACTGAATCAGAGAGAGTGCACGAGAGTGCACACATGCTTGCAAACTAACACCAACACCATAAATGCACAATTGTGTGGTGGTTTACTAATTTGCATTTAGATTTCATAATTTCATTTTCTTTTATTTTCTTCCAGTCCCGTTAGGCCCATCAGCTATCTCATTTTTATTTTTTATTTATTTATTTTTTTTGCTCTCAGACTGGAGCAAAGTTTGACCCAGCAGGAACCCACATGGTACCAAGGGAGGTGAGAGTTTAAGCTTGTATAATGTGATCATTTAAACTTTTACCAAGCTTGGGCCAATTCAGTAACATTTAACTGGCTTTTAAAAGTGCCAAGATGCCAGTAATCATAACATTTCCAGCAAATAGATACTGCAAATAAAAAAAAATATTGGCATCTACAGTAATAAACTGAAAAATAATAGTGATGCTTGTGTAACTAACAACAAATATTAATAACTTGCCAAAATGAGATCCTGCTTTACTCAACCTGTATTGTTGCACAGAAGAAAGAGAAGATGCAGGTTTTGTAAGTACAAGGATTACAGATCAAGCATTTCTAGGAGAGCTGCTTGAGACTGTGCATGCCTGAGATATACTCAGCTCAGTCCAGCTAATTTCAGTCAATTTGGAATGGTCAGGAAAATGCATTCCCTGTTCTACATAAATCTTCTGGTGATTCAACAAATACTGTGCCACCACAACATATTTGTTTTACAGCCCATTCAGGGAGAGTTTGTTTCAAAACATTTTGACTTTAAACGCAGATTCTTCAATAATGAATCGCACTTTAAATGATTCTTAACTGTGTGGCAGCGCGCATCGTGCATTATGAACGCTGCACGTTATACTCCAAACAATGAGGAAGAAAAACAAACAAATTGATGTTAAACATATGAAAACGCGCCACTGCAAACGATGTTTATGCATCATTAAAACATGAGAAAGGAACATTCGGTGTGGCGCACTGCGCATTGTTCTACAATTCATGACATGCATCTCAGTAAAAGTTAAAATCTAAAATGATAAAACAATGCAAACATCCATCCATCCAGAGCAGTGAAGCCCAGACTTCCCTATCTCCCAGCCTCCTCCTCCAGCTAAGACCTGTTTTAGACTTCAGCGGTGGGTCTTTGTAGAGCTACGACGTAACCTACAAGTGGTCGATGTTGGCGGCGTTTATACTTGTGCAGGTGCATTGCGTGTGTTAATTACCTTTCAGTTGTGTCCCGGTGTTTTACATGGAGTGCCGGCCAACAGAAACATAAAATGCTGGGACTTTTTTCCTCTCCTGGGTCCTACTCTTGGCTGTGGTAAGTTTTTTTAAGGCGCAAACACATCTGTCCCTGTAGTTTTTTTATTTTTTATTTTATTTATTTTTTTTGCTTCTTTGTATAAATTTGGGGGGAGTAGCCGGAAATGCACGAAAGGAAATGACGGAGTTTCCCAGGAGGTGCGTTTCAGGTTATGTTGTAAAACTTAAAACATGACTAACAATATTAGATCTAATAAAAATATCAGGTCAAGATTAAGAGAGTTCTGGAATTTTTCTATAACAATGTCAGGGCTGCAGCTCTATCTGGTGGCAGATGCCCAGTGCCAACCATTTATGGCACTGGGCATCAATTAAAATCTTAATGATTTGTCTACCGGACTAGTACGTCTGGTACGACTAGTGACAAAGCGACAATTAGTCGACTAGTCGCGCACATCACTAGCATTAACTTAAATGCAAAAAGTTTATATGAAAATTTTCAAGCCAACATGAAAAGAAAGTGAACATGATTTACATTGCACTTCTTCATCACCTAGTTTGAAATATGACTCCAAATGAATGATGGCAAAAATCAGTACCCTTGACAATTTTATAAGGAAAATGATCTCAAGGCTGTGTGCCAGTAGTCAAAATTGAATACGTGTTAAAGAAGAAGTAAATAAAAGGAGGACACAATGCGCCTTACCTGCAGCAACATTATCTGTCATCATATATGTTTACTCCTGTCTTTAAGATTAGAGGCTTTCTTAAACAATGGCAAGCCTTCATGCTGACACTTTATTTAATTTGTACTACTAACAAACTGATGACAAAAAAGTTTAATCCTTTTTTTTTTTTTTTTTTAACAAACGTAGAACCACAGTCTCCTCAGATAAAATGCCTCTTGCTTGTCTAGAAATTTATCTTAAATCAGGGACTTCGTACATGTGAAAAACATACACTTTGAATGAAGTCAGACACACTCCTGACAGTAAATCTTCTTGGCTCAAAGAACCAACTAGGTTGTGTTGCAGAGATCCAAGTCTTTCTGATGATAGAACAGTTCCACAGATCCGTGCCTGCAGGCTGGGATAATTCCAGTGCCGATTGAAATCTTTGACTCAAATCCTGGCCCTGTTTGAAGATGCGTGCCCTCTCACTGAGCTTGCATTTTCTCTGGGTTGCAGGTGTCTGGTCGTGATACCGCCCTAGGAAGGCAACAGAGATAAAGTTAACTATTAGCTGCAATTTGATTGTTGAACTGTCAACCTCAACTTGCTCTCTCTCTCTCTCTCTCTCTCTCTCTCTCTGTCCCGCTTGCTCCCTCTCTTTTTTATTTGACAAAGAAGAACAGACTCTTGCTGAAATGGCCTTGGGAATTTAATAAATAAATAAATAAACCAGGTTGCTTCCTGCATCCTCTATCTATCTGTCCACACACACACACACACACACACACACACACACACACACACACACACACATATATATATATATATATATATATATATATATATATATATATATGATTTAGAAAGTGTGCTATTCATAGGCAATAATGATGTCTGTCTGTTGTCCATAACCCTTCAAAAACTTTTTTCCAGGGTTGAAAAAGCAGGTACTAACATAGACAATGCTTTAAGTGAAGAAAAGGTGAACTGTGCTGAAGCGGTTTACAAGGACACAAAAGTATATACTGACTGAAACTGGGTGTTTGCAGAAGTAAAGCCTGCCGCCAACAATTTACACTTTACATATTCCAGTGCTGAATGGAGCTTAGGCCATCAGAAGATCAAAGACAGTTTTCTCACAGTGGAGCCTGAATGTTCTTTTAACTCCATCCAAGAGACCACATGAAGAATAACTTTCCTTTTAAGATAAACCGCTGGAAAGAGTTTAAACCTCTGGACACTTCTCAAATGAATTCTTTCATTCATATGGTCGATTTTGATACCCCACAGCTTTTCAGTGCTGCTGCAGTCTGTTTATGCATGTATGTGTGCACTTGCACAGGTAGTTTTGACAGCACTCCACAAGGCATAGAAGTCAGGGTTACACACTTACATGTAGCTAAACACTTAGTTTCCTGCAGCTCTAATGCCAGGCAGCTCCATTCATCTTCATTCTCAGTTCAGACCTGGTGCACTGTTATCCCATCCCTTTATATGTAAACATCACAGTAAATATGTAACCATGCTGTGAGGCAATTGATTTTTACAATCTGTGCAGCTTCTTGCAGAAGCCTGCAAAGTACAAAGTGAAATTGCGAACCATTAGTGATTTATTGCAAGTAATACACACGTGCTTAAAATGCTGTGCTCTCACAGTACTCAAGACTGCTGTCTGATGTACAGATTGAAATTCAGCAACTAAATATGTGTTTCAAATTGCTTTACTTATAATGGTTTGAAAATCCAGTAGGTGTTGAACTCAAAAGAGCAGAAAGGGTCTAATTTCAAAATTTCAAAAATGCTAGTACATAGCATACCCATAAAAACATGCCCAAAACTAGCCAAAACATAAGGGGCTTTGTGAATGTACTGGCCTCTTGACATCATCATATTTCTGATAAGGATGCCATCACTCTAAAAGAGTAATGGCATCTGTTATGAGTCTTGTGTAGTCCTTCAAACTTCTCCAGAGGATCCATGGTGTGTTTATGATATATAATACAAAGAAGCTGAAACACTGAAGTTTACCTCCACCAAAGCGGCTACAGTATGTTTTTGGTAGCATTTGTGTACATGCATGCGAATCATTCTGACTGAAAACACAATAGCTCAAAAAGCTTTGAATGAATTTTGATAAAACTTTGTAGAGGTGTAGAGTTCAATCCCGTTAACAGTCCATTAAATTTGCCTTACATCCATCAAGGTCTTCAAGGTAAACTTAGTGATTTATTGGCTTATAACTTAGAAACTATAAAGTGTGGTGTGTAGTGTCAACATATAGAAAGTACTGTATAAAGATTTAAACTATCATGTCACATTTGACCTCAAACCTCTCCTTCAAAGTCACCAGACTGAGCTGAAGGTCACAGTGATAATAATGCTATATACAACTCTTTAAACTATGTTTCTTCCTCTGATCTCTTGTTTATATTTCACATCTGTCTTTCTTTCAAGCTCACCCCAAGATGTGTTATATCTTTAAAGAAAGTATTGTCAGGAAAAAGATTGAACTGCCTAGTTAATTAGAAATATAAAGTAGTATAATATTATATAATAAGCTCAAGTTATTCATGTCGAGTTATTTACAAATCACTACCTATTAGCCATTACATAGTCTTACATAATGTGTGTAAAGTAAACATTTGTTATGCTACCCTTATCTGATTTTTGCTGCACTACAAACTTCTTAAAATACATTTAAAAGAAAAAAAGAAAACAAAATGAGTATATACAAAATATAATACTATTTCCTTAAAAGTAAATACTGCCTAGAGCAGGGGTAGGGAACTCCAGGTCTCGAGAGCCGGTGTCCTGCAGGTTTTAGATGTGTCCCTGATCCAGCACACCTGAATCACATATAGAAGTCATTAGCAGGACTCTGGAGAACTTGACTGCAGACTGAGGAGGTAATTCAGCCATTTGATTCAGGTGTGTTGGATCAGGAAAACATCTAAAACCTGCAGGACACCGGCTCTCGAGGCCTGGAGTTCCCTACCCCTGGCCTAGAGAGTGAGCTGCCTTAGTGGAGGTTTGCACTCTCAGAGTGCTACTTGGTTTTTTTTGTTGTTTTTTTTTTATTGTTTTTTTCTTCCCCTTAAGTGATCAGAAAGTACTAATAGTCTGTATTTGTATATTTAATAGTTAAGTACTTGCTTTGATTTAAAAACTTTATATAATTGCAGATAGCGAGGACATAGGCTTTTAGTTATAGTTGGCAGAAAGGAGTCTCTGGAGCTTGAAAAAAAAGTGACTGGACTGGAGTTTCCCCTCTTGTTCAAGAGGCTTCTTCAGTTCAGAAAGTACTTGGACTTGTTAAAGGAGAAGGTTTTGTTTCCTGCACAAAACAGTGAATCTTTATATGTACAGTAGAACAACTTTTGCACCAGCAATCGGGTCATGAGCAAAGCTGGCCCATGTGACCCAGTCCCTGGGAAGAGTAACTATAGCAGAAGTTCCTAAAAATGATGATAGAAAGGTGTCCTAACACAGTGCATCACAGCTTGAGTGCCCATGCTGACCCTTGTCTACCATCAAAAGCTCCTATGGTGGGCAGATCATTGTCCAAATGGGACCGCACAGTAATGGCAAAAAGGTGCCTTGATTTAATAAACAAGGTTTTCTTTACATCATGTGGATGTGTATGTGTCCACCCCCTGAAGATACGGCAGCAGGATACACTAAAAAAGAAGAAAGCAAGCTGGCAGGAAGAAAGCTGTGTGATGCTCTGGGAAATGCTGGGAAATCTCAGGTCCTTACATTCATATATCCTTTCATGGCAACAGTATTCCCACAGTAGCTTGTTTCAGCAGGATAATGTGCACGAGCTATATTGAAGACACAAAATGAAATCATTCTACAGAGCCCTGTAATTATGACTATTATTAATGATAGCTATGATGTTTGGTTCGATTGAGGAAGGGCTGCACTAAATGACTTTCCATTATGGATTAATCTGTCCATATTCTTGCAACTAATAGATCATTTGTTTGGGCTATAAAATTTCAGAGAAAATACTAAAAATTATTTCAAAATTTGGTCATATAAGTTTTTATGATCAACCAACAGTCTAAAATATTTTTAAATTACAAATTTAAATAATATATTTTAGAAGCATTAACCTGAAAATGTTTGGCTCTGCTTAATAACTAGATTGAAGTGTCAAAAATATTTCACTCTGCAGCCATAAAACAGTGGTTACCAATTTAATGGTTGACTTTATATATTTACCTACAGCCATGTTTACTAAATTTGGGTAACTGTTGAAATAAAGTGCTATATGCCCAATGGGCCAGCACAGTAGTTATATTAGTAGTATTCAACACTGTTGCCTTGCAGCAAGAATATTCCTTAGACCAAATACATGAATTTTATGTTAACATCCATGGTTTTGGTCAGCTGTTAGTGATTCTAATTTGGCTGTAGGTGTGGATTTGAGCATTAAGGCTTATTTGTCTCTGTATTAGTAGTGTCATGCACTGGCAGCCTGACAGGGTTGTGCCCCTACACGAAGTGTTTAGATAAATGTGTCAGTTGAGGCTGAGGGAGGTGTTGGGGTAAAACAGACAGGCCGGAAAATGAAACTCGTAGAATAAAGTACATTACAAACCATCCCCGTCCAGGCCTCCCAAAGATAGTGGTACAGTAGAGAAGCCTGTGTGGTCTAACTGAATTGAGACAAGGCACAAGGGACACACTACTCTCAAAGTTAATTGAATGCTAGAAATGTTTTACTGCAGTACGCAACCTCTCTGTCTAAAAACAAATGCACATTGTGCAGAGGCATGAATTAAAATGCACACAAAGGCATTAGCAGGATTGAAAGATTAATGAAGGGCACATTGCATGATTCATGCAGGTCATACATGCAGTATGTACACAGACAATCTATACATAGTTTGACCTAACAGATAACAGCTTGGTGATATTTTTGTAGAAGTTCTTTGTAAAATAGCACTGTCCTCCACAACCCTACATATGGTTATTTTAATGTGAAAATAACTGTGAGGCTGAAAGTTCCCATAGCTGCATTTAATACGTTAGGAGAAATCTGAGCCTGAGGGTGAAAATTATTTTCTCTTTTTCATAAAAAGGATTTTTATCAGACTTGACCAGCAATCTGTGTTGTAATTGGCTGTGAGATACAAACAAACTCAAGCAGTCTTCATGGACCTCACTTGGTAAGTGTATCCAGAGGCTGTGTTGAAATCCATATACCAGCCAGTATTGTGTCAGCTGGATATGGTGAAGCCAATATGAAATGTTGTATATCCAGTACTTTTTGAGGTTCATCTGATTGGACGTGCTACATATGCATGCCCTGATAAAGAACAGCCCGTTAGCTCGTGCAAAATGCTCTGGGGAGCTTAAAATCTGTTATTTTATTGGCAAATTCATTGCTATTGAAATAATGGGCATATGCAACTGGGCAACAATCTCCACTTTGTGGCCAATCCCTGAAACTTGTTTATTGATACATGAAGCTGCAACTATACAAGGTTGATTGATTGATTGATTGATTGATTGATTGATTGATTGATTGATTGATTGATTTTCAAAAAATAATAATAAAATTTCTCTTGTAATAATGCAGCCAGGCAAAATTTGGACAGCCTCATGTGCAGATTTACATGACTAATAATTTTCATGTTGGTTTCATTCATCATCTTCACCACACTGAGAGCTGCTGGCAGCTTTATTGTTTATGTTGCACTTTTTTCTTTTCCTTCTCCTGCTGCCTAGAAATGATTACCAGGTTCTTTGGGAAATGAACCTGCTAGTTAGCTTTTTTGGAACACTCAGGAAGAAAACAATTACCGTATTTTCCGGAGTATAAGTCGCACTTTTTTTCATAGTTTGGCTGGGGGTGCGACCTATACTCCGGAGCGACGTATATGTGACATTTATAACACATGAACCAAAATACTCCAGCCACTTGACATCTCCGTGAACTGCAGCTTTAAGGCAGTCTTGCGTAACCTGTGGGCGCAGTGGATGGAGAGCACAGCTTAACGGCAACTGGGAGAATGCGCCACCCAAATTTCCTGGAAGTCATTGGATGGATCAAGAAAACATGGGCTTCAGTGACAAACCATCCTGTTGGGATTCAGAAAGGCTGGAATAATTGGAACTGCAGCTGACGACGAGTCTGACTAACGCGACACAGAAGAGGAAGCGGCGCTTCGTCTACGGAGTGTACGGAATTGTTTAGAAGTGACACCGAGGATGAAGAATTCAATGGATTGATGGTTTGGTTAACTTGTTAGTATGTTCTTTATGCTATGGCTATCTGAATAACTTAATGTTACGTTAACATACTGTAGCGATTCTCTTAGTTAGAGAGCGTGTTGATGTTGTGGGATTTCGGACTGTTCGGGAGGTTCGTGAAGGCAGCATGGAGAGAGAGAAAAAGACCGAGAGCTTGCCTGTGTGTGTGTGTTGCTGTTCCGCTGTTGTAGTTGTGGTTGGCGTGGCTGTGGCCTACAGCAGCCGTTTTTCTGTTAATAAAGACGACCTTTGTTGTGAATATCGCCGACTTTGGAAGTGTGTTTACAACGTAACAATACCGAACACGTGTTCGTTGTGCGTCATGTAGCTGAATGTGCTACGTTAGCATAACGTAGGTGTAACCGTGTTCGTCCTGTTCTTTAATCCATTATTATTTTAAATTGCCGTTCAAGATGGAATTTGTGCTCTGAGTCTCGGATTCTATCAACCCCCCCCCCCCAAAAAAGTGCGACTTATAGTCCAGTGCGACCTATATATGTTTTTTTCTTCTTTATTATGCATTTTTTGGCTGGTGCGACCTATACTCCGGAGCGACGTATAGTCCGAAAAATACGGTAAACAAAAGACAAAGAAAAAAAAATATGATGCTTGACAGACTACTGACACCAAACTACAGGTTTGAATAACAAAAATTTAATCAACTTGAAGAGAAACTAACTGATTAGTCTTAAATGTTATGCATTTATAATTTTGCAGTGTTAAAACTTCTTTTTTATTTAATAATCACTTTTGTTTTCATAGCTGATATGCTGAAGAACACAGCAAGATGCAGTTAAAGGATTTAAGTTTGCTAGTAAGTCACCTACAAGTTAATTTTACAGGTTAAGGTGAGACTAAAGATTCATGCTCAATCACAAACTAGTTGCTAGATGTCATGAGAAACATATCATATACCAAAAAAGAAGATAACAGCTAGCATTTATTAAACTATGAAACATTCAAAATATTTAAAGGCTTCACAAATGTTTAAACCCAAAATTCCGGTTTGTTGCCCTCAGGCAGCAAACCAGATTTTTGGTTATGGCATCATCTTTTTAAAAAATTTTTATTTAATTTTATTTAATGACACAAGACATGTCACTGTGCAATAAAATGAGAAGTAGAAAAGGTTTTGACCTTTGACCTGGGGGTGAAGCAATCCTTTCAGGAACCAAAGCTGCATGGGGCACAGCATCAGGAATGTGTTTAAGACTTCGTTTGATTTCATTTATTTACCACAGCAGCATTTTTTTTTCATATGTTACCTCAGGGCAACATTATCCAGTTAGACCGTTTGTCTTACTTAGGGCAATGCTAAAGCAGGGTTTCTCAACTGTCCTGTGGAATTCCTGTTTAAGGTACTTCCCTGCTCCAGCACAACTGCTTCAAACATTCATCTTGTTATCAGGCGGCTTCACCATTTAATACCCAGTTGATCATTTGAATCAGACATGTTGGAGCAGGGACTTGAGCTCCCTGGATAACGTCTTTGTTAAAGCTTTGAGAGCACTGGTTGATGTGTTACGTAAGCAGTCAAACCACATATTAACATGAACTTGTACTAATTTACAAGAAATGGACAAAATAACTTTTTGGTGGAAGAAAAACATGATCAGACTCATAGGATCATTCCATCTGACAATGAGGACAGATAACTTGATGACAGTGACAATGAGGAAAAGTGGACCCCAAAATCAAACAGTAGAGTTAAATGTTATAAGATTCAGTGGTACACAGGAATGAGGATGAATGACTGCAAACAAAATTATGTTTGATTGTAGAACACTGTATTGGGTACCTTAAGTCAGGTGACAAGCATGTTTTGTATAGGTTAGCAATATTTTCTCTCAGTTATCAACAGGACAGGAGCTGTGAACACTTTTTGTAGGGAAGAATGGAAGGGTGTGTTCAGGGAATCAGCAGGAATTGGTAATAATAGAGATGTTTTGAAAACTAGTGAAACTCTCACGGGCACAGTGTTTCATTATTGCAGTCATCAGTGTATCCTGATGTGATCTTGTCTTGTAGCTTTGTCAAAGCTGAGGCTGAGACTAGATTGAGACTTCTAACTGGGGAATTAAGTTGGGTCTCAGCTCAGTTGTGTGGGAAGAAAGCATAAAAAGGTAGACCAGCACTGGAATAACAACTATTGGAGAAGCTACAGCAGCACAGTCCTGATGTACTGTATGCTACTGACAGTGTGTTAAAGAGCATACAGTATGTAAAACACAAAGTCCATAACTGAGCTCAGGGACTAAGCCCTACAGATTTAATAGAGAGAGGCAAGATTTCATGGATGTGAATCATTATGTGAAATATGATTATCAGGTGATAACTCATTAGTACATGGAAAGATACCTCTGGGATACCTACTAAAGCAATCAGTCACGTAGAAGGTTTTGCTCTAGAATCCAGATCCCATGAATCCTAAAGTCACTAATGATGGCACAGAGCATCTGGTGTTCACAATTCTGATGGCAGCAAACAAGGATTACGAGTACCTCTAAAGTAAGAGGTGTAATTGATCAAAAAAAGACAAACTCAATACTTTTCATACTTTTGTTTAAAGGACTTAGTGGGTTACAGATAGGTCTTATCTATAATATTTACCCTTTTGTATAATAACTGTGTGGCTGGCAGTGTGAAATATTGTTAGATTTAAAGACTGACACAAATGTGTGTTATAGAGAATTATTTTTCCAGACCAGGCTGGCATTCTAGGTGATATTAAACATGTCTCAAATTTCAAACAATGCATGACAATGCATTAATATTTAAATTTAATCTCAAACAACACTACCTTAAACATGTTAAGTCCTTTTGTTGACCAGTGTAGTTTCCTTTATATTAGCCAGTCATTCCCAGACTGTAGACTCCTACTCCTACTAGCTTGCATGATATGCTACCTGTGACATGAGGGAGGAAAGTCAGAGGAATCCTTTGACAAGGTTGATTTGTTCTTTTCATTGCCTCAAACCTTGCTCAGTTGATTCAAACAGGTTGGAAAGCCAAACTATAAATCAAGAAAGGCAGGCTGGAGAAAGATAACTAAAGGCAAAGAAGGTAATAGTGGTTATGTGGTATGAGGAATGGTTGTAGGTACTGCAAGAAAATCATGCTAAACTTACAATATATGGAGCGCTTAGATATATATTTCTAAAGTGGTCACTTTTTGTGATTCTTTTTCATTTCTTGTGAGCAGCAACTGTGCTTGAAAATGTTCCAGTGAGTCATGCAAAAAAATAAAAAATAAAATAAAAAATTGCATTTGAGCAAGCAAGGAAATTCACTTCCAAAAGCACAAAATGGTCGGCCCTCATACTACATAAAAAAATGAGCACTTCAACTCAGTCATAATGATTAATGAAGAAAAGAAGAAGCCATTTTCCAACAACTGTCATCATTAATTTTTTAAAAGTAATTAGCATATATTTGCCTGGGATTTTTTTGTATTTTTCTTACTCTAAGATTATATATATATATATATATATATATATATATATATAAGAATCTTGAGCTAAAACTTTAAAATCACCAAAAGGTCCATATCACCATCATTATGAATGAATAATTTTGCAAACTTAATCACTGACCTGAAGGCATCATTCATTTGAGTCAAAATAGAAACTATGAACCAACTGCAAAATATGACATGAACAATTTTTCCCTACCAATATGTTTTCTTATTGTACTTTTTAAGCATAATTTTGATTTAAAACTCAATTTTTAAATAATAGATAGATAGATAGATAGATAGATAGATAGATAGATAGATAGATAGATAGATAGATAGATAGATAGATAGATAGAAAATAATTTATATAATTTGCAAATCATTGCTTTCCTGTACCTTCCTTCCTTCTCTGTTTCCTTTATGGAACTGGGGTTGTAAATAAATTTTGACACAGCCATGCGACCCCCCCCCACTGTCATCTGTGTACATGCACAGAAATATCACTCCTGTCGTCTGTGGGTTTCACAGGTCACAAGACCCTTGACACTCAACCTGCATCTCAAGTGGATTGTGAGGTCTAAGGAAAGATACACACCAAAACGGGAGCTCCTTAAAATTGGTAGAAGATTGGCAAAATTGTTGTATTTATATTATGTTTGCAAATAATCCAGATGAGTGAGTTGGTATGAACTAACTAGCTTTTAAATATTTTTTTAAATTGATAACAGCACAGCCTAGCATAGCCAAAGGATTAATTAACAGCAGTAACAGACTGCAGCCAATTAAACATGGAAAGTCTATTAGAATATAGTTTTGGTATTATGTAGACAGTGGTTGGAATTCAGACATAATGTGTTTAAAAAATAATGGCTCATCTCTTTGCAAATTTCATCTTGTGCTGCTAGCACGATGGGGATCATATAGTCAGTGGTTCAACATAAGCCATTATAGATGGTAAGGTAACAGATAATAAAACACTGCTCAAAAAATTAAAGAAATAGTTTTTAATCAGAGTATAGCATCAAGTCAGTTAAACTGCAGGGATATTGATCTGGTCAGTTAAGTAGCAGACAGGGTTGTTAATGAGTTTCAGCTGCTTTTGTGTTAACGGCATTATCAGCAGGTGCATTAGAGGGGAACAATGAGACAACCCCAAAAACAGGAATGGTTTTATGGGTGGGGACCACTAACATTTTTTCCCTCCTCATCTTTTCTCACAGTTTTTTCTCTAGTTTTGCATTTGACTAGGGTCAGTGTTACTAATGGTAGCATGAGGCCATACCTGGACACTACAGAGGTTGCACAGGTAGTCTAACTCCTCCAGGATGACACATCAATATGTGCCATTTCCAGAAGTTTGCCGCATCTCCCAGCACAGTCTCAAGAGCATGGAGGAGATTCCAGAAGACAGGCAGTTACTCTAGGACAGTGGGTAAGTGATGGCCTGGAGAGGCATATCCAAGGAGGGACGCACAGACCTCTACAGGCTAGGCAACAGCACCCTGACTGCCATTAAGTATTAAGAAAAATCTTTGGACTCTCACTGATGCAGTGGGTCCTGAGTTACTCCTGTCCAGGAGCTCAGTGATGCCCTGATCCGGGTCTGGGGGGAGATTCTCCAGGACACAATCCATTATCTCATTAGGAGCATGCCCCACTGCTGTCAGATATGGATAAAAGTATGTGAAGAACCTCAAATTACTGAGTATCATTTTGAGCAATTCCATCTGGGAAAATAGACTGGCTTGCTGTATCTTTTTTTTTTTTTTTTTTTTTTTTTTTTCCCCTTTTTTCAGGGTGTCTTTGAATGCAACCCTCTAGAGGTTTCTCCAGTCCATATCAGTATAGATATCCAGCAAGATCTTTTTTTTTTTTTTTCCCATTAAGATCTGGTGCGTTTTCAAAGTGTTCCTTTTAATTTTTTGAGCAGTTTATATTCAGAAGTTAGTAATAGTTAAACACTGAGGAAAGACCAAGACAGTCAAGATGTAAGCATTCACAAGCACACACACACACATATGCAACTGCAGATAGACACACACACACAATAATATAAAATATACTGTATATATATTTGTTGCTACATGTGGCATCCCACTATCAATTTCTCTGCTAGTGTATTATAAAAACTGGTATAAATAGACTTTGATTTACAGTACACTGCAAATCTCAAAAGCATTAGCTATAACTAGGACAAATCTATTTTTTTTATAATAAATCAGATTGTTTTACTTTCATTCAGATTTTCTCATTTGAATTCTTACATGGATGTTACAGCTCATTGGAACCACAAATGTATCACTGCAATACTAGCATCCTGTAGAGGAGGAATTTGTCTTTGTTATGAGTCATAACATATTATACTGATGGTTTAAAGAAATGCATCAGAGCAGTATGTCAGGATTTCATTCTTCTGACATTACACTTTAGGTGTAAGTGTAGCTGTAGCTCAGGAGGTAGAGCAAGTCACCTGCTAACTGCAAGGTTGGTGGTTCAATCCCTGGCTGCTCCAGTCTGCATGCAGTCTCTGAGATAATGAACCACAAGTTGCTCTCCGATGCAACCGTCGGAGTATGAACGCGTGTCTGCTCGAAAGCACTTAGCCGTAGAAAGAAGTGCTAGTATGAATGTGTGAGTGGGTGAATGATGCATGTTGTATAAGCACTTTGAGTGCTCCAAATAAAATACAAAAGCTCTATATAAGAATCAGTCCATTTACTATCAGAGGAAAGAAACTCGATATGCCATGATGTACACATGGACCATTAGGTACATGTGATCATCTGTAATACAATTTTATTTTAGATTCTTGCTCTGCTATTTTATTTATTTCATTGATTATACACACATTGAGTCCTTGGCTAGACCTCATAGACAACACTCACATGCAGACCCATGTAGAATACAGCAAAACAGCATACACACAGAAGATATATAATGTGGTCTTCCAGTCTGTCTGATATTGTATCAAAAACAAACTGGCTAAAAATAAATAATGCACTTTAGTATGAGGTTATGCCTTCTAGTTGAACCTTGTATTGTGTTCTTTCATTTTGTCACTCTGTGCTGTTCATCATTGTTTCTGCTATGAGCACATAAAAGAGGTAAACTGCTTTGTTTGTGAATACCTTTTATTAAAAGGTAGAAGGTGCAGTAAATGTCACGTTACAAGATGAGTCCCTCCACACCCCCACACCCAACCCTCAAAGCAAAAACCCCATTAAATCCTTTTCAAAAGGTTACACTTTTCATGGAAGTGGCCTGAAGGAGAAATCAAATTCAGGGATACTGATTCCCATGGGGTCCTCTGGAGACTGTCACCTACTGATTAGTTCTTGTGTCTCTGTCCTCTGTGCCAGACAAAGCTTCCCTGCTGTGAATAATTAAGGTTTGCGGGCACTTTGTTCTTTTATTTTTGCTGTAGGATCACTACAAGGACCTTATATTTTCCTTACAATTGTTACAGATTTTACATGCTAAGATTGGAGATGTTGAACGAAATGAAAGATGTCTCCAAAAACAGACTTATTCAGCCAACAGGTTTATAAACAGTAATACTACTGAAAATTTCTTTTGAAAACATACACATCCATGTCAGCCAGACAATTAAAACAAATATGAAAAAAAAAATTACTTAATGCATACATAGATTATACTTTGGTAATATATGATCATTTCTAAACAGGATCCTTCAACAACCTCATATATAACTCATGACTCAACTGTATAAACATATTGGTGTCATACTGAAAATACCAATTTTTTTTTTTTTTTTTGCATTAATATCCATATCATTTTAAGACTTAATTCTGCACCTTCAACATAATTTGTTGGAAATGTGATTAATAGCAAAACATGGACAAAACTTCAGTACCAGCATCTGATGTGGAGATGTCACCAGAACTGATACTTAAGACACGTTTTGACACCAAAATTCCAAAGACAGGTTTTTTTGTTTTGTTTTGTTTTGTTTTGTTGTGGGGGGGTCAGTACTGGTTTTCAAAATCATTGCTACCGGGATACTAATTGATACTGAAAATTACTATTAGATTAGATACTCATTTGCAGTAATATTTGCAAATGCAAAATTGTAAATTTCATTTGCAAGTTTGGCAAAGCATCTTAAAGACTGAAACAACAGTCTTTATGAGGAAATTTGTGATGTCATCTTGTTCCAACAATATTTAAGTATTAAACATTTGTAAATGTTTACCTGGTCAATGTGTTAGCCGCTTAACTATTAGCAATTACCCAGGTTAGCCGTATGTTGTGTTATCATTAACTTTAGCAGCTAATGCAAACATTCTGTAAACAATACAGAAACGGCAGCAGCCTACCTTTTCTTACCTCTTTATTTAGCAACAAAAATATGATACCACATAACCAGAAGCAGAGGAAATAAACACATTAGTAGCTAGATACATTTGCATGAATGAGCAATTTTCCAGGCTTTATAAAAAAAAATCTTTACCTCTTAATTTTGTATTTTTTTCTCCCCAGTGGTTGAAAGCAGCATGAAGATGCCGTTAACACAAAATTGTAGAGACTTACAATACTTTTTTTGTTACTTTCCACCAGAGGTGGGAAGTAACGAAGTACAAATACTTCGTTACTGTACTTAAGTAGATTTTTCAGGTATCTGTACTTTACTTAAGTATTTATTTTTCTGACTACTTTTTACTTTTACTCCCTACATTTTTACGCAAGTATCTGTACTTTCTACTTCTTACATTTTCAAACAGACTCGTTACTTTTTAACGTCAGAGAGAAGTTTGCATTTCCGGTCAGTGCGCCTTCAAACATCAAACGATCTGAGCCTAAATGGAGGAATAATAACACAAGAGACAATCGTACTGGCGTATCCTCCATCATCGGGGCTGATCTCGTACAAAGGGATTAAATACGCAAACCCATATAATTAATGTATCATTTATAGCGCTATAATCGGGCCGGACCGAGTCCGTAAGTTGCGCTGCGGCACAAAAACAGCTTAGCTAGCGCTACTGAAGAGGAGCGAGCATGAAGGGAGTAACGTGTGGCAGGTAAATGCAACGTTTCTAAATGCTCAACAAATATCAGCAAACACACAATGTGTGTGCAGTTTGTCACACAGTGTGTCTGCTAGCTAAAAGAAGAGCTGCTGTATTTCAGGGAGAGCAAAGAGAGAGAAGTTCACTCAGAGATGGAGAAAGAGGACAGGAGAGGAAGAAGAGAGGTTAGAATTAAAGGTAAGGACTGGAAAACAAACTGAAGTATGCTGACTTTGTGTAATTCAAAGATTCTATGAAAATACTGCACTTTAGTGTGTAATAGGTTAGCTTGTTGTACTGTATTTACAGTGAAGCTCTGTGTTGGACTGGAGCACAGTGTTTGTGTTGATGGTCAGAGTTACAGGTTACATCAGTGCAGCAGAGATGAGTTTGAATCAGAGATGCTGATGCTGAGATTCATTCACTGAATCCAACATTTCTACAGCCTGTATGCTGTCAGTGTAGGCGATGGAGATCAGCTCAGATAGCTGTGAAATACTGGGTTACATCTTTGTGAGTTCAGTTCATCCACACAGAGCAGTAAACCTCAGAGCAGCAGCAGCAGGTCAGCTGATCACAGCCTGCACACCAACATCATTTACTGCAGCTCACAGTAGAAAGCTGTGATTCTTCTCCCCATGCAGAGCCACTACAGCTGATCTTAGGGTTCCTCCACCTTCTAAATCCCACTGTAACCCCTGAGTATCCTCATGTTGGTGTTTAGGTGGAGGCACAGTCACCCTCTACTATGGAGGACACAGAGAACAGAGCTGTGTTTAAATTCCCTTTCACAGTTTGTGTCCTACATAACAGTTTCAAGCTGAGTACATTCATTAGGATTAAAATTTAGATTGGAATAACATTTGTATTCTCATGTACTATTTTATATTATTACAATAATATATAATGAGGTTCGGTTTGTTTTACACAAAAATAGCAGGTAGAAACATCCTCCAAAGAACTACTTTTACTTTCTTACTTTGAGTACATTTCAGATCCTGTACTTTTTTACTTTTACTTAAGTAGAGAAGTTGAACCAGTACTTCGACTTTTACTAAAGTATTTTTTAACATAAGTACTTGTACTTCTACTTAAGTACAGAATGTCAGTACTTTTGCCATCTCTGCTTTCCACCAATTGATAAGCCTTGTTGAATTCTTAGTATGTGAGCTATTGCAGGAGTGGAGCTATATTGTTAAATGATGACAGTCTATTATTTCTACAAAATTGTTATTTTTGGTGCAGCTGGTTTTTAAGTCACTCAGTATGGTGAGTATATAATTTTATCACGGATGCTGAAAGGAATCCGGCCAGTTGGTGAAATCAGGAAAAGAATTTGCTACAAATTCACTCTGAGCATCTCATTATTTCTGTGCTCTGCATGTTTGGGAGAACATACCCTAGCACTATGTTTAAATATGTACAAGTTGGTGCAGAGAAATGCCCTCAGTCATTCAGTTTCTGGTTGTGTTCTACAGTGTGATGAGAGCTTTTAAATTTGTTGTACAAGTTGTACAAGTAAAAGTGGAAAACAAGTCAGTAATTTCTGCAGTAATTCATGCTTCCATGAAATTATTTTTCTTCCCACATTATTTAATTTTATTGGTTCATTGCTGGTTCATTCCTCATTGATGGATAACTCATCAATGAGGAAACCACTAATATGGAAACATATAATTATTCATCTTAAAGAAAACTCACAAAACCTAACAAGGTTTGCTGTGCAAACCCCATACACAGGATGTAGCCTTTTGAAGAATGCCTGATTCCTCAAAGTGCAACAGGAATTCCAGTCATTTTTATACCACATAAAATAAATTGAATCGTTTTGCATTATGGCATGTCCAGGGTCTATTTGAAATCTATATTATCTATACTTCCTTTCATATTTTTTTTAATAAAATAATTTTCAGCATTTAAAAATGTTTATTGTTATTAACTACTGTATTATTGGAAATTTTAGCCGTCATGAAATTAGAATATCATGAAAAAGTTGATTTATTTCAGTAATTCCATTCAAAAAGTGAAACTTGTATATTATATTCATTCGTTACACACAGACTGATATATTTCAAATGTTTATTTCTTTTAATTTTGATGATTATAACTGACAACTAATGAAAACCCCAAATTCAGTATCTCAGAAAATTAGAATATTACTTAAGAACAAAAACAAAAAAAGGATTTTTAGAAATGTTGGCCAACTGAAAAGTATGAACATGAAAAGTATGAGTATGTACAGCACTCAATACTTAGTTGGGGCTCCTTTTGCCTGGATTACTGCAGCAATGCGGCGTGGCATGGAGTCGATCAGTCTGTGACACTGCTCAGGTGTTATGAGAGCTCAGGTTGCTCTGATAGTGGCCTACAGCTCTTCTGAATTGTTGGGTCTGGCATATCGCATTTTCCTCTTCACAACACCCCATAGATTTTCTATGGTGTTAAGGTCAGGAAGGTTTGCTGGCCAGTTAAGAACAGGGATACCAGGGTCCTTAAAGCAGGTACTGGTAGCTTTGGCACTGAGTGCAGGTGCCAAGTCCTGTTGGACAATGAAATCTGCATCTCCATAAAGTTGGTCATCAGCAGGAAGCATGAAGTGCTTTAAAACTTGGTAGACAGCTGCGTTGACCTTGGACCTCAGAAAACACAGTGGAGCAACACCAGCAGATGACATGGCACCTTAAACCATCACTAACTGTGGAAACTTCACACTGGACCTCAGCCAACGTGGATTCTGTGCCTCTCCTCTCTTCCTCCAGAATCTGGGACCTTGATTTCCAAAGAAAATGCAAAATTGACTTTGATCAGAGAACATAACTTTGGGGCACTCAGCAGCAGTCCAGTCCTTTTTGTCTTTAGCCCAGGCGAGATGCTTCTGACGCTGTCTCTTGTTCAAAAGTGGGTTGACACAAGGACTGTGACAGCTGAAACCCATGTCTTACATACGTCTGTGCGTGGTGGTTCTTGAAGCAATGACTCCAGCTGCAGTCCACTCTTTGTGAATCTCCCCCACATTTTTAAATGGGTTTTGTTCCACAATCCTCTCCAGGGTGCGCTTATCCTTATTGCTTGTACACTTTTTTCTACCATATCTTTTCCTTCCCTTCGCCTCTCTATTAATGTGCTTGGACACAGAGCTCTGTGAACAGCCAGCCTCTTTAGCAATGACCTTTTGTGTCTTGCCCTCCTTGTGCAAGGTGTCAAAGGTCGTCTTTTGGACAACTGTCAAGTCAGCAGTCTTCCCCATGATTGTGTCGCCTAAATGGTGCATCTGCCAGGAAAATGAATGAATTAAAAAACTAATGACCTTATTAAAAGTCACCATCCCTGATGGTATCAGTCAGTGTATGTAACATCTGTGAAGGCAATATTAGTTCAGAGAATTTAAAAACATTTCTATAAATTCTCTGACTCTTCAATTATATTATGTGTTATACTACTTCCTCATGCAGTCATTCAAATAGCAGCAGACCATTTTCTGGAAAAGGGTATCTGGGAAAAGCACCTAAAGAGGAAGACACTAGAGGTAAATACAGTTAAAAAGAGAAAAATCATGAATACACTCACCATGAAGCTTATCCAGCTGATTAGTTCAACTTTTTGGAAAGTCTATATTCTATATTATCTATATTATCTATATTAAATCTGCACCAATTTGCCAAGTTACCAAATTCCTGGTAACTGTGGAGGTCATTTGTGAATTCGCTGTCATGTTCAACAAAATATTTTGAGATGATTTAAGCTTTGTGACATGGAATGTTGCCCTGCTGGCAACAGCCATCAGAAGACGGGTACACTGTGATCATGAAGGGATGGATGTGGTGAGCAACAATACTAAGGTAGGCTGTGGGTCCCCCCCACAAAACCCCACTATCACCATCTTAAACAGTATATGCCAAATTCTTACCCGACCATCAGAATGTCACAGCAGTAATTCAGTCTCCTCAAACCAGGCAACAATTTTCCAGCATTCCATTGTCCAATTTCGGTGAGCCTGTGGAGATTGCAGCCTCATTTTCATGTTCTTAGCTGATAGGAGTAACACTCAGTGTGGTCTTCTGCTTCTGTGGTCCTTTGGCTTCGAGGTATATTGTGTGTTCATTTGAAGATGCTCTTCTGTATATCTTGATCGTAACTTGAGTTATTGCTGCCTTCTTATCTCCTAAAAGCATATATTTTGGACATTTGCTTTCCAATAGGCTGAAATAATACATGGAAGCAAAATAGCCCTATATCTCAAAATTGACCTGTACTTATGGGGGGGCTGTACTTTAGTTTTTGTTGGCTTTACATTAAGATGAGATGTGAATAACGCCTGTAGATAAAGCACCTATACGTGTATTAATAACTTCTACTTCATTAAATTTGCAAACACCCATAGTTTAGCTTTTTCTAAACACCTGGTCTGCAATATTATCTCTAGTCCCACTAAACAGCTTGAACAGCCATTTGTTGGTGCAGGCAGTCATTCTGTAGCCTTTGTTGAATTTCATGTCTCAGTTTTTTTTTTTTTTGTTTTTGTTTTTAATTTCATTTAGTTATTTATTTATTTTGTTGAGCCTGCAGATGGGATGCTTCCTGAAGCTAGTCAATCAGATCAGACTTAAATTCAAATTCATCATTAAATGTGAATGATGACTTCCCATTAATGTAGAGTCATCTTGCTTATTTCAGGAAACTAACAGTTTCCTTAAATTGAAATACCTCTATTTCATCTCACTGCAGTGACTGTGGAAAACAGCTATTTTCTCTCTGCTCATCAAATCAGTCTTACATTTTGTATTGGTGTGTGCTTAGAGGGGTGCAGCAGCTCTCTTTTCAAACCTTCAAAGGCTTACTGTATGCAGTTTTATAAGACATGAGTCAGATGAGCAGAATCAAAGGGCACTGACAGTAAAAGCTGTTCCATGGTTTGTGGTCTTGTTTGAATTGTCCTACAACGCGAGTGTTCCTCAGACATCAAACGGCTAAAAATGCCAGGGTGAAATGTGCTAGAATGAAAATTTGTAAGGTTTTGTTTTGTTTTTTTTCCCCAAGACTTCGGGGAGGAGGATGGCAAAGTCATGGGAGATTTACGAGCTGGTGTTCACTGCTCTTTAAAAGGATGCATAAGGGAGTGTGCTTAATGATTTATTACCTCATGCCACCTTGGAAATCAAAATGGATTTTAGAATCTGCTCAACTCTTAAATCCAGACCTGGAGGAATGTGATTTATGAAAGTGACATCGGGAGCCCTGTGTGTTCTGCTGTGTGTCTTAGCAAGCATGTGTGAAACAGCATCTTGGCCTCATTAAGCACATTGAAGTTGTGTACAGTGCAATGCTTTTTTTTTTTTTTTCTCACGCAGCGTTTCATGAAATGCAACTGCTATATTCCAGTCTTATTATGCTGTTTAACAAGGATGGATCACAGACACATAACCATTTACAGAACTGGCAATGAAAACATGCATAGCACAATAAAGGTGAAGATGGGCTGTATGGCAGGTTTTTTGGGCATGATTATTGTTTTTTCCATTGCCTATTCTTTAGTTGTACCTCCATATGACAAGTCTCACCCCTTTTTTCAGTTGTTTATTAGGCAGTTGCCACCACACACTTGTCCGTGTGCAAAAGGACAGTGCTCAATGATCAAACAGCTACATCATAAAGCTCACAAGTACAGTTGTCTACTAGTATCCAGTACTAGTATCAAGAATCAAGGGAGTTGTTGCAATTTTATATGTTCCCTGGCTAATTACTTGGTGCACTGCCATGACCTGGACACTACTTTACAAAATTATGCTTTCAAAGCAGTTTCCTCTGGACCGCTTAGTTTATTCTGAGCATATAAATGCTATGAAGACAGTGAGGTCAGGGGCAAATCTACCTTTCAAAAAGAAGATTTAACAATCAAAGTGATTAAATCTATTTTGGTTTAGAAATGTTGCAATTGTTTTTCTTCTGTGCCCTCTCCTTTGAAGAAAACACCTTTCTTCTGGTTTCAGGCACTCCCTTCAAAACGAAATCCAGGCAGGACATTGTTTCTCAGCCCTGGTCTATCGCATTGATTGAAATACCATTAGACCCCTGCATATACTTTACTCTATTTTTGTTTCCAGCTGTTATTTCACCTTAAAGGAGTGACACCACCAATGTCCATTCACCAAGGTGTTTTCACTTCCTCTGCCTGATTACAGTTCTTTTCAAAACTCAGGGTGAGAGTGCAGGCTGTGCTTGCTTGAGTGACACCCCACTCACTCTATTACACTGACACGTCAGAGGAATTCGCTTTCACAATATTATTTTTGGTTCATGCCATTTGGGGAGATTATCCCCTGCATAGCTCCACTTAAGCAGAGGTCTAATCAGCCAGAATAACTCAAACAACTGTGCAGGCCCATTACTGATTTCAAGTGAGTGTGTAGCCATGAAAAGGAAGGTATAACTGACATACCTTACTCTTGCATACTTAAAATTAGAATGCTAATACTTTGTGGTGCTTAGTTGAATCACAAATATCTATCTATCTATCTATCTATCTATCTATCTATCTATCTATCTATCTATCTATCTATCTGTAAAAAAAAATTTTTAACTCCCCACTTGCCCTGCAGGTGGTCTTTGTTTGTCCTTTGGGTCCTCTAACAAATGCCTGGGAGCTTCACTATCTTTAGCACTCTTCTAGACAGAGATCTGGGGTGTTGTTCCTGGAATCTGTTGGAGCCGCTCACCCAGTTTCGGGGTCACTGCTGTGAGCGTTCAGATTACGATGGGGACCGCAGTTGTTGTCATTTCCCACATCCTCTCTAGCTTTTCTCTGAGCCCTTTTTATTTCTCGAGCTTCTTGCATTCCTTCTTCCTGATATTACAGTCACTCGCAATTGTTGCATCTATCACTACAGCCTTCTTCCTCTGCTTGTCCACCACTAGTTTGACAGAATCTTAGCTTGGTCACTCTCAAGAATCCTTTAGGGGTGCATCCTATTTTGACCTTGGAACTTCCCAGCCATACTTGGGAAAGATATTTCTGCATTCTATGCCAGCCATTTGGTTATAGCATTCCATGTATGCCCTGCCTGCTAGCATCTTGCACCCTCCACTTGATTGTCTCAGGGGCATCTCTGCCTGGTGTCTTACCTAGTGTGGTAGACCCCAGCCTCGATCTTGTGCTTAGAGCTTCTTCTTGTTCTGCCAGGATTAGTGCCTCTTTGCTGTCTTTCAGGCCAGCTTTGTCCAGTCATTGGTAGAATTTTGTTGTTCTTCCATTTGCCGGTGGTATATGCCGTACAGTGACCTGTCCTTCTGTGAGGGTTCCTGTTCTTACTCTTCTTTGTCCTCGAGTTTCTACTGCCTGAGGTAATCATTAAGCACATGGTCAGTTGGGACCATTTTTTCTGATCTACTCACGGATGTTTGTTGTTTCATTAAGGATAGTGGTTTTGATACTCACTAGTCCTCGGCCTCCTTCCTTCTGCTCAGTGTATAGTTTCAGGGTGCTGGATTTGGGGTGAGGAGGAGACAGAAGCCATTGACATCAAGACTGCAACAGTAACATCATAAAGAACCCTCAGGAGCAGTGACCCACAAAACTGGGAGACTGGCTACAGCAAATTTCAGGAACATGATCCGAGACCTCTATCCAGGAGATCACAGTCCTAGGAGCAACTAAGATACTGTGCAGGACCCAGGCTCCCAGGCCTCTGGTAGAGGACCCGAGCTTGGAGGAGGACAAAAGTTTGGACACAATCACTCACTGGTACAATTTATATAAGGTCTTATTAGTGGAAGTTGCAGTATTCAAGTGTCTCTGGCAAAAAGTTGCATCTCAGCTTCACAGGTTTTAGTTATTTAGCACTGTTTGAAATCATTATTATTTGCTCTGCACACCACTGTCTGGTTTTGTTTTTTCTGTTTTTTTTTTTCTTTTCCCTCTATTTTTTTCTTCTTATGTCATTTCAAGAAGGATAACTCCTCATTACTCTTGCTGATTATCTTTCATTGTTGTCATTAGCTTTGTTTACACCATATCATGCAGGCCACTTGCAATGGAGTGAGTGGAGTCAGTTGGGACCCTATTAGGGAGGTCAGGTCTCTCCTACTGTCACTGCAGCATTTACACATTACTGCTGCTGTTGTTTGCCAGTCCTTGCAGTCCCCCCACTGGACCGGGACCCCATGTCGTTCCCTGCCATGCCTGGTGGCAAGCGGCACCTGTGATTCCAGCCAGGTCATGTTTGTAAATGAAAACTAGTTCTCAAACATTTTTACCTGGTAAAATAAAGGTTTAAAAAAAAAAAAATTCTGCTAAAAGCATTCTCACTGGACTCTCAAATCAAACACCTGTCAAATTTCAGGCAAATCATATAGTCTATAGGCGTATGGCAATCCTTTGGGCCATGAAAATGCTAAAGAGATTTCATTGCATACCCGGTCTGGGAGTCCATGTAGATTTTCCAAGTTGAGTTACAGAGAGCTGAAATATATGCTGTTGTTTTGCAATGTTATCAAAGTGATCCTAACCTACATGAAATTCTCTGACAAATGTATGTATGTTTAATGAGGCAGTATGGTGACGTGCTGAGAACCTCAGAGCCTGGCAGGGATGCACAGGTGCACTATCAAAAGGCATATACTGAAACCACACATATGTATATCACATGTAGTGAAAATATACATTAGTTTAGATGACTTCACTTTAGTTCATAAATTCACTATAATGACAGATTCACTGTTGTAACATCATCTTTAAACACAAAAAGACAAATATAAGTAGAATGACATACATAGATATAAAATTAAAAATGAATAGTCATCACAAAGCACATTATATGAGTTGAGTCATGATCCCACAGTGTGATGGGGATAAACCCAACAACATTCCCTTAACCCTTTTACTACCACAGTGGTAGTAAAAGGGTTAAGCAAAGACTTGGTGACAGTGGAGAGGAAAACCTCCTTTTTAATAGGAAAAAACTTCCAGTAGAAAAAGGCTCAGGGAAGTGGTCAGCCTTAGACCCCAGAGACACAGACCTAGAGACTGGTCTATGACCCCCACTAAGAGATCACTAGAGAAAAATGAGCATTTAATGTGTGATTGGTAAATGGCTGTTGTAGATTGGAGGCAGGCACAAGGTGAAAATGGTCGCAAAGCAGTATACATTGCTGAACCGGAAACCAGAAGGTGCATCTTTTATGCTAAAGGTGAAAGGTCTCTGTTTCCAGTTTGTGTTGCACTTTTTCAAGTTCTTGTTTGAAGTTAGGTCAACATCTTCCACACAGTCTACAGGTGACTGTGACAATCTGCTGAAAAAAAAAAAAAAAGCAAAGCAAGAAGGTTTTCAATGCAGTGGAATACATATTTTTTACTAGCAACTGGAGGTTGCAGGAGTCGCCATCCAGTCTCTGGGTCTGTGTGACAGGGGCCTTAGCTGGTTGGTATTATGGGAGAGAGAAAAGATGAACACTGAGAAACAATAAATAGTGAATAAATAAATCAGTAACTACAGATCAGAGATATCGAGTTCTCAAGTTAGGTTTGCCTGCAGGAAGGTACAGAGAGAGAGAGAGAAGATACAGGAAAAAGCATAACCTCTGGTAAAGGAGAGACACAAGTTTGAAATGCAACAGGCCCAACATAACATCTATCAGCTTATATTAAGGTGGCGATTCTAATTATTTCCCAAAACCTGAGATGCAGTGGATTATGTAGACATACACACAGCTGTACTCATAAATGGGATTGATGGTGCAGCCGGGCAACTAGTTATCCAACAGGTACAAAAATGTTGCCTCTTACTTTAAAATGCAAATCAGCAACTCAAATTTCACAGTGTGGTTTATCCAGCCTCATATTTCTGATTACACCAGAATGATGTAAATGTTCTTTTTTTAATTTGCTCATTATAGTTGCAGCTTTTAAGAAGAGCTGCATGTGGAGAAACAGGACAATTAGCAGATCACACTGCTATCCCAACAGACTCCACCGCCTCTTTTTTTCCCCCTGCCATCTATCTTCTCATAGCTCTTGATTTCACAGAGGGAATAAGAAGGAGATGCGTTAATGTGTCTAAGATGCCATTGTTTAGCAAGAATTTTCTCTCTGATCCATTGGACACTGGATGCAAATGATGCAAACAGTAACAGCATGAACATCATTTTGCAATTACCTGTGCACTTGCTTCAGAACAAATGACACTTAATGATAGTGAGGTCTTTATGAGGGACATAAAGAAGTGCACGAATAAAATTATATGCTGAGAAAATATAAGCAACTTATGTTCATGATTTATTTATTCATTTATTTTGTGGAAGCAGAAAACAGAAGAATGTGTTGTGTAATTAAAAAAAAATATATATTTAACATGCAATTATACATTAAAGCAAAGTAATATGGCCAGTTTTCATGTGTGAACAGTGTTGTTTATGAACTCCAAAAGGAATAGATGATATTTGGAACTGCAGCTTCTGGTTTGTTAAAGCCCAATCTAGTGAAGAACATCAGATTTATTCATTATTTGTCACTTCTAACAAAATTTAAACTATTATGAGACATTAAAAATACAGCAGACGAAAACAAAAATCTTCATTCCTAACCCTACTCCATTATTTATTCCAAATGAATAGTAAAAGAGAGAAAAATAGAAGCATGTTGTACCAGGCAATGATAGGAGACAATATGCATACTGATCACAAGTTTAAACAGCCAGTTAAATAATACAAATGCACAAAAATTCTGACTGCACTCTCACACAAAAATACTGAGTCAGTTAATAAGCAAACAGTTCTACATGAGAGAGCTGAGACCCAAACACAATTCTAGATAACTGAGCCATTATTTTCACTCATCTCAATGTGCGAACCAGTGTTTTTCTTCACAATCACTCATCAGTACAAATGTTCAAGTCAGTTCAAGAGCACTTACAAACCTTTGGCTTCACCTTGAATTTGGCATAATAGGAATTTCAAATTTTATCCTTGTATATTAAAAAAAATAAATAAAATGGGGAGGACAGAAGAAAAACCAAACCACGTTAAGGGCCTAAACCAACTAAAGAATAGTTCTAAATTTGTAAGATATAATTTTTTATCTGTTGCTTTGCTTCTTTTTTTTTTCATACAAATTGGTTACATGTTTGCAAAATCACAGCTAGAGGTTTGAAGATGAAATTATAAATCAAACTATCTGAGTCAAGACTGAATTCTGGCTGTTGACTGGTTTGAAGAAAATTTTCAAGTAGAACATGTTTTGTATGTTTATGGATATGTAAAAAAAAGCCCTTAGATTTTTTTAAGGTATAATAGTATATCAAATTGATGTAAGATATCCCTCCCCAAGGAGGGCAGCAGGACTCCATACTGTTCTGTCCCACTGGCCAAAGGAAGTACATCACTGACTAATCAGAATTTTGGTGCTTTGATCCTTGGTTCCTGTGCTTTCCATGTCAAAGCGTCCTTGCAGCCAGATGTGAGCGGTCAGCAAAACTGGAACTTTGCTATTTTGCTGTTACCAATTGTTTTAAATAAATAACAATTGAATAAACACATTTTGAATGTTTGTATTCAGACAGCTTCACATCATAGCAGAGAAATTACAGGGTTTACTTATTTGTTTTATAATATCTATCTAAGTACTTTTTTTTGTTGTTTGAAAAGGCAAAAGCACACAGCCAAAGGGTAGTTCTATAATTTGGCAGGGCATGCCACGAATTTCATTGAGTATATAAGCATCAACTTGGCATTAATGGACTCATCTCTGTGTTTGTGACCATAATTAAGAATTCCACAGGCAGGAATTTAGCAAAATCTGTAGGCTTCATTAACTCCGACTACACCACATGCTCCATTTGTACCTTCCTGCATTCATAATTTAGATTTTTTTTTTTTTTTCCCTCAGACCATTTTTTTCAATTGTTTTGAGCCCTGATATTCACTCACAGGTGTACTTCTGTGTGCAGACTCACATTAGCTACACACAGATGCGCAGATGGATATACTCTGGTCCTGCTTCCTGGAGTTTCTAATGTCTTATTGTTAGCTGTTTTTTTTTATTTATTTTCGTTTCTTTTACTTTTTACTTTTGTACTTTGCTATGTTTTTTGGTCGCTTACACTTGGATTACATGTTCGTATTTCCCTTTGCCTCTACAACCTTCTGAACTTCATGATTACTGCCTTAACACTGTAGTCTAATCTAACCTCAAAGGGCCTTATTACTTACCACACATTTCATACATTGAGTGGATTAATTATAACAGAAAATTTTATGAAACAGTGATTGTAATCAAGGGAGAGAGAACATTTCAGTTCTTTGTGTAGAGATGGAAATCTCCAATTCTTTGAGTTACAGAGGTCATTAAGGCTGGGATGTAGTTACCTAGAAGTGCAGAGAAAACTGCGAGTCTGCAGGTATTAACAAAGACTAAAGAACAAGGTGTCAAGGTCACCAGACTACATTTTTGACTAAGCAGTTTCTATATGTATTCTTGAGTTGCTTGTATTTGAGATATTCATTTGTTTAATTTATGCTAAAAGCTGTTATTGGGGAACAAACATAGTTAAATACATCAATAGTATGACAGTTAGACACAGCAATATGATGAAAGGTTGCACCAAGTTTCCATCTGGACCCAATATTGTTGAAGCCCACTACTACAAAGAGTAAATGAAGTTTAATTTAGTCTCCATTAGTAAACAAGCCATCCTGGGTGCCATCTGGCTCCCTGCTTACCACAAGCTACAGAATAGTGTCAGTCAATTGCCAGGAAGGAAAATGAATCACTGGTTACATCAGTTGTGCAGATGCCAGTGAGCAGTAATCCTGCCGATATCCTGCAGCGGTAACAACAAGAAGCAACAGGGAGCTACATATACTGGACAATAACAGCAAACAATAGGATTTGTTGCTGGGAGTAAACAGTATTCAAGTGGCATCACAATTACTCAAAATCTGTATAGATAGCTGGTATACACAAAATCAAACAAAACTACAATTACTGGTGAGCAGCAGAGCTGGCAGTTGTCTGTATCACCCTGAATTATTAAACTAGTGATTATATGTAAGATACACTGACTCAGGCTGTCATGCAAGAATTACAGAAAAGCACTTTTCCTCTTTTTTTTGTTTTTTTTTGTTTTTTGTTTTTGTTTCTGGCTGTAATTAAAATATGAAGCAGTTCCCTGAGTTAACTGGTTACACAGAATCCACTTGCTAGGTTCCAAAGTTCACGTTCACATAAGGATTACACCCCATGTTAACAAGTTTATGAAAATCTGCAGTACATTAAGTAGAATGTGGTTTTCAGGGGTCATTTCAGGATAACCCACAGATCTTTCATTCTGCAGTACATGTTGACCTCCTGGCATCAGTCCTGTTCCAAACTGTTTCACATTTTGTATAAAATTCAAGTTAGCTGCAACTGCTCATGTGCACCTCTTTTGCACATGGGGACAATTTATCTTCAAGGGTTTCTGCCAGACAGGCTCTCTGAGGCCTGTTGCTGAACTGGTGTATTTTAACCCACACCAGTAACTTTTCCTGAACCTAACTAAGTACTTTACCTGCCTAAATCTAACCAGGCTGACATAGAGTAGAAAACAATGGTGTACTTTGGTGTTGACGCCAAAGGATATAAGGAGCTAGTACAGGTCTAGGTGGCATTAATCACAACTCAACAGACCAGAGTACTGCAGTTAATTTCCTGTTGTGGGGTTTTCTTTTTGAGGTTATAGTTCACTTGCTGTATATCTTCCTTCTCACTCTTTCCTCTGTGTTTGGTTTAGTTTGTGCACTGAAACTGCTTTATTTTCCATCCATCCATCCCTCTTCTTACACTTATCCAATTAAAGATTACAGGACTGCTTGATTTTCTTTTAGACACAATCATGGTCACAGTGTTAACCCTACATGTTGAAACGTTCATCAACATTTGAAGAGTTGGTTGTGAATCAAACAAATTCAAGATGCACATGTAAAATGAGACACTGGTAGAATGGGAAACTGTATGTTTGACTTGCACTGTGTAATACAAAGTGTAGTGTGGTAAATCATTAAACATTTAATCGGTTATCAGAATTCTTTAAACATGCTTTTATTTTTTTAAGACCTAGTTGTTAGTTGTATTTGTTCTTGTAATTTTACTTTACATTGTTTATTCAACACTTACAAATGCAAAAAAAAAAAAAATTCTTCAACTTACAAAATGAAAGATTTTGTTCATAAAATACACAATACCTCTTCTATTGGCTTTGATCAATTTAGTTCACTCACTTGGCTGTTTACGCCCTCTGGGCACAAGCATTAAATTACATCACAAAAAACATTTGTAGCATATCATTTGTGATCAGCGAATGGGGACATGGGACAGTAATTGCTACAAAATGGTATACAGCTCACATCTACACATACATGTAGATCTGAAAACAGCTGTACTCATACCTACACTTTTATTCAAAAACAATTTATTAAGAGAAGAGATACCTTTTTTATTATGATTATTATTGTTACAAATTCACAAAAAATAATATTAAAAAAAAAGTTTGGCAGTACTGTTCCAGCATAAAACTGAGAAAATACTCTTACTACATTTGAATATGTATTTCATTTAAAATGACTTATATCATTGACCTTCGTGCATGCGCATTGTAACTGAAGATTAACTAATGACTTCTTGTTAAATATCCTCCAATTTATCTTGGCAGGATAATTAATGATGCAATTAAGCTCTCAGTGTGATGCAGAATCATATTTAAAAAAAAGAGAGCGCGAGAGCGAGAAAATATTTTTTTTTTGCTCATCTCTTTCTCTGTTCTCTCCTTTTATTCTCGTTCTCTCTCTTCTATCACACATCATTTCTTACAGTATGTGCGCTCAGCTTTGCTTTCCAGCAAATCAATTATTTTATGAAACTGTTAAAAAAAAAAGAAACAAAGAAAGAGCCCAGCACAGAACAGCTATTAAAGCTGCACATGAGACACATAAAAATTTTATATTGCAGAGGGTATGTGACTAAAAGAGACACCCATTGAGAACTACATGAGACAGATAATTCTCCTGCCTTACCTTAGTCTGTGATATTGTATAATTTAACTTGTACTCAATAAATGGCAAGTTAGAAATCAGAAAAACCCTCAAGGTTTGTAAGATAAACCTGTTACTTGGGTTACCACAGAGCAGCTTTATGTCACTGAAGCAGAGGTTCAAGGTCAAATCTGAGGTCCTGGGTTTTCCACCTCATATCAAAGCAACAAACAAACATGGAGTGTGTGTTGAGGGACTGATTCACTCCAGGATTGTGACCTTGAGCAATGTTTACAAGTACTGTATGAACACTGTGAGCTTACAGCTATGCTCTTGGCTCTATGAAGTTGTACTGGGTCACAGCAGAGCTTTGAGCTAAATGTTAATGTCAGCGTTCACAGTAATCTATATCCAAATGCAGACTTTTTAACAGAATTTCAAATATCTGAAAATCAAATCCTACTGCAATCCATAGTATAAACACAGCATAACTCAAATAACAATCACAGAACTATTAAATTAATGACTTCAGGTTACACATGAAAATTCCATTAAGTCCATGTAGTTAGTGGGGTTAGGTTAATTGGTCACTCTAAATTGCCCATAGGTGTGAATGTGAGTGTGAATGGTTGTCTGTGTCTCTGTGTTAGCTCTGCAACAGGCTGGTGACCTGTACAGGGTGTACCCTGCCTCTCGCCCCATCTCAGCTGGGATAGGCTCTAGCCCTCCCGCGACCCTGAACAGGATAAGCGGAAGAGAATGGATAGATGGATAAATTAAGACTGCCGAGAACATCAAGTGGCTAGAAATAAGCTTGTGAATGAGATCTTGCCGGCGGTTTCTCTGTAGATTTATGTCCTCACACATAAGCAAAACACCCCTCCTCAAACCAAGGTAGAAAAGGCAGCAGAGGGACCAAAAAAATAAAGACAGAGAAGGGGAGAAAAGAAACACTAACATATTCATAAGGATTTTTCATAGCCGATAGTCAGGCCTTGCAAGATAACTATACAGGCACTTTGGGAGATGTGCAAACAGGCCTGAATAAACCTGTGGTTCATTGGGATGCCTTGAAGTCTCACAACTGCTTCTGTGGTACTTTCCTCATGTTACACTTGCAGTGACCGTGCCTACTTAAACTGCCATAAAACTCTTGCTTTTAATAGCAGGGTCAGAATTGGATGTATTTTCATACTGGCTTTTAGTGACATCGTAATCAAAAGGTTGTCTTAAAATTGTGGGAAGAAATAATTTAGTAACATTAAAAGAATTTGCAAGGGTATACCTAAGCTACACTTAAGTGATAATCTCCTTTTGACTTCATATTGCGACAAGTGCTTACTAGAAGTGTTTCACTAAAAAAAACCCCAAAATTTTACATAAAGCCTATTTCAAGAGAAAGACCTATATATTTTGCTTGTCATTGGAAATGTGCTGTTTCTATGATGCCTATTTGTTCATCCATCTACCACTCAGAACTCCTCAGTCACTCCTCCACCATAACTCCAAGCCAGTAAATCCTCTCTAAACCTAATGAAAAAATCTATGATTTCTGTGAGAGCCATACTGATCCATGATATCCCACTTTGGGACTTATTTTGTGAGGTCTTGATTGAGTCACCTTCTATCAAAAAATCAGTGTCGGTATATTTTCTGAAGCATTTTTTGATGGGAGAGATACAGATGAGAGTTACTGGGCTGAACAGCTTCAAAGACCTTTAATTTTAATTTTAGCAAATCAAAGTATCTATAAAATGCAGCACAAAAATACAGGAATTCATATGCTTTTTTCTGTTTGTTGTCTAAATATTTTGGCATATTACTACTGAGGCCAAATAGTGAAACAAGTGGGTGTTGAGCTATGTGGTAAGATGAGTATGACTCATGAAATTTTCTGAGTGGGCATAATGTGGGCATCTTTAATCCAGCCTGGATGATATAAATTGCTAAATTTGGCTTTCACAGATGTATACTTTTCTTTTTTTTTTTAAGAATATATAGTAGGTGTTATCCAGAGTGCTGTGATTCTGGCTATGGTAAGTATTTTTGAGCCAATATCCCTTATATTACTTCATAAAGCCAGTCAGATCAGTATCTGCTGACAGATCTTAAGTTTGTAAATATTCCTACAGTGCAGCTATTATTCACTGACCAGCAAACAGCATGTGCTATTTTACTATAATCTGAGAGGCATTCAAAAGGATTTGATGAGCTCAATTTAAAACAAAAAAAGGGAAAGAAAGAAAGAAAGAAAGAAAGAAAGAAAGAAAGAAAGAAAGAAAGAAAGAAAGAAAGAAAGAAGAAAGAAAGAAAGAAAGAAAGAAAGAAAGAAAGAAAGAAAGAAAGAAAGAAAGAAAGAAAGAAAGAAAGAAAGAAAGAAAGAAAGAAAGAAAGAAAGAAAATAAGATAATGCTTTATTTGTGTTCACTCTCCACTGCATCTTAACTGAGTTTGCTTACACACACACACACACACACACACACACACACACACACACACACACACACACACACACACACACACACACACACACACACATGCACACATGCACACACACAACCACACTTGCTCAGGCTGAGTCCCTGCATGGCAGACCTCCCCTGTTAACTGAGCTTGTAAATCATGTGCACAACATCAATATCAATGGAGAAACATTCATCACTTCCAATGCTAGCCTGACTCAGCATCTCTTTAACTGTGCTCAAGGCACATTGAGTCACATGGGAAGGGGTGCTGAAGAGGTCAGGTTTTAAAGAGGTTGATCAACCTACAAATTCTGTTACTTGCCAAATGGGATGTTAAATGAGGGGCTGCATTATACATATCAAGGTAAGAGCTCCTACTCAGGGAGTTGATTTATTTATTTATGTTGTCTTTTTTTGTAGTAGTGGTAGTAGTACCTGATTTAATAAATTTGGAACCTATGAAAGTTATTGGTATTCAGTAAGTTATATAATATTAATTCTTCGAAGATGGAGGTTTAGACATTTGTTCATTAATACTTATTTTTGTAGGTTTCACCAACCTTTGGCTGGTTATGACACGGTACTGATACTGCGCGCAGTCCCTGTGATATCAGTGTAATCCTAAACAAATCTATATTCAGATTGGGGAATTTGTGGACTGAAAATGCCTTTATAAACACCTTCCCTGTGCACTTTCATATATTCCTCCACACCATAAACATGTGCATATACATTTACTCCCCAGTTGCACATTCAATACCATACATGTGACCGATCTCCAGGAGTGAGACAAAAATGACCTTTCTCTTTTTAAAAAATAAATAAAATTTGCTGTGGACTATTGGAGCTTAATAAAAATAACCACAAGGGTTTGTTAATTTGTAACCAAGATTGTAAACCAGTAGACTGGTAAAGATATATGTCCATTATTTCTCTTTCCTGTAATTGTTTGCCTGGGGTGATCGTAACATTTAACCTCTATGAATCTTAGGTAAACTGTCCAGATTAAGCGCGCACTATCTCAAATCCCATGAGGCCCACCATTAAAACCCATGCGGCTAACAGCTGGCTGGGATTCTGCTTTTGTCCTTGTAGTAGAAATTAGCAGAAAATTGCTTTGTGTGAATAACAGACCGAATGAAGCTTGATTAAAGGTTTAAAGCAATAATAACCGACACATACCATTATTCATGATTCTCTGTGAAAAGTCGATTTTAAAATGTATTGATTTAGTTATCATTTGCCCGTTAACCCTAAGTGTGCTGTTAACATTGGTTTCTGATACAGTTTGTCAAGAAAGTATCAAGTTATATAAAGAAGTACATTTGCAAAAATAAACTAAACCACCGCCTCCCCTCTCAGGTGTTTTTTTTGGTCCACTGCCACCATGTGGTTTCTATGATAAAATGCTCACAGAGTTTGTGGTCAACCCCTTTCTGCTTGGCCCTGCCCGGCATTGTTTATCTGCCCCCACCCCCACCCCTGCAGCCCTCCCTAACTGTCAGCAGCCTAGCAGCAACCAGGGTGGGATGTCTCTAATTAAAACTGGTAATGATAAGAGTGTGTAAGAGGAGGGGGGCATACTCATTACACTGAGAACAGATGCTCTCACCAACCCCTGCCAGACTGCCTTGATGCCCACAGTATGAATACATACATATAGATTGCTCTGTCTCTCGCCTGCTTTTGGGCTTATAATGCTCAATGCCAAGGCAGCCCACGCTTGGCTGGTGTATGTCAGTTTTTCCTCTCACTCTGTTATTGAAACATTTTCAAGGTTTTGTATCAAAAACTATCAGAAATCTGTCTTTTCTCTCTCGCTGTCTCTCACACATTATTATTCCACATCATAGCTGATACCAGCCTACACTTGACACCCTTTTTTTTTTTCCACAGTCACGCCCACACTGTATTCTGCTCATGCATTCAAACATGAGTTTCCACATGAACCTATAAACTCAAGCAGCATTCTTCTGACAGAAAAAAAAAACCTCAAGCTTTAGCTTACATCATATTTGTTCAATAAATAGCACAATCTGCTATAGGTGAAGTTAAATTTATATGCACCAGGCTTAGCATTGCTAACACTGCTAGTCACTGCTAAGTAGAAGCAAGCAGTTCATGTGGCTCCATAACTGAACCATAAACACTCACTATTTGTTACTGTTGTGTTCAACATACTGATATCAGGTTCCATGGCTGAAAAATTAATCAATGTTAGTTACTGTTTAAACTGGCAGGTGTTTTGGACTCGTGCAATCGGATCACCTAACCGGACGTCTTCCCTGTACTTGTGGTGTTGCTTCCTTTCGAAGCATTGTTTTAGAATTATCAGACAAATAATGTCCGCTGTTTTTATACAGAATTTTTTGCTTCTGATATTGAAGTGTTTTATGAGTCTGATCCTTAGCATTAATTAGCAGATATGCATGTATGTGCGTTGCACCTGTACAGTTTATAAATCCAGCTTGTTAACAAAACTTGCCAACATGGCAACAGTCAAAATGTTTACAATGAGGCTTCAAAAATGAGGAATCCAAAACCAGTGAGGGATGTTATGTTGGTTACAGCTATTTTTAAATGCACTCTAAAGTCATCATAGTTTGAAAAGTGACACAGAGCATACTGTGCTGATATTTTTTTGAGTGTACTGTGTGCTTTCACAATATTATGCTCAATCTTAAAAGAAAAACGTGTGAATTTTAGTGAGAAAGCACATCATGTAGATTTTTTTTCTTTCAATAATATCAAACCTGCAAACTTCTCATTTACATTTTTTGGGCTATAAAAAACATAAAGATAAGAGGCAGGCGACCAAATCTGGCAAGTGTTGGGTAGTGACCAACCTTTTTGTCAGTGTGGCCAAACAAATGTTTCATCTGGCCATTATGTGTGATGGTATACAGTGACCTACACAATCTAGGTGGTTTGTGTATATTGTTCTCTCTCACAGGCTGCAGAACATTACATTATAACTCTGCACGTACAGTTTGGATTATGGTGGATTAGTGGTGCAAAACCCCTTGAATATGGACAAAAAGAGAAGTATGCTCCTGGTTGCACTTAAGACCTGGACACTTTGGACTCTTCCCCTGAAAACTTTTTTGTTTTGCTTTTTGTTGCTGGGTCACAGCTGACGACACAACTTATACCACAAGAAGTTGATTTGTTAAATGGTCACTCATAGATGGCCAAGGAGTCACAAGGAAAAGACCAAAATCAGTCAGGCATAGGCTTTTTTTTTTTTTTTTGGGGGGGGGGGGGGGGGGGGGGGGGGGGGGGGGTACTATGAAGAATAATTGCAGAGTTGGGACAAGACTGTGTATTAGCAAGGTAAACTAAGTCACCATTTCAGCACCATAAGCTGAGCACAATGCTCTAATCACCACCCTCATGTTGCCTGCGTTATAAATTGTCATGCTTAACATCTAAGCTTTAATTTACAGCTTAATGGTGTTATTAAGGGGCCAAGGCCTGCACTGGCCCCTGCTATCAATCTGATAGCCTGCAGGTAATGGCCAAGTTGCCTATTGTCACAATTCCAATACATTATTTACTATAAGACATTAAAAAGTAATGTGTATTAATAAACAGGCTCAAGGCCAGAGGGTACAACCACATTCACTCAAGTCGTATTTCTCCTTGCTTTCATCAAGGAGACACTTTATAATAAATGTATGGCTAAACCAACACTCAAGGGTCTTTTCTGTTGCCAATGCTCCTTCTGTGATTCATTATGGGCTCCACTGCATACTATTTACTGACAAATCATTTAATTATTAATTTTGATCATTCTGTGTTTTTAATTATGTCATCGTGAGTTTCTGTCCCAGTTCATTTTCTTCTTAAATATGTCCAGTGTCCTATCACTATTCTGGGTTAGCTGACATTACTCCAATCTGTGGACTGATGCAACTGTCTTTAATGTTTTTCAGAGCTCACAACCTCATACTTCTATCAAACCAGTCACAAAATAGTTTCATCTGATCAATGCTGGCCGAGTGGTTAGGTAAAATTAAGGATCCCAAGAATCCAAATGTATGCATGTAAATTTGTCTCTTCATATTGCAATACAAAAAACCCCCAAGGTGCTAAAACACATCTATCATATAGCAGAGCAAGTCCTTTCTAACACATTGCAAGAAGAACAAGACTGCAATAAATAGCCACAGCTCTGATGATTTCATTCTCGGTATCACAGTTGTGGATGACCACAGGCTACTTCTGACATTAGCTTTCTGGCATTCAATTATGTTACAGAAATTGAAATTTTAGCAACACTTAAACTTAGTCTTCATTGCATATGTTACATGGTTTGACTATTAAATTTGTATATCTTGTAAAAGCAGCAAGCATGCAAAGCAAGACAGGATGAATATTGCAGATGTGAAGAAAACTGTGCATATTACATTCAGAATATTTCACTCTGTTGTAACAGTGCAGCCCTGTGGAGTCTTATGACAGTCAGTATAGGCATTGCGGCATGTTATAGATGGGCAAGTTATAGATTATATATGTAACACTTTACTTTTGGCTGTATGTTATTTTTAAACAAATCTGAGGTGGGACAGGGGGAGATCAAAAGTTCTAAATGGTAATTACTTATATAGCTAGGACCAGACTCCTTTCTGGACTCTCAATCCTCTAAATCACTTGCTTCAGGCGAGTGCACCAGCTCAAAACCCCTCGTGCTTCCTGGATCAATATAAAAATAATGAAATAGCCCACAACAGCCATCCATGTGGTTCACTACCCTTTTCAGCACATTCAAATATTTCTGGATGTAAGTCTTCTTTGTTTTGTATGTATAGTTTAATGTGAATTAGGAACAAAAGTACAGTTTGGGTCATTTAGTATTTACTGTGGATAGTGTGAAACAGCACTATAATGAGAGAGATGATGGAAATTTAGAATTTTCACACCTATGTAAGTGTGCAATGTGATGATGAACATTCATCATTAAAGCTGTATAGATAATGGAATAACTGAAGCAAACTGATAAACAGATGTTTTTTTTCTTCTTCCAAAAGGAAACATCTGTGTCCTTGTTACCCTCTGCTTTATGCCATTTTAATGCTGGGCAAAAGCTGTAAGTGCTCCCACATCTGTTACAGTTTATATAAGATGCAGCTGCATCATCTGCTGATAGAGAACCCCCTCCATGCTTGAGTTAAGTCTCCTCATCATTGATTCATGCTCTCGGGGAAAACAGACAAATTGGACCCCTCGCTTCTGTAAAAGGACCTTATGGATTTGTCCATGTGGTGAGGAGTGTCTGGTCAAAGCCTGACATCAAAGTCAAATCTGTGGAAGATTATGTGTGTTTTAGGAAGGATAGTTCTCAGCAGTGGAAAGTTACTGTGTTTGAGTGAAGAAAGACGAACATGTGCATGTGTAAATGCCTCCAGTTTGGTGGATTTTTCCTCAAGGGATTTGCTGAGTGTTTTTTATTTTGTTTTTTTTTTTCCTTTGTCTCCAAACCACCAGAACAACAAAACAGAAACAACAACAGCATTAACATAAAAACAAACATAAGTACACAGACACACACAGTGTCGACAAAATAAGATATATTTCTAAACTAACCAAGCTGAAAGAAAGACATTAAGAAGCAAATGAAAGTCAGAATACTTCAGGAGTACAATCAACATTATTAAACAAAATGATAAACTACAAGAAATGAAAGAAAATCCATTCCATCGTTCCTGGTCTCCATAAGGAGGGCAGGTTTGCTATGACTTTAAGTTTGAGACAGTTTAATCATTGATTAATTTATATTTTTATTGTAAAACCATTTGATTTGGGGTTTTCCACTTTGACAGGCACCAACAGTCCTAGCAATCCATGCAACTGTGTCAGGAGTAGAGATCCAGAATCTTCTGGCCCCCTCAAACTCAATTTCGCCAGCTTTTCTTTCATTGTTGTCAAAGTTTGCACCATCACTGTATATTTGCACCATAACTAAATGTTTGGGTGCTTTGGGCAGGTGACGATCAGTTGACAGCTGAGGTATTTGTTTAACCCAAGTGACCTAGGCATACGATTGCAGATTAGATGAGATTATTTAAAAAAAATTTTAAAAAGAAAAGTCAATCAATGGCCTTTGGCATGGAGCATTGTGGTGCCAAGAGTACTTATGGAAACCGTTATGCTTGAAAATGATGTGCAGTATTTAAAAAAACAAACAAAAATATTAGCACAAAAGCCCAAAAACATCACACACTTGCTCCACAGCTACTAATTGATTTAGATCTGGAAGGCTCCCAGTCACGTCACTCTAGGTTTCACTGTCAATGCCCACATGAGAGTTGAGTTGTCCAAGCAGAACAACTGAGCCCCAAGACAGACAGCCCCCTTCCAACAACCAAGCCAAGGACCCCCATGAAGGCGACATACTCTCAGCTGGTGCTTAGCATATAAGCTCAAAACAGTAGTTGAAATAAAAGGCATAAACGTACTGCTCTTCTCTGCTTCTTACTGCGATGCTGTATGAAATATGCAAAAAAAAAAATAATAACCCTAAACAAAAAATGTTTTTTTCGAGACTGCGACACAACATTGAGGTAATGCATTTATGCTCTGACCTTAAAAATTGTTTTGTCTTTGTTTAACTTATATTTCGAGCTATGTAGTGGAAGCATTGAGTGTGTAGTTCTAAGCAGTAAGGCATTATGAAAAAAAAATGCTTTCAGTTGAATTGAATTTGGATTGACATGAAGTGAAGAAGCGACAGCTGAGGTTGCAGGTTATCCAGAGGGTTCAGTTCCTATGGAGCTGTTGGCTAGTGATGCGTAGCTGCAGTGGCAGTGCAGGTGAAAGCGTCTGGGTGCTCTGTGAAGTGTGACACACCTTGCTCTAAGGGTGATTCCGGGAAGATGGCAGAGGTGGGAGGGTAAGGATGGAGCAACATTGCCTTCTGGCTTATCACGTGCAACTGCACTCCTGCGCATAGTCACCAACAGGGTCTCTTCATGTATGGATCATTTATGTAGTTGAAGTGGTTGTACTGTAATATTCATTACTTTTGCAGTGCATTCAAATATCTTCTTAACAAAAAGAACAAAAGAAAACAAGCTTGAATTGAAGACAGAGCAAAATTACTTTGATCACTGTGGAGAAACGGTGTCTTTTGTACTCAACTATGTTGAACTGCATTGCGTCATATGTTGCAATGTTCCTCTTGTGGATACCAGTTAGCTAAAAAGCGTCTCCTACTGCCACACGGTCGCCTGGCTAGGACTTTCTTGTGACAGTGAGTGGAGCTCCCCAGTGACTTCCTGTCCACTGATGTGTTTGCTGCAAGTATCATGAGTAACGGCACTCAATTTCCATGTTTTGACATAAGAGGGGACGTTTGATAAATAGTTGGAGGACCTGAGCACATAAATGAGGCATAAATAATGCATAAATTAAGTGCCATTTTATGGAGAGATGTCAGTGCATTTCTCCAATAACGGGAAGATTAATGACCTGACTGTGGTGGGGGAAATACTGCACAGAAGAGCGACAGAAAGATCAAGGGATGAGTCCTCACTCTGACTGTTTTCAATCAATATACCCGTGTATTTACACACCCTGGATGGATGATGCAAGCAAAGCAAACCTCAGCTGAAGTTTCTGGGAGGAAGAAAAAGTACTCACTTAAAATGATGACTTACTCAGGAGAAAAGACTCTCTTCCTCTCTCTTAGAGCTAAATATTTTCTTGGGTATGGAGCCTGGCAAACCAAAGCAATTTTATAGAACTGATGTTTTGCTTCACATCGGTTCATTTATGTCAAATTCTCCACCACAGCACACTGTAAAGACTAAAAACAGGTGCTGACAACATGCACATATGCTCTGTGTATAGGGTGTTGTTAGAAAAATTTACTCTTAAGTTTACTTTGGTGTGATAATTTGACAGTAAAATTGAATTAACAATTGCATCATATTTTCTCTCATTATATGTATGTCAAATACTGCCATTCTGTCAGATGCTGCTGGTGTTATAGACATATGCACGCAATATAAATTGGCAAGTCTCACACACTGGCCACAACAATATTGGCTGCTGTGAGTTGAAGGTCACCACCGGCTGTAACACGTGGGAAATGAGAACAGGCTGTGTACTTAAATTGCAAACCAAGAAAATTTCATTGTGGAGTTGTTTTGGGGTTTTTTGTTTTTTTGTTTGAAAATGCATATCAAAACCCAGGTAGAAAATTCATTACTTGTTTGTGTTTAGGTGAAATGAGTGAGCTCTATTGTCACCAACTGTCAGAGGGTCAAATGGATATTTTGGCTAAACTGTTTAGACCCATCTTTTTTGGTGTGTCAGGGCACTGAAGGTATTACTAGATCTTAACACAGTCTGACGTGTTCTTTATGGTGCCCAAAAAAAAAGAAACAAAAACAAACATCAGAAGTTGATAAGTTCTCTAAATTAAATGACAAAATGACTAAATATGTTGCCCAGACATCAATTTTCTGGGACTTCCCAAAATGGAACCAATTTGAAACCAGTCCAAACTTCAGACATATGCAAGAGAATCTGTGAAACCCTGCAGCTGTGCACAAATCATTGGTGGAAGAAAGAAAGAAAGAAAGAAATAAAGAAAGAAAGAAATAAATAAATAAATAAATAAATAAATAAATAAATAAATATGGGTTTGCTTCATTGTTTGCTTAATTATTCAATATTAAGTCCATGATCATTTGTTTGCAATCTTAAACTTCAGACATGGTTGCCATGCATGTCAGTATCACCTACCTGCAGTTAAGTATCATTTCTTCTCTGACATGGCAACTAGAGATGCATGTCCATGTGACTCTAAAGGTGGTGAGACTGTCAGTCATGCTAATGTCAGCAGACAGCTATGTGTTTGTCTCTTAGCTATTTCCTCTGAGCTGGGGCATTCAGACATCGGCAGCTGTCCACTTTGGTTTCCATCCCTGGAGCTCAGAGAGGACCTGACACCGTGCCTCACTGACACAGAAACCTCCAGCACCCTTGGCCTGCTCTCTGGCCCAAAAAACCAAAGAAATAAAGAGATTTCACCAATGGAAGGTCACGAAGAATCTCCCCACCATCACTCATAGCAGCTCTAATGTTCACTGTGGCATAACTGATGACTGATGTAATTGACATTGCATAACTAATCATACATATTCCACAGAGGCTGATGATAGCTTCCCAGCAGATGAGCTAAAGACTTTAGAAAGTCTGAACACTGTAAAAGGTGACCTGGTGTTCATCTAATCTGAATCCCAGGAATGACACTTAACATTCATGGGGACAATCACTGCAGTCTTGTTCTTTACTTCTTTCTAATTCACAAAGGGGAGAGGGGATGATGGCAAATTGAAAATAATTGCAGTGATTATAGCAACATCTGTAATCTTCACTAAATGTAGGTCAAGGGCAAACATCATCATTGGAGAAAATCTATTGTTGACACCACCATCTTTTTCCATTAACTCAAAGTTTTTACACATTAGGGTATCTGAGTATCTCGCCTGTCTTTAATCCATAACTGAACAGGTTTCATCTTTCTAGAAAAAAGGCAACCCTTCAAATTCCCCACAGCAACCCCGCGAACACGGAGCCTGTTTTTACGCCCACAGCAGAGTAAGTCCCGCCTGCCGGTGATGTCAGCCAAGAGGGTTCTCGAGAGCAGCAACTCAGAGAACGCCCAGGACTCGGCACCTGCACAGAAGAGAATCCGTAAGGATGCAGATCTGTTTAAACCAGCAGTCACGGTCATCGGCACCAAGCGTCCTGTCGCAGCACACCGAGCACCTCACTCAAAGCCGCTCAGAGCTGCAGGAGCTACTGTAGCTGCGGCTCCGTCTAGAGGTGTCATTAAGCAGTCTGTTGTTTCGATGGGCACAAAAACAGGTGGGACCGGGGCTCCCAAACGTAAGCCTTGGGACCTGAAGGGCAAGGTCAGCGACATGGAGGATAAGATCCGAAACTACCAGACAAAAGTGAAATCCTTAAATCAGGAAAACAAGGTTCTGAAAGACTCAATGAGCCAGAGCCAGACAAAAATGGTGGAAGTGGAGACGGAGCTTCAGAAGCAGAGGACCAAGATCAGAGAGTATGAGAAGCAGCTGCAGGTGCTTGCAGGCGTCCAGGAGGAGCTGGAGAAAGTCCTGAGTGATAAGAACGTTCTTCAGAAGGAGCTCTCCAACTTGAAAGGAAAATCTAAAGTGATGGAGACTCTCCGAGACAGCCAAGAGACGGAGCTGCAGACTCTAAAGATGGCGCTGTCTGTGCAGGAGTCGACTCTGGCCCGTCTGCAGGCAAACCTCCGGGACACCGAGGAGGAGGTCCGGTCTCTTAAAGACACTGTGGCCCAGCAGAAGGATGAACTTTACGCTGGAGAGATGGAGCACAGACGCCTCCACAACACCATCCAGGAGCTGAAGGGTAATATCAGAGTGTTCTGCAGAGTGCGCCCCCTGGTGGGAGGAGGCCTTCCCAAACACATACAACTCACTGCAAGTGACAATAAAGCAATAACACTGGCCAAAACAGAGGAGGTGAACGACTGCGTCATCAGGACGGAGACTGCCAACAAAAAGTAGAACCTGGGTTGAACCTCCTGAGGTTTCTGCTCCGGTTTAAACTCTGTTTGTGGTGACGTGTTCACAGCGTATCAATGTATGTAAAAACCTGCAGTTTCTGTAAATGTGTTTTAAACAACTTATGTGCATCTAAAATACTTCAGACCTTTCATACTTGTGTAGTAATGCACAGAAATATCTGCAGCACACTGCAATAAGAAAATGAAAAGGCAAAAAAAGGTGATTTCACTGATTCAGCGTCCTGATGTGTCACACTGAGCTCAGTGACCTCAGTGTGACACATCAGGTAAACTGATGCAGGTCCTCAGGTAACACCTGTGTTTACCTCCTGTTAGAAATCAATGACGGTATCACTGAGGCTTTCACCACTGTTTGTCTTTTTTTCATATCAGAAGGATGAAACTAATAATATGCATCGAAATTGAATGTTTAACATGTACACTATGACATACTCAGCAAATAAAACCAAGTTTTAAAAAAAAAAAAAAAAGAAAAAAGAGGAGATGCGTCACTGCTGAGATCACGCGAGAGCTGTGCGTAAGTAATATGGCGGTATATTAAACAAACCGGTGCAACTCAGGTAAATCAAACCAATATATTTATACCAAAATAGAATTTTTCCTAATACTAACCTCTGCCTATTAATTCTTTCAATATAACAAACTGGACGAGGAAACATTGGACAGCCTGGAGAGCTACGTCGACGAGTGCTTTGTCAACTTCGTGATGGGCAAACCACAAAAAAATCCTGCTACCACGGCCACACCAACTTCTAAACACACTCGTTCCGAGTGCTCAACAAGCACATCCACATTATCCCCAGAGAAAAGCTTCACTGATGTCCTGGACTCCATCGACAAGAAGCTAACTAGCCTAGATGCCCGACTTGCCTTGGTGGAGGTTCTCCACAAGGAATTCCAACAACTGAGGGTGTCGTTGGAGTTTAGCCAAGAGCAGGTGGCGTCGCTCGCTGTCGAGAACCAAACGCTGAGGGATACCGTGAAACAACTCACCGATGGGATGACACAGCTGACCGGGGAAAACAAGAAAATGAGGGAGACCATTCTGGACATCCAGGCTCGGAGCATGCGGGACAACCTCGTCTTCTCCGGGATCCCAGAGCAAGCAGAGGAGGATGCCGAAGCCTCGGTTCGTGAATTCCTCCAGCATCAGCTGAAACTCCCGAGTGAAGCGGTAAAAAATACAACTTTCCATCGTGTTCACCGGCTCGGAGGTAAGAAGCCCGATAACAAATGGCCTCAGCCAATTGTAGCTAAATTTGAACATTACAAGCAAAAAGAGCAGGTCAGGAGTCGGGGCAGAGAGCTGCGTGGAACACACTACAGTGTTAATGAACAATTTCCAAAAGAGATTCTCGATCGGAGGCGAGTATTATTTCCAATAAGGAAGAAATACATCACTGAGGGCGTCAGAGCTACGGTAGCTGTAGATAAGCTTTATGTTAACGGTCAGCTGTACAGGGACCGGGAGGTTACCCCATGGCTTTATTAGGAGCAACTTCATGTTAATTTAAAGCATGTAATTGATTAGATAAGAGGTAAACTTAAACCGCGGCCGGTCTAGAGGTCTGTATATAACAATTAATGCACAGCGCTTTGTTTTGTTATCATGTTGTTTTTTTTTCTTTTTTTTCTGCTTGGCTCTTTGGTGTTTGCACTGTTTCATTTCTCTCTCACTTTACACTCCTTTTTCTTCTTCTTTTTTTGCACCCAACATGTTTGCCACACGGACATACAGCACACACACTGCCATACAGGATACACAGTCATGCAGGACACGTACACATGCGCACACAAGGTCATGGAGGACACATGTGAGGACGCGCGCACACATCTTTAGTAAACACACAACACTTCACCGGTTAATCTAAACATGAGCACACTCAAGTTTGTCTCATGGAATGTACGCGGAGTTGGTTCAAGGGAAAAGAGAGTGAAAATTATTAATCGGTTAAATGATTTACAGGCTGACGTTGTGTTTCTACAGGAGACACATGTGTCCAGAACATCTGCGCACACACTCTCCTCTCCACAGTTCCCTCACATGTACTCAGCCTGCTACAACTCCAAACAAAGAGGTGTAGCCATATTGATTAACAAAAAGATAAACTGCATCATTAGAAATACTACATCAGACCCAGAAGGTAGATTTATAATACTCAATTTAACTATTCAAAATATAGATTTATGCATTGCTAGTATATGGGCCAAATGTTGATGACCCCTCCTTCTTTCATACCTTCTTCACTTTACTGTCCGATCACTCTGACACCACGCTTATAATAGGAGGAGACTTCAACCTGGTACTTAATGCAGATATTGACAAGCTCAGTACAGCAGTGAGTCAAAGGAACTGGCAGTCTGCAGACATTCTTAAACAGTACATGAAGGATTTTGGTCTTTGCGATGCTTGCCGTTCACATCACCCCACTCTGAAAGATTATAGTTTTTTCTCACCAGTACACAAGTCTCACTCCCGCTTAGATTACTTTTTAGTTAGCAGCTCCATGATGATGGATATCACAGACACTCAGATTCACCCTATCACTGTCAGTGATCATGCACCGGTGTCTATGTCTCTGACACAGAAAAGAGTCACACCACCAATCAGGAACTGGAGATTTAATACATCATTACTTAAAGAACAAGATTTCATTAATTATTTCAAAAAGGAGTGGTCAGCATATTTAGAAAATAATGATCTTCCTGGAATATCACCATGTGTTCTTTGGGAAGCAGGAAAAGCAGTAATGAGGGGCAAAATAATATCTTACTGCTCGCATAAGAAAAATAAAGAAAAAACACTTGTGTTAGAATTAGAACAGAAAATGAAATCTTTAGAAACTGCCTATGCTGCTTCACCACAAGAACATATAATTAACAACATGAGGAAACTAAAACTGGAGTTAAATGAAATAATTGATAAAAGGACACAATTCATGTTGCAGAGGTTGCGTTTAGAAAACTTCGAACATGGAAATAAATCTGGAAAATTTTTGGCTAACCAGTTAAAACTAAATAAAGAAAAAACAGCCATTTATTCTATTAAAGACTCAACTGGTAATATTACCCACGACCCACAACAAATAAATAACTCTTTTAGAGACTTCTATGAAGCCTTATACTCATCGCAGATTAATCCATCTGATGCTGAAATTGAAGAATATCTTAATAACATTAATCTACCTAAACTAAATGATGAACAGGCCGCGACTCTTGATTCGCCTCTTTCATCATCTGAATTTTACGAAGCAATACAGCATCTCCCAAATAATAAAGCCCCAGGCCCAGATGGTTTTCCAGCAGAGTTTTATAAAGAATTTTGGTCTGTGCTAAGACCCTCTTTTCTCAGAATGGTGGCTCAGATTCAGAGCAATCATGCGGTCTCTCCAAACATAAACTCTGCTAACATTAGTCTACTTCTTAAACCAGGCAAAGACCCCACACTCCCATCCAGCTACAGGCCAATCTCTCTGATTAATGTAGACCTTAAAATAATTTGCAAAGTCCTTGCCAGAAGGTTAGAAAAAGTCACTCCATCTATTATACATCCAGACCAAACAGGTTTTATCAAGGGTCGGCACTCTGCCAACAATACACGCAGACTGATAAATATAATAGATTACTGTTCTATTAATAAATTAGAAACCACAGTTGTCTCTTTAGATGCAGAGAAGGCATTTGATAGGGTAAATTGGAAATTTCTGTTAGCAGTTCTACACAAATTTGGATTTGGTTCATCCTTCAAAAACTGGATCAGAACATTATACAGCTCTCCAAATGCACGTGTTAGAACAAATGATCTTATTTCCCAAAGCTTCAGTCTGCAGAGAGGCACCAGACAGGGCTGCCCACTTTCTCCTTCACTCTTTGTCATTTTCATTGAACCACTAGCAGCAACAATCCGACAAAATGTAGATTCTAAATTCAAACAGAAAACACAGACCATAAGATAAGCCTTTATGCTGATGATGTATTACTTTTCCTTGAGAACTCACAAACTTCTCTTCTAAAAACAATCACACTTATAGATAAGTTCTCATCTATATCAGACTACTCCATCAATTGGAGTAAATCAAACGTTTTACCTCTAAATTGTAATTTTCAGAACACCACGACCACCTCACTACAATCTGGCAATATTAAATATTTAGGTGTTAATTTTTCCCCCAGGCTGTCAGACCTGGTACGGTTGAATCATATTCCTCTATTAAAAACAGTAGAGGATGATCTCACACGTTGGAACTCTCTACCTATATCTGTCATGGGGAGAGTTGCCACAGTAAAAATGATGATTTTGCCTAAAATCAATTATTTGTTTTCACTGATCCCTAATAAACACTGCCGCCCCTGGGGTGTGGGTGCCTGTGGGTCCCGGGGTGTGTGGCCGGATGTCTCGGCATGGTTTTTGGCCTGCTCCCTTGGCGGCCGTGACCTGGGGGTGGCTTGGGCCTCTTTGGCGCGTGGGGGGGCTCTGCCGGGTGTCGGGCTGCTCTCGGGCGCTTGGGGCCTCGGGGGCCGCATGCCTGGCTCGTGCTGGGGGTGCCGGCCTGCCGGGGGGGGTGGGCTGCCCGTCGCCTCTGGCTCTCTGGACTCTAGCCCCTGGATTGTGGGGGTTCCATCTGTAGCCTCCCTCCTTCCTCTTCTGGGGAGTGTACGCGGTTGCCATCGGGATGTGTGGCCCCAAGTCTTCTGAGCTCCTGTGCTGTGGATGGCCTGGGTCCCCTGGGTCCTTCCCTATCTGCCTCTGGATCGCGGGGGGCATGGTTGCAGTTTCTCGCCCTCATTATCGAATACATTGCATGACAAAGGCGGATACACACACATTACTACAAACAATAAACTTGTGTGTGTGTGTGTGTGTATATGTAGGTGCATATGGGTGTGTGTATGGATGTGTGTGTGTGTGTGTGTGTGTGTGAGTATATCAACCCCTTTTATTTATTTTTTTCTATCTCCTTTCTCCCCCCCCCCCTTTTCTCCCCCCCACCTCTTGTTCTTGCCCCTTCCTTGTTGCCTGTCAGACTTGGCATGAATAACTAAATAAAAAGATAAATAAATAAAAATAAAATTGCAAACATTAACAAGAAGAGCCAATAGGAAACATAAAGAGCTGTTCTTGTCAAAGCAAATATGTTTGGTACATCAGTGCATTCGGATCATCATTCCAATTGTGAAAGATGCCAGACATGACAGGCTTAAAAAAAAAAAAAAAAAATTCCCCACACTTTTTCATGCTGTCTTGCAGGAAGACGTCATCATGGATTGCCACAAAACAAGACGATTTCAGGATTCTCAAAGCATATGAAGTCTTGATATTACTTTTTCTACTCGTAGGTTTTACCTTTCCTCTATTTCTACTGATCATTACTGAGCTTGCCAGATTACCTGACAACTGACTACATGGTTCATTTTATGTTTTTCATGAAGAATTTGAATTCTTCCTACATGACAGCCCAAAAAAAACTAAAGAAGGAAAGAAAAAGCCCAAGCTAGACTCACACACTGTTGCTTGAATTTTGGAGAATGCTAACAGTATAGTACGCCAGTGAAGTGTGCCAGTGTTTCAGCATTTTAGTTTAGTGGCTTAAATCACATCCATGCACAATGCTGCAGGAGTAACAGACACAAGCTGGGTCCAGCTAACATGATCATGGCCGACTCCTTGATGACCATGCATGGTCATAACACATTGCAAGTGTTACAGTTTCATCTAATCAGTTTAGTTCATTGAAAAGAAAGCTAACCAACTGTATTTAAAATAACAGCTTTAAAAAACTAAAAACATGTATAATAGTGTAACATGGTAAGGATGTATCATCTTCATATTAACTCAACTTCACATTGACTGGTGCTGATTTGGGAGTGGTTTTGTGTGTAGAGGAAGAGTTGCACATTTGCTGTGAGCCAAGGGCTGTGCTGGGGGTATTGACTGAAGGCAGGCGTGTTTGAGTGTGTCTTTGCTCGTGTCTAATTATGCCACATACCAAAAAGGCTGTCTCTCCTTTTCGGTGTGCAGGCATGTCATGCAGCTAAAATTAAAGTGAATGTTTCTCTGTTAGGCAGTCATTCTTTGTGGTTCTGTGCGTCAATTCAACTGAACATTTAAATGTGTTCCTCATTCCTCTCGGTTTCTGTGCACGGGGCAGGATAAGCTAGCCCATGGTTATAGAGTAGAATTAGGCTCCCAAAGGGCTGAAGTGATTACTAGCTCAGTTCATGCATGTGATTGGTCAAAGAGCAAAGCTTCCAACTCTAAAAGTTGTCAGGAGACTAAGGAAACAACCAACCAGCTGATCTCTGGCCTCGAACTGTTTGTGTCACCTCTTGTTTAGTGAGTGTGTTACAACAGGATGAATTATACAGAGTAATTCTCTTTATAGTAGTTAACATGCACTTTTTTTTTTTTCCACCTACAAGCTCACTCAGTTACATGTCCCCTCTGGTTTTGGAGTTATGTAGGTGACGTCCAGATGTGTCTGAATTGCTGAAACCTTGTGATAACCTGTGTCTTTTTTGCTCCTGGGACAATACAAGCAGTGTGGATCAGAGACACAGCCATCTTTTTTTTTTTTTTTTCTAAATGAAAGCTCCTGTAACGAGCCAGCATTCAGGGGTTTCTTGATGACACACAGTGATGGCCCAGAGGGTCTTTCAGGAGCTTTTTAGAAAGCTTCATACAGAATATGAGATTTTATCACACCACCAAGACCCACTGAATCCCCCTGCAAATTCTTAAACTTTTAGACCATTTCAAACACATCCCTTTTATTTAAAGCAAAAGTGTAAATAGCATCTAGACACCCCCCCCCCCAACACATAAACACACACACACATACATGTTAAATATTTATGTTATTTTACACTATTTAATGTGTGTAAATTGGAGCACCTACTTCAACACTCAAAGCGATGAAGAGCTCATTTTCACTGCTCTAAGTGTCATCACACTTTGAGCTTCTATAGACAAAGCATTGTTTTACAGTGAAACACAATGGTTATTCTGTACATCGGTTTTTAAGGGTACCAAATGGCCGCATAATCAACGTAGCCTTTCAAGAACCTTGATTAATATGTACAATTACAAACTATCATTAAAGTCATTACTGGTATCAGTTCATATTTATCTAGAAAAAATAGTAGACGTTCACCCCAAAGAAAATGACAAGTGCAGCAACAAGCAATCCATTCAGTTTGCAGGAAGCGGCCTGCCTGGCAGCAAAAACAAACAGAATTTGTGGCATAGCGTGACATAAACTGAGGGGGTATTTTTCTGTTTGCTATAAGTGCTGATAAATTATGAGATATTTGAGAAGAGCATAGGGCAGAAAGTAATAAAGAGATCATACCCCACAGGTTTCTTAAACTGTAGATGCAATCCCTGCCTGTGGGGAATGATGACTAGACCAATTACCACATCAACTTGCTGTAGTATACCTAAGCAGTGCTACTTGCCTCACATAGAAAACTGATACTGCTTGCCATATGAATGCGACAAAAGAGTGTGAATGAGTTTTTCTGTGGCTGAAAGTGTGTTTCTAAGACATCCGTTTTATTTAAAATGAATTCATAAAGTGAGACATAGGATTATGTTTCCAGGTGCTTTATCACTTCCAAATCCCTGTTATGCATTATCAGAATTTAAGCAGATTTTCAGGTGCACAGTACATTTTATCAGAGATCTTGGTTTCTCCTGGTCTTAATGAAGATTTCCCTGCCGCTTTAAATCCTCCTTCCAGGGGTTCATTCTCCCCTCTGTCTCATAATTAAGTAAGTATATGAGCCGTAAAGGCTGAACCCTCCTGAAATAAACCCAGAGTATTCTTCACCATCTGCTCCTCTCTTCTTGTCTCCACTGCTTCTTCCCAACATCTACGCTATCATCTGGAATACATTGCAGGCATGATGAGTGATCCACTGAAAAGTCACGCATGTTTTCTGTATTGCAATACTGCAATTAAGGAATTCTACTTTACTTTAGCTTGTTAGGTGAATGTGTAAACCACTACACTATCATATACCTTATATATAATATAATCAAGTTAATATATAAAATCGCTGGTCACTTTATTGTGCACACCTGTTTATTATGCACACCAGTTGAACAGGTGTGCATAATAAAGTGACCAGCGATTTTATATAATCAAGTTAATATATAAAATCGCTGGTCACTTTATTATGCACACCTGTTCAACTGTTTGTTAATCTGCCAGTCATATGACAGCAATTCTACTGTATGGTACTTTAGACATTTAGACATGGTCAAGACAACTTGCTGAAGTTGAACCTGAGAATCAGGACGGGGAAGAATTGTCATTTAAGTGACTCTGAACATGGCGTGGCTGTTGGTCAGAGTATTTCAGAAACTGTTGCTCTACTGGGATTCCCCCTGGTGACTCTCAGTTTGTGCTGCAACATTCAGATGCTGGGTCAGAAATTTGCATAAACAATATAACAGCATGAGTCTTGTATCAAGCAACTGAGCATTATTTATACACCACAGCTTACTTGAGTGTTGCTCCTGATCATGTCCATTCCTTTATAATCACAGTGTACATCTTCTGATGGCTGATTCCTGCAGAAACTGTTTTTTGACATGGCCATCAGTCGCAAAGCTCAAATCATCCAAAACCGGTTTCTTGACCATGACAATGAACTCACTGTTCACCAGATCGCAATCCAATAGAGCACCTCTAGGATATAGCGTAAAGGCAAATTTGCATCATGGACGTGCAGCCGACACGTCTGCAGCAACTGTGCGATGCTGTTATGTCAATATGGACCAGACGATGTTTCCAGCACCTTGTTGAATCTATGTCATGAAAATTCAAGTTAACCAGGTGACTAGCAAGGTGTAACTATTAATTTGGCAGGTGAGTGTATTTTTAAGTGATGAAAAAAAGTTTCTCAGTCTTTTATTTACTTTTCCAACAGTTTTTCAAGTTTTTGGACTTAAGTGGACTTAAATGGACACGGAATACATCGTAGTATTCCGAGTATTGGCTTTGCAAATCCATATTCTGTAAAGCACGTCCTGCACAAAGTTTTTTGTTTGTTTGTTTTTGGTTTTGCTCTGTTCCCTCCTCCTTCTCCTCCTTCTCCTCAGTTACTCTTTCTTTTTTTTCCCCCACTTTTTCTCTGCTGTTGAAATGGGTGAGAAACTGAAAGCACAGTATGTATGAATGGGCTGTCTCCCGCATAATTGGAAGCATTCATTGATTAATGATTTTGTGCATGCAGGCGTCAGAATTAGCAGCTCCTGCTGAGAGGGTGGATTCTGTATAATCAGCTGATTTGCCAGCATTCTCATCCCTTTAGAATGCCAAGCTTGTCAGGTAGTGACAAACTCGCATTGTTTAATATGGGGCAATCATTCCCTTCTTTCCATCAGAATTAAAATGCCCCCACATGTTACATAAAACTGAATCGTTCCCATTCCAAGATTGATGAGAAGCTTTTGTGTGGTGCACCAAAACTCATTTAGATCTCCCTGAGGCATTGTAGTAGCATACTAATGTCAGTTTCCAATCACTCAAAATTTTGTGGTTTCATAGAAAATTAGGTGTCATGAGTTTCAGAATGTGATCACCAGTTTTTTTATAATGTCATTTTAGATGTTTAGATTATTATCAATCACACGGTATCATCAAGAAGGCATCTAATCGGTTCCAAATTCATTCTGTAGCATTATACACACACCAAACATATCCAGATGGCACCCACAGAGCTAAATCCCAATATCGTTATTTTCTATATTGTAAAACAATGCTGAGGACATCGAGGCTATGACATAGCACATTTGGAATAGACTGTAATAACCCAAAAAGTTTAAAGAAAGCAAACAGTGTTTTTCTGCTTCTTTTTGTTGCACAATCTTGGCATTTTCTCAGCCAACTTTGTGAGTTTGTCACCTGAAATACTTCCAGGAGTCTTGAGAGAGTTAACACATGTTCCTCCCACTAATTGTATGCTTTTCCAGCACAGTTAGGTGATTAAGGAGATCAGATTATACAGTGCAGCACTCTGTCACCTGATTCTTGGTCAAAAAGCTCTTAAATTGCTTGAAGGTCTGTTCATGGTCATCATTATATCCAGGCCAGGAAGGATATAAAATATTGCAAAATATTTGAGTAACACATCTCCAGGTTTCTAATTGTTTATATAACACTAGGTAACAAAATTTCACTTTTGTGTTGTCTTTGTGTGTAAACTATGTATTTCTAGTTCTGTACATATAAACAAACTAAAATATATATATATATATATATATATATATATATATATATATATATATATATATATATATATATATATATATATATATATATATATATATATATATATATATATATATATATATTTTTTTTTTTTAATCCCAAAACTTTGCTTTTGTCATTCAGACAATGATTTTAACCCTTTTTCAAGCTGTTGTCTCTTCAAAAAATTGTCCATAAAAATGGTAAAAATGTTCAATTAAAAGAAAAAAATAACAATAAACTGATATAACAAGAATTCAATTTGATCAAAACATTCTTTAACTGTTCAGATCAAACATAAAATTTCAAGACTTTAAAAGAATTTGCTTCTCCAAACACTCCAAGAAGTATATTAGCTATTTTGAGGCTAAAAAAAATAAAATAAATAATTTAAAAATGCACAAGAGCAAAGTCTGACAGGAGCAATGAACATTTTCTATTGTTTTACAATAAAAAAGAGTCAGAAAATAACACAAACATTGTGGTACATAGCGTTATTAACATACATTAAAATATAGTGTGTCAAAGAACGCATTCATACACAGTGTTTGAAACTTGGTGACCTCTATGGGGTGCAGAGGGTAAACACTTTTTGTAATTCCTCAATTATTTGATATTAGAAGTGTATTGTTCTCAAACCAAAATCCATATCGACAGCCTCTTTTAATTATTAACAAATTCACGGCATTTCTAGTTTGTTACAGTACATGAATATACATTGTACTGATGATGAATAGTCTTGGTTTAGCACACGAGAGGATTTAGAAATTATATAGTATTATGTGAGACTTCATAGGTCTAACGTGGCTAATTAGCTCACACTGGATCTGCATGTGTGAAATGTACTGAATGTGCAGTGAGATGATGTCATCGCAGTTGTCACTAAGAGCCCCTTTGTAACTGTTACTCATCTGGAAACCCTCCATTTGCTCCTACCTGTCTTGCATGAAGAACTTCCACGAGACAAGTCTTCAGCACCACACTTCATCCAGCCTCAGTATGAATCTGACTTATTATACAGAAAGGAACATTGCTGGGCTGTAATCTACTTTCCTTGGTCTCCTCACCAATTTACAGCATATGGACACTAATGCAACAAGGTGAAGTTGCACAACAACTTGGAAAGTTTCTTCTTGTTTTAGTTCAGTCTGGCTCTGCTGACAGGTATTCTGTGTCAGATTTCTAGAGCACTGTTGTGGAGAACTCTGCAAATTATCATCTTCCAAATTCAAAAATTCAACAGTGACTCACAGGAACAAGTACTGAGATTTTGTCCAGTCAAGAATCCAATTACGGTCTGAGTATCAAGACACTAGGTGTGTGTATGTGTGTGCGTTTGTGTCTGTGTGCGTTTGTGTGTGAACGTGAGGCTGTGTATGTGGTTGGATGCATGACTGCACACATTGTATTCGCATTAAAATCATGCATCATGAAATTAAAGCCCCCTGAGCTCAACAGAAATAGAGCACAAAATTTCCAACAGGCCAATTCACAATTAACACCAAGTTAGCCAGGAGCACATTTTGCACATCTATCTGCTCGTTCACACACAGATTCAAGCGCATACGCAGTCCTGAAGGCCAGGTATGACTCAAGAACAGTTTTAACTGTAAGGCACTTTAACACTACAGTAAACCGTCGATGCATATGGTGGGGTTAACACTACGAGAAATTATGTGGTTGAGAATATAAATAATAAAACAATCCCTTGTTTAACGCCTCCATTTTATTTAAACCATACTGAAACAGATCTGATGAGGTGTTTCATGCTTAGGTGAAACTGATTTGATGTTCAAACAACTTGTTGTTTAACACTGAGCTCATAATCAAATTCAGTAGTTATGGGGGAATTATCTATGCAATCAAAAAGCGCCTAACTGAAAACGCAGCAAGTTGCTGCATATTGTTCCTCCCAGATTTACAGTGTTTATCTGTAGCTATATCAGTCCTCTCATTGCAAAACACATCATACACAGGCCCATGTTCAAAGAAAAGTTGAAGCTACTTATTTTGGGCTGAAGCCTGTTCTACTGTAGCTTTCATGTCCCAAAACCTGCATGTTAGGTTAATTAGCAATCTTAAACTGACCTAGATGTAAATGTGGTCACCTGTCTCTCTGTGCTAGCCCTGTGACGGACAGGTGGCCTGTCCAGTGTGTACCCTGCTACTTGCCCTGTGTTTTCTTGTCATTTTCTTGAAATTCTTTTTATGGTCAATGTGTATATATATATATATATATATATATATATATTTTTTTTTTTTTTTTCTTCCTTTTAACTAATGGTAATCTTTCCTCTATTCACATTCTTTTGAGCTGGCCGTATACACTCCACACACTGACACACTGATGTTGTATTGATATGTGTATGTGCATGCAGTGAATGGTGTGATAACAGGTAGAAATGTTACTGCTAAGTGAAAGAGGACTAATTTTCATTTATTATGAAATACAAGAGCGCAGACAAATTAGAATGTCTTCTTGCAAGGTATCACATTATTACAAATACAATAATATTACATTTTATTATACCGAGCTGTATCATATTGCACCGCATCATTCAGCAGATGCCAGGACTGAATCAAATTGTATTGATCTGTTGTCTGCTTGGAAAAGTCTCAGTAGATTAGGTTCACACCCCGAGACATAAGCAATACTTCACAACCAAGGGCAAAGGTTTCATTGCACAAAAAGTTACCCATTAATCAATCTATATCAGTAAACCAAAAACATCTAAATATAGACTGATTCTAGTTCATTTAAAACACTGATTTAAAGAAGAAAAAATATTTAACTATAAGGAGGAATTAATCAGAGAAGGAAATGCATAACATTATTCCAGAATTTGATTTTTTTTATATTCTACAGTATGTCGTAGATCACTGTGATTTGGGTAAAATTTAATAACGTAGTGCATGCAATTATGGTGGACAATAAATAAATTGCAGCAAAAGTGGAATAATCTCTGGGATGTAACACTTTTATATTGGAATTCATGTCAATGAGGCAACTCAGAATCAAATATGATAATAAAATAATAAACGAAATCTAAAGAGCTTCAGATGTACTGAGCAATAAGTATACAAATGTGTAGCCCTCATTTCTGAATCAGAAACATGGGCAGAAGAACCCATCGTAGGGGAGTCATTTGCTTTTGATGTCACAACTTCATGCCTGACATTTGAGTGGTCTCTCTCTCTCTCTCTCTCTCTCTCTCTCACTTTAATCTTCCCTGTTACTTTACGCTCAAACGTAAAAAAAATCTATTCCAGAGTTATAACATCAACTATTCTTTTAATCTGTTCTGCTCTATTTTCCAGTATCAGGCTGTCTGATTTTTTCTTTTTTTTTCTTTGTACTATTCATCATATAGCACAACATTTCATGGCATCCATCTGTGGGTTGTCTTGCAATATTGGAAGGTGTAACATTTTAAGTATATAAATTCAGATTGGCTGAAACCAAAAATGCAACTAAAGTTTACAGAAAAAAAGGCAAAAGCTAGGAGAGACTGGCTGACAACCCTTTTGACATGTGATGCGCACAACTCCCACAGAGGGAGTGGATTTGCACAGCAACTATGCATGAAAAGTCAAATTGGATTAAATACAATTGTGCCATTCATGTCTGTTAGATATTGTTTTTTAAACAAAAGGCAGTGTTTTCAAAAATGAGCTCTATCATCCACATCCACAAGCAAGCTGACACTTTTTGCAAGTTCTGTGGGTGTTCTTGCATGGATGCCTTTTCTTTGGCTTGCACTCACTGATGCTATTCCTGCCAATCAATGTTGCCTCGCTGCGTTTATAAAGTTTAAAAAAAAAAAAAAGTAAGTCAATGCTACAGTGCTATTTCAAAAAAATAAAAAACAAAATAAAGCATTCAGAAATAAAACAGCAGGGTGCATACAGCTTTGCATTTTGACATAGAAATCGAGTCATGGTGGCAGAACACAGTGACGATATTGAAGAATCCCAAGTTAGCAGCTGGAAATTTTTAAGCAATGAACAAAAGATCTAATTAAAATACTGTAATTGCAGCATTGTATTTACTCCTTTTGTTTGTTCTCTATGTTCTGTTTAGTTGAATGGAAGGCATTTCCTGATTACCAGATGAACCCTTGCTGCTGTAAATGAGGTTGATGTGCAAGGATGTGGCCATTTCAAATACCTTTTGGGGATCGTAAATATTATTGGTGCAAATATATATCATGTTAAAACTGCACTGGATTTGCTGAAGCAGGCCTAAATAGGAGCACAGCAAAACAGTTACATACAGTTTGTACTTGCCACCATTTAGATCGTTTTGATGCCCAGTACTGTACTGTATGTCTTGGTGGTCTTCTTCACACTGTAGTCAGGTGCTTCTTGCAGCTGACACCACACTGGCTTGGGATTCCCCAGGAACCTCATTACCTGGATAACTGGCAAGAAAATCTATGAATGCCAGCAATGTCATGTTTTGTTTTGTTTTGTTTGGTTTTTCTTTCAATCCTACAAAAGCACACGCATGCTCTAATTTCTATTCAAACGGCTCCCAATTATGTCCAGTTTTCTAATTATTAATTCCATTGTAAATGAAGAATTTGTAACAACGGCAATGGCAATGATGGCATTAGAGGATTTAGGTTCAAGACCTGAACACAACCTATTTACTGCTAATACAACAAACACAAAAATCATCTTTGAATACAAACCAGCAATGTATCTGTCTGAGTACAGAAACAGGTAAGTGATTAAAACTTGTTAGTTTACACATCTGTAGTTTGGAGGTTAGTTTAGCTTGCACCATTCAGCCTCCTTACATGAATCACAGGTGCAAACAGCATTTCCAAACTGCCACTTCATCACAAATCACAAAAGCAAGTCTGAGAAGTTGCATCACCAGCCGAGCAAAGCAGATCATTTTCAGAAGGATGCACAACAGTTCCTCATTTGTTTTTTGTGCAGAGGTCTAATTTATTGACATGTGAACAAAAGATCATGCCCAACTTACCAAATACCAGAACAAGTAACAGAGGTGGAATGAGAATGATAGAAGTGTATCTGGGTCATGAGGTAGAGCAGGTCATCTACTAAATGCAAGGTGAGTGATTCAGGCCTGGACTCCTCCAGTCCATATGGGAAAGATGTTGAACCCCAAATCACTACTGATGCATCTGTCAGGGTGTGTGTCTGATGAAGAGTGAGTGCTTCAAGCGTCTATTATGATATTGATGCCATTTATTCTATTACAAATTAGATCATCGAAATCTTTTTTGAAGCTGTATTTTTAGTTAAAATAGTTATAAATACAGTAAATAATAAATTACACTTATGCTACTATATATTATATCCTATAATAGAATCAAATAATTTCATTCATAGAAGAAAACAATGGAAGAAATAAAATGGATGGAAGAAACGGCTGCTAACTGCAGTACACAAACCCCCCAAAGGAATCGTTTTCTGTTTCCCAGAGTACAATAAATTCAATATGTGAAGCTTTGACCAAATTAGAAAATGGAGTAAATAAATAATTTATTTACAATGCACTAACCTATTCTGGATGCCTTCCAGCATTTTATAGAATATTACAAAGTCAGCATCCCCAAAACTAAATAAATCCTAATGCTATTAATCCTAACCTTTTACTGACAATCTAAAAACAGTTTCTCTGGCATGTCCAGTTTTAAAATAGCTACTATTGTGCAGTTCCAGTGTCTGTCAAGTGCCATGAGAGTTTTCCACCCAACATATCATTTTAATTCTAATGTGTATGCGGGCCACCAGTCATGCATTTCTCTAAAATACAGATCCTCTCACTTATTCAGCATTCTGTCAGCGAGAGCTGCATGGCAGAATTCAATTTACTGCTCCGCACAGCCTGCTGAGGGCAAAGAATGTCGCCTGGCTGTCGCTTATAAATATGGATTTGGCCCACACTAACTGCTATCAGAGCATTTTGGAAAGCCCCAGTTTTCCCTTAAATGTAGTAACTGTCATGTGTGTTTACTCATAGGAAGTCTTGGCATGTGAGCAGGACATCTGAAATTGCTGGTCAGAGCGATTAAGAAACCTCGGATTACTTTCACACATTTGGTCTCGCTTTCCCTCATGTGGAGGGCATTTTTCCCTCCACACATGAGTGTTAAAAGGCCGTGCCAAAAATACTGAATCACTGACAGGCGCGATGCCCAGAACAACTTTACGTGATAAGTTCCTCCTATCTGCTGCACAAACCCTAGCCAATTTGGCATCTCTGAGCAGATGGGACCGGAGACTTCCAAAGATGCACTCCTGCTGTGTTTCTTGAAAGCATCATGGATCAGACACAATAGGTCAAAAGACAATGCAGCTGTTGTTTCTGAGTATTTTCTGGAGATTCAGGACTCTGTGTGAGGAAGGTCAAGAGGACATGGTAGTTTGTGTTGAGAAAGAGTTTAGGGAGTCACACGGAATGACAGGCAACTACCAACAGGTCATCTCCCCGTCCATGCAGGGGATTCAAGCTGCAGACTCAGCAGGACAGGATTCAAATGATAACGGCAGCTATGCATGCACCCAATCGCTTCCACCACAAGACCGTTCCTTCTCATCAGTCTCTCAGAGGGAGAGTTCAGTCGAGTCAGCACAACACTCATAAAAATGTCACCATGTGGCCTGTGCCGTACTTTGATACGTTTTTTTCAGCAGAGAACAAAAGACGTGGATTCTGTTGAATTTCTGACTCAACATCATCTTTTTCTTCCCCCATCTCCACACCCTCTAAAAATGTACTTTGTAAATGCACACAGTGAGAACCTATTTGGGAATCCCTCTGCACGTATGCATGCTGTACTCCCAGCGAGCAAAGACACAGATCTACACACTCACACACATTATGTATGGTATATGAAAAAACGCAAACCTCATTTTTTCTGCCTTTTGATTAATGTTGTGCAAACAGAAGCTATGCCTGTAGAGGAACTGTATGCTCTATTTTGTTTGGCCCTCCTTCTTTCCTTCAGCTCACTCCAAAGAAGACAGAACTTATATCTGCAGATTAGATTATTCATTTCATTTTTATTAAGGGGTTATGGGTTCTTTTTTTTTTAATGACATGAATGATAGAGGCCTAATATGGTGAGTATTCACTTGTTTGAGCTAGAGATAAATCTGGCCATAATATTAAATAGATGAGGAACCTGGATTTTAAGCCTTGATTTGACATTTGATATGAATGAGGAGTTGATTAGCTGTCAGCGTGCGAGTGCTGCTTCTGTGTCCCGGATTCTGGATCAGACTAATGAGAGGAAATTAAGCATTGGGGCATCAAAAGCCTCTCTTCTGATTTCCTGGTCTTTACCAGGCTTCCTCTCTTCACTTTTTCTCTTTTCTCACATAAATGGACAGAACCCTTGACAGAGTTACAGAGGAGACTGATGAAGCAAGACACCTTCATGTTTGATCCAGCCAGATTAGTGCCACAGAAAAGGGCTTCCAGTTACAGGTGAATGATGTTGGCTCGGTATTGACTGCACCTGTCACACAGCCTAATGACTCATGTTAAAGTACTTTTTGACTAACAAGATCTATCAAAGATATGCCAGTTCAAGCACTGTTCCATTTCTGGAACTCTAATGGTGGGTATTTCTGAACGAAAATGGCAAAATCGCTCTCTTCTTAAGCTATATTTATGGGCAAGACCTCTAAGAATATGATGATCAGGGTTCTGAACCTCATAAAGACAATGAAATTGCCCAAGGGAAACTAAAAGTCAGCTGCATTTTAATATATATATATATATATATATATATATATATATATATATATATATATATATATATATATATATATATATATATATATATATATATAATAAAATGCATGATATATATGACATGACATGACAGTCTGCGTTTTCCTCCTAAAAATAGTCATTAAAGTTTTATTCCACTTTAGGTCACAAAGCGATAAATGTGATCAGAAGCAACACTTGTATTAGTACTGGTACTAAGGGGCCCAAGGTATGAAAAAATAGCTAAATATATATTAAAACACCCCACATACCATTATATCACTACCAGTCTGCATTGTGGACCCAAAATAGAGCTATGCTGTCATGAAAGTCCCAAAACTATCAGGAGTTCAATGTTTGTGCGCGATGTGGGAGTGTTGCTTTTGTAGTTAGTTGATTTTTAGTTGTTTTTTTCTTTCTGCCTTACATTAAGTTCCATTTTCACTTTCTCTCTTCTTGTTACCTGCCGTGTTGCTGAAAGATGCAGAGCATTGGCAAATTTCCATCTGTCTCCCCATTCTTATGACTCATACTGAAGTACTTTTTGACTAACGGGCTCTATCAAAGATGTACCAGTTCAAGCACCATTCCATTTCTTGAGCTCTAACAGTGGGTCTTTCTGAGTGAAAGTGATGAAGTCACTGTCTTCTTAAGCTAGATTTATGGGCAAGTGCTCTAAGACTTTGTTGATCAGGGTTTGGGGCCTTGTAAAGACAATAAAAAGGTATTTGGCTGAGGGAAACTCTGACAGTCAGCAGGGTTTTCATCAGGAGGTTCGAATGCACCAAGAAGTTGCTTTTCTGGTGGTCTGAATGAAACTAAGTTTTCTTTTTTTTTTTTTCTTTTTTTTTTTAAGTGAGTTAGGTAGCTGACGTAACTGTCTTATAAAGATTTATACTGTATATCTGTATATTTTTTTCTTTTTTTCCTCTTCTTTGGACTGAGAGATTCACATCATGGATGTACTCCTGACAGCATGGGCCAAAATCTCAGAGGAATGTTTCCAGAGCCTTGTTCAATCTAAGCCATTAAGAATTAAAGCAGTTCTGAAGGCAAAAAGGGGGATACAGTCTGATACTAACAATGCATACCTAACAAAGTATCCGGTAAATGTACATTTTGTACTTGCACAATTTAATGCAATCCATAACAGTTGTTCTTCTATAACAGGGGTCGGCAACCTGTAATCCGGAAAGAGCCATTTGAACCCGGTTTCTACGGAAAAAAAAACAGTGAGAGCAGCAAATACTAGCGGAAGCCGGTAGCGGCTACCGCGAGTGACGCATATATTGAGAAACGAAAATAAATAAATACATAAACAAAATGATTTTATTTTAATATTTCAAGATGACAATAATGTTACAATTTAAAACTACAACAAAAACCGAACTGACAAAAATAGAATGCACTTCAATTGAATACTTATAATTTACTTTGATTTACAGAGCCGCAGATTAAGCCTCAATGAGCCGCATGCAGCTCTAGAGCCGCGAGTTGCCGACCCCTGTTCTATAAAGTCAATTTCACTTACTGCTTTATGATGGTCCCGTTATGTCTATAAACAGAGAATTTTTACTCATTTACTGATTCACACCAGTAAAAAAAACACAATGACAACGGAGCCTGCTCCCCTATTATTGTCCATAGAAACAGACCCTCCACCTCAACCCACCCCTCTCTGTCAAGTCACTGTAAGGTAAATATCTACTGCAACCACATTAGCAGAGAAGATGAACAGATGCCATTCTATAGTGAAAACATTTTTCTTCCATTAATTAACATGAAAGCCCTTTGACCCGGGCTGCTGGAGGAGGAAAAGAATTTTGCCTACAGCTTATGCCTACATCAAGTTTACTTTGACATCAGCAGCACCATCCCTGTAGACCACAGATGAATACTATTAAGCCAACTTAAGATTTAATACACTCCATGTAGAGCTTTTAAACTCTTTATCTGGGATGAGCGTGGCTTATAATGAAAGGAAGATAGTTTGGCCTTGGCAGAATATTTGCTGGTAATGCAGCATTATCAAGTAGCTAGCGAGTACATTTACAGTTTAATTTGTAGCACTCCACACATGAAGTTCTGTTAATTTAGGTGACTTAACAGAGGTAATAGATATGACTTGTTTCCCCCCCTTTTATGTCAACAATAAGTGGCATAAAAAGAGGAAAGACCTCTCATAACATCCTAATTAAGGAAATGTTTGAATAAGCAGTGGAGGCTCTGTGGATGCTGATGGAGATAAATGGCTGTCCCTTCAAAGCCACACTGAAGGTGAAAGTTGTATTTGAGTCCAGGTAGTCAACTGTGTGATTATTCCAGAGACAATAGAGGAGACACTAAGCTGTTGCTTCCCCTGTGAAAAAACATCAGTAATTAGCTTTTAAAACTATATGCTTTGTAACCAATGTTCTTCTGGAGAACCGAAACAGTGCCAAGCATTTGATGAGATTCAGTGCACTCAAGCAGTCACTTTGACAATTCATTCCCTTAAAGCCAAAAGTAATGTTTCCATTTGTGTTGAAAAAAGACTATCAGCATTGACATTTGAGCTGCAATTCCCATGGAACAGCTTGTCTATTCACATCAAGGGCATGAAACGGAGTGTCTTTCAAAGAACGATCTGCTTTAATTTGACAATCGCAAACATGTTTCAAAAGCGGGACACTTTAGAGATGTGTCAGGTTTATTTCCTCTCTTCACACACACACTGGAAAAGCCAGAATATGCTCTTTGTTCATAATGCTAAATGAAGACGGCTACGGTTTATCTCAAATCTGACTTTTCAGGCTGGAATATCCAGAGTTGTCCAGGTTAAGGGAAATTGAAAATACATTTATCAACATTCATATTGCAGTGATGATTTAGGAATATACTCAATATTCCATCCACTCCATATCCTGATCTTTTAAGATTTGCTGTCAGGTTTTTTTAACAGATGAAAAACTTGGCAGATTCACGTGGGACTAAGAAAGCATACGACTTCAAAAATTAAACAGATAACACAAGTACCATAGGAAAGTCTGACATTAATAACGCTTTAATAATTACAGAGACACTTGATATGTCCTCTTCATCTGCTGCATAATGTCCGCTTTTGATTTGCACTGTTTGACAATGGAAAACCCTTCCCTAACTTCACCAATAATCATAATAATATAAGTACAATGTAAAGCTCACATGATAATTTGTATGATAATGTGTGTATTTGCATTAATTATTGTAGATTAAATTTAGTACTTATTTAATAGTGTAAGCCATGCAAAGTAATATGTCTTTGCAGTGTCAAATAAGCAATACAGATTCCACTGCTGAAGATTACTGGACCATACAAAACTGGCTTTGCACCATCTGGCTCCATTATCATAAAGAATCTATGAAACCACTACTGACTGATGATCACAGGGTACTTCTCATTATCAGGCTTTCTATCACTTTGTGTTATCATTCATTTTTTCTTCAGTGCCAAAGAACCACCACCCACAACAGATCATTGTTTCTTCCAGGGCAAGAAAACCGCTGTCAACCTCAGTGTTCTCCCTTCACTCCCTCTTCTTTGTTCACTTCTAATTAACTGAGATTTTGCTTGGCTGAATTTCAAAAGGCCATTGGAGAAAACAGCTCTGCTTGGTCGTGAGTCACTCAATCTTTCATCTGAATTATGGGTTTTTAAAAGTCAAGGCATTATGAGATTGCTAAATGGTGAGGATAAAATACAACAATGTACCAATTATTCAAAAAACTGGAAGTTATGTGGTCTGTGTACACAGCTATAGGACCATCCAAGTGCAACTCAGCAGTATAAAAATTTACTGTGATTGTAAATGCACATTAACATATCTGTACAAAAGGCAACTTGAAAGTACCTCTAAATTCATGAACTCCAATGGTACGCAGAAAAAAGTTAGCTAAATGGAATATTGTTTAAGAAGTACTCTCAGTAAAGTCTCTTTGGGTATATGTTTCAGAATACAATATTATACTATAGTACTTATACAATAGTATTGTCTCTTGAAATTGTATGCAGAACAGTGAAATAATTATGACCTGCTTGAAAAAATAAAATAAAATAAAATAAAATAAAATAAAATAAATAAATAAATAAATAAATAAATAAATAAATATATATATATATATATATATATATATATATATATATATATATATATATATATATATATATATATATATTACATTTAGTTATAACATAGTGACGTGTTTGTGAGGGCTGGCTGATAGTCAGGTGGATGTTTCACTTTGAAAGTATCCATCTCAGTTAATTTGCTGATATATCCCCTGTGTGAAGGACCCTCAGTGAAGTGTAGAGACATGGAGGCTGGTAACAAATACATTTCACAAAAAGTTAGTGTCAAGGATTGTACACATTGCAGTTCAGGGATTTTATCTTCGCCCTCATCCTGCTGTGTGGAGCTTAGTGTTTGTTTGTGTATATATAGCTGAGACACCAAGTATCCACTCTGTAAATTATCTGTATTCACATAAATAAATTGGTTCCATGTGGACTGACTGATTGAACCAACTCCTTGCCAGTTTTGTGACATTGTAATTACTGTCAACTTTCACCCATGCTTGGGGCATGATTAAGTGACAATCTGTAATTGTTTTCTCTTTGTGTGCCTTCTATGATTCTCTTGTTTATTTTCATTTTTGTTTTTTTTCCACACCTCATTAAATGTTCCCTGAAATTAATGCAGAAATACAAAAGCTGATGGCTGAACTTGCACAATTATTGCCACGCACTGATCATGTACAACATTATTTACACAACGACAAAAAGAAAAATGAAAAAAACTAATCTTTACATCAGAGGTTTTTCACTCTAAGGAGCATTGTAGGGGAGTCACAAGGGACCCGAAGGAGAGGACTGAGGCAAAAATACTCCTGTTTTCTAACAAGTTAGTTTGGGATAATGCATCGGGTCAACTTACAGTAATAACATCTTCGGCAGTTGTAGCTGCAGTGGATATACCACACAGACTACAGCGCAATTAATGTACGTTCTTAGCTAAGATACCTAGGCAATTTGACATGGTTTTACTATTTTATTTATATAGCACCAAATTGCAAAGACAGTTACCTCAAACCCCTTTAATTGTAAGATAAAGACCCTACAATAAAACATAGAAAACCCAACAATTAGATGACCCCCTATGAGCAAGCACTTGGCAACAATGGGAAGAAAAAACTCCAGCAGAACCAGGCTCAAGGAGGGGCAGCCATCTGCCGTGACCAGTTGGGGGTAGTGGGACAGAGATAGGACAAAACCCACATGGGAGAGAGCCAGATTTTAAAATTAATTACTAATGATTAAATGCAATAATGGGGTGTAAACACATGGAGAGTGAAATAGAGGAGAGTGAAGAAGAGATGCCCAGTGTATCATGGGAAGCCTCCTGCAGTCTAGGCCTATTGGAGCGGAGCCAAGAGAGGGTTCAGGATCACCTGATCTAGCCCTAACTATGACTCAAGAAGGAAAGTTTTAAGCCTAATCTTAAAAGTAGTGAGGGTGTCTGTCTCCTGAATCCAAACTGGGAGCTGGTTCCACAGAAGAGGGGACTGAAAGCTGAAGGCTCTGCCTTCCATTCTACTTTTAGAAACTCTAGGAACCACAAGTAAGCCTACTGTCTGAGAGTGAAGTACTCTATTGGAGTGGCGTGGCACTACCAAGTCTTTAGATAGGATGGGGGCTGATTATTCAAGACCTTGTATGGGAGGAGAAGGATTTGAAATTTGATTCTGAATTTAACAAGGCGTCAGGGTGTCTTCTTCCAGTTCCTGTTAATACCCTCACTGCAGCATTTTGGATCAACTGAAGGCTTTTCTGGGAGTTTTTAGGACAACCTGATAACTAATTACAATAGTCCAGCCTTGAAGCAATAAATGCATTAACTAGTTTTTCAGCATCACTCTGAGACAGAATATTTCTAATTTTAGAGGTACTGTGCAAATGCAAGAAAGAAGTCCTACATATTTGTTTAACATGATATATCCTGGTGAAAAGTGATGGAAAGATTCCTCACAGCGTTACTGGAGGCCAAGGTAATGCAATCCAGAGTAAGTATCTGGTTAGGCACCATGTTTCTAAGATTTGTAGAGCCAAGTACAATAACCTAAGTTGTATCTGAATTTGGAAGGAGGAAATTAGAGGTCATCCAAGTCTATATGTCTTCAGCACATTCCTGGTGTTTAAATAATTGGTGTGTATCACTTGGTTTCATGGATAGATGAAGCTTCATAACTAGCAATGAAAATGTATGCGATGTCTTCTAGTAAATACTGCCTAATGGGAGCATGGATAATGTAAATAGAATTGGTCCTATCACAGAACCCAGTGGAATTCCACAATTAACCTTAGTGTGTGCTCCCCATTTACAGGAACAAACTGACGTTTATAAGATAGGTAGATAATTCAAACCACTGCACCACAGCACCTTTAATACCTATGCTCTAATCTCTGTAATGAAATATTATGGTCAACAGTATCAAATGCCACACTGAGGTCTAGCAGGACAAGCAGAGAGATGAGTTCACTGTCAGAGGCCATAAGAGGATCATTTGTAGCCTTCAGTAATGCTGTTTTCTGTACTGTGATGGATTCTGAAATGTGACTGAAACTCTTCAAATAAACCATTCCTCTGCAGATGAATTGCTAAATCACAGTTAGTGACTTTATTTTTGAGATAAAAGAAAGGTTGGCGATTGGCCTATAATTAGAAGACAGCTGGGTCTAGTGATGCTTTTATGTAATGGTTTAATTACTGTCACCTTAAAGGCCTGTGGTACATAGTCCATTAATAGACATAAATTGATTATATTTAAGATAAAAGAATCAATTAATGGTAAGACTTCTTTGACCAGTCTTTTAGGACTGGGGTCTAATAGACACATTGATGACTTGGAGGAAGTAACTATCAACGTTAACTTAGAAAGATCAGTTGGAGAGACGGAGGCTAAATAAAAATCAATAGTATTCAGAGTAGCTGTTGGTAATGATATGTCTGTGCAATGGTTAAGAATATTTTTTCTCTAATAGTTAAGTTTTTATTTGTGAAAAAATTCTTGAAGAAATTACTGGTTAAAGTTAAAGGAACACTCAGCTCTGCAGAGCTCTGACTCTGTCAGCTTGGCTACAGTGCTAAAAAGAAACCTGGGGTTGTTATTTTTCTTAAATCAGTGATGAATAGTAAGATATTCTAACTATACAGGGGTCTTTTTTTTATAGAGTAACAAACTCTTTTTCCAGGCTAAATGAAGATCTTCTGAATTAGTGAGACTGTCATGGCCGGGGAGGAAACAGGCGAGGAATGGCTGACACGAAGGACTCCAGAAGTCAGCGTAACTTAAAAGGGATTTATTTCAACGGGAAAAAACAAATACAAAAACCTTGGATGACAAATAAGAGGAGACGAAGAGGAGACGAAGGGAAGCCACAGGGAGCACAGGAACATACGGGCACAAAAACGTCACACGCAGGCACAATAACATCAACGACGCGACAAGGAGCATGGGAAACACAAGACTTAAATACACAGAGGGGCTGATGAGGGAAGAGGAAACAGGTGGGCACACAGGTGATTATGATTACCCTAACGGGGGAAAGCAAAACTGAAGACAAGGAACAGACGACCATCAAAGTAAAACAGGAAGCCAGAAGGGGGAGACAAAGACGCAGACGCAGACTAGACACCAGGAAAACATGTGGAAAAAGATGACATAGAAACCGAGAAAGTCAAGTCAAGTCAAGTTTATTTATAAAGCACATTTAAAACAACGACGTTGACCAAAGTGCTGTACAAGATCTGTAACCCCAAGGACTATACTAAATAAAAATAAAAATATATAAATAAATAAATAAAATAATAAAATAAAAATAAATAAATAAAAACATTAAGAACAATAAATAACATAAGAAAATTAAAAATTAAAACGTTTAAAACAAGTACCATAAAATACCATAAAACAATCATCTAAAAGGAGGTAGCACTGCAGCCAAATGCCAAGGAAAAGAAATGTGTTTTTAATAGAGATTTAAATGTGTGTATCGTCTGAGCTGTGCGGATATGGAGAGGTAGATCGTTCCATAGCTTTGGTGCTGCTGCTGCAAAAGCTCGATCACCTCTCTGTTTTAGTCTAGTTTTAGGCCTCTGTAAGAGCAGCTGGTTCGATGACCTCAGAGCTCTTACAGGGGTGTGACAGTGAAGCAGCTCAGACAGATACAAAGGTGCCAGTCCGTTTAAGGCTTTAAAAGTAAGCAATAAAATCTTAAAATCGATTCTAAAACGGACAGGGAGCCAGTGAAGGGATGACAGGACTGGGTTAATGTGTTCATGCTTTTTTTAAACCGGTTAAAAGACGAGCTGCCGCATTCTGGACTACCTGCAGGCGGCGCACAGATGATTGATCTATGCCAAAGTACAGAGAATTACAGTAGTCCAGGCGGGAAGTAATAAAAGCATGAATAACTTTTTCCAGGTCCTGCTGTGGGAGATAAGGTTTTACCTTGGCAATGACTCTGAGTTGGTAAAAACTGATTTTGGTAACAGCACTTACTTGCTTCTCCATTTTAAAACTACTATCTAAAATGAGAAAATAACAAACACCAAGAAAACATAACACTGGGCCACCGGCCCAGGACATGACAGTACCCCCCCCTCAAAGGCCGGCCCCCGACGGCCACAAACAAAAGAAAAACCAAACCCAGACCAGGGCGGGAGGCGGGGGACCAGGACGGAGGGACCAAACAACACAAAACACAGGAACCCAAAACAGAACCACAGAGCAGAAGCAAAACCAACGGCAAGAGCTGGAACAGACACTCCAAAAAAGACAGAAGGCAACCAAAAAAAAAAAACGAAACAATCTTGGGGGTTAACAAGGGTCAGAAAAACAAAAACAAAAACACAGGAACCAGAACAAAAGGCGACGGCACAAGGCCGGAAACAGTGCAAGGAAACGCCCCGACCAAGAGCAAAAACAAACCAAAAACAGCAAACGGCAGGGGGAAAACAGTTGAAACAAAACCCAGGCGAAGAGGCAAAACAGTTCAGGAGGTCTGCTGGGACATCCAAGGCGGAAAACAGACAGTTCAGGGGAGTCCATGTGAAAACCAAAACAAAAATACACAGTTCAAGGAGGTCGACCGCGCTCCCAGCGGCGGCGACGAGGAGACAGGACTGGAGGCCAGCCGTGCTCCCAGCGGCGGCGGCAGCGACGGCTAGGAGGACTCACTGGAGGCCGGCCGCGCTCCCAGCGGCGGCGGCGACGAGGAGGAGTCACTGGAGGCCGACCGCGGGGCATGCGGCAGCGGAGAAGGGCGACCCCGGGCTCTGGTGGGGAACCCTCGGGCGGCGTGGAGCGCTCGGACTGAGCAGAGACCCCCATCGGCTCGGACTGAGTGGGGCCCCCTGGCGCGGAGCGCTCGGACTGAGCGGGACCCCCTGGCTCGGAGCGCTCGGACTGAGCGGAGACCCCCATCGGCTCGGACTGAGCGGGACCCTCTGGCGCGGAGCGCTCGGACTGAGCGGGACCCCCTGGCTCGGAGCGCTCGGACTGAGCGGAGACCCCCATCGGCTCGGACTGAGCGGGACCCTCTGGTGCGGAGCGCTCGGAGTGAGCAGAGACCCCCATCGGCTCGGACTGAGCGGAGACCATGGGCTGAACGGGGCCTACATGGTGAGGCACCGGATGCGTAGGCTGGGACCGCGGAACAGGGCACACTGCTGCTTTATTGAGCAGCAGGGGCTGCTCGGGGAATAGCCGAGGTGCAGGGGACTGCGTGGAAGCAGGCCGGGAGACGACTGGCTGCGTGGAAGCAGGCCGGGAGACGACTGGCTGCGTGGAAGCAGGCCGGGAGACGACTGGCTGCGTGGAAGCAGGCCGGGAGACGACTGGCTGCGTGGAAGCAGGCCGGGAGCTAGCTGACACTGGGGACCGAGGAAGAGCTACTGGAACTGTCTGAGAGTGGAGTGGACAGGGAGCGACAGGGGCTGTAGCAGACTGAGTGCGAGGGGGAGCGACAGGGGCTGGAGCAGACTGAGTGCGAGGGGGAGCGACAGGGGCTGGAGCAGACTGAGTGCGAGGGGGAGCGACAGGGGCTGGAGCAGACTGAGTGCGAGACAGAGCTGCTGGCTGCGTGGAAGCAGCCTGAGTGCGAGACAGAGCTGCTGGCTGCGTGGAAGCAGCCTGAGGGCGAGACAGAGCTGCTGGCTGCGTGGAAGCAGCCTGAGGGCGAGACAGAGCTGCTGGCTGCGTGGAAGCAGCCTGAGGGCGAGACAGAGCTGCTGGCTGCGTGGAAGCAGCCTGAGGGCGAGACAGAGCTGCTGGCTGCGTGGAAGCAGCCTGAGGGCGAGACAGAGCTGCTGGCGCTACAGCTGACTGGGGAGACCGAGACTGAGCTGCTGGCGCTACAGCTGACTGGGGAGACCGAGACTGAGCTGCTGGCGCTACAGCTGACGCTACTGGGGAGACCGAGACTGAGCTGCTGGCGCTACAGCTGACGCTACTGGGGAGACCGAGACTGAGCTGCTGGCGCTTCAGCTGACGCTACTGGGGAGACCGAGACTGAGCTGCTGGCGCTAGAGCTGACGCTACTGGGGAGACCGAGACTGAGCTGCTGGCGCTAGAGCTGACGCTACTGGGGACCGAGAATGAGCTGACGCTACTGGGGACCGAGAATGAGCTGACGCTACTGGGGACCGAGAATGAGCTGACGCTACTGGGGACCGAGAATGAGCTGACGCTACGGCTAACTGGGGAAATGGAGAATGAGCTGGCGCTACAGCTGACTGAGGCGAGAGTGACCGTCTCCGCGGCGTTTTACCGCTCTGCTCCCGCGGCAATTCTCTGCCGATGCTGCCGGGAGCTTGGTCTTCCTCCGTCAGCAGCAGGCAGTGGTGACGCGGAAGTGGTGGGAGGCCAGGGACCCCTGTGACCCAGGAATCAGAAAAATGACTCCTCTGGAGTCATTCCAGGCGCCGGCTCCAGGAAAACGTCTCTCCGCTTCCTCCGGTATCTCGTCCTCCGTGGCTGCGGCGACTGCTGAGAAAAGGAGGGACCAGCGAGCAGAGTGACAGGTGAGGGAGCGGCCGGCGCCAAAAACAGTCTGCCCACGCGGCAGACCTGCGGTTTAGGCGGGGGCGGTGAGCGGCGTCGCCGGGGACCGTTCAAAAAAGCTGGTCCCCCCAGCGCCAGGCGAGTGCCGTTGTAGCGGCCGGAGCTTGCAGGGTCTTTAGTATGGTCGCGTCGTTCTGTCATGGCCGGGGAGGAAACAGGCGAGGAATGGCTGACACGAAGGACTCCAGAAGTCAGCGTAACTTAAAAGGGATTTATTTCAACGGGAAAAAACAAATACAAAAACCTTGGATGACAAATAAGAGGAGACGAAGAGGAGACGAAGGGAAGCCACAGGGAGCACAGGAACATACGGGCACAAAAACGTCACACGCAGGCACAATAACATCAACGACGCGACAAGGAGCATGGGAAACACAAGACTTAAATACACAGAGGGGCTGATGAGGGAAGAGGAAACAGGTGGGCACACAGGCAATTATGATTACCCTAACGGGGGAAAGCAAAACAGAAGACAAGGAACAGACGACCATCAAAGTAAAACAGGAAGCCAGAAGGGGGAGACAAAGACGCAGACGCAGACTAGACACCAGGAAAACATGTGGAACAAGATGACAACATAGAAACCGAGAAAATAACAAACACCAAGAAAACATAACACTGGGCCACCGGCCCAGGACATGACAGAGACGCCATTTCTTCTCCAGCTTACAGGTTATCTGCTCTAAGGTGGGTGTTTGTGAGTTATACAGTGCCAGGGAATCAAGCACTTCTGATTTGGGGGCTTTCCTTTTTAGAGGAGCCACAGTATCCAAAGTTGTATGCAGTGAGGATGTAACACTATTAACAAGATAAATGACCTCTGTAGGAGTAGAGTTTAGGGAGCTGATCTACATTGTGTTGGCCCATGGCATTGAAGATACCAGTAGAGGAATTATATCCTTAAACTGTTACAGCACGTTCAGAAAGACTACTACTGTAATGGAATTTATTCCCCACTGCTGTGTAATCCCTTGCTGGAAATTTAAATGTTATTAATGAATGATCAAACAAAAGAGGATTTTCAGGGAATATTGTTTAATGTTCAGTTTCTATGCCATATGTCAGAACAAGATCCAGAGTGTGATTAAAGTGCTGGGTGGGCTAATTTATGTTTTGGAAGAAGCAAATTAAGTGTACTAAAGGATTAAATGCAGTACTGATGCTGTCATTTTCAGATACATGGGCGTTAAAATCACCCACTATAATTGTTTTATCTGAGCACTAAATCAGATAGAAATTCTGAGTAAGGGCCAGGTGGATGATGGATAGCAACAAATAAAACTTTTTTTCTTTTTAGTTTTATACTTAGGGTGTACAAGGCTAAGGGTTGATGGTTGGTTAATAAGCTAGAGTAGAAGATTGCTGCTACTCCTCCTCCTCAACCTGTGCTTTGAGGATTCTGAATGTTAGTAATGACTCAGGGGTGTTGATTGATCTAAACTAACATATTTATCCTGCTGTAACCAGGTCTCTGTAAAGCAGAATAATTGATCAACATAAATCAATATGTTGATAAATTATTAAATCATTTACTGACAGGTACTTGGACCTGAAGATAGACCTAATAATGCACATTTAACTGTGTTACTCTTTGGTGCAGATGAGAATGCTATATTGTTCCTTCTTTGAGAATTGTTACACTTAAAATATTTGTGGGGATTTTTTTGTTTGTGCTTTGGTGGTTTGGGAGTACACATAGTCTCTATGGGGATGAGGTTTTGGGGTGATGACAGGAGGAGAGAAGCTGTAGAAGATGTACTAATGACACTTGATTTTGTTTGCGTTCTTAGAAAAATGTCATGAGTAAATTACTCAAAGCTTACACCACATAGTTGACATCTTATGTCAGAATGTAATGTTGTATTGTAACGCATGCCATAAGGTAATTAGGCATAAACTGTCCTGTGACATTTTATCTGTGCTGAAACAACACACTAGACATTATGCTAAATGATCTATTAGTTTGTGTGCTTATTTTTCCTTAGCCTCTTTTCCCATTCATAGTAAAAAAAAAAAAGAGTGAATCCCACAGCTGTGACTTTATGTTAGAAAGTCAGTAAATAAATGTAAAATATATAAAATAATACATTTAGCAACTACCACGTACCCTTTTAGAGAGGCTGCCTACGTCCATTTCCTAATTCAGTGATACAAAGTAAACAGCTGTGCTGCAGAATAGAACTACATTATTGCAATAGTAAATGTTTGGGTCTCAAATGTGTTTTCTTTGTAGTAAAGTCCTCCAAGCTTTGATGAATACACATGCAATAATTTAAAATCTGGCTAAATTGTATTTGTATAGATTTTTATTCAGAATTTCCAGACGGTGACAGAAAATTAATCAGTGAACAAACAGCCATAGCTGCATTAAAGGCTTAGATCACTGACAACATTAGATGTGGCACTTTAATGGCTCATATGGTGTTCAGTCAGTGAAGTCCCTTTGAGTACCTTTCTTAGCAGTGGTTGTTGACCATGGGAAAAGTGTTACCCTTTCATTTTCCTTAGGTGATTCAAGGATTTGAGCTGTTGACCTACCAATCATAACTGCGTACTTTTCATCCTTTAGGCCATGCTACCTGCAAATTGTATAACAAGCTGTAATTTCTCCTTCTTAGCTGCATTCATGTCCATCCCCCTCAGCAAGTGCTTCATCCTGCCATCACAACACTTTCATCTTACCTGCAGGGCTAAATCAATGAATCAAGTGAAAAGATGACAGGTGGGGAGGGACTGACATCATGAAGAAAACCAAGAATGAGAGGTTAATCCTCACAGTCTAGTATTATTTCATATCTGCTATAGCCGATGGTCAAGGAAACCCAGTCACCCTTTCTCTTAAGGCCATCTTCAAATGCATGTTGCAGCTAGCTAGGGCCTGCCATTGAAGGTCATTCAGCTGATACCTTTACACATATTTGTCTCCTGCTGTCAATAACTCTAGTACGGTTCTTTTATCTATCTTGAAATTCATCACTTCAACATGCACTCTGTTTTACTCATTGTATTTGGCATTTAACATGTGTGTTCTTATCCAAAACGTAATATGTATCAGTTTGACTCAGCGTACATTTCTAATTTACCCCTTCCTGTTCCTTCCGAAACATTTCATATCAATTTATGCCTGCTTTTTTGTTAAAAAAAAAAAAAACACTTATCATGTCAGTTTTTTTTTTCTTATTTCCTCTTCACCACTTATATTATAACTAAATTTGTGAGATAGAAATTTAAGTAATTTAATCATCAGGAAATTAAACTGGAGTATTTTATTATTATTATTATTTGTGAAATAATGACAGAGCACAGAAATGGATACTTAAATGGGTGTTTAAGTCAAAAATCTGTAGAAACTGACACAGTTCAATCAGCATTGCTTTATTCCTACCAAATAACTGGGTCAGTCTCTAACCAGCTGGCACTTGCTGCAAATGATTATCTAAGGTAGCTTGATACATATGGTGTGGGAATGTGAACAGTGCAAAGGATTTGGGTTCATGTTTTCCAGTAAGCTGGATCTGCATTCAGGCATATTCAGTTCAGTGCTCTTGCAGAATGACTAAATAGCACTAATTTGCAGGCTGTGGTTTAGTTTCCACATATACTACAATGCTGTGAAAAAGTGTTTGCCCCTTTTCTTTTCTTTTCTTTTCTTTTCTTTTCTTTTCTTTTCTTTCATATTTGTCACACTTACCTGTTTCAGATCATCAACCTAATTTTAATTTTAGAGGAAAATGACCTGGGTAAATACAAAATGCATTTTTTAAATGATTATTTCAATTATTACAGGAAAAAAAGCTATCCAAACATATCTGGCTCTATGTGGCCCCTTGTTAAATCATGACTTAACTGTGGTTAACCTTTTTATTTTATTTTTTTGGAAGGCTAAGCTCAGTTTCACTAACCACACCCACACCTTAATACCAGCAGACCTGTTGAATCAAGAAACCACTTAAATAGGACCCGGCTGAGAAACAAAGTCATCAACATCTATCAGTCTGGAAAAGGTTACAAGGCCATATTTAAGGCTTGGGACTCCAGTGAACCATGGTGAAAATCATTATCCATAAGAAGAAAAAACTTGGAACAGTGGTGAAGCTTCCCAGGAGTGGCCAGCCTACCAAAATTATTCCAAGAGCGCATCAATGACTGATCCAGGAGGTCACAAAAGAACCCAGAACAACATCTAAAGAACTGCAGGCCTTACTTGCCTCAGTTAAGGTCAGACTTCATGATTAAACATTAAGAAAGAAACTGGGCAAAAATGGCATCCATGGGAGAGTTCTGAGGCAAAAACCACTGCTGACCAAAAAAAAGAACACAAAGGCTCTTCTCATTTGCCAAAAAACATCTTGATGATCCCTAAGACTTTTGGGAAAATAATGTGTGAACTGACAAGACAAAAGCTGAACTTTTTGGAAGGTTTGAGTCCTATTATATCTGGCATAAAACTAACATAGCTTTTCAAAAAAAGAACCAACAGTCAAACATGGTGGTGGTAGTGTGATGGTCTGGGACTGCTTTGCTGCTTCAAGACCTGGACGACTTGCCGTAAACCATGAATTCTGCGCTCTACCAGAAAATCCTGAAGGAGAATATCCGACCATCAATTCATGCCCTGAAGCTCAAGAACACTCGGATTATTCAGCAGGATAATAATCTGAAGCACTCTGAATGTCCATCTCTGAATGGCTCAAAAAACAAACAAACAAAAAGAAGGTTGAAATTAATCATTGTCTAATATTAAAATTTGTTTGATGATCTGCAGAAATGCAAGATATCAGGAAAGGGAAAAATAATTTTCACAGCACTGTATGCTGATTGTTGATGTACAGCAAAGTTCAATTGTGATTAAACCTTTTTGTTGGACTTGTGCTGTGTGTTTTAATTTAATTGTCTAAATTAATGATTCAGTTATAAATAAAAACTGACATTTGGTGGTGTTTGCTCATTAGTTGGGGCTCACAGGGCTGATTTAATGGAACAGAGTTCCCTGCTTTCAGTCTGACGTGAGATTAATTTTTTTTTTTTTAATTTTATCAGTATTGTTTGATGATCTCTACTCATGAGTGAATATCCATATTTGCATATTGCTATTACTGCTCCACCCCAACTCCTATCTGCGATGGTTATCCACGCTGTGTACCCTGGATGGTGTTTGCATATACTTCACTTCCACTGGAGGTGTGATGTTTTCTAAAATTCTCTGCATGTTGCTATGTACTTCATGATGATGTGCTTTACTGCAACAGCAGGACGGATCCCTAAGAACAGACTTGTATTTCCACTTCAGACTATATGTGTGTGAGCGTATATTAATGTCTTCAATAACAACATGTCCCAGAGGGCAACATTTTTGCAAGTATACTAAAATCAGATCAAATGGAAGTACTAATAAATGATACAAAATGTTTACCATGACTGTAATTTAGTTCCAGCTGGTTTGGGCATTTTTTTACTTATAAAATGATCTCTCTGTTTGTTATAATGGAGAGCACTACAAGACTCTGACATCGAGTCATTGCACACAAATAGGAGGAGTGAAATAAAGACACATAGGACATGCCAACTTTCAAGAAGATCACCCAGGAAGATCAAATGGTTTAGAACAAGAACTAGAAAGTGTGTAGATCTCTAAAAATACAGTAGTTTCTAATCTGGCTTTATTTTGACATCACAGCCCTGCTGCATGTTGTACAGCTGTAGTTTCTTCACTATTTCTTTAAATAGTTAACACATTTTGCACCAACATTTATAAAGAAGTGCCCATCCAAATGTACAATGCTTAGAGTAATGCCTGTCCCATTAGGCTACCACAACCCTCTTATCTGCTGTTATGGATGATTATACACAGTTTAGAGATCATGGTCAAGTAAGGGTTATAGTGTCTGTCCAATTTTAATTTTTAATTTAATGTTTTAATTTTTAATTTTCTTATGTTATTAATTGTTCTTAATGTTTTTATTAGGCCCGAGCCTCCCGAAGGGATCGGCGAGGAGCCTATTGTATTCGCTCGCGCGAAAAACGAAAAAGGGTCAAAGTCGAGCGCGAAGCGCTCGACTTTGACAACGGACCCCTTAAACAAGGTAGGCCAGGTCGAACGCTTCTCGAAAACGTATATATGGGGGTGAATGGAGCAGCCCATAATTGAAATCGTTAGCATCATCAGCTAGCTTGCGCGATGAAATTGGGTCAATGACGAGCGCAACGCGCTCGTCATTGACAATGGACCTCACGAAAACGTGGGCCGCGTCGAGACGTTTCCGAAAACATATATATGAAGGTGACTGGATTGGCGCATTATTGGAATCGTTAGAATTGTTCATTATTATTCTTCTTCTTCTTATTCTTTCTGACGAAACGATCGCTAATTTGACCCCCTGAACATATACGAAAACTCACCAATTTTTCCATGCAAGCCAGGTCTGGCGAAAAATTTTGTTTTTTATTGGCGTCATTAAAAAACTCAAAAAAGTGGCGAAACGGTGCCCCCTAGAAATTTGAAATTTCGCATTCCTATGGGAGGGGCAAAAAAAAAAGTAGTCTGCAGAACCACCAAAGTCGCGTCAGAAAAAGACCATATGAAGACCGACAAAAAATTACATTATGGAGGTGCCGCTTGACAAACAGGAAGTCGGCCATCTTGGACTGAACTTTGACCTTTGCCGATTCAACATTTTTGCACACCTTGTACTTGAATTAACTTGTCCTAGGGCATTAAACCGACTAGCACCAAAATCGCTCAGGAACATCTTCACAAGTGGGGCATCAAAAGTTGTGCGAGGTTTTATAGAATATTCAACGGTGTTGCCATGGCAACCGCATAAATTTGCCCTTCGTTTTTGCGTCTCGCCGCAAATTTGTTTCGCCATTCGTTCGCACAATCTTTGGCCGATCAGCCTCAAAATTTTATCACTTATGTACTGAACCAGCCTGAACCCACAATTAGGGAATCTAGTTTCTAGTTGCAATAGCGCCCCCTACAGAAGCAAACAAATGTTTGTATGGAGGTCCAGAATTTTAGTTTCACTGAAATGCATGAAAATTTGTGTCAACATTCTTGCCCGCATCCTGATCAAAAAAGCCAATGACAACCATGCTCTATTTTCTACCACGTTGCCATGGCGGAGCTCGAAATGCCCCATTTTATCCCTATGGGAAAAAGCGAAAAATCCCCCATACTAAAGTTTCTGCTTAGTTTGCCCGAAATACATGAAATTTGGTACACAGATTGCTGATGTCAGCCTGATCAAAAAAGTCAATCACACCTATGTCATATTTTGGACGCTGTTCCCATGACGATGCCAAAACTGCCCCATTTTATCCCTATGGGAAAAAATGTGAAATTTCTGCGATGGAAAAATGACCCTTGCTTTCTCAAAAAGGCATACAAATGCCTGAAATTTGGTACACGCATTCTTCATATCTCCCTGAACAAAAAACCTACAGGTTAAAATGATATAATATGTAAGACGTTGCCATGGCAAAGTCCAGAAAATGGCATCTTTTTCCTTGAGTTAGCCAATTCATCCATTTCAAAATTTCACACATAGCACTTAAAAAAACGGCAAAAACTGGCACGGACGGAAAAGCACGGTTCAAATCGGCACCAGCACTTGGGTGGCGGCCGGCGAGGGCCTATTATCGCTGCTTGCAGCTTTAATTTATTTTTATTTTATTATTTTATTTATTTATTTATTTATATATTTTTATTTTTATTTAGTATAGTCCTTGGGGTTACAGATCTTGTACAGCACTTTGGTCAACGTCGTTGTTTTAAATGTGCTTTATAAATAAACTTGACTTGACTTGACTTGACTTGAAATGCAACAGATATGCTCTTGATAATCCTCCTGTAGCTTCCACTACAGATCATGATTCATAGTATTGCAATTTCAAATGAAACAGGAATCAGTCATGCTTGCATTGTGTGTAGGTAGAAAGATATCTATATGAAAAAATAAGTGACAAATAAAAAATTTTTATATAAGAAATATTTTTTTTTAAGCTTATTTGTTGGGAGGTGGAACAGTGCTCCTTTTCTTTGTGTCTGTTTTATTGTTATTAGTTTCAACCCACACGCTGCAGTTGAACACTGTTAAATCTTAACTGCTGGTTGCTGTATGTATTTTACGTCATTCGATTTCATTCAAATGATGGAAATGATAAGTACCTTAACAATTTGTATTCAGGTATATTATCATAAATCATACCTTTGCCTCAAGATGAGAGGAAATATCTATAGTAGCTGTAGTGCTACTAACTGGTCTTCAAGCTAAACTCAAGTTCATTTCATTCTTATTTTTTTACTTCTTTTAGACTGTGACTTTCTTGGGATTTTGTTTTGTTTGTTTGTTTGTTTGTTTGTGTGTTTGTTTTTGGCAGTGGGGTGTTGACTGTTCATTTTGTTTCTTTTCTGCAAGCTATATTTGGGTCATTCATCCTGAACTATAACAGAAATTGTTTTGGAAGGCACACAAATGGCATATTTTGTGGTCGAGTTTGGGAGACTTTTTTCAAGTAGTAGAGTCAAAAAGCTTCTTTTCTTTGTCCTAGTTCTCAGTAATTATGTCTTCCAGATGCCCTGAGTAGAACCCATAATTTGTACTACTCATTTCACACTTGAGGAGAATATGGTACAAGTGCAAGAGCTCCTTAAGGATATTCCCTTTATCTGAACACAGACACAATTCAATTCAAATCAGTTTTGTTTATATAGGCCCAAATCACAACAACATTTGCTTGCAACAGGTGCTTTATATTGTAAGATAAAGACGCTTCAATAATACAGAGTAAACTCCAGCAATCAGACGACCCCCTATGAGCAAGCACTTGGCGACAGTGAGAAAGAAAAACTCCCTTTTAACAGGAAGAAACCTCCAGCAGAACCAAGCTTAAGGAGAGGCAGTCAGCTACTGTGACCGGTTGGGGGTGAGGGTAGGGAGGCAGGACAAAAGACACTGCGGAAGAGAGCCAGAGATTAATAATAACTAGTGGTTAAATGCAGTGTAGTGTATGAACATGAGAAAGTGAAAAAAGGTGAATGAAGAAGAAACACTCGGTGCATCATGGGAGCCCCCCAGCAGCCTAGGCCTATTGCAGCATAACTATAGGAGTGTTCAGGGTCACTTGATCCAGCCCTAGCTATGAGCCTTATCAAAAAGGAAAGTTTTAAGCCTAATCTTAGGGTGTCTGTCTCCTGAATCCAAACTGGGAGCTGATTCCACAGAAGAGGGACCTGAAAACTAAAGGCTCTGCCTCCTATTCTACTTTTAGAAACTCTAGGAACCACATGTAAGCCTGCTGTGTGAGAGTGAAGGTCTCTACTGGGGGGATATGGTACTATGAGGTCTTTAAGATAAGATGGGGCCTGATTACTGAAGGCCTCGTATGTAAGGAGGAGGATTATAAATTTGATTCTGAATTTAACAGGGAGCCAATGAAGAGAAGCCAATATTTCTTTCTATTCCCTGTCAGTACTCTCGCTGCAGCATTTTGGATCAACTGAAGGCTTTTGAGAGAGCTTTTAGGACAACATGATAGTAATGAATTACAATAGTGCAGCCTAGAAGTAATAAATGCATGTGTTGTTACAGGCAAGTGGAGTGATGTGCAAACAGAGCCAGAGTTGAAGTGTAGACATGTATCAGTTCAGTTAACAGAAATGGTATCTTTGATAACCATGAGATTGGAAGTTTGCTCCCTTCTTGGTCAGTTTTAGAAATAGATATGAATTCCTGCACAGCTGTAAAATATATATGAAAATATGTCAAAAGCCTGTAAAAATCCTTGGCTAAAATTTTAGAGATTGTTAAAAAAAAATCTACATTTCAGCCAAAGCAGTCACTGTGATTGTGGCATTCTCCTGCAAACTCTCATGAGACAGAAATCAGGGCCGTGGGTTATGTACGACACTTAAAATTTGGTATCACATTCATTAGCTAAATTGGCACTCTGATATGCTACAATATCTCCACCAATTTGTTTATAATATTAGGGTTCACACTGTGTCTCTGGAAGTTGTTAGCAGCCTGGTGGAAGGCATACCACCTGCTGAGGTAAAGATGTTTTGTAGTGTGAAATTTCTAGGAGGGGTGCTAATTTGCTCTTGCATCTGCCCACATGAAGCAGAAAATAATTCTACTTTTTTTATGAGTGCTAAATTAGTAGTAGGCAGGAATATGGAACCAAAGGAGACATATGTTAGTAATGCAGAAATTATTACGTAAACGTAGTAGTAATAGAGTAGAGTTTATACAAGGTTGCCGTAACTGAAATATTTCAAAGTGGTGTCACGAGCATATTTGACAGGGTTTTTTGTGTGCCTGTGTGTCTTTTTTGTTGTTGTTGTTTTTTTTTGTCTTTTATCAGTTGTCTTTTTTATTTATTTATTGTTTTTTGGTTTTTTGCAGTGGGAGTGAAGAAAACATAAAAAACAGTAACTGATGCTTTATTGGCTCTGTTTGCCTTTTAGATTTGTCTGGGTCCATCTCGTGTTTCCTGTTGCATTTCTTTTTGTCCTCATATACCCCCTCCATCACTTCAGATCTAGCTGCCAGTCAGCCCTTCTGATTTTCAAAGGCTCCGGAGCATGAAACAGAGACTCTGAGCATTGGCCAGATTTTCATTCTGTGATCTTCCCTCCTCACTTCCCTCTGTCTCAGTAAGCCTCTCAGTTTTTGTCTCGTTCTGTTTTCCTGATAGTCAGCAAGGCAGACAGGCATTCAACAGGCAACGACTGAATCCTGGTACAGAATTCTTTCTCATTCCCTGGACGTCAAATATGGTCATTTTGTCAAAGCCGCTAGCATCTCTCCTTTGGCACACACGCACTGACACACCAAACACAGCAATTTTGAACAGTGAAAACAAGCACACCAGTTTTAAAGACAGAGTAGTGGTATAAATGAAGAGACTACCAACCAAGAGAAGAAACTTTGTTTTTGCACTTTGTGTTCTGTTGTTTGCTCTCATTCTTCATTAGCTTCGGTTTAAGCACCAAGACTACCTGGATATGTTTAATATGATATCACGGATCCATACACGATGAGCTAAGAGTGACAGCTAAATCTGGTTCCACTCAGAATGTGTAAAAAAAAAGGCTTTTAAAAATGTGTTTAATCATAATAATCAGCAGGAAATGACCAAGTTTTAAAAAAAGGCCGGGATAAGGAAATAAGCATGATGAAGAAATGAGGGTGGCATCTCAGCTAGGAAGAGAAAACTGTTTACCAGTTAAAAGTCGTGTTTTGTTTTGCCATCCATCCCCACCAGTGTCCTCGCATTGTGGACTTTTTGGCAAATTTTAAAAAGATTACATTTTTACCCCTTTTGCTCCCACCAGGCTGGAGAGATAATTCCCATGGCCCCCATGGATGGGGGTGATGTTCTAAACAAGGAGACACTGATAGAAAAGTGTGTTTTGTTGTATGCTATTAGTCAGGATTTCATGCATATGAATAACGCCATCATCTTTGTTGAAACCTGCCGGTTTGACACCTTATTCTGTTTGAATTTACTGCCAACTATTTTGCTGGTCATCAGTTGTTAACTCTGGGGGGGCATGAAAACAGGCGTCTGAAAACAGACATCAAATGTCCGGAGAGACGTCGCTGCCTATCTTTCTGTGTGTTTTGCTACGAGCAAGGCCCACATCATGACAAGCTCTATCTTTCAGTGCACTGAGTGAGCTAACCTGCAGAAGGAAGATAAAGAAAAAAATGGGTTCAATTTCTTCCATCTGAGAAAGTGTGCTTGTTAGAGCAGAGAATCCATTCCCGTTCATTTCTTTGGGACCTTTGATCTGGGATTACACAGGAAGCTCTAAGATGAGAGCTCTACGTTTGGCCTGGGAGAGATCATGATATAGCAGCCTGAGGTGGTCATGGCCTCTGAAGTGAAAACTGCTGTTGAGTCTGCTGTGAGCCAAGCTGCCACGCTCGTAAGTGGATTATTACATGATTGCCAATGCTCATCAGTAGAGAACAAGAATAGACGGTTAAAAAAAAAAGTCTTAGTCCAAACTGCCCGTAGTACAAATCAATCTAAGAAGAAAAAAAAAAAAAATATCTCTGGACTTGGACTCTCTGAAACCTGGCAGTTTATATGAATAAGTGCTCACAAAGTGTAATAGTGTCTTATCATTGTTTGTCAACTTTTGGCATTTTATTGTGATATCACAATTGGAATATGACATATTAGTAAAGTCCTGAGTTAGATTCAAGTAATTGAGTTTAGCTCAATTTATTGCTCGGTTCATTGCAGTTTACTGCAGAGGTGGGCCAAATGTCCCTCCCAGTCCCAGTTTCTTATATGGCTCCTTGGGAAAATTAATTGCCCACGCCTGATCTACTGTATGAAACCAGATATATCCTGGACTCCACAATTGTCAAAAATGTCCCACTATTCAAGAGAATCACAAAGACTATAATAAAGCACAAAGGGCTTATTATAATTATTGTGCAAGCACACTTATGTCATCAGTGTCACTCTGTGGTTTAACAAATGTGTCTATTTAGCCAGCACTTTTATAATTTTTTTCTTCTGCTGAAAGCTTCCTAAGGTGATAATAACTATCATAATCTTTTCACATCCTTGCTTTGCTTATTTTTAGAAGAAAAACAGTAAGCATCGGATCAGACTCCATACATGACCAAATATACCTACTGACTATATGTCTATGTCTCCCAGAAATAACTTCCATATAATAAAACTGCAATTACTCACGACTCATGGTTTAACCACGGTCCCTGTGTTGATTTAAATGCGTACACACAATTCGTTTTTGTAAATGCTGAGAGAGCAAACATATTACAGTTTATGCTTCAAAATTATTATATATCTAACCATGAACACAGGGTAAACTCAGTCAACCTTTTGACTAAACAACATTAGCATGGACATATTGTTAACACTGAGAAGGCAATATGGGAGAAAGTACACAGAGTACCACAGTACAACAGATGCAGTACACTGACAGTCTCTTTTGATGAGACAATTTTGGATCAGTATTTTGCAACTTTTAAATCCATTCATATGTTTTCTAATTATGTAAAGTTTGGTCAAAAAAAGTTCCTGGAAGGAACCTATAAAAAAAATAAAAAATCACAAACCTTAGCTGATTTAAATTTTGTTCATTCTGCATTGTGTTTGCCTGTCACCAACCCTTTAATACCAAAGTTACTTTTTTTTTTTTTTTTGCTTTGCTTTGCTTCAACAATGGGGCAACAGATCAATAGCTCAAATGGCTCCACTCTACAGTTAAAACGTTTATACACCTGTTACCTTTCTGCCTCATTCACATTCCCTCACTCTCTTTGTTCCCTCCCCTTTAAAGTCCTCTCTGTGTTTTCATGTTGTGATTTTAACATTATAAATGGCTTCTCTGGCAGAGCTTAGATTAGATTTGTTTCTATGAGATTCATTCCAGCCCTAACTCTGGTCTCAGTGCTCATGTGGCTTGTTTTCTTGATGAATGCCCCCTGCTCTGTCAACAGTCATTTGCAAGATCTCTTCTCATAAACTCGTCCACAGGGGGAGGCCAAAATCCTCCCTACTGAATCCATACTTCACGCTCTGTGAGCCCCACCCTTTGCTAAAGTCATTCCGTCGTTAACAAACAAAACATGCATATCTGAATTCTGAATAATTATAATAATAATAAGGTATTATTAAAAAAAAACAAACTGTTCAATCTCATGAGACAGCTCATGTATAGCCACAAGGTTTCAGTGTATAGAGTCAGCGTGGGTGATTGGGTTTTGATTGATATGTTTGCGCTTTTCCTTGGGGACCAGAAAGAGGAGTATTTAATGCCTATTGCTTCATATAGACTAAAGTATTGATCGCCCTGGCCTCCATCTTGCCTCTGTCACACACTCATAGGCCTGACAGCTCCCATTGCTTCAATAAAATGTCATTACTTCTCTGTTAGTGGACGTCATTTTTATATCTGACAGTGTCATTTGCTCTGTCCTTGTTCACATTTGCTTGAGCTAAAAGAAGCATATTTTGTATTTTTATCATTGACAACAAATTCCCTGAAGTATCCAAGCCAACAATAAATGTATCCTGCTAACAAGTACTGGCCTTGTAAGCACAGCTTTATACAGCTTTTGTTCCACAGAACTCCACTGTTAACCAAAAGCTATTAAAAAGACATTGAAGAGCCATACTGCTGCAGCTGGTGAAACAGGCTTTTACTGCAGTGAACATGGCCTGTGCAGTTTATTCTGTTATTGAGGTTTCAGTCTGTACCTCTAGTGACAGGAAGATATCACTTAGCATGCTGAAGGACACAGCTCTGCTTACATAGGTGAGAGAAAATCCTAAATCCATTGTACTTGCTTGTTATGATGTCTGAAGTATTTAAGAAGAACAGGCTTTTATTATGACTCTGATCCAACAGCATTGCCTTGTTCTAGACTATCTTAAGTGGGACTAATTCCTAAGGCATTGTGGGTAAATTAATAACATTAAACTTGAAAGACGACCAACTAAGCAACAGCTTCAAGCTGTAAGCTAAGCTATTTAGTGCAGCAGGAGTGGGGGATTTGTGGATGTTTTAATGAAACAAGTCAGCTACAAGTGTGACGACTTCAAAGAAAATAAGCAAACATACTCCTAAGAGCGAATATCTCTCTGTAGTATCCCTGTTTGGTATTGTTTTAGACCATTAAAATTATTCTGTGTTTGCTACTTACTCCAACTGGCTTAAAGAGAGAATGATAAAATTTAAATAGGCCTGTTTCTGGGCTAACTTTTCATAGGTCAAATTTATAACATTATCAGTTCCAGGGTCCTAAAACTGAAGCAGCTAAAAAGAGTTCTTATGAGTTTTTTTTTTTTTTTTTCATTTAGACCTGGGTGTTTTCTACTGCCAGGTCTGTAGGTCTAATTTGCTGGTGACATCAAACAAAAGAAGCTGAACAACAGATTGAAAAAAAGAAAGAATAGCATAGAAAAAGGCTGCTCAACCAGGACAGTGTTTGCAAACTGTAAATTGAGGCATGTTGTCCTCTTTTTGACAGCTGTCAGGCAGGTATGATTGACAGGAACACAGTTCACAGCACAGAGAGCAGTACTGGGGTAAAAAACTATGCTTAAAATCATTTTTGTGCATGTGCACGTGCTTTAAATGAGCAAACCTGTGACTGATTTGATTCTCTTTAGGAAACCTGATTTTCATGTTAAGTATGTCAATGCACAGTTAAACATAATTACGTTCACTGTAATTTTGACAAGTTTTAACTCTCTCTCTGTATCAGGTTGCATTTTATTGGTCTTTTTTAATAGTAGCATACAGCGTCTGCACTGCTTTCACACCATTAAGTAAGCATCAGGCTTTGAAATCGTCGGTGCAACAAACTTATGATGGATGTGAGCTACGACAAAGAAACAAAAGTGGGGAGGAAAGGAAGAAAAGAAAAGACAAGGACTACAAAAAGCTCACAGATAGTTAAAAAAAAAAAAAATGCACCACGGTCTGTTCCTGGCACCATAGCAACTAGCAGTCAATGTCATTACATCTTGTTCAAACACAAATCCAATGTACACAACAAAGAGGCAATTCTATGGTCTGCCTGCTTTAACGTTCCCTTAAGACAGATAAAGAATTCAGACCTTAAGGTGAGAAATGGCAACTTTGACGAACCACACAGGGGTAAAATGATAGCCCATTTCACTGAGCTGAAAAAAAGATAAGCATGTGTTTGTGGCCACCGAGGTGTGATTCAATCAAACTCACAGAGCATAAAACATCTAAAAGATGACAATGTCGTTTAATTTTATTGAAAGAAAAAACAGTTCAGAGTGATTCAGTGCGAGGTGGCCTGAGGTGAAGCTGTGCTGCTGAGTGAAATGATAGCTTTTATAAGAAAATGAGTTATACTTACATTAGACAAATGTAAACCTTTTGTCAAATAACTGTTGGTTTATCCCTTTTACGGTCACGCTGGTCACAGTGTCAATCTGAAAAATAGCCAGTAATTACACACAGCAAGAAGAGGTGAATGTTTGAAAAAGCATAAATAACTAATCCCACTTAATTCCCCAGGGAGAGGTTTGCCTTTTTTTTTTTCTTCTCTGCTAAACTAATGAGTTGATTACATTGTAGTTCTGGTGTCAGTCATTCTTCAGCAGTTGCACATGAGTGATATAAATTGTGCAATGTTTTATATATATATATTTTTTTTTTTCTTTGTCTAATGATTCAGGTTTCTCTTAATAAGAATCAGCAGTTTTAACAGCTTTGCAATAGTTATGAAGACAAAGTGGGAAGGGTGATCAGAATGCTTCAGTCAGTGGTCTGAAAATTGTGCAGATGGTGGCATTTGTCAGATCATAATCAAAAAAATGGATCATGGGCATGGTTTAAACCTTTTGAGACCTGGGCTGATTTTTCAAACATGCACTTGGAAAAAAAAGTCTCGAAGGCGACAAACCCTCTGTGAATAAGAGATATTTCTGAGAATTTTTGAAATACTCTAAATCTCCTTGTTCTTATCACCAGGACAGAGTGCTGTATATATAGACTGTATATAAAAGATGGTTGCAGGTCAACAGCGCCTGTCATCTGTTGTTTAGTGAAGTGTTTTTAACACAGCATGTTTTAAAACTAACTTACCAAGTGAGAGGTGTATCAGACTATAAAGCCAAAGGACCTTTGCAAAAATCCCTCCAACCAGAGTTCATTATGTTGTTAATAAATATATAAAAAAATAATACCAGTTTAAGTGATTTCTTTGTTGACTGAACAGAAAAAAGGAATCTGACATAGCACGTAACTTTTTTTTAAAGTATAAGATACTTAATAAATCAAAACAGTATAAGATTCTTATCACTGTAACATGTTAAAAACATTAAATTAAAAATTATTCACGTTATAGTATTAGAATTCCTGCTGTGGCTACTGAGATTTTTACATAATGAAAATAATATACAATTGAGCATCATAAAACCACTAAGCCTACACTGCAGATATGTAAAATGCAATAGAATACACATAAACACCAAACTGCACATATGGCTCAATAATTTACACCAAAACACCTTAGTAACTTAGTAATTTTGATTACACATCCAGATTTCTTTGCATATAAATTTCATAACTTAGCATTCACTTAGCTCTGTCAGACACAGCTTTTATCAGTTAACTGCAAAAAAATATTGTCCTAGACAAGAGATTTTACTTTTTGAATCACTCCATTGCTGGTCTTCTACAAAACGGCAAGAAAAACATTACTTTACAAACAGCAGAACATTTGTCTAAGGCCAAGATGACTGGTTATAAAATGTTAATTCTGTAACTACTAACTTTGACATTCTTTCAACCTGCTAGTGACTCCCAGCAGCGTGTGCTCGACTCAGTCACATCATAGCCAGCATAGATAGACTCACCAGGCTGTTCTGATAGCTAAGTTAACTAATGTTAAATGCCAAAGTAAACTAAATACATAATGTGACGCTGGTGGAAATTATGTTACATACTAGCAGAATTTAGTTATTTATCATTACATTTAATTGTTTTTAACTGCTCCACTGATCGCTCTCTTGCGTTTTTTTTTCTAGCCTTCCTCTTTTTTCTTTATTTCAGTCCCAGAAGGATAACTCCTTTTCATATTCATTGACTGGCATCAGGTTTACTTAAAAAAAGAATAAATGCCATTTCCAGTGGGAGCGACTGGATTCAGGTGGGGGCTCCTTCGAGAGGTCAGGTCTCTCCGACTATCATTGCACACTTCACACATTGCCACCATTGCTATACTTTGATGTTTGCCAGCCCATAGAATGCCTCCTACTGGCCTCAGGTCCCAAACAGTTGCCTACCTTGCCTGGTGGCATACAGTGCCTCTGCTTTTGCATTGGCTTTCATTTTAAGACCAGGAAGCTGTTTGCATGTTTTACAGTCAATAGGAGAGATTTGGTAAAAAAAATAATAACAGATATGGTTTCCATAATTAAAAATAATTCCCCCCATCTTAGGGAAAGCACTTTTGAAAGTACAGGAACTTATTGGAAACTAGCATGGTTCAATCATTAAGATCAGGGAACATCAAATTTATGTGCTGTTCATTTGTTTCGCATGCCATACAAGACAGTGTCAGATGTATTTTTTCAGCTCTTCCAAGAATGGTGACACTATTTTCCACTGATTGGTAAATAGATAGTGGTTTTGTATTTATTTATTTGTTTTAGCAAACCTGCAAGAAATAATTAAGTCTGCAGGAAAGCTTAAGAGGTAAGAGGTAGACTACCTGCATGACAGCTAATACCCAGGGTTAAACCTAAAGTTAACTCTCCGAGCCCAAACATGGGACATTTAGCTTTTCAAAATGGCTTCACTGTGTTGGTTACTTCTCCTATCATAATTTACATTAGGGAGCTTAAATCTGAAATGAATGCAGATATTGTTGCATGAAGTATTTGTGTCTATTCTTGTGGCAGAGGACCTGAAAGAGAAGTTAGATTTTGTGCATGTCCAGTAAGTGGTGCAACGGGTGGTCAGAATCTATTAATTATCCATAGCTATTCACCACAGCCACAAGGATTTAGATGACAACTGCTGATGGAGGACTCCAAACAGTGTGTTGAGTCAAACTAGTTTAAACCAGCAACAACACTGACAAATTCCCTCTGCTGGCAGTTCAATATTCAGTCTGCAGAAATGTTCATTCTCAGTAACCTGTCCAGGATTACACCACTTTTTAGTTACAACTAGTTTGTTTGTTTTATTAATTTTATTCTAATCCTTTAGATCAAGTTATTTGTATTATTTTTGAAATAACAGCTGCATTAAGGTTGGGGATAAATAGTTCCAGACTTTAAATAACAGCAGACTGTTTACTAACCTGGTGTTTCATAAAATGAAAGTTTTTAATATGAATGTGCATTTGTGCGCTGTGATGGACTAGCAATATGTGCAGAGTGTACACTGCATGCAAGTTGCAAACTTTTTGTTTTGTTTTGTTTTGTTTTGTTTTGTTTTGTTTTGTTTTGTTTTGTTTTGTTTTGTTTTGTTTTCAAACTGATCTACCAGAATTCAGTTTTATTTTCACTCTCTACCTGTACCTACACACAATAGAGCATCCACACATCTCATGTAGTCTGAAGAGATATTGACAAAGGTCATTTCATTCTCCATTCCAGGCAGTCCTAGCTCTTCTCTGCTTCTCCCTCCAAACATGATTGCATTCCAGTCACTTTTTTAATGTTTCACCACTGTTGGGGAAAACTTGCCATTAACCACAGAGCAGGACAGGCTTGTGCTGCTACCTCCAAGTATCTTTATTAGTTTGCTCAAATAAGGAGTGACACCAGGGAGGTCACCTATCAACAAGTGAAACACAGGCCAGACCAAGATAGTAACACTGAGGTGAACCCCATAGAGTATGAAGAAATAAAGGTCTAATATGGTTGCGATGTCCCTAGGCCAAAGCCATCTGGCAGACTGAGAGTGATAGCTTTGCTAAGGCAATCATACATCACTTTTCACCTGTATCAAACCAATTGGCTGGCCTTCTATGGACAGATGCTCCCTTGCACAGTCTTTGACACATTGATGGATAATGGATAGGCATAACCTCCATATGGCAGATATGGAGCAGATTTAGATGATCTAATCCTAAATCCGTTTTCAACCCTCACCAAATGACTTGGAGAGCATGTCATATACACATGATAATCCATGCACAGACTAGTGAGAAGAAAGTAGCAAACATAATCCTTCAGAGCCTGTCTCTGAATTTTCTGCAACTATAAAGATCCCAGCTGTCAAGTGGGCTATTATTCTAATCAACCCCAACTTTGCCGAGGTAAAAAGCTGATTGGTTGTAATGATAGCTGCTTTATCATGATAGCAAAGTTCTCTTGTGAAATCTGCATGCTGATAAAGCTGCACTTGAGCTGTATCACACTTTGACTGCATGCTGCTGAATGTATTATCATAGGGGACAGACAACAGAGATAAACACATAAAGAGGAGCTGTTTTCATCTCTAAGAATTCACATAAATTATAGCTGTGCAGCTGGGTTAGTGTTTGTTAACATACATTTATATGATTGACTCAAGCAAAGCTTGGTTTCGCATTCTAAACATTTCTCAATAACAGCAACAGTTGTGTGGCCAAATAGAGTAATAAAGAGCTTGGGGATAAACCATAATATTAAGAGCTTAGCATTCAGTCATTCTTCTTCATTAGGACTGCGTGGGTGTGGTTTGACTGACAGTGGCAGCAATGTAAGTAAACTCTACTGCTGTCATCAAATTTAGTAGTCAAATGTTATTAAACTCTAAGGGGTGCACACAAGTATGAGTCATATTTTTCTAAATCAGTCTAGCCCTGTTTGAAACAAAATAATTATAATAAAAACAAAAGTATAGAAATTATTAATGTGTAATAACTGAAGTTTCCGGGGGGAAAAGCTTGTTTTGTGAAGAAAAGAATTAAAAAGTGATGCAGATAACAGGCGTTCACAACCCTTAAAGCAAAGAATCATGAATATTGTTTACATTTCTGAGATGGTTGCTTTTTTAATATTTGTGCATGACACTAAATTTTGGAGTGATTTTAAGTCTCTTAATTTTTTTTTCCCATTTTTGGCCACAGCAGCTTTTCTATCAAGTGAAGACAGACAGGAAATGGGAGAAAGATGCAGGGGAAGACACGTGGGAAAATCGGTGACAGGCTGGGACTTGAACCTGCGCCACAACGCAGCAGAGGAATGTGGTCGCCTACTCCACCACTGAGCCACGGGCGCCCTAGTTTATTTGTTTTTAATGTTATTCTTAGCCTTAGTCTTATTATATTAATAAGATATATTCTTGTTTAATTCATTTTACTTTGTTTTATCTTTATCAATGGACAATTTAGTTGGGGAGCAAATATAGAAAACATGCAGCAGTGAAAGGCTGTGAATTCAGTTTCAACTCATCTGAAGTGGGTGATCAGCCTCGACCGCCGTCTGTTTAATACATTATAAAGTAAAGAGAGCCATGCAATATTTATTTACTTCAGGGAATTGAGCAACTTGAGCTCATCTCCTCTTTTGAAATAGAACATTTGATTAGTGGGTCTTAAATTTCATAAGCAAAATCACCATCCAAAGTGGTACTGCAGTGTCATAATAGAAAAACAAATTGCCACAACTGTTTGGCCTTTCAAAGGAGTGTTTTCCTTTGATAATGCAAAGTGAATACCCTAAATGAAAATGACTGATTAGAGAATGCTTACCATCTTGTGTGCATTATGAGTGTTGTGTCACCAAGGTGGACTGTTTCTATTAACCCTTACCTGTGCCATAAACAGGTCAGCTCTCTAGGGAGGTGATTATTCTCTAGCCTGGTTAATGGTCCTTACTGACAGCACTTAATGAAAATTAATGACCAGCTTTAGGACACTGTGCACACAAACAAGAAGGCTACTTCCTTCGTCAATGTGTATTTATTGCCATTGTTTAACTACCATTCATTGTGAGGAAAATGATGATCTATATTATTACACAAAAATATACATCATGAGGATTCATTTGAAGCCCTGAATTGCTGCCCATGCTGTTTTGTTTTGTTTTTTTTTCTCACAATGGTGATGAACACAGGACTATCTCTATTTAGGAGATGCCTATGCTTAATACAAGGGCCTAGAATATAGGGACATTTAATACACTTCATTAGGTTTCTATTATATTTTGCTTTGGGTGATAAGGCTGAAATGAGCAGTCAGATTTGCCTGTTTCTGTCAGTGATACGCAGACAGCAAGATGACATGATTAAGGGGTCATTTGGTTAATTGCACAATACTGCCTGTATGTTGCATTCTTGGAAATGAAATAGGTGCCAGGGGCTTAGTAATTCATGCGAGTCACATCATGAAAAACAAGCTGAGCAAGTTATCAATGCTTTTAGTCTCTTGTTTTTGTCCTCTGTCCACTGCCTGTAATGCAAATGATTTAAAATGTACATGAAGACATTATGCGTTAGTGTGCATGCTATCTACCGTGTTTCACAGAGTGAGTGTAGAGATGGCACACAGGAAGAAAGAGGGGGGTGTTGGGAACAACAGCAACTCAGCCACAAAGTTGGAGGCCACATGAAATCACAGGGTGTGGTCGGCAGATGCTGAGGGGCACAGTGCACAGGGGTCACCAACTTTCTGAGGAGTCAGAACCTTCAGACCGGCTCAAGAACAGTGTGCAGGGATCATCATGGAATGGGTTACTATGGCCGAGCAGCTGCATCCAACCCTTACATCGCCAAGCACAATGTGAAGCATCAGATGCAGTGGTGTAAAGCACGCCACCACTGGACTCTAGAGCAGTGGAGATGTGTTCTCTCAACTGATGAATCATGCTCTTATGTCTGGCAATCCAACGGACGAGTGTGGGTTAGGCGCCTGCCAGGAGAATGGTACTGGAACCTTCCCAGAAGAGTTGAAGCTGTTATAGCTGCAGAGGGTAGGCCAACATCATATTAAACCCAACTGATTAAGAATGGGATGTAACTCAAGTTCATATGCATGTTAAAGCAGATAAGCAAATACTTTTGGCAACATAGTGTAATTTAACATGCCACCTGGGCAAAAGGTACAGAGGTTGTAGGAGCATATTTGTGTGACATTCACAACGTAATCAAAAGGCATTAACAACAAAATTAAATTTAATTCACATGCAAGTCTGTGAATAAAGTGGTCAAAGGCCATGGCGGGAGCCTACAGATTTGCCCACCCATCCCTCACTGCATCCTCATCTGTATGAAACCAGCCGTCTGCTGCTATCCACTCCGTCTCATGTGTTCCAGCCCCTTTAATCTCTGTCGTTCACACAATCTGCCCTTCTGTCCGACCTCCAACCTTCATTCCCATTTTATCCTTCTGACACCCCATTGTTTCCATTCATTCCTCTGATTCTCCTCGGTCTGAGCCAACCCTGTGGCAAGACTGCCACCTCTGGTCAAGCCATTATTTTCATTTTGCCATTGTCTTCCTGTGTGTCTGACGATGGAGTTCTCCGTATCCCCTGGAGTGTCTTGAAAAGCACCCAACCAACAGTGTAATGAAGCTAGACTGCCATCTACTGCCCAATGGAATTTTACCTCTGTCTCATGGTTCTGACCTCTTGCAGCAAAGACGGAACAACATTGCCATCTACTGCGGCTGCAGACTGAATTTGTCAGTTAATTTCACTTCAGCATGGCCCTTTTTTTGTGTTACATATCTTTTTTGTAAATGTTTGTGAGAGCTTTAAAGATCTTTATCTTGCTGTTTAATATAATTGCACTTGCATTATCTATTTTTAAAGTGAACCAGCTGAGGGTAGAAGGAACTAATTTGGTCATGACTGTATAATTCTCACCCCTTTCCTCTTTGTTATTTTCTGTCAACAGCACAAAATGTGTTGATGTCCTCATCCATTTGTGCGATGCAAAATAGGCGAGATTAGAGTAAATGCTTTGTCTGGTTTGACATGACACTGTTGCATGGGGCAGAATACACTGTCATTACACCAGGATCCATCAATTATTGTTTATTGTGGCTTTTAGGTGCATGATGCATTATCCTGGAGAGAATCATAAATGTCAAATAATAAAATAATAACTGTCAAATTCTTGCACATGCTCGATAGCTCATAGAATGCCTCGTTGTGATTAAGCTCTAAGGAAGGCTGTGTCAGTTATATTTTTGATACATTGTTACTATGCAGAAGTTTTTGTGTTCATCTTCCATCGCAATGATAAACCTCAGTTTTCATTCACAGTTCCACCTGAAGCCTCTGAGGTTTACCTTCAGCAAAATACACCAACACAATGACCCTGATCTACCTTCTGTATCTAATGTATTGAATTTTGTTCCCCTGTTCAGCCCACACAAGTGTAGACACTGCACCTGCACAACAATATACGTACAAGTGATTCAGCTGTTTCATAGGAAAGTCACTTAAGACTGATTTCAACATGTTGCCATGGAGCATATTTTACTGACATTTCCATTATGACTGGTAGCACTGTAAACTCAGGCTTTACCTTTCTACCTCTTTACCTGCACTTTTGCACTGTAAAGATTTAACGCGTCATTATAATTAATCTGACATTCTTTTTCTTCCTAAAAAGCACCATGAAGGAACAGCCAAACTTCAGGGAGCACAGAGGGACAGCCAGATTCAAGCAATGATTGCCAGTATTATTACTACTTCAATTAAACCAAAATTCCAGCCTTCACCCATTTTGAGTGCAACAATTTTGTGACCCCTGATTCAATTTCCTACTAATTGGGCACATTTTGTAGCAGGTGTGGATAGCAGGAGTTCTAGTGTTGTCACTGCACTACAATTTAGACTTTGACACACTATATGGAAAAATATGCCACATGAGAAAATTGCAGCAACAGTGAGGGTAGATTTTTATTAAAAGATAACAATGGCATAAAACTGGAACAATGCTGTAGCATGAAAACAAGATACAATGCCGTGACTGAGTGAGTGATTGATTGTGTGAGAGAAAGCAGGGTTTTGTGGGCACTGCAGTGTGCATGTCAACTTGTCAGGTTAAGAGAGAGTGAGAAAGTGAGTGGTACTAGTGTACTGGTTTTTGTGCTGCGGCAAATAAGTATTGAAACTACTTCAAACATTCAGCATGGAAATATTCATATTTCTGATAACATTATAGAGTTTGAAAGGTGCATTTAAATAATCCGTGGGGGAGAATATCATATACACTTCCATATAAAGTGCACAGAAAAAGAAAAAAAAAACTTGCCCTGCTTTCCTGTTCTTCCTTTTCCTCAGTGGTATGGAACATGTGAAATGGGACACTCTTTACCCATTTTCACTGTGTTCTTCTCCCTAAAGTTATTAGTGGGGTTTTCACATTTGTTTATGAGTTGGTCTATTAATTAGGCTAAGATCAGTGTTCTGGTGATTGCTCCAGTTCCTGGGAATCAGCTATTATTAAGGGGTAGTGAAACCGGTTTGCATGACTTAGTCCTGAACAGTGACTGCCTGGGGCACAGGAGGGAGACTAGAAGAGTGGTTTTGGTAGTCAGTGATATTCTGGATGGATATATAGTATATTTAAGTAACATAGGTACAGGTGTTTTAAAATGTATATCAGTGGGATCCATTATTACCTTAAACTTTGTGTTTAGTTGTGTTTTTTGTTTATTTATGCTTTGATGACGCCTTCCCTGCTGATGCGAGAGTGCATGCTGGTGAAGATGGGAAGGCAGAAGTATTGGGGATTGAGTGGTAAAGGAAAGAGGAGGTGGCAGCTTGCTGTGAGGCTGCATTTTGTTTAGTTACACTTTAGTTTCCTTTTGTTAGGTTGAATTGCCTGAGGTTTTTTTTTTTTTTCTTCGCTTTCATTAAGGTTTTTCTTAATAAATGCTATTTTTTTTGTACATATTCATGCCTTAAGACCTGTTTCTTCAACATCCCTTTACAATTTTCTGGAGCCAAACAACAACAAATCCCAGTTTTATATGGTCTCAGCACAGCAGGACATTCACTGTGAAAATTGCATTCACAATTACAATTACAATGCTGTTTTTTACACAGAAACATTGGACAATAGAGACAGAAGAAAGTTAGGGATACTTTCCACAGTTATCCTCAAATGTTGCACACATCAGGTCACTCTGTTTTAGAAGTACTACCGGAAATACTCTTTGTGGTTTAGGGAAGGGCATGCAGGAGGAAACACACAAAGGCAAGTCAACTAGTTGTGAATGTACTTCTTTAAGGTGATTTCTAGAAGAAAAAAACTGCAGGCTGCAGTGCATGTGTTGAAAAAGTTGTTGTCCATGTTTAAGTCAATCCACCACTATATTATCAACTAAATTCTTCATTTGTTCCTGCTGTAATTCTTGCTGGAACTGTCACTTTTATGGAAACATACTGTGTGTATTTACTCTGTAACTATTTTGTTGTTCCACAATAAACTGGTTGACTTAAATGAGCTTTGGATAGCCACAGAATGCCCTGATAATTGACATTACGGGAATTTGTTTGATTCACTGTTTACAATGAAAAACAATTCGGGTTTATCAGACATTCATCACTAAATTTATTATGGTTTCCTACGTTATTGCACTTGTACTACAGATCTGAGTTAGTACCTGGTTTCCACAACCTTTCTTTTTTTTTCCCTCCTGTGTATGGTGTGTGTTTGTGGTTGTATTTGTGCTTTGCTGACAATGAGAGCAAAGGCGTCTTGGATCACCTCTGCAGTGATTTAGGGAATTGAATATTCAGTAAATGTCAGCAGCATTTACATTTTGATTGCTGTGCAGTTAAACCCTGCACAATCGAACACAATCATTTAATGTGCATTGTCACAGTACATGTGCCAGGGGTTCATTTTAGGATTTATTTAGTAATATCATGATGCTAGCAATGTGACATTTAAGCATCAATTTGTATTAATTAGCATTACTAAGTAAGAGTATTCATATTGTACAAGACTCGATATATGTCCCTATTCATACTTTGGCATTAAAAAAAGACAACTAATAAATATTTCCACTTTTGGCCACTCAAGGTTTATGGCTGTAGCTATTAATTTATATACAACAGATCACTGGCACATTTTTTTCCCCAAATGTATTATCTGTGTTCTGTATTATGGTTTGTTTGTTTTTTTGTTTGTTTTGTTCTCAACAATCATTCAATTTGTCATTATCGTTTTAAATGTTTACTCCCCTGTTGGATAATAATTTTGTTGGGAAGTAAGAGCCAAAAACCTTCAGTTTATTATAAAATCTGAGCAAACTCTGAGAGCAACAAAATTATTCTGCTTGCCTGCCGTCTGAAATTACACATGATTGAAGCACATCAAAAATCATCATAATGGTTGTGCAACTACTAAAAGTGACTTTAGTGGTCCAGAAACAGATATATTGTGACAAAATTACAATACGTGATTCCATATAACAGGTCTGAGGCTTGCACAATAATGCAAGTTCAACACACATAAAATTTATTTTCCTTATCCTCCTATACTTACCGTAACATCACCAATCAGGCTAAAAAAGTGGCATGAAAGTGTATCAAGTAAATCCAGGGTTTCCCAATCTATCTACATGTGCAATCACATGAAAGAGGGTGTGTTTGGAAAGGTCTACTTGCATCAGAGAGATGGTTTTACAATCAAAGATAAAAATAAACAAAGATGTTAAGCACATAGAAACAGCAACACAGCTACTGCAGCCAATAAGGCGGAAACTGGAAGACCATTATGACAGCAATAAAGTCAAATAAAGTATCTGAAGCCAGTAAAAATGCAGACTGTTTACATTAATAGACTTATCAGCAGTAAAACTCTGTCATTAAGACACAGAAGAGCCTAACAAATTACAATAAATTCATATTTGGATGTGCATAGACAGTTTTAGCCTTATTTTTTCTACGTGCAGCACCAGCAATTTTTAAAGCTCTAAGAGCAAGTATGTGAAATAAAGATAAAAAATATGATTCAAACGTAATCTCTACAACTAACAGGAAGAAATCAAAGAATAAGTTTGTTTCAAATAATTCATTTTTCTTACTGTTGGTCACTGGGAGAACTGATTGGTCACCAGTTAGGAACTGATTAGGCTGTGATTTCATATTTGCTGATCTCCAATCTTGAATATAACCTACTCCGGAGCAGCTTAGGCCTGCAGCATAAGTTACCATGGCATTGTACCTAGATAAGAAGTTTAAAGTTTTTTCAGTCGCCCACCTAACTAGAGTGTGAGAATCTGTACAGACTGCTCTTCATGAACTCTAATGTTTAACTTATGGGAGCATCAATATAGTACACTGTGGGGATGCAGTGCCGTGTGAAAGCATTTGCGCTCCTCCTGATTTCTTAGGGGGGTTTTTTTGTTTGTTTGTTTGTTTTTTTTGCCAAAAAAAGAACATTTTAATGTATTGAGTGCCTTTAATGTATTGAGGGTGTTAAGCTATCCAACCTACCTGGCCCTGTGGGGAAAAAACACATCATGAATTTAAATCATGGGTGGGAATTCAATTTCACTACCTACACTGAGTGAGGCCTGATTACTGCCAGACCTGCTGAATCAATAAATAAATTAAATAGAACCTGTCTGACAAAGTGAAGTTGTCTTAAAGATCTCAAAAAGTGACACATCATACCACAGTCTAACCTCCTCAGACCTTATGTCCTTAGTGTTCACAAAAAAAGTTAAACTGAAAGATGCTTTTTTTTTTTTTTCCTTGGTTCTCAGAAGGTTAACAGCTGAGAAGCAAAGTCACTGACATCAGTCTGGAAAGGGTTACAATGTTACTTCTAAAGCTTCAGGCCTCTAGCAAACCACAGTGAGAGCCATTATCGACAAATGGAGAAAACTCGGAACAGTGGTGAACCTTTCCAGGACTTGCTGGCCTAGCAAAATTATTCTTAAGAGTGCATTGATGAATCATCCAGGAGGTCACAAAAAGAAATGACAACAACATCTAAAGAACTGCAGGCTTCAGTTAAGGTCAATGTGCATGGTTCAGAAACAAGAAACTGACTGGGCAAAAATGGCATCCATGGGAGAGTTCCAAGGCAAAAACCACCACTGACCAAAGAGAGCTCAAAGACTTGTCTCATATTTGCCAAAAAAACCCCATCTTGATGATCCCCACGACTTTTTGGAAAATATTCTGTGGACTGACAAGACAAAAGCTGAACTTTTTGAAAGGTTTGAGTCACGTTTCATCTGGCATACAACTAACAGAGCATTTCATACAACAGTCAAACATGGTGGTGGCAGTGGGATGGTCTGGGGCTGCTTTGCTGCTTCAGGACCCGAAGCGGGCTAGTCAAAGTCCAGACTCAAATCCACTTGTTTTGGCATGACCTCAAACAGGCCGTTCAAGCTGGAAGAATTCTCCAGTGGTGCTGAATTAAAACAGTTCTGCAAAGAACAGTGGGCCAGCATTTCTCCACAGTGATATGAAAGACTCATTGCCAGTTATCACAAATGCTGGATTGCAGTTCTTGTTGCCAAGGGTGGTGCAACCAGTTAGGTTTAGTGGGCAATTACTTAAGCCAGGTAAGTGTCATGGTCCTGTGTCTGTGACCCCTTGTTTCTTAGGTTATGGTCTTTGGTAGTTATGTTACACTAATCGTTACTGTTTTTTTGATTTGTTATATTGTTTCATGAGTTCCCCTTACAGTATGTATTTCTAGTTAGTTCCTTAGCTCTCCCTGTGTTCCAGCCCAAAGTGTTTCCCCTCTGTGAGGAGTTTCTTTGGTTATTTTTCACAGTGTCTGTCTCTCGGTGTTGTGTCTCGTCTGCATCCTCTTTGTGTGGTGTCAGGTTTGCCTGTTTTATTTTGACATCCCCTGTCTCTTGTGCCTTGTGTTTTGATTTACTTCCCTGAGTCTCTTAGTGTCATTCTGTTCACTTGTTTGCCCCAGCTGTTTCCACTCACCCCTCGTTCCCTCTGTGTATTTATTGTCTCAGTTTTCTCCTTGTCAGATGTCAGAGTCTTGTTGCCTTTGTGGTATTGTTTTGTTCCTGTGCTCTCCGTGCTTTTGTATTCCTTAATTTCCTCCCTGTTCAGGTTTCCATTAGTTTTGTTATCTTCTTTTGGTTCATTTATTTTTTTGTTTAGCCACAATAAAGGCTTGGTTTGTTTCATACCTGCTCCTGCTCCTGCATTTGGGTCCTCAATTCCTCCACCAGCCACACGGCCTGCTTCCATACACACAAGGTTAGGAAAAAATTTTTTTTCCCTTTAATAAATGGAATAATCAATTAAAAATTGTATTTTGTATTTACTTGTTATCTTTGTCTAATATTAAAATTTGTTTCATGATCTGAGACATGTGACAAATATTCAAAAAATAAGAAATCAGCAAGGGGTGCATATTTTTTCAAAGCACTGTATATATATATATATATATATATATATATATATATATATATATATATATATATATATATACTGCATGACTGAATGTAGAGCTGAACACATCTTTAAAGTCTTACATCTGAGGTCTGTTACTCATACTTAAGCCATCTCTCACTGCACGTTATTCTGTCCCCCTAGAGGCATTCAGTCTCTTTGTTGCTCCATCTGAGTCAGAATCAAGCGTCTAATGATAGACATCTATAATCAGCTCTTGATTTGATGTTTAATTGTTTTTGTTCAGCTCAGTGGATATACACAGTGTTCCATTTTTGCAGGCATCTGTATTCTCAGCACATGTTTGGTTTAAAACACAGTCAATCTCTATTATTATTATTATTATTATTATTATTATTATTATTGTAATTATTGTTGTTGTTCTTATTGTTCTTATTGTTGTTGTCAGTCAGACAAAATGGTATCAAGCATTTCTTTGTTTGCTTGTTTTTTGGTTTTGTTTTTTAATGTGTTGCAACCACTAGAGGGCGCAAGTCTACCTTACTTCCATTTGCTTTCATTGACAATGTGGGGCAATGGCCTTAATGCACACTCCATCTTTGGACCCTTTTAATTGTGACCAACAGCACAGTAACTAAATTCCATATTTTCAACAGCTAGAGTTTTCTTAGAGGTGAGCTGTTACTCCACAATAAGTGATGGCAAGGACTTTTTTAAAATTTTTTATCTGTAAAGTAGTATAATAGCTGCACACTCAAGTGATGCATTTCTGCAGGGAAGCTGTGCATGTAACTGTTTGTTCATCAAACCTTCTCATGGTTAAGAATGTTTATAAATGTGGTGAAGTTGTTCCCCACAGCGGGTATCACTATTTTCCTCTAGGTGTTCTGCTTTTGAGACCTCTTGATATGATGAACCAAACCAGGTGCTTCATGTAAATGGTCACAAGATGGCTCTCTTTACCAGTAATTGTCTTACTCAACAGGACGATGTTAGAGCCATAACTTTAGATTCTGAAAACCTAGAAATAATCATTGTGCACCAGTTGTTGTTAATTTTGCTGCTGTGTGAATTTATTGCATTTAGTATTGATGAGCATTTATTATATTAGACATATCTCTTTTTGTTGTTGTTAATGTTTACACTTCCAAAATCTGCTCACTAGAGTGTGTGCTCAGTATATCAGGCATGAGCATGAAAACATTGTAATGCTTTCAGCATGGAGGTTGTGATCTTTTTCTTTCAATATGTTCCTTCCTTTCCTGTCTGTGCAAATCTCCAACCAAACATTATGCACTAATGCAACTGATCAAAAAACACTCAGGTTTCATGATAGGATATGTGACTATATATATATATATATATATATATATATATATATATATATATATATATAATATGTGTGTGTGTGTGTATGTATGCTCTTTTCTGTCTCCTGAATTGGTGATGGCCTGGTGATAATCTCCCACAGCCCATTAGTCAAAGCTTTTCTTTAGCTGATTAACACCAAAGAAGATGGCAGAAAGCTGGAGGGAGAACAGTAATTTGGTAAAAGAATGTGGCTGAGAGAGGGGAGGGGAGGAGACGGGAATAAAATGAAGGAAGTATAAATAGAAGCCTCATTACAGTTGTTTTTTTTGTTTTTTTTATTTATTTATGTAAGGATTAATAGGCAGCAGCTTCTTTGCCAGCTGAGTACAGAGGATTTTGGGAAACATGTAGCAGCGCTATAAATCTGAGGGACATGTGGGAAAAGTATCAATGGGAGAGTACTGTAAAAATTATGAGTGACTTATTGTAACATGTTCACATTTCCATTCCCAGTAAGGCATAAAGCAAATGGCACCATGAGCTTACTTTAACACACTCGCCCACAGTCTATCCTACTTCCCACCACCCCACCCCTCTTCCCCCTCCTCTGGACCCCATATTTTGGGGCCTGACTGTGAGTCTGTGGCGCCACACTTACAACTGACAGCTTAATACTGCAGCAGAAATTGGTTTTGTGGAGTGGGCAAAAACTAGATGGGATTTTAAAAGGCTGCTTTTAGGGGTGGGCTTTGCTGCACTGTCTTCCTCATCATCTGTCATATTTGCCTGTTTAATGATCTTTAATAACAGAGTAGGGCACAGCGCGCAGAGCGAGATACACTGCCAGCTATTGTGCCTTCATCTTCCTGATGATGACTTGAGGTAAATGTTATGACGCAGAGGAGTATTTCCACTCACAGGCAATATTCTTTCCAGCCAAGTTAACTGTCTGTCAAACAGATTCCAGTCAGGAATCAGCTTCTCACCACTAAAAGTATAGATTTTATTGGCCACTTCATATAATGGGTTCTGAGTTATTTCTGTGTCTTCTGTTTGTGTGTGTGCTACTGTAAAAGTGTTCATGTAAAACCTTTCAAGCCTAGTTTATCATCAACTGCACAGACTTCATGCTAAAAACAAAGCAGCACTGTCACGATAGAAGGCCCACCTCTTCAGAAAGCACAGCTGTTTTTACTGTATGTGATTGCACTAAAACGTGTGCATATGCAGATCTGATTCAGAATGCAATCTCCTCATATGCAGGTCTTTGAATAAAATATATGAATGTGCTTCTAAGAGAGCACATGTGAATTCATGCCCTTCAACACTCTTCAGCACAGTTGGCTCTTTCATTGCACACAGTTTGAGTCACAGAGCCGCACGAATGCTTTACTTTTCTCTTCACGATGTAGCCAGGAGCCAGAGCCTAGCTACAGTTGAAGCCCTTAATTATTACAAGTGAAGCCCGTGGGTGCATTAATCATATTACCTAAAGTGATCCAAGACTAGTCCTATCTTGTAAATAAATGCCGCTCTCCACAAGTCAGGAAGAGTGCAGACAGGTACAGCTTCCACATCGTATTGTCTTTGGCAGCAGGGCAGCTCTGTGCACAAAACCTTCTTTGTTTCACTCACAGAGATGGTACTTGAGTGGAAAGTGGGGTTTGTTCAGAAGCAGTAATGATGTAGTATCTGTGTTTTTCATCAATGTGAAATAATGTTGTGAGGGAAGCTTGTTGCTGATTTCCATCTTTACCATTAAAGCTACATGTTACGCTATTTATGTTCTCCCAGAGCTGCTTGCAGCCTCACAGCTCTACTTTTGTCTGTCACAGTTTGTTGAGATGGTCAGTTTCTAATGAGTAACTGTATCTGTATTCTCCCATATTCGCTGCTCTTCACTGGCTGCCTGTTAAACCCAGAATTGAATTTAAAATCTTTCTCCTCACATAGAAGGTCTTGAATAATAAGGCCACATCATATCTTACAGAACTCATAATATTGTATTGCCCCAATATGCTCTCAGACTGCAGGTTTACTCACGGTTCCTCGAGTTTGTAAAAGTAGAATGGGAGGAAGAGCTTTTAGGCTCTTCTTCTGTGGAAGCAGCTCCCAGTTTGGACCCTTTCTACTTTTAAGATTGCACTTAAAACTTTCCTTTTTGATAAATCTTATAGTTAGGGCTGTATCAGGTGACCCTGGCCCATCACTTAGTTATGTTGGAATAGGCCTAGGCTGCTGGGGGAGATTCCCATGATGCACTGAGCATCTCTTCTTCACTCACCTCTGTTTCATTCTCCATGTGTTTATACCCCACTGTAGCATTTAATTATCAGTGATTAATTTTAAATTCTGACTCTACCTCTGCTCTCTTCTCTTTCCCCTGATCCCCAACTGGTAGAGGAGGATTGCTGCCCCTCACTGAGAGTGGTTCTGCTGAAGGTTTCTTCCTGTTAAAAAGGAGTTTTTCCTTCCTATGTTGCCAAGTGCTTGCGAATGGGGGTTGCCTAATTGTTGGGGTTTTCTCTGTTTATTGTAGGGTATTTACCTTGCAATATAAAACAACTTGAGGCAACAGTTGTTGTGATGTGGAGGTATTTAAAGAAAACTGAATTGAACTAAACTGAATATGGATCACAAATGGTAAATGGACTAGTTCTTATATAGCGCTTTTCTATTCAAGCAGAGCACTCAAAGCGCTTACACAACACGTTTACATTTACCCATGCATACCCATTCGTACAAGCACTTCCATATTAGCTAAGCTAAGTGCTTTAATTATCTACCATTCACACTCCGACAGTTGCGTCGGAGAGCAACTTGGGGTTAAGTATCTTGCCCAAGGATACATGGGCATGTAGCCTGGAGTATCCAGGAATCGAACCACTGACCTTCCGATCAGTAGGTGACCTGCTCTACCTACTGAGCTACAGACACCCGCAAAAGCAAAAACAGGATTTGTTTTTGCTTTCTTTGCACAAGCAAAAAGCATGTAAAAATCAGCAACAGTTTTAAAATGAGACACAATAATTTAAACAAATTGAATATATTTCCCAATATGATAACATCAATATAAGAAAATTCTTTGATTTTAAGCTCTTTTTTTTCAGCAGTTTACACAAAGCATTAATTCCCCATTTACATGTTTTTGTTTGTTTTGTTTTTTCTTTTGTTTTCATGGAAGCAAAACAACTAAAAGGTTGAAGCTGTTGGGGTTTTTAAAAAGATAATACATAGACCTTTTTTTTAGGTACAACTTGCTATGACCACCTTTTTCAGAAATGCCTGAATTCTTCAGGGCACAGTTTCAACAAGGTCCTGGAAACATCCTACTGAGATTTTGATTCATTTGACCAGTCAGTATTTTTCTAATCTTCGATTGTTCAATTTTGGTGAGCCCACGTAAAAGCTAGCTTCTGTCTCCTTTTCTTAGCTGATGGAAGTGGCACCCGGTATGGTCTTCTGCTCCTTTAGCCCATCTGATGTGTTCAGAGATCCTCTTCTGCATACCTTGGTTGCAACGAGAGCAGTCTGGCCATTCTCTTCTGAGATCTGGCTCATTTTACTGCCACTCAGTAGATATTTTTTCTCTTTTTTGGACCATTCTCTGTAAACTCAGAGATGGATGTGTGGGAAAATCCCAGTAGATGAGCAGTTTCTAAAATACTTAGGACTAGTCCGTCAGGCACCGACAGCTTGTTCAAAGTCACTTAAATCACCTCCGTGATACTCGGGGTGAACTTCAGCAGATTATCTTGACCGTGGCTACATGCTTAAATGCACTGAGCTTCTGCCATGTGATTGGCAGATCAGATATTTGCATCAATGAGCAGTTGAATGGGTGTGAGTGTGAGCGTGGATAGGCCTGTGGCCACATATCGAAACAGATTGAAATTTGTGGGGAGAAAAAAAATCAGCAGGGCGTGGGGTGGAAGCCTGTTGATACATTGATTATTTATTGCTATTGTCAGTGCAGTGTTTAGAGAATAATTATGATTGAACTGAACAAGTTTGAAATATTAACTGCATTTACCAAAAAAAAATGCTTAAAATTAAATGTGTAAATTTGTGCAGCAGCCTATGTTTCATGATGTCATTTCCTCTTGCAGACATTTAGCCAAACATAATACAAAAGTTCTCATTTTTCATCTGGCAAGCTGTAACTTTGGTGCTCATTGGCATACATGAATCAAGGTAGATTTGTAACAGGGTCCAAGACCACCTTCCCACTTAATGTCATTTCTGCTGTCATAGAAGCATTAGTCCTGACAGCGAAAGTCCTTTTCTGATTGTATTGCTATTTGTACAATAGACATGGCTAAAATAAATGTGTTCTAGGTATATCAGCTGTGAACACGTCATTAACCATTTAGTGAAGGAGACAAACTTTGTCCACACATTGATAAAAAATTTATTCAAAGCAAGGGTATGTAGATCAGAGAGGGGGAAATCCCTCCCAGTAAATAACACCCCATATACTGTAGAATCTTTCCTTGTAATTAAAATCTATCTAATACTACTTTCTAACTTGTTACTTCACTGTCTGCTTGTTTTCAGTCTGCTCTTATTTTGACTGCTAAAGCTTTCTTTGTGGGAATGAAGAGTGAAGATCAAAGATGTGTTTAAAGGATGATTCACTGTATAATAATGAAAGCTCGTGCACCCGTCCTTTTGTACATTTAAAGGCAATGCTGAATGCAAGGAAAACCGATCCTCCTCTTTTCAACCAATTGAAACACAATGCAAATCTGCTCTCAGCTTCAGTGCAGTAAAATAAACTGTCAACACCAGGGAGTCTAGGCCCTGCAGCTGGTACATATTTTTATGGTGTACTTTAGTGTTCAATCTTTCCAAATTATTTATACATGTTGCCTCAATTCAGTCTGAGCTATTTTATCTTTCTGTTCTTCTTGCCAATAAATGTTACGGTCTGTGGGTTTTGTTGTGGGATTTTGGATTTTCTGGATACTGATATTTTGAGGAATCTTCTGCTCTTAGTTTTATATGTTGTTCGTTTGTGAATTCTCAATTATTCCTAGCATTTTGAGTTTTCAGTTCTTGTTATATTTTAGTAACATTTGCATTCGTTCACTCAGTGTTTTCTTTTTTTTTTTTTTTTTTTTTATATAAAGCCTGTCATGTCTGGCGGTGTTTGCAAGCAGAATTTTGATCTGAATGCACTGTTGTGCCAAACATATTTATTCTTGCAAGAAAAGCTCTATAGAGTCTCTATAAGCTTTTCTTGTTAATGTTTGTGTTTTTGTTTTGATTGTTTGTTTGTTTGTGTGTTTTATTTTATTTATTTATTTGTGTACTGTACATATACATTTAATTACAGTTGATAGGCTGAGGAGAAAAAAAAAAAAAAAAAAGGAGAGAGAAAGGGGAGAAAACAGAAAAAGAGGACAGAGCACCACTAAACTAACCAAAACAATTCAAATCCCGCAACTACAAAAAAAAGAAAAAAGACAACATACCAAAACAGAGCAAGCAATACCTGGAAAAATAACTATGTGGAAAAAGCACAACAAAATGAAGCATGATTGTATAAGAACAACAATTTTGTTATGTTGTGATTGCGTCAGTGTCTGTGTCATGGAATGCACTTACCAACGAGGGCAGAAAGCCGCCCACAAGGAGCCAGAGGCAGGCAGAGAAGGACCCAGGAAATCCGAGCCATCCGCAGCCCATCAAGAGCCACGAAAACCCGTGGCCGCACACTCCAGCGACAACCGCATACCCACCCCAGCAGAGGGGAGAGGGAGGTCCCAGATGGAGCCCCCCCCAGTCGAGGGGCAAGGGCCCCAGGAAATTCGAGGCATCAGGAAACCCCCCCCCCTCCAGAGGCCAGCCCCCCGTGCAGGCCAGCGCCAGGGCCCCAGGGCCCAGGTGCCCAAGAACCGCAGAGCTCAAAGCACCACCCGACTCCCACCCCGGGCGAGATGCAGGAAACCTGGGTGTGGGATGGACCACCCCACCCCACACCCTACCCAAATTATAAATGTTGAAGTGTATGGCTTCATGTTTGTGAATGCATGAAGTGTATAAGATGCAGTTAAAATTGAGGGGACAGCTGTGCCTCAAGCATCCGTCGGTGCTCGACCACACCATCCCCTCAAAGCCCTTAATGTCTAAAGTGCCATTAAAATTGAGGGGCTGACAGTAGACTGGACCAGAGTGGGGCCATCTCAGTAGTCCCCTCTCATCATCCCCATGCCTGCCCCCCAAGGTCCTATGTGTCACTCAGTGTTTTCTGTCTCACTTTTATTTCTCATTTCTTGTGTGTTCAGTTTTATTTCTTCCCCACTATACTTATTGTCGTCACTGTAATAGTTTACCCCAGCTGTCTCCACTTCCCTCGTTACGTTGTTCCCCTGCATGCCTGTTCCATTGTGTGTTTTCCTTGGTTTCCCGCAACTTTGTGTTTTGGACTTAAGTTTTGGACTGCCAGCCATAGTAAAGGCTTGTATTTTGTTTTGAACTTCACCTCTGTGTTCTGCATGGCTCCTAATCATGACAGAACAGCATATCCACTAAAAGGACCCAGCGGACATGGAGTTATATGAGCAGCAAAAGGTAGCTCTTTTTCTGTTGGAAAGAACATTTAAGCACTTTCAGACATGGCTCACACCAGACTACGAGCTCATCCTGCACCCGAGCCTGAGCCTCAGCGTGAACTAGAGCTGCAGAATTCTGAGAGTCCAGAGTATGAGCTGCAGGAACCTGACAGTCTTGAGTCCAAGGGTTCATCTCCTCCTGAGACCAAGCTTGAGGGTCCCAAGATGCCTGAACCTGGGCCCAAGCCTGAGGGTCTCAAGCTGCCTGAAACTGAGCATGGGAGTCCTGAGGTGCTTCAACCCAAGTCAATTCCACCTTTGTCCAGATGTGTCTGTCCAAGGCTCCGGTGCTGCTGGTGTCAGAGGTATCTCTCTGCCTCCATCCACATCGACCCCCCAGAGAGTCTCCTCCACTGTCAACCCCTGGAGGGGTCTCGTCTTCTTTGTCACCAGCCATGTTAGGTATCCCATCACCTACACCAACACTGGTCTCTAGAGGGACTCCTTTATTGCCAGCCCCAAAGGAACATCTGATGCTGGCCTCCATCCATGCCACCTGAGGGTCTCTGTCATTGGCCCCCTGCCCTAGCTACTAGAGGTGTCCCGTCACCTCCTCCACCGTCGACCTTGAGCTGTGTCACTGGAGGATCTCTGTCGCTGTGATTGTTTTGTTTTCACTGTTGGCCGATCAGCCAGCCTCCAGAGTTCCTCCATCTCCAATGCTGGTCTCCAGACCGGCCCCCTGAATTTCTCTGTCACCGCTGGCAGCCACCTGGCAGACCCCCTGAACTGTCTGCCATCTCTGCTAGGCCACCCAAGCAGTCCTCAGAACCGCTTCACAGCCTTGTTCTGTGGCCTGAACAAACTGCTGAACCGTGTTTGGACTTTTCTTCGGTAGTGTGTTTCCCTGTTCTGTGTTTCCCTGGGAATTCTAGTCTATTGGATCATTTGCTCATCTTGAGCTTTCCTTGTATTTTGCAAGTATCAGCAATAAAGGTGAGTTTTAAGTTTACATTAGTCACATTTCTGTACTTTTGTGCTGCATTTAGTAGTTCACAAACCAGTGGCTTTTATAACATTGGCTATGTCCAGCTTTTAGAATCTATGTGTAGGAATGACCTAAGGAACATATAGCTTTTCTGAAACCATTTTGTTTATTTGTTTATTATTTAATTCTTTATTTATTTTCCGCATAGTGAGTGTCATTTTTTGGCATCCAGATATCCTTAAGACATCTATAGTCGCTGTCGGTCACATTTTAAACTTTGCATGTGGCCACAGCTGCTCTTTGATACACCAAAGGCAAACGTAACACTCCTCATAAACATCTCTTTTTGTGAGAAAGGGAAAAAAAATCATACAGGGCTACAAACCACATTACTGTGGGAAAAGAAAAAAAAGTTTTGATTTCAATCAAGGGTAGCACCAAGCCACAAGTATAAATAAATGTATATAAATATATAATTCCGAGGATATTCCAAGTCATACCTTTTTGAAATGTTTAGCCTGATTCATTTATGACCTCAGTGGCCATGCATCTTAATAATACCAGTTAGAAAGGACAGAAATAACACACTGGCCTGGACCAATGACAGTCCGGTTCACATATGTCCAACTACAAGCCTTTCCATTTCATGCATGCATAACACGTGCACAGCAGTGAAGGTAAATAGCCTTGTGCACACAGCCACACACTAATTCATCATTACAGTGGAAGCTCTTTATTGTGAGTGAAGACTCAAAGGGGGTGTTGGCACCACAGAAACGTTTGTAACAACAAATCTATTCAGACACTTATATCACCTTCACCCAGCTGGACAATTTTAAGAACCTACCAAAAGAAAAGTGCCTAAAGCTAAAGCTAGCCAAAATTCAGAGACGGCTGCAAGCCAGCAGCCTCAGCATGAGCAAAGGAGCAAAGTAGTTATGAGGTTGGTTATGGAGACAAGTGAAAAAGAGAAGAGTCAATATACTGTTATCTGGTGAAGTCATAAAAATGGAGTGGTGGAGTGGTGGCCTAGGGGAGAAGAAGAGGGTTCCTCACTGAGAGGACCCTGGTTCAAATCCTCGGGCTGGCATCACTGTGGGTCCCTGAGCAAGCCCACCCCCCCCCCCAGGTTGCTCCCCGGGCGCCCTTTGGCTGCCCCCTGCTCTGTGCTGTGTGTACTACATACTCCATGTGTGTGATGGGTTAAATGCAGAGAATGAATTTCACTGCATGTATATGTATGTGACAAATAAAGCTCTTTCTTCTTCTTCTAAAAAATACTGGAAACGTATGTTTTTTTTGACTGTAAAAATTAAACTTCACACTGAAGAAAAATTAATTTTTGTTCATAAAAGCTATCAGTTATAGTAAATTGGTATTGGCAGGTCACACTTAAAAAAATATCGGAAACCAGAATCAGACAGGAAATTTTTCAGTCACTCCATGAATCACTCCTTGCTGAATGGACGAAGTTTGTTTTTGCAGCAACAAATAGAGGTCATACTGGTTGGATCCTATCCAAGCTGTCATAGGATTGCAACTGAAATACAAAATAAAAGCTTTTCACAAGGAAAGATGTGAATTTTATAACTATTTAAAACCAAAAAAAAGCTTTGTTTTCTCAAAGCTGCGTGAATGTGTACTCTGCTCATTATACTCGATACATACTGAAATGGTGAACAAAATCTATTACACGTATCAGATTTCACAAACAGCTTGCATTGTAATAGGTAGCTTTCTACCTTATGCAAGTTCACATTAGTGCTTGAAATTACAGCCAGAACCAGAAGAGAAAAAGGAAGAAAGCAGAATGCAAAAGCTGTACCGTGGAAGGTCTTCGCAGTTGGACTGACAGGCCTGTAACTCTCATAGCAGGCTGTGGGGATGACCTGAGCCGGCTGCATGCCAAATGCTGTGAAATAAGCAGGTTCAAGGTTACGCTCCTTGAACCTAATATGATAAGGTGAGGGGTCGGTAAAATGTTAGGAAGCCATTGTTTTCAGAAATTCCAATTATTTGGCTATTTAAGTCAGCTGGGGTTTGGACCCCCACCTCCTTTCCTGCACCAAGTGGTCTGCACACTATCATCACAGTAACCACATGTGTGCCAGAATGCTGGGAGAGTGGGGAAGGAAACACAATGATTAAAAAAAAAAAAAAAAAAATGAGGGCATGTTATAAAGGTAATGAAAGGGTGGCTGTGATATAACTTAGGTCTGAAACATAAATTATGAATTGCACAATGATTGTGTGATTGAATCTCTGTTATGAAAGACTGTGTGTGTGTGCGTGCAGTGAATTTGTCAAAATGCCTTCATGCAGAATTGTTCCCTTTTGCTCTCAGAAGAAAAGAAATCCAGAAATCGGATAATTTTTTTTTTCTTTTGCAGTCATTTCATGTTTTCTTTTGTTATTCTTTTGTGCTACTACAAAAAGCAGTTTTTTTCCTTTTAGCTACTTTCTTCTTACAGAAGGCATGAATAAGGCCTGTCTTTGGCTAAACATTAAGAACTCTCTAGTGAATCTATTATCTCCCCAAATGAGCAGTTTAAGATGCTAGCCTCTATCTGACCTGCTCTTGTCCTGAGTTCCATATGTACTGATAGACCACGAATACAAGCACTGAAAAAGCTTGTATGGGTCTGCTGGGATCCAGCTTTGAAACAGAAAGTTCACCGGAAAGACAGAACCAAATAACACTCAACTGCATTTACCAATGAAATCATCTGACATTTGACTTCTGATTGACTTCTTTGGCTCACATGAAAACATTCAGACTATGTTTCAATAACTCCTTCTTGCTTTAATACGGATCATTTCATGTGCAAATAGTCAGGGGAAGGCAGTAAATAAGCTGAAAAGACTGTGATTGGCATATACAGGTACAGCAGAACAGTCAGCATAAGAGCACATGAGTGCAGATCTACAGCAATCAGTGTTTATCAAAGACACCGGCCCTCCCACAGGATTCAACAGCAGGCCCCCATGGGTGCAACATCAACTCCTGTCCTGACTCCTCCTCTCCATGCTTCACTAACAGCTGCGCTCAGATTTCTGTATGATTCGGACCTTCCCAGACTGAATCTTGTCACATAGATAGCTTCCAGCCATGGGCTCATTTACAAATAATATATACGTAATAACTTTCAAGAAAAAAGTAGGAAAGGATCACTGCAAAAAAAAAAAAAAAAAAAAAAAAGGATTTCTGATGTGGAATATTATTTTAGGTCTGTTTCTTTAAGAAGAAGAAGAAGAAGAAAGAGCTTTATTTGTCACATACATTTACATGCAGTGAAATTCATTCTCTGCATTTAACCCATCACACACATGGAGTATGTAGTACACACAGCACAGCATGGAGCAGGGGGCAGCCAAAGGGCGCCCGGGGAGCAACCTGGGGGGGTGGGCTTGCTCAGGGACCCACAGTGATGCCAGCCCGAGGATTTGAACCAGGGTCCTCTCAGTGACGAACCCTCTTCTTCTCCCCTAGGCCACCACTCCAGGCACAGCCATCTTTCTTTTTTTTTAAAAAAAACTACAACTTCATGTAATTCCTGAGGCTACATAGCTACATTTTGAAGTGGGCCTCTTGTTGCAACCCTTCCACTATGTTTTTTGTTTTTTTTTAACTGTGGCTTTTGGACAGGCAGTTCCCTTACACCCCTCTTTTTTTTTTTTTTTTTTTTTTTTTTTAAAACTCTGCCAGTACCACAGAAACCTCCCCCTTCTATTTAGATGACTGCAGTTAATACAAACCAAAGAGCAAGATGCCTATGTATAGAATGAGTGTTTGAAAAAATTTAAAATTTCACACTTTCACAGGAAAATGAAAGCATATTCTGATAAATAAAATGATAAAAGCAGAATGACTCAAGCCTAATAAATCTTTTTTATAGTGCATATTTCTTTGTCATATCCTCTAATGATTATGTGCATTAGTTCCATTTTTTTTGTTGTTTAATTCATCCATAAAGTCATCTATCATATTACAATGACTCAGCCTGTGGTATGCAGTGCTCTTGAGAGGTGCTTTGCTGTGCTTTATCTTCTGCCAGTGTGATCAATTGTGGTGAGTTTGGCATTAGTCTTATCCATTGCTGTGAATGGATGAATGGAAAAGTGATCCTGCTGCATGTGTCAGATTGATTCAAATCAATACTGAATCTAAAGAAGGAATGCTCTCATTTTTTTTCACTTTTTGTGATTATAAAAAAAAATTTAAACTATGCACATCATGCAAGTGCAAGAATAACAGGAAAAAAATGAAAGAAAATGGCAGAAAAAAATATTTCAATGTGTATTAAGTTAGCTACATTGCTGCACCAACTATGGTTGGTTTTGCAGGTGAAAACCCTGCAGAAGATATTCATAAACAAATAATCATAATACAGGCACAATACAGGCTCAGAAAGTAAAAGATACAAGTCCTTTTTTTAGCACTGCACCTTATTTATTCAGCCTGGCTTCTGTTACACAAAGGAATTGTACAGAATAGCACAATATTAATGTAAATTAGGGCACAAGTTTGGAAACAGAAGGAAATGATAGACCCACCAAGAAGTTTCATGGCAATATTGTACATTTTAAAATTAAATGTAAAAACCCATTCATTAAAAAATAAAATAAAATAAATAAAAATATAATTTTGCCATGATCACATTTAATGATCACATGTAATCACAAACTAACCACTTTCAGTTTATACTATACTAACAAATTGCTGTGTTGGGCAAATAACTCAGCTGGACCACTGTTTCTTTTTTTTCTTTTTTTTTCTATTAACACCATGCACGTCAGAGTTGGCAAGCATTTCTAACTATTGCTGCTCTGGATCATAATTGGTCAGTTTATGTATTAAAATGCTGGACTCAATAAAATATGTTTATTCTATTTACTAATTTAAACAATATGAGCAGATGAACAGGCTCATTAAGCAAAGGTGAACCACAAGAGCACAGAAAACACAGTAGGATTAACAGCACGGAGGCAGGGAAATGGCAATAAATAAACTAGAGCTAGAAACAAAAGAAAACCAACCTTCAAAATAAAACAGGGAATAAAGCAAAGTGCACCAATACAGACATGAATGCTAACAATTAAAAAAGATATGTCAAACAAGGAAATACAAAGGGACAAAGGCCTAAATAGAGAAATGAGACAGACACACAGAGGACTACATGTACTAACAAATAATAGACAAGTTGCCAACCAAAATATAATAAATCATAAAATTTTTTTCATGAGAAACCATAAAGGAAAATGGCGAGAGACTCAGCATTACCAGAACAAAGACTCATGACTCATAATAGAATAATTAAATACAGGGTCCCAAAAACGTAACTAGAAACACCATATAGTAAAAACAGAGATCATAACAATGTCACAAGAAATCATTGTTATTAATCAGGTCTGTTACTGATTTAAATGTACTGACAACTCGTTCCTTTAATTTGTGCCTCCCCTCTCCTATGTCCTCCTTCCTGTTACCTGGAAATTCATCTCAATTTGCCATGTTGAAGAATGTCATAAAGTATCTGGAGGGCAGAGGAAAGAGGAGGCTTGCCAGAGTATATATAATAGAGGATATGTGTGTATCCTATGTTTTTCTTTTTTTTTTTCTCTCTTTCAACATGAAAGAGGCATGGCACACAGCTGGAATATACAAATCATAGTGAGAGGTGGACTCTCACCACCATAACATACGTTGTTATTAAAGATGACCAAATTTTCTGCCCTTCTCCACGTCTACTTGCATTTTTTTTTTTTAAAGTCTAATATCTTGTCACATTGTGCCATTTGGTAAATTTAATTAAAAGTGGTACTAAATTTAAAAAAAAAAAAGAAATTCATGAGCACTGTTGCACCTGAGATCATAAAACACAGCTGCAGTTGAGCTATAGCAAAACAATTTATGGTGCAGCTGTGCCAAATATCATATTTAATTAACATCATTTTAAATGAGGTTATGAAGCAAGGATTTTTTTTTTTTTTAACTGCCTGCTGCCTCAAGTAGCCTTCCTCACTCACATCTCTAGTGAGAGGGACTAAGATGCGAGGAAGAGTGGAACTGAGGATATGCAGTCTGAGAGAAGAGAAAGGCTGTTAGTGTTTGCTTTTTGGCATTAAAAATAATGTCATGTTTGGCAAAGATGGAAAAGTTAGTAGATTTAAAAAGACTAGACTGATGGAAACAGAGTTTTAATCTTAAACAAGGCACTTGTGTTGTACGTTATGCTGCTCTTTGTCAAAATAGTTGCTGACAAAAAAACTAACTTGGTAAAAATGTGCAGAATTAAGCATTCCTTTCATGTCTGATACAGGCACTGATTTCATTTTCTGAACATTTAAGATATTCGCTCACCACTTGCACAACATTTTCAGGGCAGGACAACAACTCAGTCAGTCATGCATGCAAAAACACAGCTGTAAAGGATTGGCAGAGACACACCACAGTGCTACAGACACACTCTGGATTTCTGTGAATGTTCATTATCCACGCTCCTCCTTAAGAGTCTCTGCAGGATGTAATTTTTGAATGCAATCCCACGGCACCCCACCCCTTCATCTGAATAATCTTTTCTGTATGTGATTCCACTTCTTGTAAGTGCAACTCTTTAGGGGGCATTTGCCACACAAGGGGGTGGCTGTCAGCGTCCCAACAGTCTGTGCACATTTGCTGGGAAAGCAAACATTTACTATAGGGAGCGAGGAGCTGTCAAGGGGTATCAGAGGGTGGGAATGGGGTAACTGAGAATGATGATGACTTTATCAGCAGCTTTCAGGTTGGTTGCTGTAACCAGAATGGATGGAAGTTGAAATGAAAAACAGACTGTGAGTGATACAGACAATAATTGAAAGAAAACAGAATAGAGGGAAGAGGGTGGCTTAGGTTGAGTAATGTAACAATTTAGTTATCAAAAGAAAATCAACAACAATTTCAAGCAGGATTTACTTACTTTACTCAGTTACAAACATGCCCTAAAAGCCTACAGTATAAACTCCTTACAGATTGTTTGGTGCTTGCATCAGATTTTTGCAGCGTGTGTGCAAATGGAATATCCATGTTGTACTGTTCCCAGAATTTTTAGTTTTACATTACTGGAAAGCCCTCACCCGGTGTCTGTTTCCACATTTTTGGTAGACTTTTGGCCCCAGTTGTTTTGACTTCTGCTTTGGGCAGAGTACCCGTGTTGGCGTGTGGTGAGAAAAATCAAAACACAATCAACAAGGACAAAATACTATGGAGTAGAAATATCATTATTCTGCTATCATTATTTATTTTATTTTATTAAATTTTTAATGCTGAGACACAGCAAATACATTGTAAAAAGAGTTGCTTCATAGACTTACTAATAATAAGTTTCATATTTTCTGTATAGTAATATTGGTTTTTTGCATGCCTTGTGCATATTTACAAGTTCAAATGAAGTAAATAAAAACAACATACTATGTGTAGATATTTCACTCAGATGTTTGTAGTAGTTTTGAGATTATATCAGGGCTTTTTCCTGTTGAATTATTAAACTGGACAGATACTGTAATAAGTGAGTCATTTGTAGGTTTGTTGTGTAACATCACATGAATCACTATGTCTCATGAGTCGCATGACTACAAAATGTTGCTCCAGTCCATGTGGCTGATACAGACATCATCATGCTACAGTACACGAACATTGTGGTGTAACAGTGATATATTTGTACTTAACTTGCAATCAGTGGCAATTGTTTAATTTACTTGTGTCACAGTCCATGACAAAATGTTTCCACTAAACAAAATTGTCCAAAATGAAAGTGTGTGCATTTGTGTAAATAAGGTGTATATTCTGACACCATCTCCACCAGTGACTGGATGGATGGATGGATGGATGGATGGATGGATGGATGGATGGATGGATGGATGGATGGATGGATGGATGATGGATGGATGGATGACGTCAGTTTACTGATCCACAGTACTAGGATCTAGAGTAATGACATTGGAATGGAGAAGTGTAGTCAGATGGTAACAAAGCGAGGGATGGTAATCAGAACTGAGGGGATTGCACTACCAGAAGGCAACATTGCAGACATTGAAGACAGCTACAAGTACCTTGGAATCCCACAGGCAAATGGGAACCATGAAGAGGCTGCTAGGAAAGCTGCAACAGCCAAGTACCTGCAGAGAATAAGGCAAGTCCTGAGGAGTCAGCTGAATGGGAAGAACAAGTTCCTACAAAACCTACACCCTGCTGGCCATCAGATACCTGCTGGGGTAATAAGCTGGCCAACGGAAGAGATAGATAGGTAACTGACATTAAGACAAGAAAGCTCCTTACAGGCATGGAGGGTTTCGACCCAAATCCAGCACCCTAAGACTGTACACTAAGCGGAAAGAAGTAGGCGGAGGACTAGTGAATGTCATAACCACTATCCTGGATGAAACAACAAAGATCGATAAATACATCAGGAAGATGGCCACAATGATCATATGCTTAGTGAGTACCTCAGGCAGCAGAAACTTGAGAGGAAAGAAAAGAAAAAAACAAAAAACAAAGACCAGGAACCATCATGGAAGGACAGGCCTCTGCACGGCATGTACCACCAGCAGATCGAAGAAGTGGCTGATACTGAAAAATCCTACCAATGACTGGACAAAGCCGGGCTGAAAAATAGCACAGAGACACTAATCATAGCAGAACAGGAACAAGCTCTAAGAACAAGACTAATAGAGGCTGCGGTGTACCACACCAGGCAAGACCCCAGGTGCAGGCTGTGCAGAGATGCCCCTGAGACAATCCAGCACATAACAGCAGGGTGCAAGATGCTAGCAGGCAGGGCATGCATGGAACACCATAATCAGGAACATCTGTGCCGAGTAAAGCCAGAAGACCGAGGTCAAAATGGGATATGCCCCCACAGGTGGATGAGGATGACCAAGCTAAGATCCTGTGGGACTTCCAGATAAAGAGAAACTGGTGGTGGCTAACCAACCAGACATAGTAGTGGTGGACTAGCAGAGGAAGAAAGCTGAAGTGAAAAACGTAGCAATACCAAGTGATGGCAACATCAAAAAGAAGAAACATGAGAAATTCTATAAATACCAAGGGCTGAGAGAAGAGCTAAAGAGGATGTGGAAGGTGAAGGTAACAGTTGTCCCTGTGATAATCAGAACACTCGGGGAATGACCCCCAAACTGGGAGAATGGCTCCAACAGATTCCAGGAACAACGTCCAACATCTCTGTCCAGAAGATTGCAGTCCTAGGAACAGCTAAGATACTTCACAGGACCCTCAAGCTCCCAGGCCACTGGTAGAGGACCCGAGCTTGGAGGACAAAGACCGACCACAGGGCGAGTGTGGAATTTTTTTTTATCACTCACTGGTAAGATCAAAACAATACTTTGGTGGGGAAAACGTGGCTTAAATTTAAAGTCTTGGTTAAACTTTGAAAAATCACAACAGGGATTGTTCAAAAGTTATAAAGTGATGTGCTTTCTCAATTTATTGCAAATCAACCTTCCTATATTTTTCATCTATATTCTTCGAAGTAAAAGTCATGACAGAAATGGAAGAAGGTAAATTTACAGAAAAGTGGCATATGTATGAAAATGGTATATTTATAACAGACAGAGGAGGTGCAATCTGGCACCATTTGGCAGATTTTTATTCTAAGCCACAGCTGCCTAGTTAATATATTTTCTTTCCCTTTTTTTTTTTTCAATTATTCTTCCTGTCAGCACATCAAACTGGCCTTGCCATCATCTACTTCAACTTTTCAACCCTCTTTATGTTGGTCTTTATGATTGGCTGTCACGTCTGTTAAAATCATTCCCTTTTCCACATCACTCTGTATGTACACAGAACTTTATAACTCTAGTCTTGAATATGGTTCCAAGTGTAGAGACAAATCACTAGATCTTATAACACATCCATATAATAAAAATGAATTTGTTTTCTCAATTTTAAAGTATGGTTATTTTTCTAGTTCACCACCTTTTGGGTCGACTGTGGCTCACGAGGTAGAATGAGTTGTCTAGCAATCAGAAGGTCAGTGGCTCAATTCCTGGCTCCCCCAGTCTACATCTGCCATGCTGAACCCTGACTTGACCCCAGTGTATCCATCAGTGTTAGACAAAGCCCCTAGGCATGGATGAAAGGGCTATATGAATGTGTGTGCAGTTGTGTGAATGAGGCTTGTAGTCGAAAGTGCTTTGAGTGCTTAATTTGAGTACAAGTACCATCCATTTCAGATTTACTTCTGTCCATCAAGCTGACTGTTAGACAAAAGATAAAGAAAGCTAATGTGCTAAGAAAGATAAAGCTAAAAATGAGAAAGGAAAATTGAGCATCTCTTCTAAAACTGAAAAACTGTGATATAAAGAGGCAATTACCAATTTTTTTTAATCAAATTTATTGCACATTTAAAACAAATATTCAAAAAGTTGATACAAGAAAATGTGCATGTTTCTCTCCCGATGTGTGGGTGCAACAAGTCGGGATACAGGGATACTAATTCTTTAGTCAGATGCCCCTAAATCACTGCAAAGGGCAATTTATGTTTGATTCATGAGAAGATTACAGAACACTCTCTGGTTCCCACAGAGGTGGATGTTTTTAGTTTGATGCCAGTTTCTATGTCTCCAATCTCCAATCACAACTTTCTTTTTCCTTAAGCTTGGCCAAAAGGGGGAGTAAATGCTACGTTTGAATCAGGGTTATTATAGTTAACGAAAACGAACGAAATAACGAAAACTGAAATTGAAAAAACATTGTCGTTAACTGAAATAAATAAAAACTATAATTAAAAGGAAAAAACGATAACTAATTAAAACTGAATTGTGAGTTTACAAAACTAACTAAAACTAACTGAAATTATCGATAAACTGACTTTCATTTTAAGCCTTGTGGATTGATATGAAATCATTGTTTCCGCTCTCCGAGTTTAAGCTGGGAGCGCCACAGGACAACTGTGTGAGTGCGCATGTGCGTGCGCTCACCGCGCTGGTCCGCAAAGTAATGGCTGCGGTCTGCCGAGAAAGCGGCAGAGTCCCGTATGGAGGTTCTTTGAGTACAAACACCTGCACACGACCACAAGGTAATTAACACACACAATCCAGCTACACAAGCATAAATGTGGACATGAGGTCGGCAACTTCTGTAGGTTGTGTACAGAGGCCGCAAAGACCCTGCAGGTTTAATTAGCGAGCATCTAACCAAGCTAGCTCTAAAACAGAAGCAGCTTCAGGTGGTGAGAACATCAGGATGCAGCTGGATTTGAGCTTTGACTCCTTCAAAGAGTTTGTTTTTGGTTTAACACCACATGTAGGTGTTATTAATCTGCTGCACTGATGCTGAAGTTTATTGTGGAGTTTATTGTAGAATTTATTGAGTTTGGGAGTTCATGTTTTTCTTTGTTTCTCCCTGTTGATGTTCATGTGTGTCCTTAATAATACACAAATTTAGCATGTCTTGTGAACAGTTGGTTGTTGACTATATTTCTGTAAACTGTATCTTTTGTCAAGTTTTCATTACACAATAGTCACTTTTGCGCCTTGAATCTTGCACCTGATCAGGTATGAAAATACTAAAACTAATACTGAAACTAACTGAAACTAACTAAAACTAAGCATGAAACCAAAAATAAAAACTAATAAAAACGAGAAAAACCTCTCTGAAAACTAATTAAAACTAACTGAATTAGAGAAAAAAAAGTAAAAACTAACTAAAACTAAACTATAATGTAAAATCCAAAACTATTATAACTCTGGTTTGAATTCATTCAGTTTGTTTCATGCATTTACACTTTTCATTTTACATTTATATTGTAAGGTAAAGCCCCTACAATAATTACAAAGAAAACCAAACGGTCAAAACGACCCCCTATGATCAAGCACTTGGCAACAGTGGGAAGGAAAAACTCCCTTTTAACAGGAAGAAACCTCCAGCAGAACCAGGCTCAGGGAGGGGCAGTCATCTGCAATGACCAGATTAAAAATAGAAGTAAAAACAACGGGATTGAAATGGTACAGCGTACACTTTAAGGATTCAGAATGTAAAACTTAAATGAAGGAAAACAAGGGTTGCATATTTCCGGTGGTACCCTAAAATGATCAGGGGAATATTTAAAGAAGTAAAGTGCGGGGTCCTACCCAATACACCACAGTTTAATCATATAAGCCTTATTAGAGATAATGCAACGGGCACCGAGATAAACATCAACAGCATCACATAACCTGGCACGGTGCCCTCATAGTCACAAAAACAAGCACCTGACAGATACAGTAGCTTCATTAAGGCTTTCAACAACTTGTTATTAGTAGAGTGATACGGCTACAGGAGAGAATTTATCTTGAAAAATCTGTCACATGGGCATGCATTGAGCATCTTCTTAAGTAACAGTCACAATTGCATCATTGCATGGGCATGCATGTGAATTTGCTTCTATCATCATATGGCAGGTACCTTATTTTTGGCATGTAGTGGTTTATGTAATCATTGGAAAATCATGTGAAAGGTCACATGCTGCTGACAGGGAAAGTGCTGAATTGGCAGTCACATAATCGCCATTACTGACAATCATAATTACTTGTTGAGGAGAAACTGCTGGTAGCTGAACTTGAGCTGAATTCTCTTCTTCCTCCTCTTCGTAATGTACGTTTATGATTAAACATAAGCCGTCTTTTTTGATTCTCTATGATTTTTGTCTTAATCTTCATTGAAATCAGCTAAGCATAAAGCAGGCTTTGGTTCCTTTGTGCAGCTTAAAACCAAATGAAACAGGAAGAGGGTTTTACTGTATGGAAATTGTTAAATGCATTGCCATTCAGAAAGCATGACCAATTATCATCATCGTAATTATCATTGTACTCATGTCATCATAAACAAGAAATAAGAATTGCTTTGGGTTAGGGTTACTTTATTATGTAGTCAGGTACTGTAATAGACACTGTGCTTTTACATATGTTTATAAAACTGATGAGTGGGAGAATTAACCCTATAGAGCGTGGGGTCAGCCAGCTAAGACTGACATTTGACATTTCATCTCAAAAGCAAGAGCTTAAAAATTGGGGTAGCATTTAAAAGACTTATGATGAAAATGGGAAAATAATATTCCAGCAGCAGTCAGCCTTACGTCAGTGTTTTCTTATTCACAAACAGATGATTTAGGTGGACTTCTGGAGAAGGGAAGACATGAATTAAAGTCTTTTTTTCTTTCTTTTTTTTTTATCCCCGTTCTACTTTTTTTTATCCCTCTGTCATTTTCGCTCTCTGTCTAGTGCTGGAGGGAGCCCAAACCCTTTAGAAAGCATCATATGCAGAGATGACTATTTGGGAGTTGAGAATACAACAAGCTGGTGATGGATTAAGAGATTTTAGATGTAATCTCAAAAGGGAAAAGCACTGTTAGTCATGGATATGCTGTCATGATCGTGATTAATGAAGACATAAGGAATTCATCTTACAGTTTTTTTTGTTTTTTTTGTTTTTTTTACAAACCAAACAGTTGTTTATAGTCCCTCCAATTATGTCACTGTGTGTAACTGTTATGTTCTCCACAAAAGAGTCACATCCAGTTTAGTTTTTGAGTGTTTGATATGTAGTATTGCGTCACAAATCTTGAGTATCCTTTATTATCATCATCCAGTTGTCTCAATTATCTCTTTATCTTTCACATATCACTGCTTGTGATCAGATAAAGTAATCGGATTTACTTGTTTTGACTTTTTTTTCTTTTTAGCTGAGCTGAACCTAGGGACACAGGATGCAGTGTAGAAACCAGACCATTTGGAGAGCTATTTGCAGCTCATTATATGTTCATTAGTGTTCACTAGACTCATCATGCTGTGCCCCAGAGGAAAATGAAAGATTCACAGAACTTTGGCAGATGTTAAATTTTAATCAGAGAAGTCTAGACTTACACATTGCAGGAGTCCTTAGCTTAAAGAGGAAAAGCTGGTTTGTACTGTTTAAATGTATTGTTAAATAGTGATAAACCACTAGAAGAACAATGTGTTGCACAAGTACGACTTTAAAACAGATAAATGGGGAAAAATAATTCCCAAAATATATACTTGTTTCCCTGTACATACACCATGCAGAGGAATATGGATATCCTTCCTCTGGGCATGTGATTATTTAAAGTCCACTGTATAACTGCTCTGCCATCTATGAATAATGTTTTGATCTCTACATTTTCCTAAGGGTTTGAATGTCATCATTAGTCACTGGCTTCTTTTGAGCTCTGCTTCATGCTTGGCAGGTAGAATACTGCTTGCCTGGTTTATAAACTTGATGCAACTACAGAAAAGTTTTATACTGTGCTTCAGAGAGCCTCATTTTGTTTCAAACATTTTACAGTAACTGTAAACTCTAAATAGTAACTGGAAGCAATTGAAAGCTGCACCACGCTTTAGAGTTTTTCATGTATCTCCGTTGCAATAAAAATATAAGCAACCATTTCTTCTTTACAAGGAAGAAATGGATGTAAACAGTGTAAAATTTCTAATGCAGCTTTTGCGTGTTAGAAAAGAAGATGTGTAAGAAAAAAAATAAACAAGCAAATAAGGTATAAGAAAATGACGGTAATGGTACATAAGCATCTAGAATGTTAATTAAATTTCAAACCTAAATTGTGCTTCCGTGTAATGCATATGCCTCCCTTTGATAGAACTTATTTCCCTTTGTATTGTCTTTCTGTCCAGGGTTGCACCATACAGATCAAGAATGACAGGTGATTGCATCCCACATAGAAGTCAGGATGAGGACCATTTCCCAGCTGTCCTTGGGGGGGAGATATCCTTCTCCCACAAGAGGCGTGACATGGCCAAGTGAAGGTGATGATGTTATGAATGAGGCTGGTTGGCGGCACAAGGTAAGGCTGCCTACTCTGTCACTCAAGGGAAGAGCTGACAGGGTGTATGCATAGACAAGGAGACGGGCCTTGGGAACGCAGGCAAGGTTAATCTGAGTGATATCTGGAATTGATAGACTAACCATACACAGAAAACAAGGAGTATAGGGTACCACAGGGTCTCACAAGAAACAATGTGGAATTCTAGCGATGCATGTGTACCTTTATGGCAAGTCCCTGACAGGTAACTGTGGCTATCAGCTTACAGATAATTGGCATGTGGAAGAGAAAGTAAGCAGGCAGATATCCCCATCAGTAAATCCTATTTTCTTTGATGTCTCACAGGAAAGTAGGCTTTAGTCACAGCTAGCAAGTTTGATCTGTTATGTCCTTTCGTTTCATAGATCCTCCTGGCAGGTCAGTTTATACGAGCTGAGCTGGTGTTGATGCCACAGCAGGCCAGCATTTTTCACCAGTCTGTCCTGAAGAACTGTGCCAGCAATGACAGTCAGCTGGACAAGAAGAGTCAGTCACTTCAGCAACCATTTCACATCTAAAACTGTATATTTAGGTTATACGGCAAGAAGAATTAGATGTCAAGACTCAGCACTGTCAAGCACTCAATTGGCAAACCTCTCTCCGCTGCCCCCACCCCCTACCCTCCTCTTCTCCTTACATGCCCAGGACTGGGGTCCTTTGAGGTTGGTTAGCAAATGCTGAATGGTTGGCACGTGTTGGGTGTGGTGGAGAGACGCTTGTCTGAAGCAAAAGATGCAGACAGAGCCTGATTCTGATGTACGGTGCCTGTGGCTGATGTAATTGAAGTGGGCAGAGTGAGGATGGGATGATCCCCAACCCCAATCCCCACCCCTCCCCTCCCCTCACAGACACACACTCATCTCCTCAGCACTCCATCCCTCTGCTAGAACTGCTGTGCAATAGAGCTGTCGAGTAGTGAGTCTACTAATGGAACACCCAGCTGGCTGGAGACTTCATCATGCCGCTGTGAATTATTCAGCTTCCAGAGGGCTCTCCTCAAATTATTTAAAAGCCCACTTTGGGATTCCAATGAACTAGAGCGGGTCTCAAAGAAATGCACAGAATTTGTCTTTTAGATTTCCATGAGTTTTACTATCAGGCCTCCAAGAGAGACAAACTGTTTATTCAAGCTTTTCAAAATGTTAGATTGCTGAGTAAGCAACAACTGGGTAGTGTTGCCTTATACACATCAGGTCACATGTATAAGGCACGACTTCCCTATAAGGCAAGTTTCACACTCTGTTGCTTTTGAACAGTATGTCAAAAATAACTCTAAATACTGATTCACTCTTCTACTCTTCATGCCTTTGGATTTGAATGATGTAAGAGTCTATGGGCAATGACAGCAAACAATCTTGATATACAGCCTTTAATAGTGAAATCTTTTCTCTAATCCAGAATGTGAGGCCCAGATTCATACTGTTGCAGAAGAAGGCCTCAATTCATCATGCTTTCAGGGTAGGTGTCCTGGCAAGATTCACTGATTGGAATTCCATGTCCATATACATCACACTCTGTCTTCATCCACTCAACAAAGAGTGGATAAATCACTGCGTCTAGGCCGTCCCTCAGCAGGCCCCAGAAAGCCTTTAATAACAGGCACAAGCTGCCTGCAGTGCCGGCCTCTGATTGTTTTGAGTGAAAACAGATGTGGTTGCTTGCTTCACAGTGCAGCCTGCTCAACTGAGGTTCTAAACAGATCTCTGTCACAAGGCCCTTGCTGTCATATTGCCTTACTCAAACATCCGGCACCAATAGGAAGCCACCTTAATTCCCTCCCTACTCCCCATGGCCTCTGTTATTCCAGCACTTCCCTATTGCCACACCCTGTTTAAGAAAAAAAAAAAATCAAACAAGGTGGAAACAGGCCTCCTCGCCCTCATAAAGCCCACTTGAGGGTCTTGGTGAACACATTAATGTCCTGAGGCTGTGATGAAATAAAATACCAGCGCCATGCCCTTTATGTGAGCCAAAAAAAAAAAAACTGGCCATGTTTATTACATCTGACCATCTGGGTTTTACACGTGCATGTCTGCTAGACAGATCCACATGCACTCACACATATGTCAGAGGTCCTGCAGACAGCCAATAGCTTATTAGCCGCATTCAACTTAAAAGCCAGCAACATATGATTGCAATAATTTGCCAGCATGCTTTTATGCTGGGAGACATAATGCACAAGCACTTCCTCTCCATACATTTGGAAATGTCTGTCTCTTTCTTCCTGCTTTTGCAAATGACAAACTAATCAATCAAGTGGAGACAAATGCCTCTACAACAGGATAGCAGATGGACAGCAGTGTCCCAAGTAACTGATATTCTTCACTGATTTGTTTAAACAGTTTCAAATTCCCACCCCATCAGCAGTCCCCATCTTACCCAAATCTCCTACATTCACTTCCCCTCTATTGAACGTGTGTGTGTGCGTGTGTGTGTGTGTGTGTGTGTGTGTGTGTGTGTGTGTGTGTGTGTGTGTGTGTGTGTGTGTATACGTACTGCTGGAGCTCCGAGCAATGGTCAAGAGCCCCTCAAGGCCAGAAATTAATTGAAGCAGCATGGACCCTGCCTTTTAAGATGATAGACATACAGAGATCTGGCTTGGGCTAATCATCCCTCCCCCTGGTACACATAAAGAAAACAACCAACCAGCCGTTACTTTACTACTTCCTTTATATCTTTTTTGTTTTGTTTTGTTTTCTCAAATCAGTCTTTCTGACTCAGCCGCTGGAATCCATGGCCAGTCTGTCCCACCCAGAGTGTGCTCTGCTGAATCAGGAAGGAAATATTTACCCAGTGACCGTGTAAAGGGGTTGTGACCTCCAAGTAAAGCTGTAGGTCAGAATGGGAGCCTTAAAAGTATTGAAATGTATAACACATGATCCGTGGGATGGCATTAAATAAACTATTAGAAGTTAATGCATGGTTTAGAATCAGTTTTATTTTTTTTATGGCAGTTCACCTCATGGGGTGAATTAATAAGTGGCTGCTTAGTAATTTGCTCCCTCGTTAGCATAAATGTCACATGCAGATGCTTATTTTTTCTATCTATGGATAAATTTCATTACAAAATTGAAGATAAAAATGTTAGATACTGAGTGATTTCAGTAGTGTTGCAGGAGGATGCAGAGCAATTACAAATATTAATAGTACAGCTGCTAACACCAGCTATACGAGAAATGTATACTCTTAAGATAAAAGCAGAAAAATGGTATAATAAAATGTACAGTAAAGAGAAAATAATCATTATGATATATCCAACGTAAGACTTTGACAAATGAGTAGTTGACTACAAAAAAAAAAGTGTATTTGTCCAAGAAATTATGGACCTGACTCTATACCTCTATGGATGTTAAGACGTCTGCAAAGAAGTTTTGACATTATAAGCAAATTTCAAATATTACCAGCAAATCCATTACAGATTTAATAGGACTGCTGGAAATGAACATAACCCAAATGACAACTAGAAGGAAAGGTTCCTCAATTTACAATATAATTTAGTTCTGAAAATGAACACTGTAACAATGAACGTGATATCCAGAAAGATGCAATAAACTCACTGAATTGGCCTGTTACTGTTCAGGGACTGAACTGCCAACCCTGAGATGTCTAAATATCAAATAGGCTCATACGTGCCCATGGCCTCGTGTCACAATTTATGTGATGGAGTGATGTTACATATCATTCCATGACTGCAAATTTCTTTGACAAATGACCTGCCCATTGCCTCAGCACATTTGAAATTTTATTTTTCCATATAACTTTAGATTTGGAACTAAATATTTGTAATATTTTTTTTTTTATTACTTGATTTAATTCTTTGTTAATTGTTCATTGTGGCATTTTTTAGAAAGATAGATAGATATGAGACGAAACACTGGTGCAGTATAGGAGACTTAATTTCATCACATATTTATGCTCTGGTTAGTATATATTAGCATACACCACAAGTGTGTGAAGCCCTGATAATATTCATTATTGTGTTGTTGTATGATGCCATGCACAGCACAAAGTAGTGTTGAAGCCCAAAAAATAGTAAAAACAACCCCCTATCACCAGTGGCATTGTCCTGGAAGGTACCAGCAAGCATGAGAAAGTCCCGTTTAGGAGTTGAGCCATGCACTGCTCTCTTTCGATTGCTTTAGAACCAAAGAAAGCCAGGATTTCCTAATGCCCAGAATGGAGAGTTCTCAACAGATTGATCTGCATCGGGGGACTGTCCATTCTTTGCAAGTGAGCTAGCCAGGAAAAAAAAAATGATTTCAAAAAGAGTTTGGGTGGGAGAACAGTCTGACATACATAGACCTTGTCTGATCTCCAGAACAAGTTTTCACCTGAGAGTGGAAGACGGAAATCTGTAGTAGTCTGCCTGGCTGAGATAGCTCACTATGGACCCCTTCTCTCTGGACTTTAGCATGGGTGAGTCAAGCACAAGTTTAATATAATATCAGGCGTCACAGTATATTAGGCATAATAGGGTTTCTTTTGCGATGTGGAGTTGTGCTTGGCATATCAGTGCTCCTCTTTGTTATCTTGTCTGAGTTTTTGTGTATGTGTGTCTGTTGGGTTGCTGGGATGGTGGAGGGCAGACTTTCCTTTTATTGTTATCTTATCAAAATTCTTGTTGTCTTAATTTTGTTGATAGATCTACTCTGATCCTAGCTGTAAATCTGGCCAGCATATTTACATCTTTCACTGTCATTAAAATCTTGAATAGATTTCAAAATGACTTGAAAGAAATTATAACTGACAGAATGTATTTGTTTTGGCACTGAGCCATACAGTCTTTGTGGTTCAAAGGTAAAAGTCTGACTTGGAGCTATTACAATATATCTGCGCTATGTTTGTGTGACAAGGCCGAGTTTGGGCACAAGTCTGTAAACAATTTCTCGGATTTTAAACATCTAAAAAAAAAAAAAAAAATTAAAAAAAGATACAATTTTGCACACAAGTTTTTGGATCAAGACTTGGCAGGATGGAAAAGCCTCGTACCACAGAGAGGCTCTGGTGTGCTTTTGTTTGTCAAGTGGGACTGAAGATTATTGATTTTGCAAGTGTGTCTGTGTGCGTTCCTGTGTGTATATGTGTGTCCATCTCACTGTATGTGTCTGTTTTAAGGGCAAGCTGGCTTGTAGCCCTGAAACACAAGTAGCTGTTGTTGCAACAGACATGGTAACTTTGACTGCAGGCTACACTATACAGACTTCACTTCATGGCTGTGCTTTTGATTGCTTCATACATATTATTTCCATAGAGACATTTGTACTGCAGGTGAAAGGTCACAACATCTTCATTCCCATTTCTGTCTTTCCTGCTGCAGCTTAAAAACAATATTAATATACTGCATTTATACTGAAAAATACATTTTACAACTTCTGAAAATAATGTTTTCAGATAGAAGATTTTAGCTATTCATCAGCCTGCATGCATCAGCTTACCAAACTACTAACTTTGTGAAAATCATCAGTGTTACCTCAGCACCAATAGCCCTGCAGAGAAAGATACTGAATCACTTTAAAATCAAGGTTTTTACACTTTAGTTGGTCTAGTTTGGCATAGTTTTTTTTTCCTTTAATTCAAAGTAGGTGTAAGTGTAAGTGAATTAAAGCATATTTCTTTTTACTGCTTTTAATGTAGTTCTGCTCTTGCATGGTCACATTGATCTCCAGTAAAAGCTGAAGAAGCATTGTAGTGTAGTGTAAATAGCATTATTGTATAGACTCCTCCAGAGTTTCATAAGTTGAGCCCTGTGTCAAAATATTTTTGGAAAGGCTTAAGCATTCAAGTTCTGTGCTATAAATCACCGTCTTTGTGCAAGAATTGTTGCAACAACTTGTAACATTTGCAAAATATCCCTGCTTGCAACTTTAGCAGGCAAGAGAAAATAAATGTTCCATTTATGCGGTGCCATGAACAAAAAGCATTAAAGAATTCCAAACTGTGGGACTTTGCGAAATAACTTCCAACACTTTACTGCTGCAAAAGCCTCTGGTTCATCTTTCATCACTATTGCCAACACTGAACAGAAATATGTGCTTTGTCACTAAAAACATTAGTGTTCCCTCTTATATCCCTTTCCATGCCTTCCTTTTACTGTGCCTCTTTATGGTTAAGACTACGAAATAAACAGGAGTGTGTTGTGCTAACACACTCTGTCAGGAGGCTGTAAGGTATTGATTGCAGGAGTGTATGAGGATGATGGGTTTTGACAGCCTACTGTGTGGACCTGAGCTGAGTCAGACAGGAGCCTGCTCCATCTTCCATCTGTAAGGGCCTAGGGCCATGTTGGTGAATGACTGCATCATTCCATGCGCATGAATGCTTTTGGACACAGACTGCAAGGCATCAAGGAGACAAGAACAAAAGAGAAATATGGCTCCAATCTTTAACATTTAGATAAGAGCATCAGCTAAATGTCGACCTTGCAAACTGTCCTTAGACAGAGAAAGTGAATTAACATGTTGGTTTAGCGCATGTCAAAAAAATAGTAAATTGCCCATAATAGTTCCAGAGCCCACAGCAGTGCTTATTGTAGCTAATCAATAGTTTAAGACCTGAAGATGTTCAGTTTACAATCCTGTTCCCCCGTCTGTCCAGCTATCTATAAGGATTAAAATAACTTGTCACAAAACCACCCTGCACACTCAGACTATCCCTACATAGACAATTTTAGTAGATTTTCAGAAACCTTGGGCGCCTTATGTTTCTAGGAAAGTACAACAAACCTGCTGTAGGGAGGATGTTAATAGCATCTGACTTTAAACACTTTGTGTTTAGGCTTTTCAAAACCATTAAAGATAATGGTGGAAGATTTGTTTCTCAGAGCACAGCGACGCCAAAGTAACTGCACAGGAAGCCGGGAACCATCAGTGTAGAGGTAGTCAAGCAACTATCTACAGTATGGACAGCTCAAAATGCTGAAACTCTTTAACCACTGCTAACTTACTTTTGATATAAATATAAGTCTACACTCAGTTAACCTTAATAGCAAAGTAAAACCATTTTGTTTAAGTTTTTGCCATTTCATTAACAATTATAATTAACAATTGAACTAGTTCATTTACAACATGGTTCAGACCTTTTGCATAGCCACTCTTAGTTATCAGGTTTATCCTGTTTGCTTTGATAATACTTGAGATATGCTAAGAACTTGACTGGAGTTCACCAGAAGCAAATCTAATGGATATAGTTTGATATAGAAGAAACCTGTGTATAATATCCTTTAATCAGCAGTGCATTTCAGAAAGTAATCTATCAATAAGTTTGCATAGACCTCTGTGACAAAATTGCGGCAAGGCATAGATCAGTGTATAAAGGGTATTGAACACTTTCCAAAGCTTTGAGTAATCTCATGAGTACAGTGTCCTGAATGTTGTGTAAAGGAAGAAGTTTGGAACTACCAGGACTCTATGGAGTTGGGTATCCAGCCAAATTGAGTAACCAACTTAGGGGCTTGGCCACTGAGGTGACCAAGAACCCAGCAGAGATGGAAGAGCCCACAATAAGGACAACAACTCTGCAGCATGGAAGTTAGCCAGCTATAAGAGCTGCAGGAAAGTATTAGGAATGCCTAAGAAGTACAACAAGTTGTCCATTCCTGAGGCCTTATAAACTGCCAAGCAAAGACTCTGCTGAAGAGGTATACCAGAGAGATAGAAGCCAGGAGAATAAACCAGATATTCTCCACTGAACCATCCACCAGCCAGCCACTGAAAGAAAATGGATGGATGGATACTCTCCCGACCTGTAATAAAATCTGAATAAAGTACGAAACAAATCAGAAACAGTAACTGTTTGCCTTCAAAGCAAAAGCTGCACCTTACCGCTTTAGCCAACACTTTTCAAAAGATGCAACTTTTACTTTCTCCGTTTCTAGCATGCATTGCTCTTTTCACAGTTTCATTAAGATTGGCAAGTAGCTTGCAAGTGTTTGTAGCTATGTCCACATCTTCCACGCTAACTACTAGCGACCACAGCGACCAGCAGCCTCCAACGACCCCTCATCAATTGGTCGAAGAATACAGACTTCTCCTTAATGACTGGTGGTCAACAGGGAGTCACTGATTGGTCTCTAAGCCTGTGCAAATGATGAATAAACAGTAGTTAAACAATATTCTCTCTAGTTGATCAAATCATCACAGATTTTAAAATCATTTCTAATATAGACGTGCTAAAACATTGTCACACTAAGTTTTTCCACTGAGGTATTTTTTTTTTTTTTTCAAATAGAAGAGAAGTGCTGAGGACATGTGCTCTGCTTTCTGAACATATTAGGTGTTCTGCTTTAGATTTGTGTTTCTACTGAGTTATTTATGTAGAAATAAATGAAAAGTAAACCCTCTGGCATTGGTGGCTCAGTGCAGGCCCACAGTGAGTAATCTCAGAATGTGTACAATCCAAGGCTCAAACTAATGAGCTGGACTGAATGAAAGCTTTCATCAAATCCACTTTAAACACTATAAGCAGTGTTTCAGTCTGTTGGAGTCACTCAGCATGACTGGCTCTATAATGATCTCCAAATGTGTTTTGTGTGATTGCTGCCTTGCAGCCTCAGTCTCCCCCACACTCCCTCCTTCCTTTCACACTAACCTCACCTCAAAGGAAATGTGTACTTATCTGTCTGAACATAAACATGGCATGGCTTGGACATTAAAGAAAACCAAAAATGGTGAATGAAAATATGAAAATGTTTTTGAATTTTTTTTGCAAGGTTTCTATATGACTAAAGCAAAATCTGTTGTTATTCTTTAGCATGTCTAGAAACACTAGGCTATGAAATCTAAAGAATTACAACCAAGATAATCTTACTAGAAGATACAAAACAAAATACACCAGTGTGCACCTGCTAGCTATCATAAACATAAGCAAGCTATTAAAAATAAGATAGAGGAGAAAACACAGGGCAAAAGCTGTGGCAGGCAAGGAAATAGAGAAGCAAGGTTGGAATAGGAATTGGAAGAGGAAAGTGGAAGCTATCCTGGCTGGAGCCAATCAGCTTCAAAATTTCTGTTGCCACACCAATCACAGCCCTGAACATTCAGATTCCAATTAGCATACTCCCACTCACTCCTTCCTGAGGCACACCATGCAGAACCACACCATTTACAGCAGCAGTCACATCAGCCTGTAAACATGCACACAGTGAAAATGGTAACAAGTTGCTTTTTTTAGCAGATACAGTGCCTTGCGAAAGTATTCGGCCCCCTTGAACTTTTCAACCTTTTGCCACATTTCAGGCTTCAAACATAAAGATATAAAATTTTAATTTTTTTGTGAAGAATCAACAACAAGTGGGACACAATCGTGAAGTGGAATGAAATTTATTGGATGTGTCAAACTTTTTTAACAAAAAAAAACTGAAAAGTGAGGCGTGCAATATTATTCGGCCCCTTTACTTTCAGTGCAGCAAACTCACTCCAGGAGTTCAGTGAGGATCTCTGAATGATCCAATGTTGTCCCAAATGACTGATGATGATAAATAGAATCCACCTGTGTGTAATCAAGTCTCCGTATAAATGCACCTGCTCTGTGAGAGTCTCAGGGTTCTGTTCAAAGTGCAGAGAGTATCATGAAGACCAAGGAACACACCAGGCAGGTCCGAGATACTGTTGTGGAGAAGTTCAAAGCCGAATTTGGATACAAAAAGATTTCCCAAGCTTTAAACATCTCAAGGAGCACTGTGCAACCAATCATATTGAAATGGAAGGAGTATCAGACCACTGCAAATCTACCAAGACCCGGCCGTCCCTCTAAACTTTCATCTCAAACAAGGAGAAGACTGATCAGAGATGCAGCCAAGAGGCCCATGATCACTCTGGATGAACTGCAGAGATCTACAGCTGAGGTGGGAGAGTCTGTCCATAGGACAACAATCAGTCGTACACTGCACAAATCTGGCCTTTATGGAAGAGTGGCAAGAAGAAAGCCATTTCTCCAAGATATCCATAAAAAGTCTCATTTAAAGTTTGCCACAAGCCACCTGGGAGACACACCAAACATGTGGAAGAAGGTGCTCTGGTCAGATGAAAGCAAAATCAAATTGTTTGGCCACAATGCAAAACGATATGTTTGGCGTAAAAGCAACACAGCTCATCACCCTGAACACACCATCCCCACTGTCAAACACAGTGGTGGCAGCATCATGGTTTGGGCCTGCTTTTCGTCAGCAGGGACAGGGAAGATGGTCAAAATTGATGGGAAGATGGATGGGGTCAAATACAGGACCATTCTGGAAGAAAACCTGTTGGAGTCTGCAAGAGACCTGAGACTGGGACGGAGATTTATCTTCCAACAAGACAATGATCCAAAACATAAAGCCAAATCTACAATGGAACGGTTCACAAATAAACGTATCCAGGTGTTGGAATGGCCAAGTCAAAGTCCAGACCTGAATCCAATCGAGAATCTGTGGAAAGAGCTGAAGACTGCTGTTCACAAACACTCTCCACCCAACCTCACTGAGCTCGAGCTGTTTTGCAAGGAAGAATGGGCAAAAATTTCAGTCTCTCGATGTGCAAAACTGATAGAGACATACCCCAAGTGACTTGCAGCTGCAATTGCAGCAAATGTGGCGCTACAAAGTATTAACGCAAGGGGGCTGAATAATATTGCACGCCCCACTTTTCAGTTTTTTATTTGTTAAAAAAGTTTGACACATCCAATAAATTTCATTCCACTTCACGATTGTGTCCCACTTGTTGTTGATTTTTCACAAAAAATTAAAATTTTATATCTTTATGTTTGAAGCCTGAAATGTGGCAAAAGGTTGAAAAGTTCAAGGGGGCCGAATACTTTCGCAAGGCACTGTATGATGTTTGCCCTGCTCTGCATTCTGGTTTAGCTTGTTAGCAAAGTAGCATCAGCTGAGGCTTAAAGGGATGTCATAAATCAAAGTACTACATACATTTCAGTGTTGAGTTTGGTTCCAAATAATGAAAAGAATGATCAAAGTTATTACAAATCATCCTGAGCTTGATGTAAATGTCAGATCATAAATGCATGAAATACTATAACAATACACCCAGTGCCGTCACTGTCAATAAATTTAACAAGGATCTTCAAAGACTGTGTCGTAGCAATCTATCCAATATTGAGATATAGCAGTGGCTTTGCAGAACATACTTTGTAACAAGGAAAACAGTAAATATCTAATTCTTCCTATAATACCTTCACATCTTGGGGGGGTAGAAATTGACTGTTCACACAGTTCAGATTCTGAGTAGAAGTGCAAGCAACTAAGAACTCATTTTTTAAAAAAAAACAGAATAAAGATGCTAAGTAAAGATGCTCTCCGAAGAATAGCATTATCTTTGACAAGATAATATTGATCCATGATAAGCCATCACAGCTGAGATAAAGCATGCTGTCTCTAGTTCTGCTGAAACAATAGAAGAGTTTCACTCATGCTGTGATAAGAAGTCACTGCAAGTTAAGCAAACCAAAAAAACAAACCAAAAAAAAAACATATCATTCCAAGCTGACAGCAATATATAGTAATGGCCATGAAGAGACATGAAGGACAGACAGTGAACCCTGTCAGTCAGCTTGATGAGGGTAGTGTTTACTGCTGATTTACAGCTTCTGTCTTTTTGTCTTTTGATATTTTCTTATCTTTGGTAGGAATTGTGACAAATTAGACAGTGTCCTTGCTTTCTTTTTTTTTTTTTTTGGAATGCTGCTATCAACCAGGGTCACTACCCAGAAAAAAGACAGTAATGAATTATATGCACAGTATTTTCCAACTGTAAACAGAGACAGGGTCGTTAACACAGACTTTGTCCTGGTAGTCACTGACCCAGTCCAAACAGTCTTTCTGCACGGCTTTTGGCTCTTTCCATGAGCAGCACGCAAATGTAACTTTCTGTGGAAGTCCAATATTCTTAATAATATTTTCAAGGATGTTATGCTTTAATGGCATCCCCAAGATTATGGGAATCAGGTTTTCCTAATTCATTACACAGTCCCAAGGGTGACATTATGAATGGATGAAGTAGTGCATACCCCAGAGAGAGAAAAGAAGAGGCGTGAGGACTGTTTGAAGTGGGAACGTTAGTATTGAGCAAGTTCCACAGAAATTCACTGTATTCCCAAAGAGCAATGAAGCAATTAGTCACTGCTCATTAATGACTATATGTCCCACATAGCAGTCTCCAGCTGCCACTATATTACTGATCCAATCTTTATTTGATATTAGAGGGTCAATGAAAATTTATATTAAAGTACTATTCATCCATATGAATGAATGTGAATGAATAGTGTAGTTTTTTTTATTACACTGAACAAAATTATTTGGGGATATCTCAGGATAAGTAGGGAATAACAGTAGGTGAGCAATATTATTTGTAAGTGAAAATAACAGAAGAAACTCAACCTCTGAAGTGTCACATTTAAAAAAAAAAAAAACAACTCACCTACAAAAGCTACTTAATCCTAATTAAACAACTTATTTTATTTATTTATTTTTTTTAAATGTGTGATTCCCCTGGAAAAATAGAAATCCATTAGAAGAACCAAATTCTCTGTCACATTCAAGTCCATTTTAAACATTCATGTTCAAAATCAGAAAAAAATGACTAGTACCATAAACTGTTTAAGTTAATTCAATAAACATTTTCACCTTAATATTTTGTTGTTCTACACTGAGAGGTTGGATACTGTCTACTGTCCATAAAGTTATCCCCTAAGTACAACTCCCCCTCTGAGTCCTGCAGAGCTTCATTGCTTTTCCAGTTCCTGTTTGAAAATACACCTTGCAGGACAATGTCTGTTAAATATGACAGTTCATGGTCTCACTAACCGAATCACCTTTAAAATATGTAGTTTTCATTTTTGCTCAGTCTCCTGGGTCCTCAAAGTACTTTCCTCTGTGGTTCTTTGCAAACAGAGCAGGCAGCAGGACATATGAGCAGCTCTCCAGTGATCTACCCCTGGAGCTCTCAGGTGATCTGCCTACAGTATGTGGATCCACTTACCAACTGAGCAGCTGCAGTAGGAGGTTTGAGCCCTCTTAAAAGTCCACGTCAGGCTATGGTTACAAACTGCAAAGTTGGTGGAGAGGACGAATGGCTTAGGGCCAAGTGGTGCTCGAGGCCTCCTGCTGCAAGTTCAAAGAGAGGTCTTCAACAGCTGTGGAGGTTCAGGGGGCTGTTTAAGTGAGCAGGGTAGAGTGTAAGGTCACATGGCAACTTAATATAACCTCAAAAATCAAGTTAATGCATTTGTCTTAATTTCCAATTTTTCCAAAGAAAGATACACTTCTTCAGTTTCATTACAGAAGGAATTCAGCCAATTAGGTCTGCTTTCATGCTCTCCTAGGGCACAATTAATTTACTAGGCTAGACTTTATGAAGTCCTATTGGTTGCAAATATTGTATGCCACAGCTCTATAACATACTGTAATGGCTCAATGCCATCTCCACAACCAAGGTTAACAAAGAGTGTTATTTCAGGATGAAAGACATGTGTACGGCAAAACATTTTGAATCATAAATGGAGGAAGTTTCTTCACAGCGTCTCCAAAAACACATTCTCCATTTCAACTGAATTTGACATAACTCTGAGGATTTGGACTGGCATTTAAAATTGATGCTGTCCAAACAAGTTTATGTTGGAACTGAGAATCCCCCTTTACATGAATGCAGCTTTGCTGAATTCAAGGTTAGTTTAGCAGAGACATGAACAGACTGTAAATATAGTACTGTTTGTGGACCAGCCAAAATATGCAGCTCTCGCCTCTTTTTTTGGCAACGTTTGGCAAAAAAAACAGCCCCTTGCTTAACTTGCTGCAACAACACATTTTATATCCTATATGGGGCTGTTTCACTCTTTAATCTACTTATTCTGCTTATCTGATCTGAAAAGACCCACAATTTTAAAGCCTGAAAACAGAGCCCAGAGAAGGCTCAAGAGTCTAGTTCCTTCTCAGACCACTTACTGTACGTGTGCTTGAAGGATTTTTATGGATTTTTAAGACTAAGTTTTTTGTTGTTTTTGTTTTGTTTTTAAAACAAAAACAGGCTGCCTACCACAACTTTGGGTGTCACAAATAGCAGCCCCATTTTGACACATTTCTATATATTAGTCATTGTGGCATTACCATAACACCCACTTGCCAGTGTTTTCAATATTGCGGCATTAATACTATTTTACATGTACCATCCTCTGATGTAAGTCAAACAAAGTTAAGCCTATAGAGGGTAAAATTAGATTTGCTGTTGAATGACTAGTATGTGCTGTGCTGTAGCAGCTAAGCAGCGAAGGCCAAACATATTTTAGACACTATGTATCTGACTCACTATCCATTTTCTTAATTGCTCATCCAACTCAGGTTTTGCCAGAGACATTATCCAGCACAATGTTTTCATGCAGTGCTTTTTTTTATATATATAATGTTTTTGTTGCATTCATTTATGAGCTGAAAAGGCTGCCAGAGTATGTTATAAAGATTGGTTTGAAACATTATTTTTTACCTGAAAGACACCGATACCAACAAAAGCAAGAGTCTTTATTTTTGGACATATGGCCACTTGGAAATAAAATGAATAAAAAGGCATAACAAGGATTAGCAATGAAGATGTTTTCATGAAGAGTAGGACAGTCTGTGTGACTGAAAATGAATTTTCTTAAGTTTTGCCATCATTGTACAGTACCAGTCAAAAGTTTGGACACATAATGTATAATGCAATATGAAAAAGTTAAAAAAAAAAAAAAAAAAAAAAGAATGTGTTTTATATAGATTTTATAAGCCAACACGAGCTATGACCACCTCTGAATGCGATACAAGCAGTCACCCGACTGCACAAGTGTCCTGATCTATTGTTGAGGAATTGCTTTCCATTCCTGGATGAGTGCAGCCTGCAGCTGTGCAATGGTAATTGGTTGTAGCTGCCTCTGATGAACGCATCGACCCACCATGTCCAGTGATGGTCAATAGGAGACTTATCGGGATACGCGCGGGACTAAGTGGCTGGATATGTCCCTGATCCAGAAAGACCTGCGCTACTCTGGCAGTGTGTGTGTGTGTGTGTGTGTATGTATTATATATATATAAAATTAATACCAGTAAAAAGCTTGGAGAGTTTAATCTGTGTCTGTGTGTGCAAAGGGCTGAACAAACACTTTTTAAAAAGTAATTGTTCAGCTAACACCCTCATAAATATATCTTTTCTCAGTGTAGATGGGGTTTTGCTGCCGAGAGCTTAACACATAATGTATACTACTACTACAAAAAAGTACACATTATGTGTACTGACTTTGGCTGATGACAATTGCTCTTATCTTCTCAGTTTAAACAGATGACATAAATTGCCACCAGAGTGCATGGTGACATACCTAACAGTATAACTGAACACTGTAATCGCTTACTGAACTTCACCTCTCATAGCACCCCTAAAAATAAATACTTTAATGTTCAGGGGTCACGTTCATTATTGTATTTCCTGGGCTTTGATCGGTGAATGATCCAAAAGTAGATCCTTAGATAAAGTAGAATTGGAGTACATGTGTAGCTGACTTTTCAATCACCCTGCCTATTCTTGTCTCCTCTAGTTAGAATGTTCTAGTAACATTATACTGTATAAATATTTGTCCGACATAACTGCAGGCTCATTCAGTTAATCCTGTGGCTTCAGCTCAGGCACAATGGACCCTTATCCCAACCAAGTAACTCTACACTCACCTCTCTGGTCATTATTGATGGCCTAGTAAGTGTTACTGTTACAAAGCAATTACTCTGCCATTAATGTTAGATGAGCTGCTCTACAAGTACAGCTCGATGCTTATCAGTTTTCCTCTGTTGCTTGCCTCTTTACTTTCTCTAAACTGTACACCTTCTACCACACATGGTTTCAGGCTTTAATAAGTGGGAGGTGAGAATGACAGCTGGCAGTCTTAGCCCTATATCAAGGGAAATTTCTCTAAGTTCAAGAGGCAAAAAAGTCAAAAGGTGAGCAATGTGGCCCCAGTGTGACTTTAGGAAATCTGGTGACCCAGTAAAATGATATCACACACCAAAGAGGAAAAATAGGCAGGGGGAAAGCAAGAAGTGCAGAGAGGTGCAGGGATCGAATGAGTTGTACTGCCACCTCCACATGTGGTTTTACCAGTGCACAGAAATAGTGCATCTCCAGGTCACTGAAAGGTAAAACATGCACATGTGCATGTGTGTGTGTACACACACACCTCCCCCAGATGTGTGTCATGTGAGTTGAGCCAGACAGGTAGCTTGTTTATGCAGAGGAGGGAGAGGAAAGACGGTTCACACATCAGGTCAGCACCTTTCACATATCAATCAACAGCATCTGCTGAGAGATCAATTAACACAACTTCAGTAACAGTTATCACTCATGAAGAAACTGAAACTGAGGATGCACTTTCATCACTTTGTTAATTTGCAAGGATTTTTTGGTGCAAATAGTCACCTTTTCCAGCATCACTTTAGAGTATGTTGTTTAGGTTAGGTCCATAAACTATATCTCATCAGCAACAAAAAGAAGGTGGTAACTTTTTTAAGCAAAATATTTTTCTGTGTGCAGTCCCAAATTTACAGAGTTTGCCCATGTGCAATTGATCTAATCTCATTGTTGATGAGTGTCACTTGGCTGATTTCCATAGTAGATCATAGACAAAACCATGTGTAAACACTTATAGATTTTTTTTAAATACATGTTTTTTTGTCATTACATTACAGTAACATTAACATTCAGAGAAGCTGTCATTATTTCACTGTCAAATATCAGCGTATATTTTTGCTGACACACAGTTTTCTTTGAAGTTATGGGTTCTGTGAGACTCGCTTTCCTGGGGGACTAAAAAAACTGGTTTACACTGTAGGGACCACATTTGTTATATCCCATAAATAAAATTATGCCCAATTAAAGGGGGGGGGGGGTGATTTTCATCTGTCATAAAGAAAATTTTAAGTGCAATTGTAGAAAAAATATATGCACAAACAGCCTGAACATGCAGAATTCACAGTGAATGTAATGTATATAATGTAAAAAGTCAAAATTAATCTTCTTAGAAACTACAACAGGTTGCATATTTGTGTGGATAACTGCTGTGGTTTTCATAATTTAAAAAAAAATGAAGGAAACATGCTTCCTAATTATTTGTTTATTTTTATAAATTTCATAATTTGAGGCTTTTTTGTTGGTAGCCTACATGAGCTTATCAGAGCCAGTTGTGGTTTGGCTGTTGATTGTAGTTGGAAAATGAGTGCAGCTGCCACCATGCAGTCTCCAATCAATGAGGTTGTTTGTGTGGGGTTTCACTGAAACCAGTCGTAAAATGGCCGGTTCCACTAATGTTTTCCACCCACAAACTATATAAAGTCTGGTTGACTCATTCAGGCTAAATGTAACTTAGAGAGCAAAGTCACCATTGAGAGCTTGTTTGCCATCCGGTACTCGCCAAGCACAATCTCATGTCTGTAGTGGCTGCTTTGCGCACTTGTCTTTGAATTCTATGTCTGAGTGACCAGAAAAGAGGCTGGAAATGATGCCCATTTCCCCTGGGATGATGATGTCCTCAGTGATTTGACTCTCCTTGATGCTGAGAGGAGAACAAACCTAATTAAGACTGTTATTTATAAATTACACAAAGAGTAAGAACTGCAATCTTTTGAAATTATTCATAAAACATCTAATGGTATCAAACCAAAGTTGATTTTTAAATGGCATAAAGGGTGAAATCATTAAATTGGTTTAACAGGATTTTGTCAGTAACAAACTTTAAAATTGTTGCCAATAAGAAAAAAACTTAAAAGCTGCATTTCTTGATGGAGAGTGGAAACCCATGAGAATTGACCATGTATGGGCATCCATCCTAAAAACAAGAAGTCCAGTGGGAGAAAAGAGACTCCAAATCCAACTATGCTGTCCCTTCCACAGAATAATGGAGAAAAAATCAGTCTGAAAGGCCTGTTGCAACACAGACATGCAAACACAATAAGTTACACCTTGTCAACAATTGCATGACCATTCTGGCCACCATAACCTCAAATAGTGCAAAGAAACCCTACACCAAATAACATTTCCTAATGAAGAAAATGTTTTTCCAGGAATGTTTTTTCTAAATTCTGGCTGCAGAGTAGAGGTAAAGCCATTAGCTAAAGTTATTTTGTTTGCCTGGTATCAGTACATGCAAAGGCAGGGAAACATAATGTTTCACGCACAGTTTCGGTCTGAGCCTATTAGTGGGGAAAAAAGAAAAAAAAAGCACTTGTGCATGCAATTGTCCCCATTTCAACACTTTACTGTAAATTTGCTTTTGCTGGTTATAGTGTCTTGGACCCAATTTTGTCCGTACTGAAAATAAATTAAGTATTTAAAAAAAAAAAAGAGATTCCAATTTTCTTTTAATTCAAATTGATTTTTATTTTTTGAAAACACCTATGGGATCCACCACGCTCTCTATCTTTATCACACAGACGCACATAGCCGCTCACACGTTACCTATTTGTCTGTGGGTGGTGGTCATAAAATCGAACATCAGCGGCTTTGCTGAGGAGCATGTCCTTAAGAATATGATAAAGAGGAAGCAGGCATTTCCTCCTCAAGAGGGATGTTTTCCGCTGCACGTCCTGTCTGATTAGCGAGACCAGAGACTCTTCCTCTCAACTGCACTGCTAAACAATTCTTTTCTACATATTTTAATGAAACGAGGTTTCATGTTATAGCATGCCGTAAAAATTGTGTCCAGACAGAAATTCTTTCTGTTACACATAAATCTGTCCTAGCTTGCCCCTCTATCATGAAAGAGGGCAGGATTGTATTAACCCCCTACAGCCTGTGCATGTGTCATATGCTTCTTTAGAAGGTCACTGACTTTGGTGTTTATATGTAAAAACTGAGATCCATCACCAAGTCTTTGGTTTGGCAACCATAAATAGGTTAATTTAGTTAGTATTTCTGAACAATAAAACCTTGAATTTTTTCAGCCACACAGCACATCAACATTGTCTAAAATTGCTGCAACATGAATCATGGGCTTAACTGCAAAGAGAGACTTTGAGGAGGTGCTGTTCAGCTGTGGGAAATTTCCTCGTCTCATTTAGAGTCCGTCTAGGGACTGTAGTGGCAGGGATGCATTATTTGAGTGTCCAGCGAAAGTAGGGGGAGAGTGGCTAGCTGAAGTTTATGGAGATTTATTGCTCCTTCCCCAGGCCTTAATTGCCTCCTCCTCTGCGGGTACTCCAGGGAGGCCTGTGGTGAGCAGCGACCAGCACCAGGGTTCTTACAGGTGGGCCCACCAAAGCGCTGTTCTCTAAAACTTGTTATGGAGACAAATAGTGTCATGGAGCACTCCAAAACCAGACGACAAACAAAGGCGAGGAAGAGAATAGCAGACAAATGGACTGTTTGTTACTGACAGGGCTCAGGACTTCAACTTGCCCCTGAGACATGGAAGAAAAATAGGCTTAGATTTACTTTACTGGTACCAATTAAATATCAATCATTGTGGAGTACTGTTATAAAATAGTGACAGAAAGAAACATCTGAACTTAATCTCAGGATATACATTTTGTGATCACTACTCCAAAGCCAAGAATTTATCATTTCTTTTTTTAATCCACCTTTATTTAATCAGATAAAAGGTGGTTGGTGAAGAGGGGAGAATAAAAGCACTGTTATGGAAATGAATAATTTACAGTGAACATTAAACATGTTTATTCATTTATATAAAAAAAAAAAAAAAATGCATTTAAACTCTGATTACCAACATCTGCAAAACATCTTAATGCAGGATCATTAAGATGATATTAAGCCATATTGGTTGTTTAATTTTTCATTTATTTTATTACTATTATTATTATTGTTATTTCAAAACATAATTTAGTGTAATGACATATTATGCTCTCCATCTGAGGGAGATTGGTGAAGAGTTACATTTTGGGTCAAGTTTTTTTAATGAGTTGCTTTTCCACCATGTAACCGACTCACTATTTTCCATCCACTGTTTGCTCTTCCTGTCATATCGTGGGCAACTTTGAAGTACAGATAGTGATGCTTAGTTGAGTCATTTGTTTAAATTTGGGTCACACATCACCAGCTGCTAGTATCTTTTCCTCCGTAGCCTGGTTGTACTTGATGGTGTTTTTACCTCGTGTGGTAAAACAAGTTTGTTGTTTCCACCTTTAATCCTTTGTACCTCATAGCAGCCATGCCCAGCCCCCACTATATATTAAAATATTTTAATTATATCAACACTTAGCAATAAAACAGGAATAAAAACAAAACAAAAAAAAAAAAAAACATAAGTGGCAATTAAATATTTTCTTTTTGCATTTTTACCCTGAAATGTTCTGTGTAGGCTGTAAGATCACCATTTACCTCATAATGCGAGAGCACTTCTGTTTTTGCTGCTGTTAGCTACTGTTAGCCATCATTTCTGAAGCTTTCTTCGAACTCATTATCGACTCAGCGAACAAACTCTCATACAATGTGAGAATGTAATCAAACTGTTTATCAGAGGGAAAGTGTGATTTTCAGGACACTTGAACCTAACATTAGCAGGCATAATGTTAGCTTATAACCAGTTGTTTAGCCAGCTATAGTCAGCTGTCTGGGGACGGGAGGGTTGTATGTATGTAATTGTGATAATATCAGGACTAAATAAGCATCTTTATGCATGTTTTCATGTGTTAGAGCCTGGACTTCAGTTCAGGATATGAGGCTTGAAGAGGATGATGTGGAGATGAGGAAGGAGTGATGAAGGAGGCAGATGAAGATGAGGAGGAGGAGAAAGGGATAATGACTCTTAAACGGTCATATGTAGTTTAAAAGGACTACTTGTGATCTTTAAATTAAAATTAACATATAATTGACACTTTACAGTAGTTTTTAGCTATATTTAGATGTTTACTGCGTGTTCATCGGATTTCCTCTTTCTTTCAGAATTCTCAGGAATCTGGAACATTCTAACAGAATTCTGTTGGGATATAAAGAGTTCATGGGAACAGTTGTCTTGCATATTTTGCAAAGTACTCTGACTTCTTTTCAGGTTGTTTAAGTAGCTCCTGTTCAAGTACTAAATCTTCATCGAAGGCTGACACTGTCAGACATGCATGGGCTTGCTTCACCAAGGAAGGTAAATGCATGGCGCTGCTATAGCAACGGTATTGCAGATATATATCACAACTCTACTCTTAGATTTATCTTGTAGCCAGGAGGGGTTTATAATATTCCTTTATTTATCTCATTCAAAACTCTCACTTCTTAATAAGTTTCATAGCACCTTTTTCATTTTTAAAGAACTAGTAGAGGTGGCGGTTTGTATAAGGTGAAAGGACTCTTGGAAATGACGGGCTCATATTTATTGCAGGAGAACATGTCTTGAGTTACTGGCTCTATGATGAGCTTCCAAGTGAGATGGCAGTGAGGCAGTAAGTGCACTAATGACTGTGAACAGTCTGGCCTCTTAAACCATGAATATTGGATGCTTATATAGCACAGTTATACCACACCGCCTACCTGGTTCATGACGCCACTCTTCACTGAGCTGAGATCACCTACAGAATACAGCAAATACTGTCATGCAGAAAGTGTGAAGGGGAATGAATGGTGGAAATGGTGACTATAATTGACTGAGTTATAACATTGAGGAAAGGAAATGCTAATGAAAAACCTTTAATTTTCAAAGATGAGGCCAGTAAACCAACAAAAAAATAATAAGATGCACATTCACTAATATTTATCATTAAAAAAAATTTTTTTTTTTAAACAGCCTTGCTTATCGCCCACCACCTGCTTCTCCAGTAAGCTCCAGCCCTGCAAAAATAAAAACATATAATGTGTTGCAAAATTCAGTGGAGTGGTCATTAGAAGATTAATCTGTGCCATTTTGTTTTTGCAGGAAAGAAAAACAAAAGAAAAACACTCAGATCATGGACTAGATTTTAATAAATAAATGAAGCAGGTCCACTGGGCCATCTGGTTACTTTTTTCCATCTGCTCTGAGCTGGAGACTGTACTGATCCTGCTCAATTATTCTGTAGCTATCTCAGCTCATCATTTCAGGTCAATTTTGTCAGTGACTCAACAGCTGCAGGAAAGAACTGTTTATTGTTTCGAACACAAAAGAAAGACCCTGCTGAGAAAATTACCTTAGCTGCAGATACAGATTTAGTTTGCCAAGAAGTACCAAAAATGCACCAAATTCAGTTCCCATTTTTAGATGTAGTTCTTTCAAGTTTGCAAGACGCAGTTACACCGAATGCCCACTCCTCTTTAGAAAGGACCACCTTAGTTAAAAGAACAGCTAACAAAAATAACCAAAGGTTGTGACCGCTCTTCAGTGTGATATTGATTTTACTGTGGCCAGCGCTTTTTCCACTTTTCACCTTCAATGTGTTATATCATATTTTCTGGACTATACATCCCTCACCACACTGTGTTTCCTTCTAGGCTGGTCCGTCAATGAAGGGATTTCAAACTACTTCATGCAGATGGTTTAGTTTTAAATGAGAAGAAGCTAAATATTGTCTGCATTTCTTCTGCACTGTCTTTAAAGCCTTAAATGTTCTTGCAACTGAATATTGAAGTAGATATGCCGTGTCCATACACTCCCTCGACCATCCCACAGTCAAAGCTTATTTCAAATAGGTGTTGTGCCTTTGCTGTTGTCGCGCCAAGACTTTGGAACGATCTCTCGGAAATCTAAGCTGAAGATTTACCCTTTTTGTCAAGCTTTTTGAAGTGGCTGATTTCTGGGGCTGGGGTTGGAGGACAGGTTGTTGTTATTTTGTGTAATTAGTGTGAATGAGTGTAGCATGTTTTTTTAGAAACTCTGTATTTATTCTTATTTTTATTGTAAATCACTTTGATTTTAAATGTGCTATATAAATTGAAATATAAATATATTTAAGTATAAAATTTGCTTACTTTTTACTTACTGCAATCAGACAATATTTATAATATGTTCCACTTCTTATTAGGAACATGAACTGATCAAGAAATGTCTGCAAAACAGAAACATCAATATTCACTTTTTGTTCTCTATCAATAAGTAATGCTATTTTCTTTTAATTCTGGCCACAGTCCTCCTCTCCTCTTACCCAACGAGACCAGTATTTCATAGTAAAATTATTATATAACCCAAACCTCTGTATCTCTCTTACTTTCCCCAGTTTGTTCATAGCCTCATCCGGTTTCCCTGAAGCCAAGTTTCCTGACTAAGTTGTTTAAGTCTAATCAAACCTTAATCACCACAATATCTGACCTGCTGCTTTGATTTGTAACCATATTAAAAGGTTCTTACCAACAGGTCACATTGGCAGACATGCAAATGGAATCTGTGTCACAGAACTCTCTCAGGCTTCCTATTCAAAAGCACACCAAATACTATAAGGTTCCCTACAAGACCATTTTATGATATGAAAAATAGGCAAAAACTCAAGTGTTGCCTAGCACCCCTAATTATCTAGTCATCTACACACAAATCCACAGCAGATCTGCTGAGCAAGAATAGCAGCAGCCCTTATTCTGCTCCTATTCTCATTATGCCATAGTCCTTGTGGCAAAGAACCCCCCTGCCTTCCCCCCATTCCTCCTTCTAATGAGGAACAGAGGAGGGAATATCAAGAACTCAATCAGCCTCAAGTCCACTTCACATATGTTTTGATGGATCTCTGCTTATGTGCCGAGCCCTCCCAGCTCAAGGGATCACACCGCCGAGCCTTATCAGCATTCCTCAGAGAACACCGTCAACAAAACCACATGGGCTAACAGTGACAGGCAGAATCTCAGTTTTTGATCATATGATATCGCAGGAAGTCAGAGCTGGACTGCATCATGTAATTTGCCAGGAAGCTTAGTGAAGGCCTGGGTGCCATATCAGAGGTAACAGAAGATTTTCAATATAAGGATATTGCATGTCATTGATGCAATTAAAGGTTGATCGGGACTGTTAACCATTTGTGTATAAAACAAAGAAGTCGAAATCATCGCTTTTGACCACAGGAACTTTATATCTTTTTATGATTTTGATTTATGACCAACAAAGAGAGCAAAAATGCTTTCTCACTGCCATATCTCTTCTCTCTCCTGATAAATAGAGTCCTGTATTATGCAACCTGTAGGAGTATAGTGATAGCAGGACACATACAACATATCAGTTTGACATTAACAAAGTAAATAAATAAATTCATCTTTTAACCCATTTATGATGTGGCAATGTTACAATAAAGATTTGCATTGGTTTAATTTATGGATATGATTGAAGTTACAGAACATTTAAAAAGTTTGACACAGAAAATGAACAGTCTTCTCCCAGGTTATATTTTGTTGACACAGCCAGCCAATCCAACATATGCTGATTCTTTTTTTTTTTTTTCCCTGTATTAATACTATAGACACACACAGGTCTTTACCACTTGAACAATATAGATGCATGTAGCCATTGTAATATCATCCATTGGTTTGTGAATACTATCGGAAAGCCCAAAGTGACAGCTTTGATATGATGAGTGAGTGGAGCGCTAAGTTATCTAGTGCTAGCAAGTTTGATTACCAAGACATCTACAGCTCATCTCAAGGACACACAGATACCTGCTGATTAGTCCAAAACTAGAGCATAGAGTTCTTGGATGGACTATTAGTCCAATTAACTGGAGAGCAGGGCTCATATTTACCAGATAATTAGATTACAAATGTTACAGAAGGCACCAAAATCACAGATGCAGGGTTCTAGCCAGAAAACAGGCCGGTGTTATTGGACGGACGGGGTGGTCCGGTCCCCCTCGGTACAGAGCGACCGCTTGCTACTGCTAATGGCCGCGCCTGATTCCAAACTGTGGTGACAGCAATCCATTCCGATAGCTAACAGCTGAAATTTTCAGCCCAGCGTGACAGTACCTCAGCCTTGCACAGCACTGGGTGATCAACCACTAGCTAGAACCCTGAGATTTGGTCAAAAGGCTGAGTTTTTTGTTTTTTGTTTTTTTTTTTTTAATTAGCAGAAGTGAGGTGTACAAGACAACTGCTGATTACACCCACCTGTGCTGGCACCCACCTGTTATTCAAACAATCTTAAAACATAAAAAAATAAATAGATGACTTATTTTAAAAATATATAATAATCCCTGGTACAGCTGTTATGAACTGGTAATATGCACTGGTTTATGTTTTTGTTGCAGAGTTAGCCAAGGTAAAAATATGTTACTCTAGAAGAATTTCTGAAATATCAGATGCATTGTCTAGAGGTCAGTTAATAAAGCATGAATGTGGCCATGATAAACTGCTTGCACAGAAAATCCAAGTGTATTTTTTTCTCTTTTTCTTTCTGAAGAGCAGACTCCTAATATTGTGTGCCGGCTTTGTGCAGCTGTGCTCGTGTCTGTACGCTATCCAGCGCTTATCTCAGATGATGACTAAATTTAATGATGATTTGCTGTGTGTGATGCAAGCAGAATGAATTAAGCCACAGAACACATGTATGTGCAAGGCCTGTGTAATAGCAGTGCTATTATTTTATAACATAGCCATAATCCTTAATTTTTAGGGAATAACACAAAGTGACACAATTGATGCATTTGCGTCTGCTGCGTTGGTTTGTCACCAAGAAAAACCTGAAATGTTATCTGAACTGACTGCATGTGCCCTTGTTTCATCTTTTTATGTCACAACCTGAACTGAATCTGTGATTTATTAATTTCACCAGCAACGTAATGGAGAGCTAATGAATAGATGAAGACAGCTATTAAGGAAATGATTGAGGCCGCATTGGTAGGATGACAGGAACACACTGCTGCTTGGCATCTTCCTGGCGAATTCTCTTTCTCGTGAAGCATCACATTCATTTCCCAGCCTTGTGAAAGAATAGTAACTTTAAGAGCTCTCAGAGGTGTTATTCACGGAAGTACATTCTATCACTAAATGACCTTTACACCTTTCCTGAGTAGGAATAAGACAAGTTGAGAGGTAAGAGAACCATTCAATCGTCTACCTGGAAAAATGCTCCATTTAATTTTAGCTGCATGAAAGCCTGTAATGGGTTAAAAACTCTCAGTGGTGCACTTCCTTTGATTGCCCATACATATACATATGCATAAACAGTATACACTTTATTTGGTTCTAGTCTAGAAGTAGCAGGCAACATTTGAGAAAACAGGATGTTAGCCAGCTGAGTGGTTTCTTTCTTTTGTCTGCACTGCACTTTAACCCATAGACGGAAATAGAGCTATGGAAAGTGTGACTTGTGCCACAGAAAAACAAAATGTTCAGAGCAAGTAAAAATAGCGGGAAAAAAAAACAAGCTGAAGGTCTGTTTGGTGTAACCAGCAAGAACTTTACTATGAGCAACTTTTTTAAAAAATTCAAAACAGAACTATTGAGCCAAGTGGTGGGAAGAAAAAAAAAAGAGAGAGAAAATTTTGGGTGCATTTCAGCTCTAGTCACACACACAAAATTTTTGCCAGTCCTGCTGGATTTCCACAAAAGGAGGAGAACTGAAGTGAAACCGCTGCCTCTAGCACCCTGCATGACTGCATGCTGTTGTGCAACAGTCACACACTCTATTTACTTGTATTTCCTCTGCCAGCTTGTTGTTTTACACTTTCAACATCCTGCGTGCCTGGTGCCACAAGAGGCTGACACTGCTGTTTAACTACTGCTTAATTTACAGTGTAAACCTCCTGCTTATTATAACAAAACCCGAACAGAGGAAGTAAAACATGCTTAAAAACAGTTTTATTAATAGTGACTTTTTTTGCTGCCCTGTGTGATTATTCACACAGTAAGACGAATGTAATGGCACTTTGATGGCTAAGAAGCAAACATACACACAAGCACTGATAATAGAGATGAGTGTTTAATGGAGAGTGAGGGTAGAGATAAAGGTCAGAGTCTCGAGTAAACAAATGGTTGTTTAACCACAAACAAATCGTTGTGGCTAAAACAATGAAAGATGCTACCTTAGGTGACACGTGTTCTTTTAGGTTGCCCTATATTTTCTTACATAAACATTTTCTTACATAAACGCTGCAACTAAGCATCTGTTACTATCTATCTTTTTTTTTTTTTTTAATACTTTCCACAAGCATTAACTGGGCTTTTTCTTAGAAATGAACCCAGAAATTAACTTTCAGACTCTAAAGAGTTACAGAACTTCCTGTATAGATTTTTGAACCTTTTATGCATGGAAGCCACAATAAGATGATTTTTTTTTAATTATTTTAAAATAGTATATGTCAATCTATGCGATTTCAGGGAATGGTGAAAGCAATCTGTTCTATCACGTTCCACAGAGGATCTTGCTACTGGCAGCATTTACAAATGTGTGTCTGTGGTTAATTGTGTGTGGGAGTGTGTTTTTGGGGTGGAAGTGTGGCTTGTTAACTAGGTGGTGCTAGTAGGGGTTTTTTGTGAATAGAGCAGGGAAGCTCTAAGTTGTGGTTATGGGGTATGTTTGCTGTTTATTTTGTTTTCCTTGACTTAATGGACCAGAGTGGCAAAGGGCACAAGGCTAAGAGGTCAAACAGGCAAGACTCTAAATAACAATATGCATTATAATGTACAAAGAAACACTGTGCATCAAGCTACTTGAATATTTGGTGGACTGTAGTGTTTACAGTAATGGCCAGAAGTAATTTGGGGCTTTTATTGATTTCTCATTAAAAGATCTAAGAAGCTCTAAGAAGGAGAATTGTAGATTTACACAAACTGCGAAGGTCTCTTGGAGCAATTTCTAAACAATTGCAGATTCCAAGATCACCAATTCAAACTATTGTCCAAGTTATTCAGATGTGTCACCACTTTGCCAAGGTCCAAAAGGAAACCCCAACGGTCATTCTCTGATGAAAGAAAATTGATTATGATGTTCAAGAACAATCCAGGAACCACCGAGGCTCAAGCCTGACATGAACTGGAAACTGCTGACCAGCATCACTGTCCATAGTGAAGGCAGTTTTACATCACCATAGACTGACTGAGAGGGTGCTGACCAAGAAAGAAGCCCCTGCTCCAAAATCAACACTTTCAATCTTTAATGTAATTTCCAGCTGCCCACATGGGCAAGCCAAATGTGTTCTGGAGAAATGTTTCACAGTCAGACGAAACAAAGACTGAGCTATTTGGCCACAGTGACAGGAAGTATGACTGGAGGACTAAAGGTGAGGCTTTCAGACCTATGAACACCATATCAACTGTCAAGCATAGTGGTGGTAGCATCATACTCTGGGGCTGTTTTGCTACCATTGCTGGTACATTGCATGCACAAAGTAGATAGAATAATGAAGAAGGACTGCCTCCAAATTCTTTAATTTCACCTCAAATCAACAGCTAGACAATTAAAACTTGGTCGAAATTGAGTGTTCCAACAGGACAATGATCCCAGACTCACATCAAAACTGGTTGTGGAATTGATAACACACCAGGACACCAACCAATTTAAATGAACTCCACCAATTCCGTCAAGAGGTGTGGTCAAATATCCAGCCAAAATTATACCACAAGATTTTTTGATGACTACCAAAAGTGTCTGGTTGAGGTGCAACTTGCTCAGGAACATTTATCCAAATATTAGTGGGGGTGTACGTATATACAGTACTTGATCCTTTATGCATATTTGACCCAGTAAGAATGAGTGAAAATCCAAAATAAATTTAAACGTGTGTATCCAGTTCTTAGCCATTAAAGACAAAAAAGAGCAGTTCAAAGAAATCATCAAAAATTACAGTGACATTCATACCTATGAGTTTGTTAACTCCGGACCACAATTGGAGCTTTACAGGCAATAACATTGTCCAATGAACCACAAGAGGTCCACAAATTTTAAAAATGCTACCAGGGCAAATCCTAAAAATCAACACAAAGAAGGAAAATATTTATCAAGTTAATTTTTAAATCAAAACAAACCATGAGAGGAACCTGTGACAATATTTCAAAAGAACAAAATTGCTGTGTTATTTTTGCAATAGTCCACAAAACATAAACTACTACAATATAATATATATATATATTTTAATATTGTTCTAATTGCTTAAACAAGGATGTAAAATTATTGTTGTACACAAATTTTCCTTTGTTAGGAAGTCAGAGAAGAGTGACCAGGCAGCGTTCAAGAAGTAAGTTCAGCAGACAGTGAGATTATGTCTTCAATATTGCCATGAGTTTTATTTTGGAACTACTTTTCAGCCATCTTTTCAGAGAAAAGATAGCCAGAGGCACTTTTCCAGTATCAAAATGTTTGCTGAGTTGTCAAGAAACCACAGAGGTGTGAAATTTCATTTTTGATGTAGCATATTATTTCCAGGTATGACCATCACAGCTGGTGTGTTCTGCAAACAAGACTGCCCCATTTGTGTGTTTTGATTTCCCAAAACAGATACAGAATCTTTACGCTTGCCTAATAAATTAAGATTGATGTACTTTGTCTTTAAATATATTTAAAAAAAAAAAATACTGACTGTGGTTCAGGTGGTAGAACGGGTCATCTGCAAGTTGGAAGGTCAGTGGATTGATCCCCAGGTCCTTCAGTCCAGGTGTCAAAGTGTCTTTGAGCAAGATGCTGAGTTGCCCGGATGTATCCATTGGAATGTGATTGGGTGAGACTTGTGGTAAAAAGTGCTTTAATTTCTCAAAATGAGTAGGCAGGTGCTATAAAACTACATTTATTTGCTCTTCATGCATCTCTTTGAAGCTGACTGATTGCTTTCAGTTACCTTGGTAACCCTTATATGTCAATCAACGATATCCTGCACTCTCATCGGTAGTCCGTTCAATTGCTCACCTTGAAGTTGAGAAAGGTTAATCTCTGGGCCCACCCACTTTGCACCTCAAGCAGTTTGTTGTTGTAGTTGTTGTTGTTTTTGTTGGGGGTTTTTTCCCTCATTTTGCTTGAAGTCACTAAATGTCCTTGACTTTCTGGGGTCTCTGGTCTCCGTGTCACTGCAAATCACTTCCTGCTCGAATGCAGCTTCAGTCTGCAATAACTGATTCTTTTGGCAACTTGGTTGCAAGAGAGAGAAGAAGAAAACACTGTCATTTATCACCTCTTGGTTAAAATGGCAAACTGGTTAACAAACAGACTTGTACATCAAGCTGTTACAGAGCAACATTAGCATTCATTTGGAGCCAGGATTATCTCTTCCAGCTGGTTTCTATTCCCATATTTACTGTCTTATAAATGTGTTTTTGATTTATACCAGCTCCTTTGCTAAATAAATCTTTCTCTATGTCTCATAATTTTGTTCCTGCAAAATATTCTGCTGCTTAATATTTCTGAAAATATCTGTTTGCTCCAGCCAAAAAGGACATTATGCCAGTGGTTAGAGTGAATCAACACTTTGCTAAACATTACAGTGAACATATCCATGATTTTGCATTTATTTTGTATGGTCTAGCTTGCAGACACAATGGAGCCAGCATTTTGTCTTCGGATAGAGAAACACAGACAGAGCTCATATAATGTTATAGGAAGAATAATCATCAAGGACTCCAGGTGCATCCAAACTTTATTCATATGTAAAGTTGATGTTGGTGAGAGGGGAATTTTTTTTTCTTTTTTTACTCTGCTAATGCAGAGTACTTTTTGTTTTTGTTTTTTTTTTTACTTTTGAAAATAAGTAATTCTTTGTCACCTACCCCCAGGAATCCATTCATCCTTTATTTGCATTTTATTGAATTTTATGCTTAAAGCCCAAATTTGTCCTCTTTAATTTTTGATAATCATATAATATTTATACTGCATAAACAAAAAAGGGGGAAAAGAGGAAAACAAACTCTGAGACCCCACCCCTGAGGTGTAGAATTATCCTGTAAACAATGAAAATACAATTTCCATGCTTGCTTTCTGATTGTCCTTCAGGCACCTTGCCAACGCATGCTTGGCCTGCGTCCTGCATTGTCAGATGAAATGAGTGGGATGACACCAACACTGATGTGACCATGCCGCAGGTTTTGAAAACATACAACAACATGATAAATCAACCGCTAAAGCACAGAAGTTTGTTGTCTAAGAATCCCACTGAGCTCCAGCTAATGCTTGTTATGTGTGAAGAAAACACAACAGGCATTGTTCAAGTGTGTAGGAGATGTGAATGAGTGCAGCTATTGTCCAGAAGTCTGAAGCATGTTGTTGTCACAGTCTATGAGTGCTCTGTGCTGCAGAGTTGTTGCTGTAGACACTTTGCTTGGGAATAATACAAAATGTAGAAAGACGCTCAAGAAATGTGTAATAACTCATTTTATTTTTTATTTTTTTTAAAGCTCGTTTGGGAGTAAATTGCTTTGGATTGATGCAACTGATGTGTGCATGATTTTATGCAACAAAGTGATAAAAATGATTACAAATATAAAAAAGTAAATATATCCTATGAAAATTTTTAGTTTTATAAAATTATTAAACTTTAATTATACCATTAGCCCCCATCAGTCTCTGTCATCAACTTGCTGAACTTTGTAATCACTCCTTCATGCTAAATTCCTTGAAGTGGAAGATGTTTTAAGGCCATTTCAATGAAATTTTAATCAAAACATCTCATAATGCTCATTTTCTTCTTTTTTTTGATCAATTTATTTATTATTATAGTGCTGAAAGTTCCAAGTCTACTTCAAAGCTATAAAGCTATAAAATAAAACTGTAGCTTTTCTCTAATGTCTTTTGGAAAGCAATGGATTTGTCATTGCAGGTAAATTTTGTGCAATCTTTTTCTTTTAGCACTTTCACACAAAACACTGCAAGTGTTATCTGTAGAGCTTGTCATGACATTCTGGGGGTCTTCTGGGAGATCTTTTGAAATCTCTGGCAGATTCACAGACATCAAATCTTCTTCTGTAAATTTTGCTCTGGTGACGCCACATATTCCAGTACCAAAGTAAAAAGACTAACCCTTAAATGTCCCATTTTTAAATAACACAAGGTTCACCTGGCAATCCTTAAAGAGTGCTTTGAAACCCTCCATTCTTAATTTTAATGATCTAAAGATTTGGAAAAAGTAGAAGGGGTGTTCCCTTTTCTGTGTGACAGATCTATTTGTTATTTATTTATAAAAATGACTACAGATTATCAATTTTTCATCTCATTTGTTCAACTATATCACCATTATTTGTAGGCAAGATGATCAGATGTTTACTTTGCAATACTTTTTATTTTGTTGGTTTAAGTCATTTATCATGGGTTGTTTGACCTCATGGCAAGAAGGTTTCTAGTTCGAATCTCCTGGTCGGCTGGAGCCTTTCTGTGCTCACATGCTCACTAGTGTTAATTGGGGATAATAAACTGACCATAAGTGAGGTTATTTGGAGTATTTGGTTGTCTGTCTTTTAGTCAGATAGGTGAATAAGAAAATGAATGGTATTTGAAGGTATTTTAAGGTATCACACTGGACTCCAGCATACTGTGGTGCACATTCTAAAGCCTTAAAACACTGATTAAACATTAAAATTCACAGCTCATTATTCAGTTATGAAAAGGGTACTTAGATTATAGATGATTCCAGCCATAAGATACATTAAGCATTAGAGAGGTTAGTTTTTTGGGGGGGGGGTTTGCCATTTTGGTTGCGCTTGTTTGCTGTTTGCAGCTTGTCATCTCATGACAGTTGAATGCTCAGGTTTGAATCACACCTCCACCAAGGTGTTGACACTGTACAAGCAAAGTGACATATTCCAGAGAAAGGCTGATTCCAAAACTTCACATCCCATTGCCAAATCACATTGCACAATCATTATTCTGATGGCATTGACTTTCCCTGAGTACCTAAGTACAATTATATAACTAGTTAATCAGTTCCCTTTATTTTTAAGCCATTGGCTGCTTAGATCTCTCAGGCAGAATTTTAAAAATACTGTAAGTGAATTCCAAACTGCTACTGTATAAAAAGCAATCATAAACTCCAATCATTGTGCTTTAGTATTAGCTTAATCCAAAATCTCCTACATGAATCATTCAATTTATGTTATGTCATAAATAAATCCTTGTTGAAACAAAGATTTCTTGGGTCCATTTTAACTTTATAAAGAAGATTCTAACAAGGATCTTCATTCATCAGTCATTCATTCAACACAATCCTTTTTTTTTTCCAGAAACACAGCTGCATTTTATAATCTCTTCAGTGTCATCTAAGGTTATACTCTGTGGTTTTACCAAATAAAAAGAGAGCGAGAGAGAGAGAGAAAGAAAGACAGCAAGAGAAAGAGAGAAAGGAGCTTTGAAAAACTGACGTTAAAATAAGTGAAATGTGTTACATAACCAGAGTACTTTCATAATCTGTTCAAATAACACTGCATATAAAAAGTGGTTTTCAGAGTGTGGGGCTAATTTCTGAGAAGGAAGAGTTTCACATGAAGGTAATAAATGGAGTTTCCTTTTTTTTTAAATCTACTCTGTGCAAACCTGAGTGGACGACAACCCCTGATAAAGTTAAATAAACACAGTGGCCTATCCGCTGCAAGCCACAGAACTGCTAAAAGTGTAAGCAGGTGTGCGCTGCATGCTGTACGCATAAATACGCCAAGTCTCGACTTAGCTGAGCCACCATGTTCCACCAGTTGTGACTATTAATTGGCTCTTTACTGCTACTTTCTATCAACTAGCTTCTACCACATGAAACTGTAGCATATGGATTTGAGTCAGTTTTAGTTATAAGTTTTAGATAAACTTGCCATCTAATGTATACTTCCATAATTTTTTTGTTGGTTTCTTTTTTTTTTACCACATTACTTCTTGCCATATTATGTTAGTTAACCTACGTTAATGGTTAGAGTGGTCACAATATTTATTAGTGGTAGACATCCATGCATACATTGACACAATAATGGTACAACATAAATTAGAGTGTGTAAACAGTTTTTTGTGCTCGTTTTTATGTAGGCAGTGGGGGATTTGAGACTTTGAGTGTGAGATATGGCAACCTTGTGTTTGCAATTAAAAAATCTTTTCATGCATGCATGCATGCATTAGTATTTTTGGTGCCTAAACCTAACCAAACAGTGAAAATTTTAAACTAAACAGCAAGTAAACAAGTCTTAAAACAATGCTCTCAGATTCTCCTGGGTTACAGTCTTGTGACTTACACCTCCTCCATCCCTCCTGCCTACTAATATGTTTCAGTCAGTTTTTGCATGGGACTGTTTGCTTCTAGCGTCCAATATAGCTGCACCCAGTGCTTTAAGATACCAGCGTGTACACTGAAGGGGACATTGTGCATATTTGACAACCTGCAAATAAGAAGCATTTACGCAGTCCAAAGATATTTCATGAAAATTTCCAAATTACAGTTTGATTTGAATATTTTTCAAGGTATTTCACTAAAAACAAAAAAAACAAAAACATTCATTTTAGGAACAGGCAAGTTTGCAACCATCATCCTGTGGGGAAAATGAATTTCACTGAATGGTTCACAGCAGTTCATGAGGCATTTTGATCCTTACACATAAGCACTGGACATACCAACAGACATAGATTACCAAGCAATTAGAATGGCTGAAATGAAAATGATACATTTTGGTTTATCTTTGCTTCTGAATGAAGGAGGAACATGAATTTAAAGTCATACTGCTTTCATAGTGCTGGAAAAAGCTTTGGCAAGCTGGTGAGAATTACATCCAGTGTGCAGTAGTGACACCAACTATGATGGCAAGCATGAAATGCGATTTCTGGCAGCTGCCAGTCTAACCTCTTCTGCACCACTGCCTCTCATAAACTATCACACCTTGTTGAGAACTGCTCCAACCTTGCAAAGAGAAAGTTAGAAAGAGGAAAGGAGGGAGGGAGGAGGTGGAAGGGAAGGCGGGGAGGACGGGCAGAGGCTTTCTCGCAAAGCCTGGAGCTGTAACTGTGAGAAAAGACTGTTACACTATCTTCACAGAACTCCCTAGACCGAGGAGGGATTCTATCTCTCAGTCCTCTGGGACTAGAAAAGGCAATAGAAGGTTATTTCCTGAGAAGTGAAGCAAAGCTGAAATGAGTAGGGAGAAAGAGAGGGAAGAAAGAGGTGGGTGAGGAGACTTTGTGTATTTGCAGGATCCGGGACGGCAAATGAGCACGAGTAAAGGAACAACTCAAAGTGACAAAAATACAAAGCAACAACAAAACATAAACAAAGCCCATTGTGGTAACCCTCTGTCCCACCTTTTCACACTCCAATTTCCACAACAAAAACATCCACACTGCATCTGAGGCACTGCTAGGTCACAGTCTGAGATACACTGAGTAAGCCTCGGTGAAAGAAATACAGTACATGAAACATTTTTTTTGAGACTTAATGCCTTTCCACCTTCACACAAAGCTTTTTTTTTTTCTCATAGTTAAAGCCACACAGAACAAACATCTATCAAAGGGGAGTTGGGAGGCAGAGGCATAACGGGAGAGTGCAAAGAGAGAAAAAAGCCTTCAAAGAGACCAAAATGCAGGGACCCATCTTTGGAGTTGGGTTTTCCTTCTGTCCCCCAGTTACATAGTTTACACAGCCACTGGCTGTATCCAAAATCACTTTCTTTTCACTATGAAGTGCATAATATTTACAGTGACTCTATCTGAATGTCCAAAGTGAATGTATTCAACATGTAGTGCCCTCAAACAAGTCAGAAAAGTGGAAAAGAAAAAAGTGGTGGTCTATTGCTGGGTCAGTACTTTTTTACCATCTGCTATACTCATTGCTTTATGACTGTTGCAGTTACCTGTTCTTAAAAGGTTAATGGAAGGTCAAAAAATAAGAGAACGGAGAATGGGTAACATCTTATGGGATCGCATTTAGGGTGAGTTGTACAGATGAGGCAATTAATTAGTATCTGAGTTATCAGGTCAACATGAGCTAAACCATCTGTTCTTTAAAACTGCCTCAGTGTTTGGGATGACACAGTTCAGGTTTAATATTTAAGTTGTGCTTTTCTCAGAACCACTGGAACATCAAGTTCTTGGAGGTTCTCCAAGATGCTTTGCACAGCCTATTGAATTACCTTGAAAAACCAAGGATAGAAGGTACACATAAATAGCCAAAGTGGTTCACAGCAAATATTGCTACAAGTATTTATTATTTACTTTTTTTTTTTTTTTATGAATAGCAACCATTCTTGGCTTTATTTTTTTAACGCATTCATTCTTTAGTTTTAGTGCCTACAATATTTACATAGTATTGGATATTTAATAACTTTAAATGTTAGTTTAGACTGTGATTGACTCTACAATTATTTGATAACAAGAAAAGATGACATAAAGGCTAACCTATATGCCTTTCTTTTGAATTAAATTGGTATTGCCAAGACAATATTGGCATAAAATAGTCTTGTATCCTGAACCTGGGGTCTTGCCTGGTGTGGTAGACCCAAACCTCTATCGATCGTGTTCATAGAGTTTGCTCCTGTGCTGCCATGATTAGTGCCTCTGTGCTGTCTTTCAGCCCAGCTTTGTCCAGCCATTGGTAGGTTATTTTGATATCAGCCACTTGTTCTGTCTGCTGGTGGTACATGCCTGTCCTTCCATGATGGTTCCTGTTCTCTCTCCTCTTCTTTCTCAGGTTTCTGCTGACTGAATGATATACTCATGGATCTTTGTTGTTCCATCCAGGATAGTGGTTCTGGTACTCACTAGTCCTCGGCCTTCTTCCTTCTACTTAGCGTACAGTCTCAGGGTGCTGGATATGGGGTGAAACCCTCCATGCATGGTAAGGAACTTTCTTGTCTCGAGGTCAGTGGCTTCTATCTCCTCCTTTGGCCAGCTTATTATCCCAGTAGGGTATCTGACAACTGGCAAGGCATAGGTGTTGATTGACCGGATCTTGTTCTTCCCATTTAGCTGACTCCTCAGGACTTGCCTCATTCTCTGCAGGTATTTGGTGGCTGCAGCTTTTCTAGTGGCTTCTTTATGGTTCCCATTTGGCTGTGGGATTTCAAGGTAGTTGTCCTCATTGTCTGCAGTGTTGCCATCTGGTAGTGCAGTTCACTCAGTCCTGACTACCTTCCTTCTCTTTGTTACCATCCAACTACACTTCTCCAGTCCGAATGACATTCTGATGTCACTGCTGTTGTTTCTAGTGGTGTGGATCAGTGAATCAATGTCTTGTTCGCATACAGCTTGATGTCATCCATGTACAGGACGTGGCTGATGGTTGCTCCATTTTGTAGTTGGTATCCGTAGCCAGTCTTGTCAGTGATCTGGCTGAGGGGCTTCAGGCCTATGCAGAATAGCAGCGGGGACAGAGCATCTCATTGGTAAATCCCACACTTGATGGTGACTTGTGCAATTGGCTTGAAGTTGGCCTCTGATATTGTTCTCCACGTCCCCATTGAGTTCCTGATAAAGGCTCTTAGGGTTCTTCTTGTAATCAATCCAGGCGGTCCACAGGTTGGTCAGTCTGGTCTTACAGTCTTGAGTGACTGCGCTATCTACCAGTAGCTGGTGTTTTGCTCCTCTGGCATCTCTCCCAATCCTTTCTGGGCCCCATTAATGTATTGAACCATGTGCCTGTTCATCTTAGCTGCTATGATGCCTATATTATCTTATATTGCTTCTTGTAGCGGCCCCTCACGGCTGGGCACTCTGCCTCTAAATGGTAATCTTATCATTTTACTTTCATCTGATCCATGGACAATGGCTGGGTATATCTTAGTTTGCGTTCAGCAAAAATAATCATGTTTAAATTATTCCCTGGACAACTTTGTTGTTTCTAATACATATTGCAATTTCCAGGACTGGAAAATAGGTCAAAAAATTCCCAAGGCTTTCAGAACATGTGAGATTCCTACCAAGATATCTTACAGATCATACTTATGGGGAAAAAAGACATATAATAAAATAACTATATAGCAAGCAAAATTGCACAAAATTGTATTCCAGCCGTGTATGGTAATGGCGACAACACTGACTTTCAAAGAGGTTCTGTTTTCTCAGTGGGTAAGATGCTTCATAAATGACACAAATATACTGTGAAGCAGGAGCATCTTTAGCAGTGGTTTTGTGAAACATTCAACTGCCAGCATTTTTGCCTTTAAATGGCATATTCAGAAATGATTCAGAGTTTTTTGATAAATACGGTATGAGTTTTGCATCACAATCACAACTCATCGCTTAAGAGAGCTACAAAGAATAAGACAGCATGAGATACACCACAGTGTGGGTTGAATCTACAGCAGTGTAGGGCATGTGTCTGTATGCATGTGTTTGGGGGGGGGTCACCTATCTATTTCTCAACATCCCCCTTTCCTTCCCACTATACACATCCCCTCACTATCCTGAAGCAAGGGTGACTTTGAGTGGGAGATTTACTGTTGCTACCAGTAGCAACACAGCAGATGACAGGATGTCGTCTCCTTTCCTCGTTCATCAGAAAGAAAAATGGACGGGAGCAGTTGGGTGCAGACAGAACATCCATCTCAGCTGTAATTATGCACAAAGCCTCTACATGTCTTCTTGTTGCACTTCTTACTGTGCTGAGATCATGACTGTGTGAATGGATGGCGTTATGGTCACTGAACACCTCCACCCTGCATAACTGTTCGGTCTTTGACGACACAATAAAAATGAGAAAAAAATTACCATGGTGGGTGCACCTTATGTTGGATGACCTATTCTTTCACATCTATTAGGTAGATCACATATTATTTACTTAAATAAAACGCCTCAGTATCTCTAGGGTCTCAGGAAACTAGGGAAATTTCACCAGATATCAGTATGATTATTTCACATACGTTGTTTGAACAACTAGAGCAACTATGTTTCAGGAAGTCTGTCATTATGATTTCTGATTGACCGATACATCAATATATTTTCATAAGATCTGCCAGAAAAGTTTTCTTTTTCTAGTCTACTCAAGAAACACAATCCCAGTATGAACAAATGTGCAGATATCATGGCATTTCCTTTCTTCAGTACTTGAAAATCAGATCTGTTTTCATGAGGATATAAGAAGGAAATACAAGAAAGAAATCCCCATTTTTTTTTTTTTTTTTTTTTGCATTTTTCTTTTAACCTTCAGGAGCAATTTTTACAAGAGTTTTACGAGGCCTCCACCCCTACACACACTGCCTCGTCTCAGTCCAATTCACTGGTGCAGACTTACCAGCCATTTATGTGTCCACTGTCACACTTCAGAGGAATTTTCCATATGTTTGATGTGCGGTTTTGGTGTTTTCAGTTTGCAGAATACTGAATAGAACAGTTCTTTCTGCATGGCTGCTCATTTTTTCTGAAAACCCAGTATATAGGATACTGCATGCCAACAATGAGCAAACACTGTGTGGTGGGCAAACAAAAGCCTGAGTCAAACTCTATGGGAATTTAAATAGAACAATCCTATAAGGTCTGTATTCTCTTCGCCCCCTCACTGTAGCACAGTCTTTAGTAAGAGGACAGCGGGAGAAAGAAAGTGGGTTAAAATTCTGCCGTGTGGTTCTTCTCTGGATCCTATCACAGAAAACATGATTAGTTTTTGTCCAAAAGTCCTTGTGCACATGTTATTGTTCGTCTGTATTGTGGCTAATCTCTTTCCATTTCTTACTATTCTTTTGAAAAATAAGAACAAAGGAAATGTGATGTAACAACTTCAGCTTTTATATTTCTGAGCATTAGATTGTGTATTAAGAAGAGTCTGAAATAGACAGAGAGATATTTAGAGTGCAAGGGGTCAGGGTTGAACCATGTGGCTGGGAACAAATGATGTTGTACATTCTCTTCTTTCTGTATGCCTTAGAGGAGATGGTGGAGAATGGGATGTCAAGGCAACGACAGGCTTCCAAGGATTTGAGTTATTATCCATTTACAGAAAGTGCCTACAGAATAGATAATCATTCCAAGCAATAAACAGGTAAAGCATCTTTTGGAATAAGTCATTCTTTACATATATTTTTTCAGCACATATGGATTAACTGCTTGTAGACAATGAACAAAGCAAGAAAAATGGGAATAAATTAAGCAAATACTGTTGTTGGTATAGCAAAAAGACTACAAAGGGCTCCAGCCCCTCTGAATATCTCTACAGTCTGTCTCTGACTAATTTAATTATTTCCATGCAAACAAAAACAAAACAAAAGAATAAGTCCGGCTCCCTCCCATGAGCTCACAGCAGGCAAGCACAAGAAAAACAGCAGCAATCCATGGCCTCCCTGGCTGCATGCGCAGCACAGGGTCTGACACTTTTTTTTTAATCTTTTGAAATTAAATATTCTCTCTCATCCCAGATGTGGAGCTATAAGCGCTTCAGGTTGAGAGTGTGGAGGAAGGGAAGAGGATAGAGTGTGCTTTATTTTTTTCTTCCCCTCTTTAGAAAACCAGATATATTTAGAAGGTGGTACATTTAAGAATAAACCCCCCAACACCAAAGACACAAAAGACTAAAAATCCCATCTCTGATAAATCACATTATGAGAAAACACTGAGTAGAAAAGAACACCAGGGAGGGATCCTTATTTGCAGACTGAACCTTGAGTCCACCGCTTTAGAAATTCTGCGCAGATGGTTCAGCTCTGACTTCTGCAGCTTCTAACAGATTCAGCCAGCTGACGTATATGTCAGTTGGCTGAATCTGCAGATGGCCATTCAGTGTTTGGGTTGAAGTTATTTTATAGTCAGTGCAATTGTGTTTGTATGGTTCTCTTCTTGGTGGCTGCTGGAGATTTAAGATATTTAAAATTGCACTCGAGTAAACATTGGGGGAATCAGAAAAAGAATGTTATTTTTGTCATTTTTACATTACATTTAATTTAGAATGTTGCTCTCATGCAAGATAGTGCAAGATAGAGTACAGACCAAAGCTTGCCTTCCTCATTTGGGTTACACAAGGTTATTTAAGCTTGTCAGAGAGTCACATTCACACTTTCACTTCATCCTGTTTAAATTTTATGAAGGAATATATCCTTTATGAAAAGTGCCCTTTAGATTTCTAAAGTACTAATATATATATATATATATATATATATATATATGTATAATATTTTTTTTTTTATCTTTTAATGAAAAATATATGTTATCTGATTTAAAATGCATGTTTGGGGGTTTTATTGGTAAATAAGATGAAGCTCTGGAGGAAGGCACAACATACAGTATTAATTTTTTCCACCAGTGGAGTTGGTTTACTTTACATAACTTTGCTCTCTGGCAGCCTGTATTGCTTTCAATTAAAACGGCTGCATCTAAAGTGTTGGGAATGACCTATCACATTACATAATTCATGCATAGAGCTTGTGAATAATGAATGTTTCTGCCCCAGTTGACTTCATCTCAGAGGTGGAGCGGGACGGCTCTGTGTCCAGCCTTGCACCTCCGATGCCACACGTTGTCATTTTTTTCCAGCATGCATGAGCTACACAACACAAACACATTAAATAATGAGACCTCGACATGACGACATGTTGTTTTGGTTAAGTTTGCTTTTTTTTCCAAAGCTCATATTGTGCTGCCTTTTCCCTTGTATTGAGAAATCACAAGAAAGACATTTGCCTCACACAAACCGAGCCGTCTTTAAATCTGTCATGTTGCTCCCATCAGACTAACTGTCTATGTTAATGTTTTATCAGCCCTTTTGGGCCCATTCATCACCCGCCTTTGTGTGGATGCCAATGAGGCATCAAGCCATGGGAACCCAGTGTTTCTATAAATCCAGAAGCTACTTGTTGCTGGTGACTGCACAGATCTGAGCTTTATTAATAAGCAATAAGTGTTTTTGACCTGAGAATCTAAACGTGACCTCCACTAGATATTTGACAAGACAGGAGTCAGGTAGCCACAACCACTGCTGGTTTCATTAGCTGTGGAGCAATGGATCCCAAACCAGCCTGGGGCTGCTCATCAGTACTTGTCACCAAGTTGGCTTCATTAGTCACTGTCCAGATGACAGGAGTTCTTGTAAAGGATATCTCACCCCCTGTGAAGAGCCAAGTGTCCTCGCAAATAGGCTGCTGACCTCCAAAGCGTCTCAGGTCCTGAGGGCGTAGAGTGGGGAGGTGGGGCCGCTGAAGATAAGGACAGGCTAAGGAGTGTGGTGGGGTGAGGAACTGCAGACCACAGGGTAAAGTCAGGCCAGAGCCTATCCTTTCTGGACAAGCCTGGGAGCTGACCTGCCCCTGACCCCATCTGTACAATGAAGTTAGCTGACTGGTGACTCCCTCATGCTCTGATGAAGTGGCTGATTCCCCAGTATGAAAGAAAGAAAGAGTGAGAGAGAGAAAAAATTGGGGCCCCTCTGAAGGAGAACTGGATACCCAGCAGTGACATGCTAATCTGCCTGGCTGATGATTAGGAGCTGGGGTGAGGAGAGCGAGGTTAGAAAGGCAGAAATGAAATGATGGGATGGGGGAAAAAAAAAAAAAAAAAACCTCTTGGCAGCTTTTTGATGTGTCTGCTTTTGATTCTGTCTCTCTGGTGTGCTATGTAAATGACAGCAGTGCTGTCAGAGTAGAGGTATCTGTCCAACAAGTGGAAGCATAAAGGGTGACGCTTTGATGTTGAGGTTGTGTCTGGATTTTCAGCGAGACACGGTACACAAGTGCTTTTTGATATTCATTTAATTCACTTCTCTACAATTGAGTTTGCTTTCACTGAATTACCAAGAACTTTAATGCTAAGGTAGAATCAGAAGGAAGAAGGCTCAGCTTTAAATTCTACATTAATTCCATTCATATCTTGGCCAATATTATATTAAATATAATTTGTTTTCACCTGTGCCCGGGATTTTTACTTTTCTGAAACTTGTCTTTGATTTTGTGGCTGTAGTTTGAGTTATGGATGACTGGAACGGCAGCAGGTAATACTGGAAAGGGCTTAGAATCAAGTCGTTTTACCTACTATTTCATTAACATTGCTTCCAGACTCAGCAGTAGGCAGCTGTTTTCACCAGAATGGCTCCAAAAACATTACTGTACACTTCACTTATAATATACTGGAAATCCTGCACGGCGTACAAGACAAACAACAGGGAGTAAGAACCAGAGTGACGCGGTATGAGAAATAATACAGCAGACTGTTCTCTGCCCTTGAAGTAAAACATGTTTTAATATATGTGTGTAGATTCTCAGTTATCCAGGTCATAGTAGTCTCTGGAGCTTGAAAAAGGCGACTGGACTTCTTTTTGTTTCTTGAAGACGATGTTTTAATATATGTACTCCACGTGCCCGATCGCACATTAACTCCAGCCCTCTCTTATTAATGTGCCCGCCACAAACAGTGTGCACAATCGCATTATCATTACAGAGGAAATCACTCACATTAAGCCTATGTGCTGTCACTTGCCCTGCAATCTCAGCTGTGCGCTGCCAAGTAAGCATGGCAGGACACAAGACACATGTGAAATGAGATTTGCATAAACACTCTTACTCTGTCATTTATTTATTTTGCACCCCCCCCCACACACACACACGCACACACACCCACACACACACACATTTCCCAGCTGAGAGGAAATAAATAAAAGATGCCAGCTGTTTGCTGTATATGTCCCCATGGGGTGCATCAAACAGGTGTTGTTATCGGGGTTGGGACTTCATTGACGGCATTATCGTAATAATGACATAATGACCTCATCATGCTTTCAGATGTAGGTGTGGAGGAAGGGGAGCAGGTGGCATCTCATTTTTGGGCCTTTTGAGTGTAAATCATTATATGGCTAATGGGCTCGTGACATCAGTGTTTTTCCTATTAGTAAGGGAACGGTGGTAAAGAGGGAGCGTGGGCTAATTTCTAATCGAAAATTTAAAAAGCAGAGGAGCATGACTCTACTACCCACAACTAGCAACACTAGGACATATTTATAAAGGAAAAAGCGACGTGAGAATTAGTGATCAGGATGTCCATCACGCACTGAATCACTCATGTTTGGATGTTTGTATTCTCTTTTGGCACCCTAATAATAGGTTTTCGGTCTTAACAGCTGCAGTAATGGATTTGCTAAAGGACATTCATTAGGGCTCTGGAGCTTTTTATATGACACTGAAATCCTGGAAGGCCAACAGAAACACCCACTTACAGAGATAACATTGTTTACATCACCATCATCGTACTTAGCTATTTAAAGTTTCACAAATAAAAAAATGAAACAAGTAAATAAATCAATGGACTGAAAGTACTAGCAACTCTTCAGCATTACAATTATAGTTAGAACATTACCAAAATAATTAAGAAGTTTAGAACCAAATTTTTAAATATCACACTACAACAAGGTTTTTTTTTTTTTTTTTAACTAAATACATCAAAAACTCAACTTAGGCATAGTTAAAGCATTTGACTCTGTTCCTTTTATTCCTCAAGGTCATACTTGGATGTTGTATCATAGTCACCTCATAACTGTTTAGTCCTGTGCTGTCTGTAGTATACAGTATCTACTGTAGAATAGACAGGATTTCCTATATTTTGAACTTATGAGAAATAAGGTTCATAGTGCATATTCTTTCTTACGATGCACTATTGTAGTCTAAAATTTTTGTTAAGTACACTTCACAAAATGCTTACAAACCAAAGCCGCTGCAAGAGATTAGGTAGTCCGATTCTTAGTATATACAGGAAACTGTACAAACAATGCTGTATTTAGGCTGTGTTATAAAAAGATATATCCTGATATAAAACATATGTCTGAAGAAAAGCTTCTATGCAAAGTTAAACATTAGCCTATGTTAGTTAACATGCCATACTATTAAAGCTGTTTTTTAAGTGGTTCCACAGTGGATTGGTTTACACATTTGCCAAATAAGTGAAAGATCCCAAGTTGGATCCCAGAAGGAGACACAAATCCCTTTGGGGCTGCATGAGGAGGGGCATCCAGCATAAAAGAAAAATCTACCAAATCAAACATGCGGCGCTACCTGCTGTGGTGACCAACTGTGAATAAGGGAACAGCTGAAAGTATTTACTGAACTGGAGGTATTATTCAGTGTGGCCACGCAGGTTGATAGTGGCTGTTGTTTAATGCAAGCAATATATATCAAATCTTCCATAGCCAACTAATTATTAACCAGCCAACAAGCCACACCCCTGTAATAATTTGGCACTTGTCATGAGAAGTCAGTGTATTTTATTTATTGGTTTATTAATTGAATGATATTTGATATTTATTTATCAGAATTCAAATAAATTTGACAGCCACAGCCTGATTGGCCATACAAACTTTTGCAAAGAATGTTACATCGGTGTCCTCAACTGGAACCCAATATGAAAAAGCCTGACTGACAGCAAAGAGATCAAGCATCTGTGTGTGCTTCTCCATTATTAATGAGCGCACATGTGGGTATGCGTACATTTGAGTGTGCATGTGTGTCTTTGTGTGTGCGCGTGGGTGTTAGCAGGCAGGTGGCCTTATAGTTAGTGTGTCCTTTTGTGCGCGCAAGGATGATTATGAGTGTGTGCTTCATTTGTGTGTGTTTCCTCTGGGCAGGGGTAGACTGTACAGGCTGGGACTTCAGCTGGAGGCTCGTGCTATGGTCTGTTGCCCCAGTTCACTGAAGGACTTGCTTGCTGCTGACAGCACACCCTCCTCCCTTTTTCATCTGAAATTTCATAGATGTATTCGGGCAGCTCAATGACAACACGTCTCTATTCTGGCTCTGAAAACCTCCCTGCACCGAGCAAACCTCCTTACTAAGCTGCAAATTGGCATGCTGGGAATATCGTTTCACTCATCTTGAAGAAGTCCTCTGGTTCTAAAGCCCTTTGAAAACTTTTTTTTCTTAAATTGTCATTGGGAGAAAAGTTAAGCAAATAAAAGGCTTTGGCTTTTATACCGAGCATATTGCAGGGGAGGAATACTGTAAATCCTCAGATGAACCATTTTGTTTACTTTCGCATTATTTTTTATTATTTATTCACCTGCGGTTTTTACAGGTCTGATAAATTATTTAAAGTTTAGCCTATGAGTTTTTCATGTATGCTTTCATTCGTGCACAAACACGCTGTTAAAACAATTTCTACATTTAGGTTTCATTTCTTTTCATTTTTAACAACTGACACCCAAAGTCTAACATTATTAGTTATTTCCTGGATAGGGAAGGAATGGCAAATCTGGATGGTTCCTTGCCTCAGAGGTGTGAAAGAGGCCCTGCTTTTCCCTGCAGCAGGGCCTCTTGTTGGGGGAAAAGAGGACAGAGCTTGGAAGCTGTGTACGGGGGGGTGTGGACAAGGAGGAAGAGGGTTAATCATGTTTGCAACAGGACAGGCTTCCCCTTGAAGTGGGAGACAGTGGTAGGAAGTGTCCAGATTTATGGTTCTTCGTAACCGTTCATTGTAGCTGCCTCCACTGTGGCAGTTGACCAGCAGACAGAAGGCGAGAGTGTAAGAGGAGTTGTAAATCACAACGAGAGTGTGGCTCAGACACACACACACACACACACACACACGGCCAGCACTAGGCTCGAAGTTCACAGGCAGTTAATGTGCAAAAGAAAGACAGCTCTCCAGCAGCACTGTTGACAAGATAAAGCTGTTTTTAAATAAAAAGTCTTGAAAAATGTGTATTTGTGTCTTTATTACTTATCTGACTTTCGACACTTTTATATTCAGGATATTTTCACTGTGTAAAATAAGTTGTTCGATGCTGAGTCACTCTTACTTGTGCCAAGGACTCTCAGTGTTCTTAATTTTTTAACGTTATAATGACACGTTCAAAGATTTATGGGTGTATGTGTGTTAGTGTGTGTATGTGTAGCTGGTGTCAGAACTGAATCAAAATATGAATAATGAAAGCCAGTTATACTGATTGGCTTATGGTCTCCATGGCTTTTGAAGAATGCCAGAATTCCTTCAGGGGGAATAAAAAAAAAAAAAAAGCTTTTGCACAAGAAAGAACTGTGTGAAATTAGTCAGTTAGTCAAAGTCATGGCCTCCGGGTTATAGCTACCAATTTAATTTTTTTGTTAGATTACTGTAGTGACGCATACAGGCAAAATGCCAAATGAGTGTTCATATATGTAAATCTATGGATGATGATGATGATCCAGTAGAGTTTGCCAAGGAATTATAGAACAGTATGATGTATCAGATAATAACTCATATTTTTTCCATAACTGGACATAATAGGGGAAAAAAGCAATTACCCCTCAACATAACATTATAGACATCGGCATAATATATATATCTGTATAATTTAATATAAAATTGTGCATTGAGAGGATAATTATGTAAATAAAACTGTGCATTTCTTTATTGTGTATGTTTCTCTTACATGCCTCCTAATGTATGCATGTCTATGAAGGCAGGAAGTCAATCTACAGTTAAATTTTCTATTTCCAAGTAGTTTAGGTTTATATAAATGCAAAAGCATGTATTTATGATACATGACATATACATGATTGATCTTTTTTAAAAAAATCCTCATTTATCAAAGTAATTAGTACATGATAATTCACATTTCTATAATGCATAAAATTACACCACATAAATAGTTATTAATGATATGATTTTTTTTCCTACTGCATGTAAAAACAGTTGCCAATATATAATTTTGTTTATTATATTAGAAATATATTTAAATCTTCTATTATTATTATTTCCCCCTTTTTTGTGCACACTGATACCAATATTTTGGTCAATATTTTCTTACAGGATATCTACTTTATTATTATCATTTAATTATATGCATTATATTGAAGAGAGTTAATGGTTTTTCTGTGTACTTAGGCAGCTACTTACTGTGAAGAAGCTGCTCGAATGTCTTTTGGTATGTTTTCCTTGGCACACTGGGTTGGGGGTATTTCTGAGACCGATCTGTCCCTCCCGTTTCATTATTTTGCAAATAGCAGAGTTACTGTTGCACCAATGCCAAAGGACACCAGTGAGGAGACACAGGAGGCCTCTGCCAAAATTGCATTATGATACGCCCTGGGACGAGAACCCACTGAAATGTTTTCTCTTTAATTTCCATACCCGCTAGGGCCACCATACTAATGTACGAATTTTACAGAAATGTTTTCTTGTATATATTCTTATTAATATTATTTTGGCAAATAAAAATGTATTATCAGTATCACATCAGCCACAGTTGACTCACAGAGGTTTATTATTAGCTGCGACCGCCGGCACTGGTCTGAAGGTGAGCATGCAGGAAGCCAGAGAAGAGGGGTCCTATTACACTACTTCATTCTAATGTTGCTTTCAGTGAAAATGACTCTCTTTCAAGCACCATTGAGTCAATTTCCTTGACTGGGGTCTGAGGATCTCTTGACGTGCTGCGTGTGGCTTTGCATCTTTGTAAAGTGGCATGTATGTGCAGGCGTGGGGTGTGGAACAGCTACACAGCCTAACTAAAGCTGGTATCTGTTCATAAGGGCTTAATGGCTTCAGCAGATGGGGCGGTCTCTTGTCATATTTTGACTGTTCTGCCCACATGGACTCTGGCCTTATTATACCATCCATCCTCACAGCGGCTGTGAGACCCCCCTCTGAACGTGCGCTGTGCCCTGTGTGTACACAAGATCTCTGGCCTCAGTAGGGAGTGTTTACCCAGCTGAAGTCCAACAGTGTCACACTCCCAGTCAGCTGTACTGTACTGACTGGAAAGGAAGTCACTTAGAACACATCTAGCAACCAATATGTCCAGGTTTCGATGAGGCTTGTAGCCATGTTAAATAATTTGTAAAAATAAATCCTAACTTTAGACCTTTGTCACAAAGATTAAAAAGACTGTTATCCAGCCAATCTTATCCCACCTCCAAATCCCTCAGACTGAGTGGGACCGATGCTTTGTTGCAGGATGTGCTCTGATTGGAAGTCACAATGCTGCGAATGAGAGCAGGATTAGGAAGCAGGACTAGCAACAACGCAACACAAAGCAGCCGAGCGTTGCAAAGCAAAATAGCAGCACTGAAAAATTTCCTTCTGTAAAATCAGTTCATTGAATATTAACCTTGCGAGCAACATTCAACAGCACCGTGTGACTGGTAATATTGTTGTAATATAACTACTGAGCTGGATGGCTGTGTCCGATCTGCTTTCTAAGTCTGTGAAGACACTTTTTTTTCCTTTTGTTTCTGTGCACAAAAGAAGACGGGTTTTCTCTTTAGATGCATTACTGCTGGAAACGGGACATCCTGCAGATGACAGTTCATACATCTGTGACTAATGTGTTCCAAGGGGAGAAGATAAATTCATGTTTCTCAGATTTTACTGGAAAATAATCAAAACTCATCACTGAAAATAAACATCTATATTCTTACTTCGACTGTCCTCATCGTAAGAGAAGAAGAAGGAGAAAAAAAAGAAAAGAAAAAAGAAATGTTTGACTACACCTTCAACCCTTTGCACAGCCATAATTTAACCTCTCACTCTGTCAGCTCCCGGAGCACAGTAGCTCCATCATCATGCAATAACGCTGGATTCAATCGCAGGTGAGAAGATGATGCTCTTCAGGGAAGGTGATTGTCCCCGCAAAGATAAAACCTGCTTCGGCCAACTGCTTATGAGATTTATCATCATGTCTGTTTAAATGTAGCCAATTTCGCTTTAATATGATATTAAAGGATGATGCATGTCTGAGTTTCAGACTGTTCCATTGAGGGAGTCTCATCTGCCTGTGGCAGCATTCAAAACCCAGCGTGGTGAAACAGTGATAGAGCTGATGTAATGTTTAGTATTGATAACAGCCCTTAGCAGAATGTGCTGTAATAATTTAGGAAAATACTGTTTTTTTGGGGGGGTTTTTTTTCTTTAAACTACCATTTCTTGGACCTATGCCTAGACTCATTCCATCTATCAGTTTGATTTGATGGGCTGATATCCACAAAGCTTTTATCTACCCCAATGAAATGAAAAGAGAGTGCGAAAACTGGCGACGTGCATATGAGGTGAAAGGAGCGCTGCAGGCGTACCACTGAAACCCAGGGATTGTTTCAAAATGGGTTTATATATTCATTTGTGCTTTGCAGGGAAAATGTATTTTGCAACACAGCTGCTATCAGTCAAATGTAGCAGGGTGGGTTTTTGTGCATATTATGTCCCAATAAACAGATCCTTTGGCCAATACCTCTCCACACAGTTGGCAAACCCTTTAAATGTAATTGTTGCAAACCATTTTAGTAGCCACCATCTACATTCATCATTTTTTGGTCGTGCATTTTATCCTGGGGCGTTTATTATAATTTGGGTCTTTTTCTCGTCTTTCCTTTTTCTGTGGATTGAGCAGTCATTATAAACCGATTGAAATTATGGCTCCCAAATTGATGGAAATCATTGAATTTGGTGACCAAAAAAAAAAAAGCTTTCTGACTTGAAGGCCAAAAAAAAAAAAAAAAATAGTATTTCTCAAACTGTCCAGCAGTAGTACTGATACAAATTCATGATATTGTGTACGCAACACACTATAACCATGGCTGATTTTTTTTTTCTTTTTTTTGACACTGTATAGGAGTGAATGAAAATCAGCTGCTTCATGACTTCTGAAGTGGTCAGCAGATATATAAAGGATGGACATGTGGACTCAATTTAAAGTCCTCAAACATTCACACACTCTGGTGTTATCCTCTTGCACATTTCCTTACAATTCGCCTATTTTCTTTTCTTTTTTTAGGAAAAACTAGCCAAAATTGACTACATATTTGCTTGTTGTGTGCAGTGCTACTTCTTCCTGCCTCTGTGAGCATCTCCAGCCTTCAGTGTGTCAGCTGCTTTTGTTGATTTCCGCAGGGGAAGTTGCCTCAGTGCTATCCTCAAACAAAGCCCTGACCCCGAGGGTTAAGGAATGTGAACCCGGGGCTGTGACGATCAAGACCTTCCCTCGGGGCAGACAATGCTGAACACCTCAGCAAACAGGCTAATGATCTAAAATGCTTTTGTGTTACTTGTAGAGCATCTTTTTCCTCTGTCTTCAATCAACTGGTCACTTTTAAGTGGTGTCAGATTAAAAAGGAGAAATCTCAGTGCCTCCACGTAAAAATTAATTCAACTTTTTGTGTGACTGCTTTATATATATATATATATATATATATATATATATATATATATATATATATATATATATATATATATATATATACTTAAGTTGATTTCAGACCTTCAGGATCTGATGTTTAAATATTTCTCAGCAGAGAGATTTTAATGGCTCAGCACTTTAAAAATCATCTAACCTAACTATATTTATCTGTTCATCCTTCAGTATTGGTAGCCATTGTGATTGGCACTAAAAGATGCCTTAATAACTTTTATGGATGAGCTTGTTGTGAATGGTCACATTATAAAGGAGACCAAAAGGACCTTGTCTCATTTATCACTCATTTCAGGAGAAGGAGAAGGGAGGGGGGGGTCAAAGCAACCACAGCAGAGTGTATTGTAACAGTGGTGGTCTCTCATCCCCTGAGGTCCTAACACATTGCATAAAGTGGAGAAATAGAAGCAGAAGGAAAGAAGAGAAAACTAAAGCAAGAGATATTGCAATTTGGAGTAAAGTGTAGACTCGCAGCCTCTGGGAGAAGAGGTGTGACATGTTTGAAAGAGTCACAACAGCCTCCAGAGACTTTATATGGATGAAGGTGAAAGGTCAAACTGCTATTAATCACAGCCCAAGTTGAGGATTAAATAGCCTGGTCTAGCGGGAAGATGAGAGAACCCGGCCTGATCGAGGTGTTTAAAAGGACCGTGTTATGTCTGTCTTATATTACACAGTGAAGGCCCAAGGCAAAACTGTCTACTCAGCTAAGTACAAATAGGATGCCCAGTTGCTCTCTCCAGCCCCCTCCGATGAGCATTCACCCAGTCAACTCACTTAACATCCTAAGCAGTTATCAATATTAATCAGAAAGAGTCATGTTTGCATAATGTGGAAGACAGATGATAGAAATATTCACACAAACACAAAGAAAACACTTTTTTTTCCCTTCCCCAACTGTACACAGGAACACACACATTCTCTTTCACACACGTGCACAAATGCACCTTGAATCAGTGCCCAGTCAGACTTAATTTCTCTCCCTCTCTCTTTCTCTCTTTTGCACAAGTGCCTTTGATCATTGATGTGCCATGCATTGCATTAATTATGTATCTTGCCTCAGTACAAACATGGCGAACACCTCCAAGTTCTTAACAGGAGCAGGCTCATCACAGAGGCCTAAAGGATGGCTGCAGGAGGCGCACGCCTATACTCCATCGCTCGCTCAGATATCCACTGCATAAGGGAAAATGCAAAGCTTGCATCTGAGCTATTCCCCACTTCAATCTGTGCCAGAGAAAGGACATTTTTCACCCTCCTGATACATGTTCCTCATTCATGTGTGAGTGTTAAGAGGGAGGAGGAACACATAAGGTGAATGTGACATGAATTAGGCATCAACTGGCAGCACAGATATGGCACCAAGAACAATGACAGAGGAATGATCTAGATTACACATTGGGCTAGAGCAGTGAGGGTTATGCAAATGAGTGTGCTACTGCTTGGTGAAAAGCTACAGCCTAGAGGGGATTCTGTGAATCTGCCCTAAACTTTTTTGTATCTGCGATAAATCCATAATTTGTCCTTTCCATGTTTTTTTTTTCCATGTTGGAAAATTACTGTAGGAATTTAATAAATATGACCAGATGTGCAGTAGAAGGGTGTAAGGGAGGTAGTTAAAAGTGTTGATGTGTCCAATTGTGCAAAGTTCTTGAATTTTTTTTTCCATTTTTCTTTTGGTGCTGGCTTTCACAATAACTCATAGCTAGGAGCTGGAGTGTGTAATGATACTCAGTTTCCTCTTGGACTGGTTTAAAAAAAAATGATCTGTTAAGCATTTAATGGCAAAAAAGAAATATATGGCTTTGACGCATGGATAATTTCTAGTGCTTTGGTGACTTCATGTGAATGCATAGAACACTGAAAGATGCATGTAAAATGAGTGCATTGTCTTACCAGAGCTCAAAAAAAAAAAAAACTGTCTTAAATCTGTAAAAGCAGATTTGAGATGGGACTTAGATTGGATAAAATTACCCACTGTGTAGCTTAATATGATTTTAACGTTTTCAATTCATGTTCTCCTGAGCAGTGAGTAAACGCAGTTGAAAAATGTGTCTACTGAGCCAATAGCCGAGGTCCAACACGTGTGACCAGGTTAAAATAACATAAGATAAGCAGTGGAAAGACTAAGTAGCTGCTACTCAGCTGCTGAACGGGTTCCACTTGATTTCGAAAACTTGAACCTCGAGGAAAGTGGTCGACATTTAATTCTGTACTGTGCAGTCTTCTTCACCCTTCTTTATGCGCTGCTAATTTCAAAGTTCACACAGCAAAGCTCCCGTTTCTATCCGTGTCGCTGCAGCCCCGGTCTACGTTGGTAGGAGTACCCCCTGCGCAGGTCCCTTTTGCAGTGCAGATCCAGTAGTTGGAGTTGTACATCGAGCGCGAGAGGGAGAGGAAAGGAGTGTGAGCGCAGCAGCTGAGTGAGCAAACAGCGGCAGAGACATTAGGTTATCTTCTGAGACCATCAGACATCGATCTGTCACTTTTACCGCTTTGAGCAAATTCTGTCTTCTTCGAGAAGTCCACAGCAACAGCAGCAGCAGCAGCGCCCTGATCTGGTCTGGTCTATTCGAACAGCCGCCTTTAGAAAAGAAAAGAAAAAAAAAAAAACTCCCAAACGCGGTCGTTTCAGCTGGCATGAGCTAATCTACGAGTCAGACATGGAAACCAAACCATTCTTGTCATTGGGTAAGTTTGTTTGTTTAATGACATTGCCTCGTTTTAATATGATGCGGTAGTTTTGATCGCACTTGCATTCGGTAGATTAGTGTGAAACGTGTCCTCTCGCTGCGTTGATTTATTTATTTATTTATTGTGCCCCCCCCCCCCCCCTCATTTGACAGCGCGTGGAGCGAGTTGCCAAAACGCATCAACACGTTTGGGGCCGTTGATGTGCCGGAGCGGCCGCGGCTTTACTGAATTGATCCTGACATGGACCTGTACTTTTATTTTTTTGAGTCAAAGTAGATAAATACTCGCCGTGTTGCACTTGTAATTCAGCTGTTTGTATCACGGCCAAATGTCATCAGCTCAGAGTGACATTGCTCCGGAGCGCGTTCCTCGCGTGCGCTGCTGTTAAATAAACTTAAAGAAAGAAACACGCAAACTTTACGCTTTTACTTTTATCCGTTTATACTTTTGTAAGTTTCATAAAGGGGAAAAAAAATGCTTTACTCTTACGCGTTTGCGCCAGTTAGCAGGTAACAAACTTTTACAGGGCTGTGCGGTGTGTTATCCCAGTTAACGCACCCCGGTCTTTGCGCTGTGCAAGTCAAGTGGCAGCCCTTATGAAAACAGGAAAAAAAAACCTTTTTTGTTTTAACTTTGCGTCCTTTTTCACGTGACTTGGTTTACCTCGCGGCTAAATTTACTTCCGTCTGTACTTGTGGTTTAAGCAGGCAGTGTAAAACTTCACTCTTGAGCTTAAAACTGTCCTAAAATTGACTGAGTTCTGTCAGCATCTGTGCTCAGATTACATACAGGTGACACAGGTGTGGGAACCTCTGTGCGCTGAGTTTTTAAGGTGTATTTTCCAGTTAAGGTCACACTGAGAGCATTAGTCACATTTATTTTTCCAGAGAATAGAGAATTAAAGGACTGCAGCGCATTTATGCAGGTGTAATCATTTTTAGTGGCTAATGCAAGATATTTTTGAAAAGTGCATGCATTTTTGTTCATGTTGATGATCCTTGGCCACATCTACTTTTTAATGCTGGATCCTTTAAATTTCCAGCTTAAAGACACACAAATGCACCTCAAAGTAAATCATTAATCTGCACTGCTACTGTAAGTTTGTTAAAGTGAATGAAGCAGACCTTTGTCCCCTGTACCACAGACCAGCACAGAGCCTGTAGGCGAGCCCTTTTTATTGTGTCTACTGCAATTTCATGGGGGCATCATGTTACACCTTGACACATATCATCAGCTGCCTGTATATGCCAAGGAGATTCACAGGGACTTCTGAGGCACCAGGCGGCTTTCTTCAGTTACAGGCCTCACTCGCTGACACTGTTGCCACAGCGCTCTTTATGTGGCTTCTCAGAAATACGCTAAACCGCCAGTGTGACACACACTGACAGGCTGTTATTACAGGTGCAACGTATTGTGTGTCCATGCTGAAAGTGATTCAAGTTTCACTTTACCTAATTGAGCACCAGAGTGGCCCGTGGAGCGTATATGGCAAAACAAAGGGGTATCTGAAAGCCTGTGCTATGTGGTCGGTGTAAGGCTCAACACTTTCCCCATCAGTGTTGGCTCACATCTTTCCTCTCAAGCTGCATTACATGCTGTATCAGCAACTCCTTCATCGCCTATAGTCTTAATCTGTCTGTCCTTAAATTGCCATTTATTTTTACACTTGCTCTATCAAAGGTCCACTTGAGTGTCAATTGTTAATTGGCGACATCAAGGACGCCGCTATCTGCAAAGTCCTTGAATTTATTGATTAACCGCTTACCCGGGGTAATTATCTGTCATACTGCATTAGAAATCCGGATATGCAACTGTTTCAGATGACACAGAGTACACTTTACAGTTATAGATCAGTTGTTGGCTGTGATGACGACACCTCTCTTTGGCGCCATATGTTCAGTACTATATGCTGATGTGCTGCCTGATCCCACTATCTACTGTCCTCCATTCATGTCTGGCAATAAAGTATGGACACTAAACGGATGACATTAAAAGGAGAATGTGTCCTTGTGTCAGAGAATTACTGGGCCGACAGTCTGTCGGTGAAATAAACATTTTTTTTTTCCTGTGAAAGCAAAGGAGCCTTTTTTTTTCCCCAAATCATTTGCTCTATAGGTATTGAGTGTCTGTTTGGTTGATTATTTTGTGGCAAATACGTCAGCACCTATGGAGTTTTTCTTAATGAAATCTCATCAGCTGAGTGGTGTGTGTGTGCCTGGTTTTTATTGGTCATATCAACTTTTCTTTATCATTAATTATTCCAGTGCTGAAGGTTAGAAGGTATGCTGTTCAGAGTGCAGTGCGCTCAGAGGCACATCTGGGCAGTGGCCAATATAAAAAAAAAAAACAATAAAATAATTGAGTTATTTAAAAAAAACATAAATGACTACTACATTAGTTTGTGGTTTACACATTTGCCTAACAAGCAAAAGAGCCCCAGTTTGATCCTGGGAGGGGAGACAAATCCCTTTGAGGCCGTGTCAGGTTGGTCACCTGGTGTTTAAATCAGTTCTAATCAAATGTGCGGTGCTACCTGCTGTGGGAACCCCTTATGAATAAGGGAGCAGCCCAAAGTAACCTTTATCAGTTTTTATTGAAATTAAATGAAAATTTCCATCTCTTTTGGATACACGACAGTTTAAAGAAGATCATCCCTTTGCTAATTTTAACCTGCCTTGCATATTACTTTAGGTTCTTACTAATTTGACGTCATCTACATATTGTGGTGTGCTCGACGGACACCACGTCAAACCAAATGATGTCTGAATTGGACACCCTTATTTAAAGCCATGGTTACACTTGATGCTTTGATCACAGCACACATGAACCCATTGAGACTGACTTGGCTAGCTGCATTCTTTTCCTACTAGGTGTCGCTGCTGAGGAAAATACACTACTACATCACTGGAGTCACAGTAAAGACAGAAAATTCAGATGCAAGCACTGTTTTAGGTTTTTCTACAGTTTTCTGCAAAAAGAAAAGTCACGTCTTTTTCCAGTTGTTGCAGCAATCTCCCCCCAAGACTTCTGCGCCGTTGCCTTTTGTGCCAGCTTTTCTGTGCACAAAGGTTCAAAAAAATGGGAGATATCTGACCAGTCAAGGTGGCACCAAAGCGCACCGTGTGCCAGCTGTAATCACATTACATGGTGGTGAGCATAAACTAAGCTTAACGCTATTGAAAAGCGCCTGATTGCTCACTCCTAGACCTGCTAAAGAGGTGTTTGTTGTTTTTCCCGAGTTCAATGGAGCTAAACTCTTTGGTGCTTTCTGTTTGAGGGAACATAAGGTACCCCCATGATACAAAGTCACAGATGTGCACAATCGATGAAGTTCATGGTGTTTGATGGAAAAAAAAGTGAGATTTGTGGTGGTGGTTGAGGAGGTGGGTCTGAACGCTACATTCCTTTTCTGGCAGTAACTCAGGAACAAAGCTACTACTGCAAGAAGCTGTGTGTCTGCAAAGACGTGTGTGTGTGTGGTAGAGGTGGTGGGAGTGGGCTGATGGAATTACACTGCCAAAAGCATTTGGCCAAGTTTGTCTTTTACAGCCGTCCACTTTTTTGTTCCTTGTGATGCTTTTGCTCCCCTTTTGAGGAAAAGGGGGCTGCAGCTGTCATTTTTATTGGAGGGGTTTTATTGCAAGACTTAATGGCTTAAAGTGACATCTCTCTCTCTCTCTCTCCCTCCCTCTCCTTTCTCTGTTTTTTCCCCTCTCTCAATCTCACCCACAAGGCCTTTAACTCAAGCAAGTCAAAGAAATGTGCTCACCTTCTACGCGCCCGACCTTCACTTTCCCACCCATCACCCACGCCATCATCAGAACCTAAATATACAAGAGAAAAATAGATTTATGTTCAGTTATGAGCACACCAAACACACGTAGACCAGTAAGTGTTTTTTCTTTATGGAACATCTGTGCTGATCAGCAATTATATTTCATGACTAAGAAGCCGCACTGGCTTCAGATAAAACCGTACATATTTAGTCAGTCATGCTCTCTCTCTCTCTCTCTCTTCACCTCTCTTCTGCAGCCCGCACTTGTTTATGTTCTATACATAGTACAAATCAGAAAGTGCTTGAAGCCTTTCTAATGCACAAATCATGGAATGAATCAAAGGCTCGTTAATTATTTGGAGAAGAACCTCCTCGCTCACAGGAGGTCTTTATTGATTGCGGCCGCACTGAACTTTGCGCCACAGACCTTGACCTTCGCTCCCCCATATACTTGATCATGCCAGGAATTTGCCTTTAGCGCTCAATCTGACATTTAAGCTTTTTAAGACAGTAGCTTGTAGTCTTTATTTTCTTTAATTTTTTTCTTTGAGGATCTTTTTTCTTTATGGTTCTTATTCTTTTGATGGGAATCTTTAAGAGTTTATTGAATTTAATATTTTTTATAGTGCATTAGAATTGCAGCTAAGGATGAGTCTGTTTTATGAAAGACTGATAAATCACCTTCACAAGTGCTCAGAATCCAAGGTGACCTTGACCCATGGCTTGGATATTTTATTCAAAGAGCCCAAAGATAAAAACTAAAATCAATATATCGAAACAATAACAGCAACTTTGAGTGCTAGAGTATATTACGTATGAGAATGGGAAAATATTTTATATATATATATATATATATATATATATATATATATAATCTCATTCATATAGACACTGTTTATTTTTTGTAAAATCTACTTCATCATTTGCATCCAGACTTTTGATTTTCAGAGACTTGGCTGTTGCTGTGAACACTTTTGTGCTCTGTATTGCGATCTTGTGAGCTCGACTGGTCTCGGGGTTTATTGCAGGTCCTGAGAGTGTTTGAATGGCTTTTCTGTGGGCTGGCATTATTCAGGGTGCGTACAGCCACTCTTTTGAAGTGGAAACGGAGTCTCTGTGGGGATTTGACCAGATCACACTCATAATTCGAATTGAGAGCAAGGTCGGTTCGCCCTACTCAAGCCAGAACTCTCTGTTCTGTGTGCGTCACAAAAAATAAAAAAAGGATAAGAAAAGGATGCGAAAGTCGACGCACGCTGAGACAAAAACAGTTAAAATAAGGAAAAACAGAAAGAGCGCTGGATGTTTGGCTTCTTTTATGAAATTAAGATGCTATGAGAAAATGGGGGGGGGCTGACAGAAGCTAACTACTCCGTCCTCTCCTGCACATACTTCAAGTTGGCATATTTGCAATAATCAAAACAACTGTCGACTCTTCTACTGTGATTGCAGTAATGCATGAAAATAACTTGGCTGTTTAGCGGTTATGATGTGTTTATTAATTATGCTGTGAGCACACACGCTTTGATGAGTATCCGCTGGCTCGGGAGGACGAATGGAGTGAATCCTAGATATGCTGTGCTCCTCCGTGTCATCATACTTCCTTGTGCCCACTTTCTTTTCCTCAAGCCAATAGTAATTGGCCCCGATGAGAACCACAGATTATTTATTTTTTACAAATTGTTTAATTTGTTTAGGTTTTTTTTTTTGAGGTCACGAGCAGCTAGAGGAGGTGTCCCAGTATGTCCTGCACTCTCCTTTCTCCTCACCAACATCATCACCAAACCCTGTTACAATGTCTGTCACCTTGCCAGATGCCACGGGGGTGGACTTTCATGCACTGCTGGGCACAGGGCCATGGAAATCTCACAGCATGCAAAACACCTTGGTTATGCTCTGCATGTGCAAGTATGACTGTGTGTGTGTGTCGGTGGGTGTTTGGGTGTGAGATGATGGCAGTGGTTTTGAGAGCAAAGGGTGAGAATTATGTCCATTTTCACCTCCACAGCAATAAGTGCGCATCTTGGCTGTCGTCGGGTATCTATATTGTCTAAGGCCTAATGTTTAAATGCTGTGTTTGCTGTGATGGTTACTTTTAATTCTGCTACACTCTCTGTTTAAGGCTCGCTTTGACATTATCACTAACAATAACAGTAATAACGTGTTTTTGTCCAGTTCCGATCCAATTTTTAGGGAGTAATTATCAACTGGTGCTCTTTGATCATTTCATATCTTAAGCTGTAGGCTGAAAAGTGAAGTTGATGTAACTGTTCTGGCAGTGTATTCTACAAATTGGTTAAAAGTAATAACATTTCATGAAGCCACCAGCTGACTCCACACTGCTGTCCTCTGCAGTGATGACTATCATCCCAAACATATTTTTCTGCATTATGTCCTGTATATAAACATATAATTTTATTGAACTTAGGCTTACATAACAAGTTGTTAACTCGATTAATGTTATTTGTATTTGCCTTCGTCTTTTATCACCTTCACTCTACACACAGCGTGTGTGTTTGAGGAGATTCCCTTAGAGTAACACTGAGAGTCATGAAATGAAAGAGTGATACAACCGCAGCGGCAGCAGAAATGACTTACTCACTGAACTGAAAATCAGGTGAATATATATATATATATATATATATATATATATATATATATATATATATATATATATATATTTTCCCTATGTTAAAATGTTGATCCCATTATTTTCGATTATTTTACTAATAATATCAAATATCAAATCACAAAATTTACATGCCTGGATGTAATTTATTTCTCAGTTTTTGTTTTTTTTTAATTATGGAAGCAGTGTTTAAGTCATGCCTGACGCCGCCCTTACACATAAAAGAATGATTCTCAAATTTTAATTTTGAAAACTAGTCTGTTCCAGGTAGAGATTTGTACCACCATGAAATGAAATTAGTGAAGCTGAACTCGCCCTCAAATTTACAGCCAAGCTCAACTCAAACTTCAAACTTAGTAATTTTGTCTTCTGACACAGAGAAACTGTATGTGCTTGCTTTGAACACACAGAAAAGCTTTGATACCTGGAAAATTAACTTGTATTCGAATAGTCATAATTTAAAATAGACCCAGACAGAATAAGGCGTAGTGGCCCGTGGGCGCAAACGCAGGTACCTTATAATAGCCAGTGACTCGCTTGTCTAAGGTTGTGTTTTTACTGTCTACACATTTTTGGGAGCCCTCATAGATTTGAAAGTAATTTCTGTAACACTACTTTATTCCAGTGTTAATCAGAAAAAAAAGTTGCATTAATATGTACTGTAATATTTTCACAAAAAAAAAAAAAAAAAACAAGTTCCCAAGCTTATTTTCTTCCCTGCCCAGAAAACTCATTAACTCCACATTAGTCCTTTTAGTTTAACAGTTCCTCACCTTAGGAGCACTAACATCTTTTGCAAGCAGCTTTTAGCAGGATTTTTAAAATTTTAGAGGATAGTATGGAACATTGTGTTATTCTTAAGTATTTGGAATTGCACCATTAGCAGTAATTGAAACACTAGGAAGTTCATCAGTATTTATTTTCACTTCAACAATATGATACCACATTGTATAATCATGTTACTAGACCTGCTCATGAATAATTAGTGCTGTTGTATCAGAGCAAATGCTTCTGTTTACTTGACAAATATATTACACTTTTATTGGCCATTTCTTTGGGAAATTAGTAATGGTCACTGGAAACAGTGACAACTGTGAATGTGAAGTAGCTCTAACACTATGAACATGCTCGACATTCAGAACAGCCTTAATTGCAGAAAATGAGCATGTTGTTGATAATGACAGTTTTACAGTAGCCACAAGCAATATTTTTTTTTTTTTCTGCACTGACTGCTGGACTCTATACACTTGGTCCCTGGTACCACCCTCACCAGGTTTCCACATTTGCATCAACCTCCGTCCTTCTCGTTACCCCTGAATATGAGGTTGTGGCACAAATATTTCAAAATAAAAGCTCTTTTCTGTTGCTGTCTTGCCAGTTACACACAGAAATTTGTAGTTTATTATTTTAGAAGCTCGTTTTGTTTCTTTTCCTTGGAGTATTTCCTGCTGGAATTGAGTATAGCTGAAGCTGCTGTCCAGCTGGAGTATTTCCACGTCCTATAACGGTGAGCTCTCGAGATACCGTGCATTAGGAAGTTTTCTTCGACTCTTCGACATGTTCTCCTTGGAATAAAAGAACTGGATTTAGGCACAACTTCTGCAAAGGCCCTTTAAACCCATCTGTAAGATTAAAGGCTGTGACTGCAATTATGATGAACAGCAGATCCATTGTAGGAAATACCTTACAGTCTGCATTACTGATGAGTTTGGAGATAGAGAAGAATATTAGCAGACAGCAACACAGGTCAGGTCAGATTTAGACACACAGCCTAAATATGTTTGTGTCTAACAAGTCAGAGCTTTTGCGGTATTTTCATACATGAAAGATACAAGAACAGAATGATAACATATGAGATAGCGGGGGTTCCTCTGTAGGTTTTTCCTCCACCTCCGGTAGTGAAAGACTGATTAACTGTTTGTTGACGCCTACAGGTCTAGCATGTTCATACATCCGCCCACACTGTGGCCTCTTGGCTTAACACACACCTGTATGCATGTGCACATACAGATAAAACATGTGCAGATTGAACAGAAGTCTGGAGGGTTTTGTCACCTGTGGTTACAGACCATGCTGCAGCAGTCTGGTTTTAGGAATGTACTTAATGGTGCGAAGGTGGAAGGCTGTTAAGGGGGGGCTGTCTATCTAGAAAGGGGAAAAAAAATGTACACAAAGGTGGTACTCGTATCACATAAAGACAGATGGACATAGTGTACTAATTATTCCATTTTGAAAAGCGCTTTGTGCTTTCAAACATAACATTTTTCTACAAGTGATGTTTCATCAGGGGCACGTAGGTGGCTGTTGCCTCTCTTTTTGCCCACAGCATTCAATCTATTTATTATAATCTATTTTAGTATTTTACTGTCCCATAAGGGAAATTTGCTTTGCAGACAGGCCTTGCAATAAAACCACACCGCAGAACCATTTAATGCAAAACAATAAGGCCACATAATACTAAGACAGCCATGAAACACATAGTAAATTGCTCTAATATAAACCCATCTTGACCATGGTGAGACCACAATGCTGGGTGCACTTATTTCTTTTTCTTTTTTTAACTGAGCAACATTACTTATTTACTCTAAAGTAGAATGAATGAATAGAGAAAGCGCATTAAGTGGATACTGAGTTGAATGCTTAAAGAACCCTCCGATTGTGCAGCCAAGGGAAACATTCAGAGTAATGTAAATGGATTATATACTTTATAACTCTGCTTGGAATAATAATCTTGAATACTGTTTGTGCCGTTTAGGAGAAGAGAGTTGAACAACCAGGTTTACTAGACAGACAGAGACAGGCAGGCGTGCAGGTGCTGGCCGTGTCTTTGTCGTCAGCATTCTGCATACCAAAGTGCTGACAGTTGCCTGCATGAACGGCTCTGACAAGTTCAAGTATCATTTGGGATGCTTTCTTCTGTTTTAGACCAGAATGGGAAACAGGAGAATGCTGACAATTAAACTGAACAGATCTGAGCGTTGAGTTGTTGTTATTGGCAGGGCAGTATTCAACTGTTTAGATGTATCTGTGTGTGCAAGCATGTACTTTGGCCTTCAGCTTTTATATACATTTTTTCCCCAATATATACATTGATTCATGTCAGTTTTTCATGATAAGCTGAAGGAGTTACAGTTGCCACTTTTTAATTCATTTGAGGATCCAAAAGGGGTATCTGTCTGTGGTTGAGCATGCACATTTCATTGTGTACAAGTCTGCACATGTCGGATTTTGTGTGCCGTCGGGACGATTAACTGATGCTACAGTGTGTATGTTCTGCGGGTGGAGTCCCCAACGCTGATTCATGAAGTGGGATATGTGGAGCAGCTGGGAATCAGTGCGCTGTCTGAGAGAAGTAAGGTCAGGGGTTGTGGCTGGGTCACGCTCTGTGGGAGAGGAGCATGCTCAGCAGAGATGACAGTGATTGTATGTAAGTGAGGTGAAGGGAGAGGTGATGGTGGGTGGGGGGTGAATGAAAAAACAAAAACAGATCAGTGTGAAGTGAGGGAAAAGAAAGCAGGAAGCATGTTGCCTTTATTTTGGTCTTGCTTTACTCAGTGCGTGACTTTTTTCATCATCGCTGCAGCTATTGTTAGTAACAGAGTTAATTGTTAATTGATCCAAAGAGCGATTAAAAAGAGACAGCTAATCTCCCTGTCTGTGAGGCGCGCACACACACACACACACACACACACACACACACACACAGACACAGACACAGACACATATGGACTGTAGAGAATGAGAGTGGATGTTTATTACAGGATCTAGTGGATGCTAAGGTGCCGTGGGGGCTATTAAAGCCCTCACTTAAAAGGGACTATCAGGGAACAAAGATGTGTGCTGCTTGGAGGAGGAAGGGATAGAGGGGTTGGAAAAAGAGAGTGAGAGAGAGGCCAGGGAAGAAAGCAAAATCCTTGGAAGAGTGAGCAGAAGGAGGGAATAAACAGAGTGAGCACATCTGGATTGCCTCAGCAGAATATTTGTGCAACATCTGGAAAAATTCCCTGGAATTTAAGGCTCCCCTCCTTTTATTTCATTTTTTTTCTCCTTTTTACTTCTGTGTTTTTTTTTTTTTCTTCTCATCTTCAAAGTCACTTACCTTTGTGCAGCATGCATGTAAATACTCCCTAAGTAATGCATGTTGAGCCCTTGCAGACTTTATAGGAGACCAAATTGGGCCCATGTGACCAACTCCCCTTTGTGCAGGGCTGGGCTAATTAAGTGGCAGAGAAGTGAGAGGGCACCCGGCTGTGGATCCAGACTTATGCCAGACCCGGGCCAAACACAACTCCTCATAAAATTAAAAAAAAGAGGAAAAAAGAATTCCTTCACTTTTTTAGAGACAGTAAACTTTAACTTGTAGTACTAAAATAAAAATTAAAATAAAAAAAATAAATGTGTTGTTTTGTTTTCCCCAGAACTAGCATATGTTTCTGGTATATCTATGAGGGACCACTGTATGTGATGATTAAAACACAAACAGGCTTTGTGTTAATTTTTTTTAATGTGGCTTGTTGTCATTGAAAAATGCAAAAGAATGTTTTCATAAGCCTTCCTTTGAGTCCCCAACTGGGACTGGAAAACCTTAGTATTTAATCAGCACCTCAACTTGCTTTGTATCACTTAGTTTCCTCAGAGTCTGCAGCGCTTCGTTCGACTAAGAGGCCCTTACAGTACATTACAGATGCACAACAAGGCTTTTGTCTGTCTCCGCGGTGAGATCACAAGAGCGGTTCTCTCTCCTCTCATCACCAGTGAAGCAAGCCTGTGTTCATTAGTGATTAAGATTCAGATGGGCTCTAAGCGCCTTCTGTCTTACCTGGGTGAGGCTCCTTGTGGGTCGGCGGCGCTGACAGGCAGGTACCTCTCTTAGAGCGGAGAGGAGAGCAGGAGAGCACAGAGGTACATGCTAATGTGGCAACTGTGCTGATCAAAAGAGATGCATCACTGGGCTCCTTCTGATGGGCTTACTTATGCTAGGCCCCCCTGAGAGCAACAGTATGCACAGGGCAGTGATCAGTGAGAGGAAGAAAGGAGGACAGGGGAAGAGAGATGGTGATTGGAGGGGAAGAAAGAGATACTTATGTAGAGGGGGATAAATGACAGCAAGTGAGGAAAGATGAAGGGAGAAATGTAAGGAATACAGAGCAGTTAGTATTGAATCAGTAAGGTGATGAATCAACATAACCTTTGACTGAACCTTTCATAGGTTTAGGCCTGAGATATGGTAATAATTATTTATTACAGCTATTACAATCATCTCAGCCTGTTTTTATGTTGATCTAGTTTCCTTTGTAGCCTGGTATCTGAATGAGACGGCAAACATGCTGCCCGTCACCACACAGACACACACACACACACACACACACACTCCCCAATGTTGCTCTGCAGCTGAGCTACATCTTTCCACCTGGCTGAGCTGACAAGTTGTGCTCCTTTCTAGGAATGCTGATGTTGACGATACCAATGTGTGTCTGTGTGATGTCAGCTTACGGTGCGTTCTAATAGTTATTTTAATTATTGATGTTATTTACAGTGGAGGAACACGTAAAAGAAAAACAGAAATGCAGAGGATTGTGCTTTCTTTAAAATTTGAATCTAACAGCCTGAGGGACCGAGGGTTATTGAATACACACTACCTCAAAATCAGACTACACTAGAAAACATTTCCCACATGCCTTAAGGTTGTATTTACACACATCTCTGTGTGGTCCTGCAGAATGACCTTGTTTTGGCTTGTCCACTTGCCCATCCTTTGATCCAAATTAACTTTGCTCCTTTGGACCCTACTTTTTGAAAGGGGGGCACCACTGCTCAGCGATAAACCGATATGACGTTCTGTCTCTCTTGGTCAGTAATTGTTATTTGAGATAAGAGTTTTTACCCCGGAAGGCAGATTTAGTATTTTTGGAGCAGTCTTACGCTTCGCTGGCTCATCATATCTTGCGGTTTCTGCAGGTAGACGTGCGGTGATGTCATCCATGGCATTTCGGTAGCTTCCGAAAGGTGCCTCTCACCTATTAACCTGGACCTCCCCACTCTTTTGTGCACCTTAGGGCCAATGCTTAAACACACACACACACACAACACACAAAGTGAAACTCCAAATAAATCTCTTAAGGTTAACCAGAGAGTCTTACTTTTACATCATAAACGTCTCTAATATAAACAGCAAGTCAAATGATTGTTTAGATTTAAGGTAAGAAATTGGTCATAAACCTTGAATTCCAAGACTGTACACGCTGTGAGGTGCAGAGCTGTGGAAACATAAGCAATGTCAGAATAAAAAATCAGATTATGTCTTGCAGTCTTACTGAGAAAAAAAAAAAAAATCCAGTCTTTCTATTCGACGATACCTGTCACAACTAGGGAAATGTGCTTTTGGCAACTAAAATATAAACACAAAGTAACATTTATAGTGAGAACATTTGAGGCTTAAGCAAAAGTAAATTCATCCTTAGCTGGAAAAACCATTAAAATCTAAAAATAGATAATTACACATTGTTTTCATGTGAACCATTTCACTTCATTTAGAAAGTATATTTAAATGGACTGGTGCTTATATAGCACTTTCCTACTCTGCTTGAGCACTCAACGCACTTTCTTACTACAAGCCTCGTTCACCCATTCATACAAATGTCTTATTCTGTGCCTAAATGCTTTTTAACCACACACTCCAATGGGTGCATCAGGAGCAACTTGATGTTCAGTATATTGCCCAGGAATGCTTACTTGAATATTTATGTCAAATATGTCACAGATGGGTCATTTATTCAGTGTTGCGATAGATCTGATAGAAAACACACAGTGCTGGGATCCCGACCTGAAAACCTGAGGGTCAAAGCGACTGGAGAAAAGGGCCTCGTGTTAGTCTGGGCATTGGTGTTACATTACATCACACTGATTGGCTCGCATTTGCTAGACAATCTCCAGTTAGAAAGGAAGTGACAGATTTCAGTCCATTGACCAGCTTTTTATCTCACGTGCACGCTCACACATATACATTTCCCCTGTGTGTCTCCCGTTGTCGACCGACGACAGAGTCACAATGAATGAATGATTGGTATTCCACTTGCTGGGCTTCAGGGGATTGACTGAGCTTATGACCAGCTTAGCCTGCGGTTCTGTGCTTGATTGGCAGCTGTAGTTTCCTCTTTCGGTGCAGCAGGGTGGATAGATGGTGGTGGAAAGGATGGGTTGATGGGGTACCAGTGACATTTTGCATCTCACGACATGTCACCCTGCATTAGGCTGTATGTCTCACTCATACATTTTCTATTCCATTCAGACAAGCTTCAAGTAATAATGCCTGATCACCACTGAATTGCCTCATTTGGAGCCAGTTTTTGTCAGTGAAAATTTCACCAATTTTTTTTATCTGTGATTGATTTGCTGGTGGGCAATCCCCTCGCTCTCATTTTGAAAGTTAAGTTGCCTCAAACCAGCCAGCCCCCATCTGCAGGCTGACCAGGTCGCTGTTGTGCCGGCCCACTGCTGGTGTGCCTCCTTTTGCACACACTTACACGCACGCACCACCAGAACCGACCACAGATGTGCATTTGGTGTATTTTACATGCATTTGGCCTTTGATGATATGAGTCAATATATTCCTCAAGAACTAAGGCTCAGGCTTCACGGCACACTTTTGCTGTCAAGTTGTAAGCAGTTAAAATACGTGACATCTTTGTTTTTGTAACATTTCACTGTCCTTTGCATTTACCCAGGATAATGGGCAGTGTATGTTACAGCCATTAGCCTGTCACAATGGAGCTGTCTCCTGCTGGAACTGTGTCCCCTCCTGTTATGATCATTTTCATGCTATCGCAGCCTCTCGCTTTGTTTCCTGTCTCAGAGGGAACGGCTCACTCAAGTCTTTAATGCTCTGTTTTTGTGCTCATTGAAAAGCCTCGCTTCCAACCAGCATACAGAGTAGCAACACACTTGCTATGCTGAGCCTCATTCCCCCATGGAAGAGAAATAATTTATAAAATGAAATCTACATTTGTTGTGTAAATGACCACATGCTGTAGGATATTTAATCCTGCCTGTAGTCAATCCCAGTCATGTGATTTGACCTAGTTTTCTATGCCTCCCACTGCTTCTCTCCCCTTTTTCTCTCTTTCTCACTTTCTTTTTTCCATAGACTTGCGCTCCTATTATCTCTTCCGCTCCCTTTTTTCACTTGTTTTTGCCTCCTCTTTCTCATTTTATCTCCCTCTCATTTGTCTATCCACACGTTGGCAGCTGCTCTTTTGCATAGCTGATCCATGACTTGTCTTTTCCTCATGATGTGTTAATATCTTTTAACAATGCATCTGACAGCTTTGCCCTTGACTACGAACTTAAAACAATCCAACTTCAAAAATGAGACATTTATCATATAAAGGAGGTGACTCAAACTTACAGTTATTATCTAAGTAAGGAGCACCATTCAACTTTGTTTGAATCACGCCTCGCAATCAATAAGATCTTGTGACGTGTTCTCACCAAGACACGGTTTTGCCTCGTTTCACATCACCGGCTGTCAAATTGCTTCATTGCATAGACTTTGTAATCACATTGCATGAAAAATGAGCACACACCATTATAATACTATAATTAAACATTCCATTGATTATATTTCAATGGTGTAATTCCACCAGTCTGGTTCAGTAGAAGTTCTGGTGTCTAGTGTTTCAGATAGTAATTAGAAAACACTTTTAGATTCATTAGGTTTTTTTATACAGTATTGGTACTTTACATGGTAGGCCTTACTGGGACATGCGTATGTTTGATTTTACTCTAGTGTTTCACAGTACAGTGTCTTATTGTTTCATTCATTTGAAATTATTTAGAGGAGGAGGAATGCAATCAATATGGGTACCTCAAAAATTTAAACAAGCTGAAAGGGGTAAACACTGTTCACACAGTTTTGCAGTGCTTCCAAATGCAGCTTTATTTTCTGTCATCGTTAAGAGTGTTTCAATTCATGTGTAGACATTTGGACCCGTCATCAGTTTTACCTCTGGATTCTTTACAGATAAGATAAGATGGCCTTTGTTAGTCCCACAGTTGGGAAATTCAGATTATTTCTGCAGCAGCAGAGTGGACAGGAATCAGAAGAATCAATAGATGCATCATAACCAACAATAATACTATACAAAAACCCCCCAAAAGTACAACATACACACAATGATACAGTAATATAGTTGAGTAGTCGCAGTGAAACGGAATGTTTCATTGTGCAGTGGTTGGATGTTTATCGATTGTCTCGAGCTACATGTTGCTGTCAGACGCTTATAAAGAGAAAAGGAAAGGGGTGGTGTTTTTATTACTTTGCAAACTATGCCATTTAGATTTGAGAATAAGATAGATGGATAATCTGACACTTATCTGTATATTTCTTGTAAGAGCAACTGCAGCCAGCTTGGCACATCCTCAACTGGAACAATTTGGTTGCCTCTTGGAATGTGTGGCATGCATCCATTCCTGAAGAGCATGAGAGATCACTCAGGCTTCGGAATAATACTCTTAGCACGTAACAAGCCTCAGCTGTTTTACTTACCCATGAAGTACTACACACTCTACATGTCAGTGAATTTTGCATATTTTATGTTGCGTGTCCATGTGTTTTCTGTGTTGCCTCACAAGGTTTTAAGAGCTATCACAACTTGTTATGTCTCTGCAAATTTGAATCAGCGTTGCTTTGGTTTTCAAGTTTTCAGTGTAAAGGCTTTGAGGAAAAAAGCTGTTTTTGTGTCTGAGAAAATTAATAGCGAAAGAGTCTATTCTTTTATTTTTACACATTTCCCATGTGCTCCAGCTTCCTCCCAAAGTCTAAAGACATGCATGATGAGTTAATTAGTGATTCTAAATTGCCCATAGGTTTAGAGTATGAGTGTGCTTGGCCGTCTGTCTCCTTCTGTTAGCCCTGCAATGGCCTCACAACCTATCCAGGGTACACTCTACTAATGTCAGCTGAGATCTACAAGCGAGGGATTGCAATTAATGACTGGATCTACCAAATCTAAAATGCTGAAGTGCAGTATTAGATATGAAGCACAGAAAAATATTATGAATCACATATAGTTGTGCTATATGCACTGCTTGTGGCTTGAAAACTGGATTTATCGTGAAATTTTTTTTCCTCCAGAATGGAATTCTGGATGTATAATGGACTGGTTAGGCAAGGAAGATTATGTGATTATTGTGCAATTGCTCTTGTAGAATTTAATGAAAGTCATTAACATGAACCCTTATGCAGTTCTATTTGAGAGTAAGCATTTTACTCCTGATTTTAAAGGCTCAGCAAGTTGGGCTCTCACAGTATTTCATAATTTTTACATAACACATGTAAAGAGCCAAGGAGCAAGTTGAGAGCTGTAGCCAGAACTTTCCTGGAAAACCCAACCTTTCCAGGCCTTTAGTGAAAACCAGTGGATTACTTAGGCCTTTAGTGGAAAATCAATTTAATTCAAGTTCCCAAAGTTTATATAACTGTTCATTTACGTACAGTACCAGTCAAAAGTTTGGACACACCCTCTAATTCAGTGGGTTTTCATTATTTATAAAAATGAATGCATTGTAGATTAATACTAATGTCATTGAAACCATGAAGAAATACATGTGGAATTATTTAGTAAACAAAAAAGTGTTAAACAAACCAGAGTATGTTTTATATTTTAGATTCTTCAAGGTAGGCACCGCTTGCTCAGATGACAGCTTTACACATTTTGGCATTTTCTCGGTCAGCTTTATGAGGCAGTCACCTGGACCGGCTGTGCCTGTCAAGAGTTAATATCTTGAATTTCTTGCCCTCTTTATGTGTTTTAGACCATCAGTTGTGTTATGAAGGTTGGTATACAGTGAATAGCCCTATTTGAGTAATGATCTAATCCATATTATGGCAAGAAGTACGGTCGTCAACTAAAGAAAGAAAAACAACAGTCCGTCATTACTTGAAGAAATGAAGGTCAGTCAGTTCGAAAAATTTCAGGAACTTTGAAAATGTCCTCAAGTGCAGTTGCAAAGACCATTATTTATATATATATATGTATATATATATATATATATATATATATATATATATATATATATATATATATATATATATATATATATATATATAAGAGAGAGAGAGAGGTGAACGGATACATAGATTGATAATTAATATGATTTCCTTGCATGCATCTCAGTTAGGTTAAGGTATGTCCATAATATGGGACCTGATATGTGAAGGTTTTCTCTGGAGAGAGCCCTGTTGTGGTTATTTTGGCCCAAACCCTTCATTTCAAAACTTGACTTTTCTCTGTAAGCACTCTTTTCCTGTCCAAGACTTTCTAGGTCCAACTCAGTTCTTTGGGAAATAGTGATACTGAATCAGAGGTGTGTATTTTACAACCGATTTAATGTTGAATTGAAAGCCAGCCTGGACAGGATTATACAAGTTTTTGTTTTCCCGTCTGGAGTCTTCTGCTCCCTAATGGAGCTTTGCTGTCAAAAAGCTGGAATCAGTATTGCTGGTTTTAAAATTTACCATTCATATTTAATGGCTCCAACTTAAAGACACATTTTAGACAAAGAGAACACTTAATCCCTGTTTTTGAAACTGTCCTGCAAGTGGTCTGCCTTGTGTAATTCTTACTCTACTGTATTTGAATTTCACTGTATTTTTTTTTTTATCTTTTTTAATGTCATTCTGGTTTTCAGTGCACACCCAAGCAGAGCAGCTGGAGCTCCAGATGCTTTTGTTTCAAGTTTTGAATTATGTGCTACTTCACATTAATATGTTTCACATAGGAGACTCAGATATGTTGTTTCTCAAGATATGTAGGGCTTTTTTGTTATTACAGTGTGTTTTTTGGAACTGAACATAATTACTTAATCCAAATTAGTGTGTGTGTGTGTGTGTGTGTGTGTGTGTGTGTGTGTGTGTGTGTGTGTGTGTGTGTGTGTGTGTGTGTGTGTGTGTGTGTGTGTGTGTGTTAATGCTTTTATAGCAAAATATTTTACTAATGATTAACTAAAAAATTTGAGGATGCTACAGTCTTTTGGTTATAGACTGTTGAAAAATGAAGATAGTAATTGTTTTTACACAGTCTCGTGAAGCCTTGCATGTTTGTATTATCAGTAATTTCAGAATAAAACATTTTGTTCTTGCACAGGAAAAGAAGAAAAAAGCACCAAGCTTTTCACTGTTGTTGGCCTGGTTAGAATTTGACTGCGACAGCTCAAATGAGACTGGATGTACCAATAACTCAGAATGAGAATATGCTAATCCAAGTCTTGACTTAAGCAAGCGTAAAGCTCAATTGTTGAATCTGGGTCAGAGTTTTAAAACATATTGTTCAGAAGAGAAGAATAGATGACGTGGGTGGCAGCACAGGTCCTTCCTTAGTTTTGTCCTTCGTTGTTTGTACATGTTTACATCCTCAGCATGCGAACTGAAGATGTACTAGGCTGAGGCAGCAGGAGGAGGTTAATGGGAGACTCTGTGCTCCTGTAGAGATGGAAGCGTGGGCGTGTGGAGGCAATTTAGCAAGCTAACAGGAAGCGTGTTCTGGGACCTTCCGCCAGGACTCAGGCAGATAGCAAGTGGGGCACAGGTCGCTGCACAGTACCCCACCTCCATTTTTCCCACAGAACTTCTCTGTTCAGCTGTTAGTGTGTTAGAGTTTCCCGCTGTAGTATATTCATCTCTGTACTGTAAAGCCAAGCTCTTTTTTTTTTTTTTTTTTTTTTAAACATTACTTGTTGAGATCATTTTCTTTGATCACTCCAAACGTCAACTATGATAAAGAAAAAAATCGAGGCCCTGAACTAAGGCCAATACCGTGTCCAACTGCAGCTATTAATCATAGCTAAAAATAGCAGTTTTGATGCTAGACTGAAGCAGTGCAGACCAGGGTGAATCCTGCAAAGTATGGCCCACATTTCCACCCATGATCCATTAGAAGAAGCTCATAAAACAAAGTTTTATCTTTCCCTTTCTGGTGCTAATATTTCACAGCTGAGAAAGGGCCAGTGTGTGCTTTGCCAAGGGCGGCTGGTGTGGGCAGATACTCCGTCATGTGAATGGCTACTGTAAAGATCAGCAGCGGGATAGTAGATTTTTAAATGCTTCCTTGTGTCCGTTCCTGCGTGAAAGGACCCTCTTTTACCCTCACGGCTTTTTCTGAGTCCAATCACACAAATTTGATTAGAGCCGTTTGCCCAAGGAGCTGCTCTGGCTGCTGGGTTGCAGTGAGGCCCTTGTTCCCCTATTTGCCCCGGAGAAAAGTTCTGACGTACGCAAGTAACCTTTGAACCACCCCCCCTTCCCCACCCTCATTTTTTTTCTTCCTCTCTAACCTCATTTACCACACTCTTTTAGTTTTCCTTCCTCCCTCTGTCTGTCTGTCTGCTCATCAGCAGCCTTCCTTTGGCTTCATCACATCACAGTGAGCGAAATCAAAGACTGTTGCTTGTGATCGTGAACTGCTGCTTTTGTGTCACCACTGCAGTGGGATATTTTATGCAAAAAATAGAAAATAGTGCATCTCTGTGGGAGATTGCTCTCTACACTCCCCGGAAAATATACTGGCCAGGTGATATGGAGGCTGTGCCTAAACACATCCATCCACCATTTGCGTTAAAATGTCACAGAACACTTTTGTCTTAACATTAAAGTTTTTGCACAGAAAAAATCTAACAATGTGGCAGATGCTGAGAAGTCTTGCAGCAACCAGTCCAGCAGCTTGTGTGGAATGGACGAGTTTTGTTATGAGTGCTTTTGACACTTTGAACTACCTGTTTCAGGATGTTTATAAGTTAAAAGCGACATAATGATTTAAATGTTTCTGTATTTAACAAAGTGGTGCATTAAACTAGATTTTGTAGCTTCACAAAGCTTTAACGGGAAAAAAAAAAGCATGCCACTTGTTACTTCCAGTATTTTGCTCAACATTCAGCTGGTGTAATTACCTTAATTTTTAGCTTGCTGTGGTGATTAAGTGAAAGTCTTTTCCATCCTTAGTTTTTATAGGAAAAAAAAGAGTTTTCAGAACTAGAAAATCTATAGTTTGTAGACTGATGTGCTTCTCAATAACAGCCCTAATTTTACGGTGTTAAAAAGGTCATTTATGTCAATTCTGCCTTTTCTATAGTGGCTTTGCAGCTTCAAATGTCACACCAGGGCAACTGCCAGTTTCATTATTCTGAGACTGTGTGAAAGTGCAGACTCAGTTTCAGACAAAGTAGGAAGGCTTAGGTTTTTTCTTTCTTTTTTTTTTTTTTTTTAAAGAACCGTTACAGAAAGGTGCTCTTGTTCATTTCAAAAGCTCCTCAGTTTAGGTCTCACAAAACACAGTCGCTTAATAAGTCATTCAATAAAGCTGTCCAGTTAACTTTTTATTGCCAGTCCAGACCTCAACAGCAGTTGGTTTTGTGACTCACAATTAAAAAAAAAAACCAAGATGAGTTGCAGATTTTAATCACTGTTTTGTTTTGTTTTTCAGTTAAGGATTAATCATATCATCAACTTCCTTCCAAAGGTGGTTTTGCTACAAGTGATCTTGGCTTGTTGTGGCTGAACCTGAAAATTGTGTCTTCCTGCCAAGGTCTTCACGTGTGTCTGTGACAGGAGATTTTGTCTAACCGTCCATTGTGACTGAAAGAAGCCTCGTAATCAGAAGGAAGGGCAAGTCGTTGTTCTAGAAAATCTGCAGTCCAAGATTTTTTTTTTAAATTTGGATTTCAGTTTCTGTGCAAGCAAAATCAATATTGATACTAGGGACTCATTGTTTTAGGCTTGACACAAAACCAAAAATCTAATTTACAAATCTTACAAATCTAAAGTTTGTGTTCACCTGAAAGTTCCAAGGACTCACCAGACCCCCTTTCTACTGACCTTAACCTCTGTCAGGGCTCCCCAAGGTTTCCGTAACACAGGGATTATATTTTAGTCATTCCTCTTATACTTTTTTCAAGTCCACTTAGAGTCCTCCTAAAAAGGTGCATGTGTAGTGTAGTGTCTGTTCAGTCACCAGAAGTTAGTGGTATGACAGGTCTGCTCAGAAGTCCGCATTCACCCTTTGGTGATTAAAATGTAACCTCTTGGACCCAAATGGACACTTGCATAATCACAAATGTGAAAAGTTTAACAACTCTCTAACAGCTCTCTCAGTCCAAATTGAGATGAAATTTTAACCCATTTTAACACAGAAAGGCAGGGAACCATGCAAAAACAGCAAGTACATGATTTCTAAGTTTGTAAAATTTATCACAACTATTTTTCTAACAAGCGTAATGCTATTATCAGCAAGTAGGTATGGCTTCCAGTGATCATTGATTTTTTTTATTTATTTTTTTTTTTGTGCTTTGTTATCATAATAGATGTGCCCAGACTTTGCTCTGGCTGAGATAAATGTGAGTTTAATGACATGTTTAAGTATGGCTTTCTTCTTCAAAATAGATTTCATCTAGTGGGAGGGAAGACAGTTTGCTGATGGAGCAAATATGCACGGGGACAAGCAAGACGCTTTGCATGCTGAGAGCTGCATTCCTCTCATTTCTTGAGAGGAATGCAGCTCTCAAGAAATGTTTGATTATCAGTGGAGCCTGTGTCTTATAGCTCCAAACAGATGAAAAAACAAAGACATGCATCAGCACAACGGCTTTGTTAGAGTGGAAGCAGTGCGGACGGATCATGGAAAGCAAATATCAGATGATAGTCAACTGCCATGTTTGATGTGTGTCATTTAAAGGAAAACACGGTCTATTAGAATAACATCTTATATGTCTTATTTCCATGGTTGACTAATAATTAAAAAATATTTTTTAAATTATTAGTCCACTGATATAAAACAAATTAAAAAAAAAAAGCAAATGAAGACACTTGAAGCAGCATATCAATGGAATTTTTGCTTAATATAGAGAATCCAATAAAATACATATCCCAAGTACATGTGGGCAAACACGACTGAAGCCTCCTCTCCTGCACATGGAGGTTTGAGGCCTCCTTCAGCTGAAGGTGAGTGCCAGTCATGACGATAACAGTAACGATTGATGGCCCCCGCTGTTCCATCCTTCCATGCACTCTATCAGGATCTTATCCCCTGAAGCCCCATAAAGGAAGGGCTTTTTTTTTTTTTTTATTGCACCTGGGAGATGCATTAAGGGGCCAATGAACTTTGACCTTGGGCTTGGTCACCCTGGCAACGTAGAACATGAGCAATTCTTACTCTTCAGGAGAATTCAGCTACGAACCCTTGAACTCATAAATGCTTGAATGTATTTTATTCAAAAGGCTTCAGTTTGTGGGGTCTTGTAAACTCTGGAAGCCTATTGACTGGTGTATCTGTGGTAAATGAAAAATGTCCTTAAATGAAAACGCTGCAGCTATCTTCTTAGTGGGTTTTGTTATAATGCCAAATTTACACACCTTTGTTTCATTAGAACCTTGTCATTAAGCCTTTCATTTATTAGCTTTATATCAATAAAAGCCCTTCTTTCATTAGCAGAACATCTCAAAGGCTTCCCTTCATTAGCACAAGGTTGTAAATGCTGGATGGGATTTCATTAGCAGTCTATCTTTAATGAGGAAACTCCCAGCGTGTTTACATTGCTCTGATCCCCCATGATGGCTGCTAAAGCTAATGCTGATTGGCTGTTAGAGGAAGGTTTTGAGCTTGTCCTTGAAAGACTGGATCATGCAGTTATTAAAGCCAGTGAGATCCTTGCTCCTCAGAAGTGAAGAGCGAGATCAAACATTTTGGTAATCAAGATCCTGCTTGAATATATATGAACCAAGACATAATCATACAATGTTGGAGAAGATTTAATGACAAGACGTGTACCAACTTTACCTCTTACAGCAGCAGATCCAGAGCCTGCACGTGCATGCCCACATGCTTTCATCATGCACTTCAAGGCTTTAAAAGTAAAGCCCTTCACTCAAAATGATTTATCAAGCCCAAAAAAAGAGAGAAAGATGGATTCCTGTCAAATTCATCATTCTTGAAGTATATTTACAGCTACCAACTAGCTAAATGTTTGATGATTCATTCCTTGTAATTATGTTTTTTTGAGATTTGAACTCGAGTTGTGAATCATTAGCAACTTAACCAACTTAGTTTTTCTTTCTTTTTTAATGTAACTTAGGTGTATTTGCAATACACATTGAGATGTTGAGAATTTTTTCAGTTTCATACAAAGTGTAAGTGAAACCCTGTGCTTTAACATTACTTTGTCCCGTGGGAACGTTATTCCAGTGGACTGCTTGTAGTGTAAGACTTGTTTTTTCTCTTTTTTTCTTTTTTTTCTTTTTTTTGTGTGGGGTAGGGTTGGGGGGTGCTGTCTCCTTAGTTTACTCCTGACTTTGGAAAAGTGCATTTTGACTGGGAAGCAGAGCTCATATATTAATGACTTAATATTTAGTGACATTGCTCAGAGCACCATACCATGTTTCACTGTTTGGCCTCCAGCCACTTTATTCAACCAACAACGTGTCGTGTTCCTAAAGAACTTAATTTGGCAAAGATGGGAAAAATATGGCCTAGCAGAACTGCTGACCCCCCCCCCCCCCCCCCCCCCCCCCCCCCCACACACACACACACACACACACACACACACACCCCTTCATGAATATGGAGATAATTCCTTCTGCACTGACACACTGAAGAACAACTCTTGTGCATACATTTGGTAAAAACAGTGGAGTGGTTGATTTATTTTGAGGTCTTTTTGTTAAGCTATTTTGTCTCAAAAGTTGCATTGATTTTTTTTTTATTTTTTTACCACACTACAATAGAATATTCATATCTGTAATGTATGAGGACATCGTGTGGCACTGATTTGAGGCATTGTATTAGGGTGATGACGGGATAACTGGCACAAATCTCTAATCTAATAAATCATGTTGCAATGATCTTAACTCATACTTGGCTTCCAAGCTGAGAGTAAAACATTTTTAATTGTACTTCGGGTTGAATCCCATTAAATTATCAGTACACTTACAACTCAGAGCTTATTCACACACACACACATATAGTCTTGACAGACGTCCAGTGGATTCTTAGGCTGTTGTTTTCTGAATCACAAACACTTTATTGATGATCCTCCAACATGCCTACAATCTTCATGATACCCATAAAGCTGCACTCGAGAGGCTTTGCTGTTATTTTAAGATGACATTTTCCAACATCTGATGACAACAACAGCAGCATGATGCTCATTAAACGATGATATATGTGATGTGTGTGTGTGTGTGAGACATGAGAAGAAACAGGCTTTATTTTAATTTAATGTGTTCCTCTTTGCCTTTTTTATTTCATTTGTGATATTCGGGATGATCTCAGTCCATCTATTTGCTCTTACAGGTCCAGACTTGAGTCCCCGAGTCATCGGTAATACTAATCAAAGCTTTGAAGAATGTGTTGAATATCAAAGCCCCTCTCCCCCCCACCCCCACCGCTTCACATGTCTATGTAATTGCACTCGCACATGGTACAGACACAAATATCAGCATCTCAGACAGCTTATCATGGGGAACTAATTCAATATCTCTTTGCCTGTTTTAAATGTCATTCTCTGAGCTCATCTGGAGTGACATGTTTTTCATGGTGGAAATAAAGGAGCTTTATTGGGCTCAGATCACGGTGACGGGGAGGGCTCTTCTGCTTGCTGCTCTCGATGTCTGCAGAAAATCCAAAGGTCCTCTGAAGGAGTGAATAAAGTTTGGATTTGCAGAGGTCTTCTAATGCCAATAAGATCCGCATGAACTACCCCGTCAATAAAGATGGAATGACCGCTACTCTGCACGCACAGGTTTTCCTTTTGGCTGCAGGGTCAATGTTGCAAAATACCAGTCATCTGCCACTTTCAGTCCATTTAAGAAATAATAAAAACTGTTATCAATCATAAAGGTTAGTGCTACTCAGTCTGGCACATTTTTGTAATTTGTATTATACCATTTTTCAAATTATTCATCAATTTTAGGACATTGGGGTAATATTATGGTGCTATAATTCTTGAATATTTCTCAAAACATTGCTATTTTGAAAAATCTAGATTTGTTTGTTGATCTTTTCTTAGCTGGATGAAGTCAGTGACTGGTGCGCGCTTGCCTCGAGGGGATCCAGCCTCCTCAGTTGCCTCATTGTGTCAGATAATGGCTTCCCTATTGAAAATGACCACCGTGACCCCTGAAACAGACAGTATGACGGCCTCCTCCGTTCCCTTCAGGCACCCCAACTTACTGTGGCATTTTGACCACACAGCACTGCTAACCTTAATGCTGTCCCCAAAAGCCTTTTCCCCTTTCCCCAGGCCAGCCTTACCCAGCACTGTGCAGGTTCTGTCCACTGTCTGGAGCCCTCGAGGCTGGATGCAGACATACAGATGACATGAGCAGTGGGCTGGCTCAGTGCCATAACAGAGGAGTTTAGGGTGTTGTACATGTGGTTACAAAGCTGTAAAATGCTAGTGTTGCACTGGTGATATAGTGATCTTTAGTTCATGAGTACCAACCAGAAGGCTCTTAAATTGAGGATTTTGCCTGTTTTGGGGGGGGGGGGGGGGGGGGGGGGGGGGGGGGGGGGGGGGGGGGGGAGTTGGCACTTTTATGCTAAAGTTTATCATCAGCTGCTCAGAAGCAGTTATTAATTTGTATCCCATCTCTACATTCTTCCTGTTATATTTATGTCTAATTTCTCTCTTTTTTTTTTTAAATTGTAGGGTTCTTGAAGCCCCAGTGCTCTCTAGCTCCTCCGATGCAGCGAGGTCGCTCAGGTGAGGCTTGTTCCTGTTTCAGTGGCATGTGTCCCCTCCATGAGCGCCGCCTATCCACAGGTATGAGCAAAGTTGTTGCTACTCTGTTTCTTTTGTGGGATCTTGGGTAAAATATGTGGGGAATGCACTGTGTAATCTAACAAGTAAGAAGTCATGTTGGCCTCGTTCTTTTTTTTTTTTTTTTTTAAGTGCGCCCCAAAAGCTGATGCACCCTAAAGAGACGGTCTTATCCAAAATAAAATACAATTTCATTTGTTTTCTTGACTTCAAAGACACATCAAAATTATATGAATTTTAGACCAGTAGTTCAATTATGATGAATCACCTTTTTCTTACATAGCCTTAACCTGTTTTGTGTGATGGTTTGAAACACAGTTCAGGCTTCAATGCTGATTTATTTCACTGGTTTTATTACAGGGCTGGAAAGTATTGCTTGTTTTTTGTCACATATGTACTCACTCCACAGCCTCTGGTCAGAGGTGTGGCTGGTGGGGGTGGGGGGGTGCTGTTTAAGAGGCAGCATACAGTCTGTTTTTTTATGATTAATGGTGTCTTTGCATGTGGAGCCTCAGTGATGGACAAGTTAACAGAGGTGCTCTGAGAACGGCCCCCTTCCTCCCGGCACCTCAGTCGGCCCTCTCGGGCAAGCAGAGGGCTGACATCAGTGGGTACTCTGAACTGAGCTGTCTGGTATGTGGCTAATGAATAATGGTCCAAACTGTGCAGAACATGTGGTTATGCTGATACATTTATCATTCCATCCCCGAGGCTCGCTCCTTCAGCGCTGTTACCAGCTGAGCTGCCCGTCTTGTGATGAGAGCATGACTCGTACGCTAGAACAAAGTCACTTCAACGTACAGTATAAAAACCTCTGTTTGATTTCCCTGCATGAAATAGAAACACTCCAAAATTACTGTGTATGTTTTTGTTCTGAAATTGTGTTCCTAAGCAAAGTCTTCCAATTTTTTTTTTTTTTTTTTAGCCATCTGTTGCTGGAAAATACATGTTCTAAAAGAAACCAAGTGTTTTTCATATTTCCTTTTGCTACAAAGTAGCATTTTGCACTGAACTGCAAATTAATCACATTCCCTCTGCTTTGCGTCATTTCTTTTTTTTTTCTTCTACTATTAAGTATTCTCAGAAATCATTTATTGAGGCGGTATATTGAATAAAAAAAAATAATGAGTAAATATTATTAAATATTCTGCTAAATCAGTCGTCCAGCGTTCAAGAAATGTTATAATCATTTTTTAAAGCGAGAGCACATAAGGGAAAACACCTCATGTCTAAAAATATTCAGTTGATTTGTGTTGTTCCTTTTAAGCACTGCCAGAGCAATTCAGAACACAAAGTTCAAGGCTCTGTATCATAAGTTTTGGATAACAACAAAATCTGATCAGTCTTGTATAATATTAGTGTGATAACCAAAGATAGAATCCGCGCATGGTTCTTTCAAGTCAAAGTTGCCTTTAGGACTTTCCACATTTTAAATCATCTCATTATATCTGACAATGAGCCATTAAAAAAAAAAAAAATGAAGTCAAATGTACTAATAGGATTACACTGATTAAATCCAGCATGCATTTCTTTGTCTTGTCATATTTGTTACTGCAGTAAAAGTTTTGCCCTTGAGAATCAGACACAGTGTCGTCCTTGAAACCTTGAAAGAGCCCAAAAGAAATGAAGTTGTGAATGAAATAATACTCGTGTTGTATGCAGGTGTTACACCTCAGTGCTTACGTGAGCCATGGCCTGAGCTTTGTGTGTGTGTTTTTGTTTGTCTATGATATTATATTTCTTAAATACTTAAGAAACTTCATGAAATTTAACACAAGCAGCCACTTAAACTCATGGATGAAATGATTAGATTTTCCCCATCGGTGGTCAAGGTCACTGTCAAGTCATGTCTGTCACACTTGTGTGTATAACGTGAAAAGCAGGAGAGAATTTCATTACATCTGCCAAAAATGTCCACTGGGCACTCAAAGGTAAACAGGTTTGAATTTGGCGGTCAAAGGTCAAGGTCACTGTGACCTCACAGAAACATTGTGTTGGCAGTGTGTTCACAGAGCCATTTTTTTAAAACCTCAATCAATTTATTTAAAGGTTTTATTTGTTTTATTCTTCATAAAAACAATAGTAAATCTAACCGTCTCTGTTTCCCTTCGAGAACCCACTACCCTCTCTTTCACAGGCAAATACTTTGTTATGGACAAGTTTCAGCATGATGAGGTTCACAGTTACTCCGCCAACCTCACCCCCATCTTTGTGTAGAGTTGTCTTGATTGATTACAACATATTTTACTGTCAGAGTTTATAATGAGGGTGGATGTGTTTTCTGAACAATTGGGACCATCTGGATTAGATGTGGAGTTTTGCTGAAGTGTGTTAAAGGTTTGCGTCTTTGTGTTGTGGCTGCTTTCAAGACTTATAGGACACCAGGTTACAAGTAACATTAGATTATTTTGTCTGCCTCAGACTCAGGGGCAAATAGGAAGAGAGGAGGCATGAAGTTTCTTTTCTTGTTGCTATTCTCGTATGAGTTGTTAAAGTAAATCAGTCATGTGCTAAGCAGCCAAGAGCAGAGGGTACCTCTAGAGAAAGTTACCTAACTGTTAAGTCATAGCAGCAGAGGGTGGCTAGTCGCTCTGGAGTCTAAAGTTTATAGACTCTGTAATAATCTTGGGTCTAATTATGGAAAATGTTTCTATAAATTCACCAGTGTCCCTAAATTGTGTGATTGTCCTCCAATCATGATGTTCCAGCTGCCCAACTACAGCCACAATGACAAGTTGCTGTGGGAGGCGTGAGGCGTGTAGGGGTGACCAAGCAGGAGGTTTCTGGGAAGGCTTGCGAGCCTCGCCCGGGGGAGCTGTATTCAGCGGTGATCTGCTGAACTCCAGGCAGCACACTGATGTGGCTGGGCTCTGGTTTCAGTGGTTTTACATTGTTTGGACTTTTCAAAAACAAACTCTTACTGGAAAGGGACCGTGAGAAATGTAGTATTCGAGAGAACGCTTTTCCACAGGATAGTGTAAAGTAAAAAAAAAAATTTATGGTCTCTCTCTTTTTTTGCTGTTTTTTAATGAGAACAAGAAGTCATTATGGGATTTTTTTTTTTTTTTTCTATTTTGGAAATGTGGTGCATGAGGTGAGAGAGAGAATTGTAAAAGAGAGACAGCATTGAAAACAGAGCTTTTTGAAAAGGGCCTTTACAATGCAAGCCTTGTGCTGTGATTTGGTCTCTCCTCACCAAGCTGAGCAGAGGAATGGAAAAGATTATCTGCAGGAATGTCTGGGGTGCCCTCAAACGGAGCGGGCCTCGTGACTGGCCAATGGGAGCGAGGCCTGCAGAGCGGCGGGCTAATTTTTTCCTGATGAACTCAGCTGCCTGTTCCACAATGCAGTCTGATTGCCAGGGCTGAACTCGCATATGGTCTGTGTTTGGAGGGTCCAAATGACAGGACCAATTCTGCCTGGAGAGAAAAGGGGGTGGGGATGTTGGACATAGATGATTATGACTGGCTCCTTCTCTTTTTATTTCATTAGCTCTGGATGTGACTGATGCACCAGAAACTCGGCAATACCTGCAGAGATTAACCCACCAGGTGTAATGTTTTCTCATGATTTATAGCTTTCTATTGATTATATTTTAATAAGTAGCAATTATACCGAAAGGCAAGTCACATTAGTGTTTAATGCAGTCCCATTTCATTACAGTGCCTCAGAATTATCTCACTCCCTCTCAAATCCTGCCAATTCATTTGGAACCCGTTAACTATTCTGAGTACATGGAAAGAGTCTCCATTAGCCTTGCACTTAGAACCAGGCCAGCATAAACTATGGGGCTAGCTCCATCTCTGTGCAAGAAATGTGTGTTTACATGCTCATTGTTTTTCTGTGTCTTGCTTTTTAGAATTCGTTCTGCAGAAATAATCCATGTGGTAGGCCTCTGGAGAGAGGCAGCATGTGTTGGTAGACCTTGTGGTCACACAGCAGGGTTTTAGAGTAGCGGCTGGGGTGGGTTTTTAGAGCAACGGGGCGGGGAAGCGGGGTTAACGTCTAGTTAAAGTGGCTCCCGGCTCCTCATATTTCCCATCGTGGGGTCCTGAAGAGGTGAGGAGGGTCACGGGGAGGGAGCTCGTTAGCCTCAGTGTGCTTCGTGCTCCCTGCGCTCTAATTGGCTGGCTGGAGTCAGTCCTCTCCCTGGCTGCTTCCTGCTAGGTCAGAAGCCAATGGGGTTGGAGGCAAGCAAGCTGCCGTTTATGGGTCCTGAACCCCATTCATCGGGACAGACAAGTTATTTTTGTATTTTTAATACACAAACTCCAATTATCACAACTCATCTCAAGCTAAGCCAAGCTAATTTCTGCATGTTTTTACTTGTATGTGGTTTGCTTATGGCCAGAGCACTTGTGTTTGTCCTCACTACGATAAGACCTGCCAAACATTGCAGTTAATTAGATGTTTGAGGTTTTGTGTGTGTGTGTGTGTGTGTGTGTGTGTGTGTGTGTGTGTGTGTGTGTGTGTGTGTGTGTGTGTGTGTGTGTGTGTGTGTGTGTGTGTGTGTGTGTGTGTTTGTGTGTGTTTAATATTTGCATATATGAAGTGTAAAGGGACAAATGTTTGTATTTGTCTGGAGTTATGTTGATGACGGATAAGTTTAAGGCTAAAATATGAAAAAGCTGAAATTCCCCATGTAGCTAAACAGAAGAGATTCTAGTGTTAAATTCACTGTAATTTTATTGCTATGATTGACACCTTAGTGAGTTGATCCACTAGTAATACAGGAACAAGGAAGTTCCACCACAACTGGTATTTGTGTATTGATTTGTCTTAAAGGTTTTGTTTTTGTTTTTTTGCCTTTTTATGCTCTTTTTGTATTGCTCTTTAATAATCTCTCAGCTAGTCCTTTTATCTAAGGAGGATTCACTAAATACCCATAATAACTGTCCATCTGGTCCAATGGGATTCCCTAAAGTGGCATGGCCCCTGGTGGCCAGCTGCTACTGCAGCTAGGATGCGTCTGCAGAGGTGGAGGTCTCTGCGCTGGTACAGAATGCCATCCGCAGCCATCCTCGGTGGGTCACTAGAAATCAGAGTGACTAAGCCTTTGATAACTCTCTGAGCCCTTAATCCCAGAGCAGCACCATCAGAGTGAAATGCTATCTCATTGTTACAGCTCAGACCTGTTGGAGAGTGAAGAGAGCAGGCAGCCGTGGATATTGGGGGGGGTGGACAGAAGTTGTCATATTGCTGCTGTGGTGTGGTTATTGTCATCTCTGAGGAGTTGAGGATTGGGAGTAGAACTTGAATATTTAACTGAGCTCAAATTCTCAAAGGCTGTGAGTTTAAATTTAAATCTTGGTTGTGCACTGGAAACAACATTTAAATGTAAATTATCAAGAGTACAGCATAATTTAATGCCTGATTAATTTTACAGTGGAATACAAATTTACCCCCCCCCCCACACACACACACACACACACACACACACACACACACACACACAGAAAGCAGGTGGTTTTGTTTTAAATGTATTTTCTTCTGCACCTTTAGTTATATTTAGACTATAGATAATATATCTCTTGGAGTTAGTTTACACAGATAAGGTGAAATTCCATCCTGCCAGCTGTCCTTGGAATTTATTTTGACCCAATGAGTGAGATTAACAGTACAGTGTGCGAGGCTTTGCATCTGCATGAGAAAAAATGGGGAGAAAAAAAAAGAAATCCCGCATTTTTTATTAACTTCAATTAAACATGAATAAGCAAGTTCTCATTCTTGAGGCCCCACGTTGCCTAACACAGAACAGTATGTTAATGACAGCGAAGCACGTCGGTTTCTGCTGGAATATATGGGCAAATTAACCAGTGGCATGAATATAAATGAATGCATGCATCTTGACCCAGATATCTCATTCTTGATTGTATCTCTGCTATGGTTAGCTGATAGAAACATGCGAATCAGCCTGCAGTGCTGATTTCTGGCTCTTTAAGCGTCATCCAGAGTGGCCTGTTTATATTAGAGAGGCTGACTAAGTGTTGAGGGGCACTGGCCTCATCTAACCACACACAAACATCAGAGCACTGAGATACAAGAGAATTGTATGTGTCATTTACAAAAAAAAACAGCCATTATATACTCTACTCTGCAAAAAAAAAAATCAGTGGGAAATGTGTTTTTTATGTGCAGAATAATACATTGCAGGCTTGAATAAAATGCAAGTACAATGGACAAAAAATATTTACTCCCACTGGAAAGAGCCATGTATGATAGATAACCATAATAAACAACAAGAGTGAAAAGACATGATTTTAAGAAATACCATCTGTTATGGCGCCTGTTTTGTTTTTTGTGTGTTTTTTATGTTTCCTAAGATGATGAAGAATCCGGAAAGCTACCATTTAGCATCTGGATCAGCTAAGATATTTGGACAAGGCCAGACTGAAGGAAGAGGTCAAAAGTCTTATTTTCTCTCTGAGCCTGTTGTTATGCTTTGCTTGCAACATCCGATACTGCTTTAGTCACAGTGGAAAACAACAAAAATGCAGGAACGTTTTTTGGGTGTTTAATAATTTGTAATATCTCTCTGCAGTTTGAACCGTGGGGGCCATATAGTTTGGCTGTGTGGCATTACACTTTCTTATTTTCTGTTTTGACATCTCCATCTCAACAAAAATGAGATCCAGCATAGTGTTACAGCAGACTGATTCACTTCTTGTTTGTTCACTGGCGTGTTTGTTAACGAGGTGGTGTGGGAGCTCAGGTGTCCTTTCAGACTCCACTGGGGGCTTGATGCTGTCAGGGGCGGTTCTAGCTGTTCCTCTGCTCACTATGGTCAGTTGCTTCTGTCCTTGTCAATGGGATTTTGAAGGGCAGCGACAGATCATCCGACTCTGTGTGTCCCCTCCACCCCCAAAGGAGAACAAACAGAGGGGAGAGAGAGAAACAGTCGGGTTGTGGGGGGGGTAAGGAGTTAGCAGGGCAGAGAGGACAGGGGGAGATGACTGTTGGTATTTTGACGCTAAAGTGATTCGACATGCTTGGCATTATAGCTGGCTCGGTGGTGGGGGAAGGGAGAGGCAGTGGAAACGAGCACTTGTATCCGAATGTCAACGAAGCCGATCTCATGAAGTGGAAGGTCAAAAATGGAGCACTTGCCACCTCACCTCATGCAGGCTGCGCCCTTGGACTCCGGCAAAGGGCAAAACAAGAATTGATGGCTGTATGTTAGAGAACGAAGGGCCAAGAAGGTCTGTGAAGGACGTGTGTCTGTGGATGGAGTATGGGTGGAGGCAGGGTGGCAAAATTCTGATATTTCAGTGTCACATGTCCCCACTGCACAGCCACAGGCCCATCCAAGTGTGCTAATGCAGGCCAGCACATGCTGGGATGCGAAAGGTGGAGGGAGAAGTGTTTGCAAGTCCTCAGTGCTTTCTCCGCAGAGAACCACTTCCTGAGGTGCATGGAGAAAGCAATTGAGGGAGTGATGGTAATGCAGCGCCTAATGGAAATATCTTGTCGGGACATGGTGTTGGTCTGAGAAGCTGGTGGCCCTCTAGGAACTGGGTGTAGCAGCACTAAAGCTTTAGCCCCCTGTTTTGCCAAACAAACAGAACAACTGAGATGAAGTCTCATGAAGACCACGTTTGATTCTGAGCAAAATCAAAGTAAAGGATGATTATTAAAACTTGGGTCCTGCTCTCATTACTCCCACAGTTACACAGTAACATTGTGCACACCAGACACTTTATTACTAGAAGAGCAGGAACATAATCACACAGGTTGTAAACAAGCAAACACTTTGGCCAGATTACATAATTATTGTTTTGACAACTCAACAAGCAACTTAGTGGACTTTGTGCACATAAATGCAGTAGGTTGAATTAACAGCCATAATCTTGCCCAGTGTGTCTGGGCTCTGGGCACAGGGAGACCTGGGGCATTAGAGGGGGAGCTGTTGCAGAAAGTTGACCTTTGGTGTCTGCCCGTGCAGACAGCTCAGTCAATGTGACTGTGATGGAGTAGGGACAGTGGGAAAGAGCTCACCGAATGCCACAGGGGCATCGTGTCCAAAAGTCCATTACAGTCACTGACATTGAGCTAATCGACTAGTGCGGTTGTGCAGCATTGGTGGCATGACTTTATAGTGAGGACGGGCAAAGACAGAGTCATATCAAGAGCTGGTAGCAGAGATGGTGGAAGACTGCAGAGTGTGGGGGGGGGGGGGGGGAGTCAAAGTTGAAACTCAATGGATTAGCATTGACATACCATTAGATGTTATTTATCAGAAGGTTTTAGCTGTGCGGTTCAGTTAGCCAGACCTTTATGAACCACCCCGACAAGTTCACAAACATTTGGGGTGAACAAAGGGACAAGCTAAAGCAGCACGATGACATCAACTAAAACGACAAGTCTTTTTTAAAAATGCAGCAGATCCAAAACAAGTGCCACGTGCTCATAGGTGCCTGTGTTTGATTTAGAGTAGTGGAGAAATGAATGAGGTCATTCACTGAACATAAATTGGAAACAGTCACCAGTCCAGTCTTCTCCGTAATATTGTTCTATATATTTTGGGGTCATGGGAGGGTGGAGTCTGGGTGGGTAGTCGGAACAAGACAACGGAGATCAGAGTGATCACTTTGAGTTCTACTGATTTATTTTCCCCTTTTTTCTGACACTAATGATAGTACACCCGTGACATATTATCCTTTCACAGCTGCAGGAGTTAAACATTTATGCAACAGTGTTGCTGGTCAAACTCCTCAGCATCAGGGCAAGAGCTTAGTGCCAGAAAGAAAAGCCTATGCAGGCCTAATGCTTTGCTTTTTCCAGGATCAATCTGTGCATGGCTATGGGTGTCTTTGTGTGTGTGTCTGTGGACTGAAATGTGCATGTACATGTGCTGATATGCTGTATGTATTGTACTTACAATGTTGTGTTCTTTTCATCTCTTTGCCGGCTGTGGCAGATTGCATTTTAGATTTAGCATGTACCACTCAGGGGAGTGATTAGAAAGAGCTGAGCCCTCGCATTATTTAACCCCACCCGTCCACTCCCAATACCCCGCCGCATCCGAAATGACTTGTTTGGCTGCTGCTCTGAGATTTGGTTTTCACCCTTCTACATAAAGTGTTCATCGGGATGCGATTTTTTTATAGGATATCTATGTCAAAGGCAGAACGAGCGGCAGCAGCAGCTGCCTGTAACCCAAGCTGATAATGAGCGTGTATTTGTGTTTATTTAACACCCTCCCTGCCATCTGTTCCATGTATTGTGATACACAGACGGGGCACGTGTGTGTGAGCCTGATGATTACACAACAGCCGGGCTAGTTTTGTGGTGGCAGTGTCTCATCCGACACCAGCGCGCCGCCAGTTCCATTATTCAGACTTTACTCGGTGGCATGACATGTGAATCGAAACAAGACGACCAAACAGACTATTGAGTGTCAAAAACACATGTATCAAAAGAGAGCGACACCGAAAAGCTCCACACACAGTTGAATTTTGATGTTTGTGTGTGCACAGATGCACACACAGCACTTGGAGATGTGTTGAATGTGAACTGAAGTATATGTAGACATTATGGACAACAACAGCTTGCTGCATTTTCTGCCCTCCATCTGCATTGCCAGAGGTTGCAGGAGCGTTTAGAGCTTATGGAAAAACAAACAAGTCTATTATCACTGGTTTTGCTGTTATTCAAGCATTTTTGCTTCTGACTGCCCGTCCACTTAATTGTTATTTTTGAATTCAACACAATTAGAATGTGGGAGTGCAAAAATTAATGCCTCACCACAGCAGTCCTGTAGGTCACATAATTAGCAGAACCCTATTCTCTGAGCAGCATGCTAAAAATTGTGTTTATAACAGAGTTTTACAGCACTTTATCTGACTTTATATGAGTGAAGATATTAAATACTATCTGAAGAAAATATGAGAGGTTGACTTTGACCGGCTCTCAGGATTGGGAAAGTGCCTTATTGATCTTTTATCTCCCAGATTATGACATATGTCACAAAACCTTACACAACCTGTAGACAGATGTACACCTGTTTAAAATAAGATGTCTGACACGCTTTGTACTTTCATAAAAAGAGAGTTCACATACTGTACACAGTGCTTACAAAAGTAAGTGCAGGCTTCTGTGAAATGAGGGTTAATATCGATCCTTAAAATTTATTGTATCTAAAAATGAGCAACAACAGCCTCTGGTAATGACAAAACGACTATGAAGGAAATCATGCCTGATATCATGTTTACAAGGGCTGCTGAGATCTACAGGCCCACTTAGTGCTTATATTTAATTTCAAGGATTTAATAATTTTCCTCTGTCATGTTTGGCCCACTAGATAAAATAAATAGTTAAATAAAAATGGAAAATTCAAGCAGCAGAGGCTGATTGAATTTAGGCTTTCTGTTTAAAATTTGAAGTCTCGAGCCCAAACCAAGATTACTGACCCTATCATGTTACATTGTTTCTATTAATTTTTTTGTTGTTTGTACACATTTATGTGACTGGAGTACTTTTTCATTCTTCCAGCATAGGGCCAGAAATGGGGGGGGCAGTCCCAGCTGTTTAGGGCAGAAGGTAGGGTGTACCCCTGGATAGCTCACTAGTCCATTACAGTGTTACTTAATTGCAGTGTTTGAATTAGATACTAGTTATATTAGGGTTTACAAAGGTTAATTTTGGACAGTACTCCCAATGACTGATTATGGTTATATTGACACACAAGTATAAACTGTTCTGTGTTAAAGGAAAGCTTTAAAAAAAAACATATAGTTGTACTGATGTGTGCTTTAGATTTGCCTTATTGAAGTTCCTTTGTCCCCACAAGAAAAAGGTAAATTGCATAGGCTATTAAAATTACTGAAACACGCTACCCTCAGCCATCAAACGTCCGAATTTGACAAACACACATAGCAACATATGAGGACAAGTTTAACCACATAATATCCACAAGATGTGTCATTCCTTTAAGCTGGTTTACGAGGAATTGTCACTGATCAGAGTGACTTTAAAGCAGGACCAGAAAACCTCTGTGTGCCAAGAAATATTCAGTATGTCCACTAAGTTTCTGGTCTGGAGGATTGTAAAAACTCCCATGCTGCTTTTACTGAATGTACAATATCATATTTTTGAAAAATGCCAGGAAAATTTCACATACCAGAGCATGCAGTGAGGCAGACCATCGTCTGGATTATTGGCAAAAAAACGATTTTCCCGAGTAAATGGAGAAAACCCACAAAGACAAGACATCAATTGTTGGGGTAAACTCGTGGTATGTGGAGCTGTAGGACAAAAAAAATTTAAAAAAGGACTGCATAAAAGTGTGTGTAAACAACATGTTTTCTATTCAGTTGAGGTGCTGTGAATCCTGAATGAATCCTTAAGAATGTTTCATCCCCCGTTTCATATTATACATCAGACTGCAACCGCAGTTTGAATGATGCAAGCAGCCTTCTTCCTTTCAATCTTGTCAGAGGAGGAGAAATGTGTAGTAGACTTCTGCGTAGTTTCAATGATTAATGTGGATGCTAATTTGTTTGTTAAGGGGGTGTGTGTTCGTGTGTGTGTGTGTGTGTGTGTGTTAGTCAGGTCAAGTATTTCAGTAAATGCATTTCTTAGGGTTTTAAGTTTCCAAATAATTTGTCCTGGAGTCGAGTATTACATAATCCAGGATTAAACCTGTATACAAGCATACAGAATAAGTGCAAGATTGTATTTCTTCTGAATGTGCTCTTCCATGTTGTGTACTACAGGTTTCTCGGCACAGAATAAGGGCTGGAGTTTGTGGTTTGTTTGCTGCTGGGAAGCTAAGGTGAAGGCAGTCCCAAAAAAAAAGAATATACAAACCTACTGTCACACCCTCAGTGGTGCATTAAATGCTTTCGCATTTCCAAATATGGTTTCTGAGAGGTGTGCCTAATATGAGTGTGTGATATTCACCCCTGTTTTGCCTCATTACAGTGGATTTCAGAGCAGTTTCTTAGTGTAACTGAGGGCAGACAGCTGCTAATGATGCACAGGACTGCCAACCAAATCACTGCCCCCCCCCCCCATATTTTGATTTAAAAAAACTGTGACTAAATGTGAACAATGCGTTTTTATTAGCTATTTTCAGGCGAATGTATTTAAGAAGCAATTGTAGATTATCAAGCACTGTTTGTTCAGATGGCTGCTGCTCACCTAAGGTGACTTTTATGTTCTTCTACGTTTACTCACCCTGCAGTCTTTTTAGTAGCGCAAATAGAAATTATGCATAAAGACAGGTGGAGAAAAGCGCTTTCTGTGTCAACTTGCCTCTACATCGCCACTTTTCCTCCCCCTTTCTTTCCATCTTGTTTCCCCCTCTCCCTCCCTCTTTCTCTCTGCCTCTTTTTCTCCATGTGATTAGTCCTGAATCATGTTCCAGTCACTGTACTTCTCGGCCAACTAAGCCAATAAATACGCTCTACATGATTGATCCTTCTGCCTGTCTTGTTTACACAGTGTGCGCTCCCCTGCGCCAAGAGGCGTTGACCTTTCACACACAGGGTGGCTCACCCTCTTTATCTCGCATCATTGTGCAGCTGATGAGTAGATTGCAGCCAATCACATGGGAAGGTTTTCGCTTACAATAGCGGGCAAACACACTCGGATCTGTCTGAGTGGGGATGATGAGGGGAAAATGGGATGTTTTCCTGCTATGCTCGCTTACATGTAGTTTCACCGCCCGTGGCAGAGGGCTTCTTTATTGTAGGGACCAGATGTGGGAGACAGCAGTGTGGTGTGGTGTGGTGTAATGCAGCCACTGTGTCATGAATCAACTGCTCTGTTGATCTTGTGACCAGCCATGCCCCCCAGTCAACTCTGGAGTTCAAAGGTTGTTTCTCAAGCTTGTCTCTAATCTGCACTCCAAACGAGAGGGGAGGTCTAAATTGGCCCTCTGTTGGCACTGCAGTGAACATCCATTTCTGGGCTCATGTTTGACGTTTTCTGGTACCAGCTCACCAGCTGTGAGGGGTTTCATGTTTTTCTAATTGTTGCGGGTTTCCAGCTGTCACCTTAGCCTCCGGGAACTTACTGTGGGAATTTTACACTGCTTTATAGTATAAGGAAGTAGTCAATGACAGTTACTGTTCTTTGAAAATTTGACCCAAAGAGACTTTTTTCCCTCTCCTTTAAGGGGTGTTAACACAGAAATAGAATAGCAGTAACGTGGTGACCAAACAATGGAATATCAATGAAATTCAGGGACTCTCAATGTTCTCTGAACTTTGCAATGAGCGATTGCTTCCACTGGTGTACTGTTGACTGATGTATGAAAAAGGTCATGTGTCTTAAGGATGTGTAGTAGACCTGCAGTTCTGTAGCTCCATTATAGAAAAATTCTGCTTTCCGTTCACCGGCATTATGACTTAAGGATTAATCTCGCTATCATGTGTTTGCTATTCTGTTGACCCCCCCAAATTTGACATGGTGACAACAGGAGCCTATCCTGTTCATCTACTGTTGCTAATCTTACTCTCAGTATTGTACATTTGTAGTTTTCTTAATATGACTACTTTGGACATTTGCAGCTTTGCGAGGAGCTGACCTACTGCCAATGGCCTGTCCATTCACATACATATTTTATTTTTCTGTTTGTTTGTTTCTTTTTTTCCTCTGAGCAATCTCCCTGAAGCATGGAGGAAATGGAAAGAGTGAGTGGAGCAAAAGAAAAAGTGAGAGAGCGGAGAGATATTCTACAGGGGATTGTGGGAACCCACTGATAAAGGCGTGCATCTTAATCCATCCTAAGGCCTGTCTTATGCTGTGCTATGAGCTTTTATGTGATCATTAGGTGTGTGTGTGTGTGTGTGTGTGCTCTGATGCACGTCCACACGCACGCTTTAGGTGTAAGTGTGTGTATGTGGCTTTGCATATTTGATATGTTAATGTTCACTGATGCAGTAGTAAAGTCTTTTTGATTCTTGTATATGAAGGCTCCTCGAGATCTTCAGATGTCTTCTGTAGAAACATGACACACCCACTCGTTTTAACAACAAGGTAACAGTGCTACCCATGGAGTGCATAATGACTTGTTTTATAGCACATAAGTGTATGAGAAGCACTAATTAATGCTCTGCAATTCCTCTTTAATGCATTGTACTGGGTAGGGATTTCTGTGTGTGTGTCTCTCTCTCTGAGGTAATGCCTTCAGCTCCCTTGTTTCTCCTTGAGCTTTAGTGGAATTTGGCTGATGTGCACCAAGGGGAGGAGAGGAAGGAGGCGCTCAGCTTGTTTCAGTGCTTTATGAGTCTGACGTGTTCGTCTGTAATTGCAGTTATGGGTGATTAAACTCTCAATGCCCCTCAGGATCCGCAGCCAGCTATCAATCAGAGTCGGGCCGAGCAGCACAGCACAGATTGGTTCCTCTGTCTGTCAGAAACGCTGCTTCATGCCACTCTTTAACATAGCCATATATTTCTGGTATTCTTAATAAGTAAGTATTCTTGTATGTGTTTCAGATACTTGATGAAGCAATACGCGAGGCAAATCGTCTTTTCTAATTTAACTCTAAAAACTGATGCGCATGGGCGGATGTACATGGGGCTTTTGAAATGAATAATCTCTTGATGGTGTCACGGTATCATTTATGTTTATGTATTCATGCCAGTTCTGTCATGCATGGCAAATCACTGCAGTGTGTTTTGCATGTGCGGTAGCATATTTATGACTTAAAAAAAATTGGGTAGATAGGGGGATCGTGGGGTTGAAACTGAGGCCTGCTACTCGCTCGTTTAATTGGTGCATGTTTGCATCTGTGTGTGTGTTTATGAAAGATCAGTGACTTATCTCCAGAGGCGATATACAACCGCTGGAGTCTTGTCCTCCTCACTATCCTCCTCTGACACTCCCATGGCAAGAGGACAGCATTTTCTCAGCTGAGAAAAGATGGCAGCCAGGCATCTGCGCATTTCCTATCGCAGGGATTTGAGTCCAAGCAAAACACTTAAGCATGTGTGTGGTAATGAGGAGTATGCGTGTTTGTGTAAGTTATCTGTCAGTGGCCTTTTCCCATTAGTTTGCTGACTTCTTTGAGCCCTTCTCCTCTGTTGAAGTTTGGGTGTTTTCTTTTCTTTGTCTCCTCCTCTATGTTGTACCCGTGGATGCAACGAGGAAACAAAGGAGTAATTCACACCCTAGTTGCCCTGAAGACCCTTGTTAGTTATGGCAGAGTGACCTCATGGTGGAGGACGCAGTGTCAAAAGGACAGGGAAAACAATTTTTGTCAAAGAAAAGCGAGGCAGCAATGTTAAGAAAAAAGAAAAATAATAGACTGGAGTGAAGAAATGGCTCCCGTTGCTCCACATCCAAAGCCCTCGCCTAGACTAGACTATCTGACTGGATCAGATAAGGCCTGCCTCGGTCTGTAGTATAAAGGGCTCAGTCTGTAGAAGCTGTGGGTTAATTAATTTGTGATAGCCCACGTGGGCACTAAAGAGCATGGATACACTGAGACCTCATATACAGTGCTGCGAAAAGGCATTTGCCCTCTTCCTGATTTCTTATTATTTCTGCATTTCAGATCATCAGATTTAATATTGCACGAAGATAACCATTTGTTGAGGGAGGGAAAAAGCTATCCAAACCTACCTGGCCCTATGTGAAAAATAATTGTTAAACCTAACTTGTTAACTGTGATTAACCACATTTTTTGAAAGTTCAATTTCACTAGTTATACCGAGGCCTGATTACTGCCAGACCTGTGAAATCAAGAAGTTGCCTAAATAGAACCTGTCTGACTAAGTGAAGCAGGCCAAAAGATCTCAAAAAGCAACACATCGTGTCACAGTTAAGACAAACACTTGATTGCAGTTTTGGTTTATAAGCCAGTCCCTTAAGTATTTAAATTTAAATTTTGTTAAATAAAAACAAGAAAAAAATGTGTTAAAATTTACCAATCAGCCAGTGTTGCTCCAACAACAAGTGACTGAAAGTATATTTGCCAGTCGGCAGCTGCTAATGGAGCTATCCTAACCCTAGTATGCAGGATTCTTATCACAACTTCAACATTGCTTCTGCCATCTCATGAGTTTTCTTTCAAATGTTTTTAAAGATCGCAACCTGTGTTTTTGAGTCTATCAGTCTACTTTTGCTTTTCGGTGGGGAAAGAAAAAAAAAAAAGCCCTTTAATTTGGTGGAAAAACCCAAGCTGAAGCTTCTTTTGAAAGTTTTGCTGGGCAGAATGTGTTTATTGGCAGACTGCCATTGAAAATGCAAGAGAGGGGAAGTCAGCAGACTGGCTGTCTTCTGTTCACTGTTGTTCAGATTGACTCTGTCAGGCTGGCCTTTGAGGCCCGTTATCCAGGTGGTCTGTACTCTGCGGCGCCTGCTTCCCTCCTCGTCCTCCTCTTTCCCTTCACCTCCGCTGCCCCGTGCCCACAAACAGGCCTGGCATCGGCAGCTTCCTCTCTGAGCGGTGGTGTCTTCTCTCCACCAATCGCATAGCTCTGCAGTTATGGGCACATTAGTGTAAGCCAATGAACGACACCTGTTTCTCTCAAGAGTGGTTGTACATGCCAATCATAACACCCACTTTATTTGGCCTCTGTCAGAAAGCCAATCTCAACACATAATTCACAGGCATCCAGGCCATGAGAGGCACAGGCAAAAAGAAATATGGATTGTAGCGATGGGGGAAAGGACCTTCTCGAAAATTACTTTCCCAGCACAAATGTCACAGAAAATGTGTGTTGCATCATTGCATCATCGGAAAAAAGTATCATGCAGTAAAGGAACCTTTTGATAGGACTGAGGGATCATTGTTCAGTGGTAAGACTGGAAGAATGACTCATTTTCTGCTTTTTTAAAAAGCCTGAAAGCTTTTCCCTTTTCTATGTACACCTGAGACTGGTAGAAGGCATTACATGTTTTACCTTTTCTAACATGTTTTACTTTATTATATAGATTTTCCTTTTTTGAGGCTTGTTTAAAAAAAAAAACAAAAAAAACATAGCAACTGTGATTTCACTTGATGCCAATCAGATTCAAACAAATTCCTGAAAACACTGAAAAATATGCAGACTTCATGCTTCAAATAGCTGGTTAGAAAGGTTTATCTGTTGTTTGACTTTTCTCTTAGCGTCAGAGAGTCAAGACTTTATATCAGGAATAATATGAGTTTGTGAAATTTTACATGTTAACTTAATTTTGTTCTTTTCACCAAAGTAGTTTATGTGTAAGTTTTTCAGCCTTTAGTTTCTTATACAGTACTAAATGTTCATCTTACAATAAAAGTATTAAACAATACTAAATGTCACTTATTTATCAAGATGGAGGAAGAAAGGTTTGCATTTAAGCTACAGATGTCATAATCAGACTTTTTTTTTGTCTTTGGTTGGGTATTTGCTGATGTCAGGACAAATCAGATATGTTTTTGTACTTAAACTGTTGATTAAAAATCTGACACTGTTGCAGCCAACTAAATATGACAATTTGATTAAATACTGTGGTCCATTACTTTTGTGTTTGTAAGTTCAAATTGTAAATGAAAGATTAATTGGAGTTGTGAACTGTAGTTAACACTAACCTTTTAGACTTAACTGTAGCACGGAACAAAGTAAATATTTAACTGCGACTTTATATCTCATGTCTTTGATTTAAGCAACATTCAGGTAGGTTATGGTCAGGGCACCTTTTTTTTTTTTTTGGGCAATTGTGGATGAATCGTCAGTGACCAAAGGCAGCTACTGCCCTCAGCCTTGAGTTGCTGAAGTTGATAACAGGGAATAATAGTCATAGTTTTATGAACACAGCTTTTGTACCATCTAGAGTGATTTCCATTATACCCTTCTTAAATAACCTTGGCTGGGCTCTTTAGAAACACTCAGAGCATACATAAGTGCATAGAATCAGTCAGCGGCAGATCCTGCTCCAGCACTTGCAGAAGGATCCGACTCCATGGTGTTTGTGTTTTGTTGACGCTGTGTAAACACAAGCTAGTAGTGGTAGTCACATCCCTGGCAAAAGAAATGGGCTTTATAATGAAAGAACATGTGCAAAAGCATAAACATTAAGAAATGGAGAGAGCGCGGGAGACAGCGAGGCTTGGAAGCTGATCGAGTTATCAGTAGAGAGGAAAAAGAACTGGCAGCACTCTAACCAGTGTGTCTTCCCAGGACATAAAAGACTTGCTGCTCCGATCTGGGATTATCCTCCACCTCTGGGGAGTCCCTGTGATGAGCAGCAAAGGCAGAATAAAAGATGTGGAAAGAAATTGAAGGAAACAGTAACAGAGGAGAGGAAGTATGGGGAAGAATTAAATGTGAAAGCACGTGCACTGGGGAGAGGTAAGAGACATGCATCTATAGAATCTGATCCACATATATGCCAGGTCCACTTAAGGACCTGCAGATACTCACGATACTTCAGTTGACCGTGTTGGTGCTTGTTTCCTTTTCTTTCTTTTTTTTTTTTCCCTGCAACCCCCTCTGACCCCTTGAAAAATGGCCCATGCTGGTAATTCAGCCATGCGCCATGTCCCTGTTTGATCTAGCATCTTCCTGAAAATCATCTCTCCAGGCTCAGACATTTTAAATCAAATGTGATCCCTCCTTTCTAGCGGAAAAGACTCTTGTTGGATATGCAGGTTAAAAAGGTCTGCACTGCAAAAACACTGATCTTAAGGACGCCTAAGTAGAAGTCATTTTGACCTAGGACAGGACTTTATTCTGTGTATTTAACTGGGTTTTACATTGCTATTAACTGTATTTTAATTTTCTATTATATTTTGATTATTCCCAGTCTTTAGTATATTGATTGTACAGCATATTATAAATAAACTTACTTATTTATATTATTGTAGACTGTTATTTGTTGGACAAAACAGGCAATGCTGAGAGCTCTGGATGTCTGCAAACATTCTGTAGACTCGACACATTGTTACTTGACTAATTCAAAAATATCACATCCTCCACCACGACTGATACCAGTGCCCTGTTTCACAAACAGAAAAGAACAAAACAAAAACAGTGTCCCAGATCAGTACTGAAAATGTAATGGATTCTTTTTTATGCCCGCAGTCCACCTCTCCAACGTGTCCATGAAATTCAGTTTACTAGTTTTTGCAAAATCTTACTAATAGGCAGACCAAAACAGACACACAGCCATGAAAACCGCTTGGCTTTCACCTTGATGCAGGAATAATTGTCTCTTTCATTAAATGTCCATAGTTGTCACTTTTATTCTGCAGCAATTTTTCTGCACAGGCCAACATTTACATGTTCACTTGCTTAAAGAAAATATAATTTTCAGAAGCGGCAGTGTCACTAAAGAGCTCTTTCAGAACTTGGCAGCTGAATGAATTATTCGCTTGAAATAAAGCATTCACGGGAGAAAAGTTACGCTGTTGACACAAGCTGTTTGAGTTGTCCATTTGACTTATTCTGTTAATAATGGGCCAAAAGGTAATTGATTTTGTGTGTACTGGACAGACTGTCTGTGTGCAATAGAGCAAGAGAAGGGGGCGGATGAAGGCGTGGGGGTGGTAAGGTTGGGCCTCAGTCAGTGCAACTATATTTTCATGATTTTGTTTATTTATCTTGGATACGGCGTGCCTCCGATTCTCTAGCCTGCAGAATTTTCTGTTATTTGTTTTCAGTGAGTCGATGCACTGATCCAAAGTACACTCCTCCAGTGACAATCGCTAACAGAACACACACGCGTGTTCTTCGGGACATACAACCTCTGGTCTTATTGGAGCGCGTGTGTTCCCACCCAGTTTGCGAGGCCTCTTCCTGCAGCACGTACACACATAGTTTCCCATCACCCTCTGAGTGGCCCCCGAGTGTTTTAAGCTTTCTCTGAGAGATTTTCTCGCACTTTGTTTCCCCCCCCATTTGAATCTTTATTATCTATTTATGAATCTCTAGCACTCTTTCTATGTGTTCATCCATCGATCAGTCCATCTCAACCCATCCTCCCAGTTCCCTTCATCTCTGGCTTGTTCCCCGGAGGGAGAAAGAGAGGGGTGGGGAGGTGGTAGCGCAGTTCCAGCTTACGGCCAGAAGTCAGCTCCTTCTCCATTTGGATTTCATTACAAACAGACCAGCACCTCACAACTTACAACAAAAGAATAATAATCATATTGGGAAAAATGAAAGGAGAAAAAAAGGAGTGGGAGACATCACAGAGGCTTGTAATATAGTCAGTATATTTAAGCGTTCCGTTGAGGGGGTAAAAATATTTCAGTATTGATTCTGTGTCCCAAAACAAAACACAAACTAATGAAAAGGATCTCTTATTCTAAATCAAATGTAAACATGTCTAGATTTGTGTAAAGGGAAAGTTACCATTTTCATATGCTGGATACTGGCTCTTCAAATCAGGGCGGGGGGGGTGGACATAAGGCGCTGTGTTAGCCAACATCTGCCTTGGGCCAAATCCAGGTGTTGCACTGGATAAACACACACTAGATACACAGTGTTCAGCTTTTGAAGTGTTTGAGTGGTTCCTTGACACAAATGGAAGTCGTCAATCGCCCACTGTCTCCAAACAAGTTAGGAAGTGACAAATTCCTCATCCTGATGTCACCAAAGGGTAGGGACAGTTTGTTTTTTCCGTCTTGGTAATTGGTATAATTAGTCATCACTCACTGATGGCTTTATGACTCCACTACAAGACGCACCGTGTGGAATCATTTCTCTTCCACTCCTCCACATATAATGGTGTTTTTTTGTGTTTTTTTCTGCATTTACATTTTGCATTTATTTTCCCTGCTAATGGTGATTGTATTAACCTTATAAAGACATCAATGCATTATTTACTTAGTTGTGATGGCTTTTTTATGGCTTTTATTGCAGGACTATTGACAGTAAGACCAGTTAAAGTTTCTGTTTTAACTAGCCTGGGGGTTGATTGTTTGGTAAGACGCAATCAACTGTTTTAATGTTTTCTGGTTTAATTATATGACTTTATTTTATTATTTATAGTATGGCTTGCAACATTCATAAAAAATAAATAAATAATAAATTAAAATATTGACCACACAGAACTCAGATAAATTTAGTTTGTGTGAATGCATGGCATCACTGGGCAACCATCATGGTAATTAACGCTGGTACTTTTTGGCCCCTCTTTTAGTGTGTTTTTTTCCTTTGCCTTTTCAGAAACCATTTTTCCCCATTTATTTCGTAAGAGTAACCTTGCAGAAACTTGACCCTTGCTTGAAATGATGAATGCACCCCTGTGCCCAGCGAAGTATGAAAGTAATAAAAAAAAAAATTAGTTCATCAGATTTATTTTATCTGTTGTTAAATGATTTCAGTTTTGTGCTCTGCTGTCAGCTCATTATCTATCCGTATTTGTGTTTGTAAGTATATACTCGGCCGTATGCCTTCAAGTGTGTTTTGGCAGTGAGAAGCCCGATAAGGGCCTGTGTTGTGATATTCATCTCTGAGCTCAACAAAAGAGGAAGTTCAATGAATCAGAAGCTTCCTGGCTGTGTTAGATTTCCCCAGTTACTTGTATTCATAGCAGTGTTATGGGCTCGACACACGGGGAGCGACAAACGACAGCGACGAATGGGTCGCATCGCCACTGGGGGTGAAACCGAACACACGGGACGCGATAGCGACGGCAGCTTTGCGAATCGCGCTCTTACGTCACTCGTCTCCAAGAAATGTGATTGGTTATGAAACTGGAGGGATTTAGACATTTTCAAAGCAGTCCGTGTCAGACACGGCAATAAAGATGAGGAGTCTGAAGATTTTATTGGAACTGACAGAAATCTTGCTGTTAAGTCTCCTCTACAAAAGAAAAAGACAACCTCGCGTTCATCCTATATTAGCACAAAAGTCCTCTCTATCCGTCTGTTTAACGTTAGTCTTGCACCAACACGTTCTCATATGGCTGCCTTTTATGTTTAACTCGATAATCACTGCGTGAAGTGTCATATAATATAGGAAAGTCAAACCCAGATAAAACGATGCTTTCCTTCCTGCTGAAAGTGGTTGCAGACTGCAGTGTGTAGCATACTCTTCGCTCATTGGTCAGTCAATGAAACTCTTGCTGATTGGTTTAGTGCCACGCGACAGCGACAAAAGTAGAACATTTTCCAACTTTGTTGTGTCGCGTCGCCTGGTCGCGTGTGCACGTCTACGTGTACGAGCTCGAAATTTCACATGCACGAACGTCGCCGGTCGCTTAGCTGGAGGAGGGCAAGCGATTGTCGCCTCATCGCACAAGCTCCATAGGAAATGAATGGAGAGCGAGCGACGTCGCTCCCCGTGTGTCGAGCCCCTTAGGCATAAAACCTCAGATGTCCTTAAGAAGTTTTAATTTTTTTTCTTTTAAATCTTAATTTAACATAGATTTCCTTACTGTATAATAAAGCAGTTATTACAGGTGATGTTTTCTCATCATCTTCAGTTTCCAAATTCACCCACAAACCTCCACATTATCTGATTAAAGACATTCAAAAAGCCTGTCAGTCTTTACCGTCTCGAATATTACCGACCTCTTTTGACTTACTAAGCTGCTGTGGTAATGAATACTCAAATACAGCAGAAGAACATCAGTGGCAATGTAATCTTCTTCACCCGACAGCTGCTCTGCAGGCTGCAGAAGTAATTATTGCTCAATGCCATGTCTTTGATCAACTGCTATTGTCAGTTGATGTCCATGACATAAGCCGCTGACCAAAGCACAGCAAGTGAGATACATTCATCATGCTGGCTGTCATTCATTTGTAGAGTATATTTTTTTTTTGTCAGTAGCCTTTTTGCTTTCAGTCTCTTTGCGCCCTTTGCCTTTTTTCTCCATTTGTTGCTCTATTCACTATCTGCTGGTGTACCGTATTTTTCGGACTATACGTCGCTCCGGAGTATAGGTCGCACCAGCCAAAAAATGCATAATAAAGAAGAAAAAACATATATAGGGCGCACTGGACTATAAGTCGCACTTTTTTTTGGGGGGGGGGTTGATAGAATCCGAGACCCAGAGCACAAATTCCATCTTGAACGGCAATTTAAAATAATAATGGATTAAAGAACAGGACGAACACGGTTACGCCTACGTTATGCTAACGTAGCACATTCAGCTACATGACGCACAACGAACACGTGTTCGGTATGTTAACGTAACATTAAGTTATTCAGATAACCATAGCATAAAAAACATACTAACAAGTTAACCAAACCATCAATCCATTGAATTCTTCATCCTCGGTGTCACTTCTAAACAATTCCGCACACTCCGTAGACGAAGCGCCGCTTCCTCTTCTGTGTCGCGTTAGTCAGACTCGTCGTCAGCTGCAGTTCCAATTATTCCAGCCTTTCTGAATCCCAACAGGATGGTTTGTCACTGAAGCCCATGTTTTCTTGATCCATCCAATGACTTCCAGGAAAGTTGGGTGGCGCATTCTCCCAGTTGCCGTTAAGCTGTGCTCTCCATCCATCATCCACTGCGCCCACAGGTTACGCAAGACTGCCTTAAAGCTGCAGTTCACGGAGATGTCAAGTGGCTGGAGTATTTTGGTTCATGTGTTATAAATGTCACATATACGTCGCTCCGGAGTATAGGTCGCACCCCCAGCCAAACTATGAAAAAAAGTGCGACTTATACTCCGGAAAATACGGTACTAGTTTTCTTCCTACAGAGAGGAAGGTGTGTAAATGAATGTGTTGTCTATATATATATATATATATATATAAAATGATTCTAAGGCCCTTACAATCATTAAGTTCAGCTAAAACATTAACCAGCAAATAACAAATTATAATCCACAGCCAACTAATACTGCCATCTTTCTATGTACCTTGAGCAGTTTTCCACTGGATATTGTAATTCTGCATTTATGCAGTCAGAAGGAACAAAACAAAGTAATCCCTTTTAACATTCAAAACTTTTTATCCTTTATACTATAGTCCATGGAGTAGTGGTGCCTGGAGAAGTATTACTTTGGGTGTGCTTATATGGATTATGCACCTGTTGATAATCCTGTGAAGCTCTGGATATTTGTGTGTGTGTGTGTGTGTGTGTGTGTGTGTAGCTCCAGCAACTTTTAAACTCTCATTTTTGCTCTCTGTATAGCAGTCATTTACATTTATAACTGATAGAAAATGAATATTAAATGTCTGGATTTGCATGTTGTTGTTGGTTTTTCAGAATTTCTTTGGTTAAATCTGCTGATTTCTCTATGGCCAAAGTTGAAGAGGCACACATTCCTTCTTGAAGAAAATTTTTCCAACTTGGCAGCTATCTTGGAACGTTAAGGGTGGTTAGTTTGAAGCCCCTGTCTAAATTTCAGTGGTCACTGAGAGGTAACAAAGCACATGTATAGGATCGCATGCACACAGTTTTACCATACCAACATGATCAATGTGTCTGCTCGATCTAACAAACAACTGAGCATGATTGACCAACATGTTTCCTATTTCAGCTGCTGATTGTGTGTCTTGATATCATGTCTCTGGTTTCTCTAAATTTTTTCTGCTTACAAACTAAATGACTAATATTTCAAAAAGGGTGGCTGTAGCTCAGGAGGTAGAGCATCTACTAATAGGAAAGTCGGTGGTTCAATTCCTGGCTACTCTAGTCTGTATGCCAGTGTATCTTTGGGCAAGATACTGAACCCCAAATTGCTCTTGGATGTGTTCATTGGAGTGTGAATGTGTCTGAATGTTAGATAGAAAGCACTGTAGAAAAAAGTGCTTGTGTGAATGGGTGACTGAGGCATGTTGCACAAAGTGCTCTGAGTGCTCATGTAGAGTAGAAAAGTGCTGTATAAGAACCAGTCCATTTACCAATTGCACAGTTCTGTCTAAATTTACAGTACAATTGACAAGCATCCACCAAGTAATGCCATACTTTAATAAGGCAATACAAGAAGAACAAGCTTGGTGATTAGTAGGCTGAAGCAAACACCTGTCCAACAAAAGACAAGTGATCCCAGGAAGCAGGGTGAGTGGCATTCTCATGAGCCTCCAAGCATGGAGATGGAATATACGTAGGTCCAGGTTTCTAAAGTTTCTAAAGTATTTACACATTAAAAAAAATATATTAAACTAAATCTGATCCTCGCATTTCCTTTTGTATTTTCTCAGGTTGCTCAATCAGTTGCTTTTGGCTGTACTCCAAGTTGGAAGGTCAGCCTCATCTAAAGGTTAGAGTAGAAAGTTACAAGTAGTATGTAGTACATAAGAATCTGGCCCAGCCTCAGTTGACTGCAGCTCTGTCCATGAGCCGCCTGGTGCTCTGCTCTGAGCGCCCAGTGAGAAATGGTATATCACCTTTGAGCTAAAGAGAGCAATTAGGCCATATCAGCAGATCATAGTGTTGGCAGCTGGGGCATTGTTAGCAATAGCGCCAGTAATCTGTGGCTTAGCTGGCACCTAGCCACATCCAGCCACAGCTTCATGGCCTCTTCAGACACTTAAGAGTCACTGAGAGCACCAGCATGCCCCAGGAGCTGGCTCTTTTATCCACACGCTATCAGGGAAATGAACTGAAATGGGAGGAAAATAAAGCCCACGAGAGACAGAAAAAGAGTAAAAGGGAGGTGGGAGGGGGAGAATTAAGTCTTTAATGAGGGCAGTTGTTTCAGCAGGCAAAAAGAAGCGGGTTATATCAACACAGTGTATCAAATGATGGCTGTTAGCGGCCCACCTACTGTGAAATTATGGGTGGCCTGTTTTGGTTCTTTTCTGCCACTTATCCCACATTAAGGCCTTTATCTGTAGCTCCTACACTCTCATGTTTAATCTACAAGTTGGTTCATGAATCCCAGCAGATATGAGCTTAAACAGACAGTGTAAAGCTTGGATACTTTTGATGAAAGCTGTCACAAAGATAGAGTTGCAGATACCTCCCCCTGATTGCATCTTGTCTTGACAGGAAACACCGTGAAAGTTAAAAGCCTCATCGCCATGTGGCTTTCTGCACCATCCTCAATCTGAACTAATAAAAATAAGGAGACAAAAGGACCTTAATGGACACAAAGCAGTGAGACATACCAGCCTAACTATTTGGAAGTTCTAAAGACTTCAGTAGCTTTCTACTAAGACATGTAAGAAGTATACAGAATAAATAAATACTGTTATTATTTATTGACTTATTTATTGTATTAATTCACTGAATCATGAAAAATGCTTCCATTGAAACAAGAATGCACAGAGCGATGAGGCCAAGTACCTTAATCAGCTGTAGAAGTTCACATCAACAGAAGATTGAGGGTTTATTCAGGGTAAAATAGTTGGTACTTTGAAATTTAAAAAAAACTCTTGTAACACTCAGCTATGCTTTAGATAGTTTATCAAATAGTTGAGATAGGTAGTGATTTAATGAACAGCTAGTACTTTTCATAATTACTTAAATTACTTGCTTTCTTACATTTATTTAAAAAAAATAACTGGTTGAATATTCTGATATTCTATTATTGACAAAACAAGGTTTGTAAAACAAAACTTTTTAGTTCTGGACTAAAAAGTAACTCACGCTGATTCTGAACATTACCTGTTGATATTTCATCAGCCAATCATGAGCTTGCTCTCTACGCCATCTTCCACACACACAATAAACATACGTACACACACACACACACACCCCCACTTCCTCTCTCCTATCTACAGAGTAAACACATCAGACTCAGATATTTACACTTTGGACATATCTGAAGGGAGCAGATTAGCCTGTTTATATAGTGGAAAACAGTAGACAGACATTTCTCAATTAATGAGCACACATAGAAAGTGATGCTTAATAAAAAATGGCGAATAACGATCAAATTTTTGAATCACATGCACGCAGAGGTTTGTGGAAAATTGAGCAAAATATCAGCCTGCTGTCGTCATGGTGATATCAGCAGTAAAAACTCTAAAAATGAAGCTGTAATACCAACTCCCATGTTATTTTGGGCTCTGTTTTCTTTTTCTTTTCTTTTTTTCCTTCTCCGCAGCCCACTAAATCTCTTGGGTTATTTAGTTGAATCTCTTTTCCCCTCTTCTCTCTTCTTCCTGAACACATCCGGAGAAATGCTAATGACTAGTGTTTCATCCCGGCTGTGCTCTGTGCCTCTCTGTGCTTTTCAAAAGAGTGACTCACCTAGATGACGTCCTAAAACGTTGTTGCAAATGAATTAAAAAAAAAATAAATAAAAAATCTGCTTGTTGCCTCAAATCAACAGAAGGTTTAGTTGGACTTGGGGGGGGATTAAAAACCGGGACGGTGTTATTGTTGACATGCTGCAGTTTCATCCAGTTTTTTTTTTTTTTCTCAGAGGAGCCGCAGTTTACTAAAGTGCTGCGGTGTAGGTGCGAGTGACTCACAAGTGCTTAATTTATTGCAGTCAGTCCATGAAATGATTGTTTTTTTTCCTGGCTCGTCTCTCACCAATGTCCTCATGCCGTGACTCAGCCATAACCAAGCAGAGTTAGTATAGAAAAGACCTTTTTTTTGTAAATATATATATTTTTGTTTGTTTGTTTTTGTGTAGTTTTTCTGTCCAGAAAGATGGAACAAAGTCGCCAGAGAATATGGGATTGGACAGAAGCTATAGGGGTATTAGACTAAAGCTGGCAATAGTCTATGCATCCTTTTGTGAGCACAAACTCTCAGAAACAGAGAGCATTATGATTGTTGCCTTTTGACAGTCAGTTCTGTTGATCATGATTCAAGAGATTTAATAACTAAAAGGCAACTGGACACGAAGCATGTGATTTACTGAGATTTATCTGTTCTCCCTTTTCTAGTGTTGCAGCATCCCACGTCCTTGTGTTTTACTAAATCTCCACTGTGGCACTAGCAGATGAATAATAGAGGAGGAGAGTTAGGCATGGAATGAAAAATGAGCATCTGTCTGCCTCTGTATGGGCACATAGCTATGATCGTGAGTGTGTTTTTAAAAAGGTTAGACAAAACAGGTTGCTCATAAGTGAGGTGAATGAGACGTTGAGAGGACAAACATACGAAGCCAGAGAAGTCGTTCGTGAGACAGCAGCAGATTAAAGAAAGGAAAAGCACACTTCCCCATCAGCTTTCAGGATTGTTCAGATTGTGCTGGAGATGTAGTGGTGCACTTTCCATCTATAATGCATCATCCCTTGCTGGTGGCAGGGGCAACACAAGCTCATGGGCTCGTTAGGGAATGCAGCCAATGGTGTTAGCTCAGCAGGCAGCTGAGTTATTTGTAGTCTTTATGTGAGAACAGTGGCTGCTTATCTTTTCACATTGTCACAAGTTTTTGTGCATCGGCTGTTGAAAATTAAACGGTGTTTTTTTGTTTTGTTTTTTTTCACTGTAGCTGTAACAGGTGGACTGATCCAGTATTTTAAGTTCATTTAAGAGTTGCTTTGAAAAGTTTGAATTCCATGTTGTACACAAAATGTAGACAAATACACTCATCTGACATTTTATTAGCTATTAGCTAAATCTTGCTAGTACTAGGTTGGACTCCTTTTTGCCTTCAGAACTGTGTTAATTCTTCATGGCACTGATTCAACAAAGTGCTGGAAACATTCCTCAGAGATTTTGGTCCATGTTGACATGATAGCATCACACAGTTGCTACAGAATTGTTGGCTACACATCAGGGGTGCTAATCCCCTGTTCCACTACATAGAGAACAAAGGGGCTCTATTGGATTGACATCTGGTGACTGTGCAGGTTATATGAGTACAGTGAACTCATGTTTAAGAAACCAACTTGAGATGATTTAATCTTTGTGACATGGTGTGTTATCCTACTGGAAGCAGCCATCAGAAGATGGATACACTGTGGTTAAAAAAAAAAATTAAAATGGACATGGTCAGCAACAATACTCGGGTAGGCTATGGTGTATAAATGGTGCTCATTTGGTACTGAGGGCGCCCAAAGTGTGCCAGGAAAATATCCCCCACAGCATTACACCACCACCAGGAGCCAGAACCGTAGATACCAGGCTGGATAGATCCATTCTTTCATTTACGGCAAATTCTGACCCTACCATCTGATAGGTTCAGATCATTTTAATAAACTCAAGGAACAAACACACAACTCTTTTTAACTTGCGCAAGGAGGACAGAGCCATTCCTTAAGCTCAGTTCTCGGACTGAGCGGAAGTGATCTGTCCCGAGGGACAGCTTCCTGTGCAGCGCTTTTATTGCGGACTTTCACAGTAAAATCACGTGGGTTACACAGAACTCAGCTTACAACATGTATTAAAAACAACATTCTCGGCTTCTTCCTTACCATATATGGTAATAAGTGTACCGTGGAATGTACATATGTGTGTTCTGGTGTACCTGAGATACGTATCTTATGTGTGTTCTGCAGGCTTGAAACAGCCTGCGGGTAACTACACCTTCCTCTTTAAGAAATGCCACCATGTGTTTCCATTTCAAACATAAAAAACAACAGTATAATGTGTACATAAAACAACTTATTAAAGCAAACAAACAGAAGATATGATAATTCATTATAAACAAATGGAATTTATACTATAATTCCAACACCATCCAAATGTCACAGCAGAAATCGAGACTCATCAGACCAGGCAACATCTTTCCAGTTCTCTAATTTTGGTGTGCCCTTGCAAACTGTAGCCTCAGTTTCCTGACCGTAGTGACATCCGCAGGACATCTTGACCAAGTCTGCATGCCTGAATGCACCAAATAGCAATCTGCTGATTAGAAAATTGTGTTAACATGCAGCTGAACAGATGTACCAAACATAGTAGCTAGTAAGTGTATGTAATACTTAGAGAGAGAGACCTTGTTGCCTCTCACTGTGAGCACTGTTTACCCTCAATTTCTCTTTTCAGTTTAGATTCTGGCTTCCAGTTTCAATTTTAGTAATGAGAAAAAGATGACTAATGGCTAAAACAAATGTTGTTCTGTAAACATTTTGGCAACGATGCTCACATGTTGCCTATTAATATAAAACCAGCTTAGTCCGACAGTTTAGCTTAGTTTACCTACACAAGTCCTCAAACTCACTCACTGCTAAATTCAGCTCATGCCAATATAAAGGAAAGAGAGAACTTTGGTCAACAAAGACTTGTTAGACTGACTTCATGGTCAAAAATACTCCCCGGTCTGGGTTGAACTCCCAGTCAAATGACCCATTGTCACTGCCTCGTTCCTTTTTCAAGTTCAAGAAAATACAGTTAAAATGACTTCAATGTGCGATGCATGATGTCTCCAAAACTAATGAGTAATCTTGTTGAACAATTGTGAATTCAGTGGTTAGATTTTTCTATAATTGAGCATCGCTACTTCCAAGGCGTGCCAGCAAATGGAGTAACTAGGGAGCAATCATAGTTAAAGGGTTAAGGGTTATTTAAAGAGTGGTCACATGTTAAATTAAAATATTGTTGACTGTTAAAATGAGACTGTGAATGAATTTGAATGGGACTGTGGCCTCATTGTCTACAATTACAAAACTATTTGTTGGCTCGGACCAATGAATAAAATGTGCTTTCTAGCGTGTGCCAGCACACAAACCCATCTTCCCCTGCTAAAACCATGCCCCTTTTAACATCCCTTTCACTTTCATCATGTGCAAACCAGAACCGCTTTGTACTGTTTGCAACACTCTGTTGTACAGATAAGGGATGGTGTTATTTTTCTGTGGGAGAGCGGTCATTAATCACAATTGCGACAGCTCACCTGTCAGAAAAAATATAAACAAGTTGTTTCCAACATGTTCCTGTTTTCATGTTGATATGTCATCCAATCAGTTGTAGTTCTCTGAATCATCTTTTCATCATGTTCTAAACACACACACACACACACACGAGTAACAGCCAGATAATAAATTGGCAGATTTCCTCCTTGTAACAGCATGCAACAGCAGAACAAAAAAGCAAGAAAGGAAAGGTGGAGGGAGGGAGACATTGTTTCAAAACAGGAGATGTTTGAATGGAGTGGAGAGGTGATAAGTAGAGAACTTTGCTTCTGTCAGTAAAGCGAGCCGTAATTTGCTTATTTGTAGCTGTCACTTGTTTTTGTGTGCCCAGCGATTTAGACAAATTGACAGGGGAGAGCCTGCAGACGGTAACGCTCGGAGTAGTTTTCAGCTGTGAGTCAGCCTTTTTGTAACTTGACACAAAGGAAGCTTGGATAGCTGCCACTCATTTTTGTGGATGCTTCAATAATTTTTATTTTACCTCTTACCTGCTCTGCCCTTGTGCAGTGATTTCCTTTACAGCCACGCTTATCTTTTGAACAGGTTTATTTTATGTTTTGCATGTAGTACAGAGTTGCTGCCAGAGCCTGTTTTCCCCAAGACTGCTGATAAAACACGTTTCAGCTTCCAGTTTAACAGGTTGAGATGGAAACGGCTATTTGAAGAAATGCAGATGGGAGTGGCAGTGTCCCTCTCTCTTCTTTTTTTTTTTTTTCTACTTTTCCTCTTTTTTTAATTTTCCAGTAGGTCTTAAAGCCAAAAAGCTGCTTGAAGAGTCGACACAGTTTCTTTGAATCACATATTTGTTTATGCATGTGACTAGATGTGCAACATCTGTAGTTAATTGGTGAGAGAAGCTGGACTTAGAGATGGCGTGGTATGGGGGCTTTGACCTTAAAGAAGAACTTGGTAAAGCTGAAGCTTTGAACTGAAATACACATGTGCTGTCCACCTTGGCCTTTTCTTTAATTTTTTTTGTCCCATCTTATCACTTTTCTTTCTTTTCTGTCCTCCTCCTCATTTTTCCCCCTCTTTTTTGTTTTTTCTTGCCTCCCCTTTGCTTCTTGCTTCCTCTCTACTGTTTTTTTTTTCCCTCTCCACTCTACTCTCCTTTACAACCACTATTTATTTCCTTATCCTTTCTTTCCTTGTCTCCTCTCCTCTAATTTTCTCTTCTGCTTTCCTCTCCGGGGAGGATTAGGACAGAGTCCTTTTCATCCTGCTGTAATCCTACACTGGCAACCCAACTCTAACAAGAATAAACATACACACGCATACTGTACACACAAACGCACACACAGATATTTCGCATTGAGAAATCTTTGTTCTGGGAGCTTTGTCCAAACCAGACTGTCCACATACAATACAGTGTGACCACATGGTTCATTTCTTGGTCATAAAGACTAGGCAAAAAAATTATGTGCTTTGAATTTTCCTCTTGTCCAAAACTATCAGAAGAAAGAGGGACATAAAGAATGAATGGGAGGGAAATAGACATAACAGGCGGATCTACCTCCCAGCCTGTCTCTGTCATCCCCCCCTCTAGGTGGGGCCTTGCTGGGATTCTGTTTGCTGAGTCCCCCTTTCCCCCACCCCCCGCTGAGACCTACAATGGCAGACTGGCAACCCTAATACCACCGCTCATTTTATCTGCTTGAATTGAAACCCAGTTGGAGAAGGGTTATGGGAATTGAGCGCTAGCTAGCTATTTATTTATTTATTTAGGAATTATGGGTGGGCACATTTTTTTATTTTTTTGAGGAAAAATTTCTAATCATACAGATAGAAGCTCAAGAGGTATCAGTCAGAGGATTAAACACTGAGCTAACACAACTAGATATAGAGCTGTTATTAGCCCTTTATTAAGAAGGATGTTTGTTTTCCAAAGGCTTGTGTGTGTGTGTGTGTGTGTGTGTGTGTGTGTGTGTGTGTGTGTGTGTGTGTGTGTGTGTGTGTGTGTGTGTGCACGTGAAGCTTTGCTTGCAGGAAGTGCTTGTGAGGCAAGGAAGTATTTGGCTTGACTCAGTTGATAAGTGTATTGGTACTCAGAAGAGTGCTGCTATAAACCAGCATTCTTATGAGTGTATTCTGAAGCATTTTTGAGATGTTTTGAGTTTGTATGCCTGCTACCGTGGACAGGTCTCTCTTCTGTTCTCAGTGTTCTGATCTCAGTGGGACTTTGTTATATTTTACTATAATGATCATAGCATATATAGGTATGCCTATTCCCCAACTCGTCCTAGATGTGTTAATCAATCTGGATGAAACTTATTATATAAACTACCTAGAGTACTAGGTTTATCAGCATCTATATAGCTTTTGGCAATTATCAGATCCTTACAAATTATAAGTATTATAAATAAACATTATGTGTTGTAGCTGATCTCAAAACAAACAGTGCCATTACGTGTATGTTATGTGATCGTTGTTGTTTGTAAATACATTTTGCCAATTTTTTGTGCAGTGGTACTTTGGGGCAACTGGAATGGGTCGTCCTGCTCATCTGTAAATAACTGTTCATCAAACAGTGATGCTAACAGTGCCTGTAAATGATTACTTTGTCTGATGCAGTGAATATGTAGCTTGCAAAGATGAAGAAGCAATAGAAGTATTCAGTATTCATGCGTTTGGTGTTTATGAACAGCCATTTTTGCCATCTATGTAAAGCGATATAATGAAGAGAAAAAGAATAACATAAAAATTAACATATATATGTCTGTTTTATTACATCAGTGAAGCAAAGGTTTTTGCTAGTAGTAGTAATAATGATAATAATAAAAATTATGGAAAGAATTTTGTTTTTTGCAGTCCTTTCGCGATACATTTGATTGCTGACACAGAGTGCAAAGAACACATGCAAACTAGAAGAAACTAAACTTGTTGGGCTTTGCTCTTCACTAATTTAGACATGCACTTTGTTCCACTGTGCAGAAACAGAGGAACCTAGTCGCTTATGAAATGTGGGAGAGTGATAGACAAGCCGCACTCCAACTCATTACATAACATGTGTCCATGCTCCCACTGCAGAGAGCAGACAGAGCAAACTGGCAGTGTCAAAATAGGACAGGGTATAAAGGAGGGTATTTAAGGACATCAGAGTAACTGATGTGAACTTTAGCTCTCTGCCAGCTGTATAGATGAATAGAGAAATTGTTATGAGTTAAAATGCAAAGGGAAGGATGCCTTTTAAACACATAAATGACTGAGATATTTCATTATTATATTATTATTATTATTATTATTATTATTATTATTATTATTATTATTATTATTGGGATAATGCTTAACTATCAACACACATTTGTCTCAGGAGGCTTATCAGTCTTAAAGGTGTGCAGCACCCTTTATTGGGCACTCATGAATAAAAGCTAGAAATATGGGGTCGGTTGAGTGGGTGCCAGAGTATAAAAAGAAGGATGGAAGCAAAGGCAGATTCATAAATGGAAAGTGAGCAAGACTGAACTGCAGTGTTGAAAGTTGAGGCAGGAGGGAGGGGTTTGTTATCAGTTCAGATACAACACTGTTGCCAATGTCTCAGTGACACAGAGCAGTATATCAGTATTTCTTTTGCTAATGTTCCCGCCTGTCTCATATCTTCTCTGACAGCTGATGGAAAGATTAGTCGCTCAGTCACGATAAAGATTGCTCTAAGTCTTTTTTTTTTTTTTTTTTTTTGAAGGGCGGGGTGGGGCGCTGAAGAGAGACTGAGAGAGCAGATGAGCTTTTGTACACATGACCTTATCCTTATCATTCTGACTTCAGTCTCAGTCACTGCAGGATTCTCCTCAGCTGTGGTGCAGTCTTGTGCATGTCATTTTCCTGAGCCCACTACCCCACTCAGAAAGTACGTGCATTACAAATGCAATATAATATCCCTGACCTTCTAGATGCCTCAAGGAAGGACTTGTGAAGCTTAACAGAAAGAACCAGTGTGTGAAAGAGCAGCAGGACTACTATGTGAAGATAGACCCCCCTCTGTTACCCTACCCATAGCCTTGGGGTTGGGGGTCTGCTGTCTTTTGTTTCTTTAAATGAAATATTAGTTTCTTTGTCCTCCTTGGTTTATTATATATGTGTGTTTGTCTTTACTTCACTGTATGCTCTTTGTGTTAAGCCACTTGAACACATAGTTGAGAGGAGAGACTGGTAAAGTGAAAAACTTAAACAGTATAAAAGATGTATGTAGCCACTGTGACATCACCCACTGGTTTGTAAAGTCTCATGATCTGAGCTTTTTGGTCATCGCCATATTGGTGTTTTGAAACCAGATGTGACGAGCGACGGATGAATGGAATTGTGAAATTAGTTCGTTGGCTTTATGGTTGACAAGTCGTTAGCCAGTGAGCCTTTCCTGGATAATTCTCCTTTCTGATTCTTAGAAGGACCACAGTTTAAGAAATGGACTTAATGTTCTGTTCAGTTTGACCCGATACTAGCAGGTGAGACTCATTGGGAAAGTGTTTACTGAAGTTGCAGAGCAAGGAAGCCAAAAGCCATTTTTCTATGCAACCTTTTTGCAACTATCGGAGCTTAAGGCACTTCTGCATTGGATTCAGTTTCCAGACCTTGAAGCTATGTCAATCTATGCTTGCTACATTACTGGAAGTGCATTAGAAGTTCACAAGATGTGTTAATCCATCAAGAAAACCGACATACACAAGATTTTCACGGTGTTCTCCCCATACCCACAATCCTCCAGCTCCCAAAAGTAGCCACCCTAGAAAAAACATTGTTGGTTTTGTGGTTTTTCCACTTGTGCAAGATTTTCCAATTTAATTGTTTTAATTGCTTTTTGGTTTTTTAGGGGGAGGGTTGCTAAATTGTCCATTTTCCTGGACAGCGCTCCCATTAAGCAACGGTTTTCGCACTTTACCAGATGTGCTAGACACGCGGTGCCAATGATCCAGGTTGGGAGAAACCAACTGAGCTCAAGTGTGAGAGCACTGCTTTGAAGAAACCATAGTGTATTTATTAAAAACTTGGTTATTAAACATGGGTTTTTGGCCCAAATTGCAGGATGAATATCTTATCATGACAAAATTGAAAGATCTTATGATAATGAAATATGATAGTGCTGGTTGTAAGAATTACCAGTGTTGAATTTTCCTCACTCATTGGTATGTCCAAGATAAAATGTGTTTGTGTCTTTTCTCTCTCTCTCTCCACAGATTCATCAGGCCAGGTGACTTCTTCACCCTTGGGATCGCCTACATCCCACCGTGGAATGCACCCATCTCTACTTAGCCCTACATCCATGGGACCCTCCGGCCCTCTTCACTCTCCCATTAGTACACTGAGCTCTCCAATGAATGGTTTGGCCTCACCCTTCTCTGTCATCAGCTCACCCATGGGCCCCCACTCCATGAACTCGCCTGGCATGGGCTATGGTCCTAGTGTCAGCCCCCAGGTGAGGCCTGTTAAGAGACACTTTTAAAAGTATGCATTACAAAGATGCTTACATATAGAGTAGATGTGCATACCAACAACAAGTTACTTGCTCAGTCCCTGACAAACCAGAGAATGCATTTATTTCACATCCACAGCCACAGCCATGGCCTGTGCCTGTACTAACGCAGAACTGCACATTTATAATACATGAAGCAGTGTCCTGTACAAACCTGGAACTCTGGCCCACAGGGTTTACAAATTTGACCTATGTGACTGAGTCTTTAGCAATTATGTTCCCAGCAACTACCATCTTGCAGCTGGTCAGGGAATATTCATTTTTTCCTCACAGTAGGTGGTAACTGACCACTCTCTAAACCTGTGTAACTGGGGCCTTATTCACTTGATGCTACATCGTCAACATGATTGTCACATGTCCAAAATGGTCAGCAGGTTAATGTCATTTAGATTAGATTGTGAAGTATGTGGTCATTTAAAGTTTGTATGTAGTCATGTTTATTAAGGCTTGCTTGGCCATTTTGGCAAAGTACAATATTGCAAATGAGCAAGATAAGAAGTATTATTTCATAGTACCTGGTGGTTTCTGCATACAGATTAAAAAACATCATCAATTTGAATTCCACCTGTTCCCCCGTATCGCTTTAACATCTTAAGACTTGTACATAGATACTGTAGACCGAAAGCTTTCCTTTTTTTAGGGAGGAGTGAAACAGATCTCTATAAAGGAGGGGGGGTGCACTGGATTTATAACACAAGACAAAAGAAGAGCCTCATAGCAAGAGGCTGTAGTGTGTTTAGGGCAAAGGTACATGCATTAATACTACATTTTTCATACACTAAGTTACCAGAAAGCTGTCATCTAGGTTCCATGAGGTTTTCTGTGTGTTCACTGCCGAATCACAGAGAAGTACAGCTCCCATAAGCCAACCTGAAAAGCCATTTATATATATCATGTCTTGCAAATTGCAGTCACATGTTTCAGAAGCTCAGATTACAGTACAAACTTGCACACTTTCACACATACGCACATGCATCATTTTCAAAAGTCTGTCCCCAGCACACAGAGACCCTGCTTTGACCCTGTGGCACAGTTAATCAAGTCCTATTCAACTGGGATTCCACACTACTTTAGCTCTGTCACTCTTACTTCTGTATCTGTGGCATATTTTTCCCGGCCCTGCCATATCCTCCTCTCCTCTCTTTCCATTTATCCATCCTTTCTCTCTGGCTGTCCTCTTTCCTAGTCTTGTTTCATCCTTGTCTCTGTCACATCTCCATTTTCTCTCTTTTTTTTTTCTGTCTCTGTAATTTTTATTCCATCAATAAGCCTTGGTTTCCCTGGAATTAAAACAAACACACACACACACACACACACACACACACACACACACACACACACACACACACACACACACACACACACACACACACGCGCGCACACAATTAAGACATCAAAGCATGCAGCGGCCCAGTTTCCGTTTGAAGCCATATCTGAAATTGAAATGGTTCACCCCCCAAAAATATGTGGTTGCTGCCCTTCTTTGTGTTTGTTGATTTATTAAAGTACGTCGGCAGTGCAATGCTTTTTTTGGATGGACTCTCCTTGCTATTGTTGAGCTTATCTGTGCCTTCTTAACAAAAGTGTCCCACATGTAATGAAGTTTAGAGTGGATTAGGAGCACTTTGTAAAAACGGGCAAAATCTTATATTTCTCGAAAGCCCCCGGTCCTTCTCTCCACCCCTCTCCTTCTTATTCCTGGTCACTTCATGATTCCAACACTGCCATTTATACTGCCAGCTCTGTCCCAGAGAGGCATAATTTATTTGCAGGTTCGGTTACTGTGGATTCAGCACAGCCTGCTGTGTTTCTCACTTAATTGAATTGCATTTGTGGCGATAGTGAGGCAGGGCACACATGTGGAGGTTGGGGAGTTTGGTGGAGTTTGTCCAACTGTGGGACAAGAAACTGGAGAAAGCTGAATAACACTTAAGGACTGCACAGCAGCAACCTGCCATTAGAAAAACAGAAGACAGGAAGGACCAAAATCAGCTAGTTAAATATAGTAAAAATATACTTGAGTGGCAATCACAGTGCCAATTTGTGCACATAGCTGAAAAGTATCATGTGCTGTCAGCGTGCAGGGGTATTTTTATACCATCTCAAGGTCAATCCTGCCAGTTTTAATAGCTGAGTCACGAACGAGAAACAGCTGATTCGGTTGGTGCCAATCGTTTTAACACTGTATGTACAGTAATTACGGGTTGTATGTGGTGGCTGGTTTTGGTATTTACAGTGCTGTAGTGGTTAATTTGTTGAAACAGGTGGTGTCAGGGTAAAAGCGTCCAAACAAACTGAAGGTTACCCCACCACCACCACCACCCCACACACACACACACACACACACACTCTCTCGCTCTCATTTTGCTGGTGTGATTTTAATTAGAACTTTTGTAATTTTTGACTATCTTTTAGATTGTTTTGCTTTGTTAAACCAACAGCAGAAAAAAAGGAAAGAGTATCTGCATAATTCTTCTTTATAATTTATTTGCAAAACTTTATTGCAGTCTTTTTTTTTTTCATTTCATAAATACTAAAAAAAAGAAAAGGAAAAAAGGGGGACGAAAAGGCCTCTATGTAGATTCATGGGTTTTACATATTTTGAATGGCACCCAACCCCAAACCGTACAGGTGCTGATGTAAACGGTTAACTGTGAGTGATCCCATAACTGAGATTGTGTTTTTTTTTTCTTTTTTTATACTGTTGCTTAGCAAAGGTGGAGTACAGTGGTTTGATTTTAAGGTGCAGTGGCTTCGAGAATAAAGATGGTGGCACTGCCCTGTGGTCATGAGGCGCGGCACTTCTGATGAGACGTGATTTGAGTCAGACGGCATATGCCACTTACACTTAACACTCGGCTGACTTGCTTTTGTCAGGGGCAGTTAACTGGAACGAGGTCACAGCTCAGCCTTTTTCACTACTTAACCGCTCAGATCAGTGCAAGACCCTGCCCAAGCTAACGGCTCACAATGCACAGGTCTGGAAACACACTTGTTGACCACCCAAAAACTGCACGTACTGTACTTTGGATTCTTCCTAGTGATTTCACATGCATATATAGTATTAGAAAGGACAATAACCAACAATGTTTTGCCTTATAAACCATCATTGTCATAAGAACAGCCTATTTTACCATCAACTGCAATCAGCAGCATCTTCCAGCAGGAAATATAGCATTTTGTAGCTTGGTCTAACAAATACCAGGTGGAAATAAGGCTTACCTAGTCTGCCCAAAAAGCTGTGTATTTTTCAGTTTAACAAAAAAAAAAGTAGAAATGAAAAACAGTGAGGCTTAACCATCCGCTACATCAAAGGTTTAATTGAAAACATGATGAAAGCTTGGGTCAGGATGAACAAAAGTCCTATTCTTACAGGAGTCTCGCATCCTTGAAAAACCTAACCACATGTAAAGAGAGAGACAGTCCTTTATCATCAGCCAATTCTTACATCTTGAACAACAGTCCTCCCCTTTTAGCTGTGTCCCGAGCATCCAGACACAATGACATACTGTGGTTGTGTTTTTTTTTTTTTGTTCCATTGAGAAACTTTTTCTGAAGAGGGCCATGCATTGTCAGCAAACACACTATGCATAAAAGATATCGTATGTGGTTTGAAATGCATACATAAATGTCTTTGATTTAGTGGTTTTGCCAAACTTGTCATCTGATTTTTTTTTTTTTTTTTTGTGGAGTTTTATGAAGGGTGAGGTTGCAAGACATCTCTCGAGCTATATGCTCTGGGTGTGCTGCCAGACCGTAGTCATGCTCCTTAGCATCAGACTCATCAGTGGTTGTCTGTAGGCTTGAAATCACTGAGAAGACAGACCATCCCTCGATCACAGACACCACAACTACCCAAACAGATGGAAGGGATTATATGTAGTGGTGGGAGCACAGTTCACACTTGCAGTGACAATGAGCAGGATTGTCTGGCTGTTTTGTGTGTGTGTGTGTGTGGAAAAAGGGGTTCTTTATCATAGAACCATTGCTGGCTGCCATTTTCCAGGCTCAGTCCGTACCCCTCTGGAATCGGTGCTCCCACTTAAAACCTCTCTGAGAACCCTAAACCAACAACAGGCCACTGTTTCACAGTATGCCTTCAAAATACATATTAAGCGTGACTGTTTCTGGACGCAAACACACAAATGTGAAAAAGGTGTAAATTTTTTACAAGAAATGGAACACGTTCTTAATAAATTATAAGTAAGCGGTGGCTGTGATGTCATGTGCCACTTTCGAGTACATCGTGTTCAGGCGTTTAGGTCACCAGGAGCCCGAAAAGGCAACAAATTCAAATGAAAGAGAGAGAGAGAGGGGTAGAACTTAGCCCCTTCCTGAGTGGGAGCAATAAAGGTCCATTCCACTGCTCTGGTCTTTGATGGACTTTGCTGTAGTCACTCTGCATGACATCATGGCTCCATGGCTATACAAAAGAACTGTGTGTAAGGTCTCAGGGGAGTGGTTAAGGCTCTCGAAAACCAATCAAAGCTTAGATGTGTTAAGGAAACGTTAACAATTAGAAACCAATTTAAGGATCACTTTTTCCCCATAGCACTGTAAAGGTGTAGATAATTTCATTCCTGCAGAATTGGAGCTAATGATTAGTAAGCTGCGTTGATGGGGATCATGCAAATACTTTAGAAAGTAAAGGCACTCTCCTTAATTTGCTTTTTGTCAGTGGTCTGATTTATTTTTTTTTTTTCATTGCTTTTTATGTACGAGCCCATTCTTGAATAACTAACATTACGTGTTGTATAATAAGGCTCCGGCCTGTGTGTGTTCGGCTTGTGACGGGCCACACAGGAATTCAGCCATTTAGGAGGTAGGAGCTATAAGGGATTGAAATGCTAACATTAGGCTTAAGTTTCACAGAGCAGCCTCGTAATGCAGGCTCTAGACATTGTAGTTCGAATGCCTTGAGGGCACACGTTTATTTTAAAGCTTGAAATAATCCCTTCAGGGTTTTAATTGCATCTGCTGGTGTGATATTACAGCAACTCAACGCTGCCTGTGGACAGATATGTACACTGTGGCATGTCTGTGAAGTATAATGACATTTACTGTATGACTAATTCTACTTTTGTCACTGCCCAGACGCTTGTAAATCTTGAAGTCATGCACGGATATTAGTCATTTTATATTTATACACTCTTTACAGTCCTAGAATAATTATTTTCTTGCTAAAAATTAAAGCTGTACTACTCAAAAAAGGCAAGACTGACATTTTATATGAAAAGTGTTTGAACAGATTAGTGTAATCTTGCAAAAATGGTGAGCATTGAGCATCAAACCTCATTCTGGCAGAACTGGTGTTGATCACCCAACATCTTGTTTAGGATTAGTGAGTTAATCAGTTGGAAACAGTCATCAATAAATACTTGTTTACTTGTTAGCAGCTGGGGAAATTAGTAGTGAATCCAGTGGCTGCCTGACACTAATACTATTACCCAAGTAAACATTCATCATTTAAAAACATTTGTGATCACATTATCTGCCAAATAGTGGAAAATGGAAATACAACTAAGTGACTTGCAAAACATTGCTAAATTCATTGGTGTTTCCTGAGTTGTTCCTGAACATCCTAAAGAATTTCCTCTCATCTGAGGTTTGGGTCTACTTCCAGACCTGGGCAAAGTGGTGACACATCCAGATAACTTTTACTTACATACAATTGTTTGAATGACTCCAAGATACCTTCTCAGCTTCTGTAAATCTACAATTTTCCTTCTTAGATCTTCACTGAGTTCCTTGGACTTTCCCATTGTTCTGAGTATTGGTCAGTCCAATATGCTGGCAAAGAGAAACTGCCAGTTGTGGTCAATCATGCTCACTAATGAGAAGTTAATAGACCTTGGTCTTGTCAAGTTAAAAGACTTTTTAGAAACTTGAGCGCCACTTATTAAAAGATTTAAGTGAGTGTAGGTATATATTTGAGCCTTTATGTATACCTTTGACCCTGTGTGGATTAGAGAAAATCCAAAATAACTTGTTTTAAAGATGTATGCTATAAGATCATTCCACACTGAAAAAATAAAAACTAGGCTAATCAGCCTGTCACTGGCGATCAGCTAAAAATACAGCTGGTTGTAGTTGCTGGCTGATCATTTAGTGCATCTCTCATTATTGATAGTCAGACAGCAGTATAGCATGTAGCCTGTTTTGCTAGTTAGAAAGGCATATTTATTCAAAAGTTGCAAAAACAGTGACACTTTTTTGTTTGTTTTTTTGTTTTCCTTTGGAATAACACCACTTTATCATTGGTTATTATGCATGTATATATGCATAATATTTGCATTCTAGGTCACACACTAATCAAAAAATAATCATTGAAGTCTTATGCTGCATATGTTTTCTGAATTTCTTAAAAACTCAATCAAATTGATTATTAATTAAAATAATTAATTAAAAATAGATTCTTTTGGCTCTGGCTAAAACATCTTTGGGTGGCACCAACAATTTCTCTATGCAGGAAACACCCTGGATTTTTGCTGTATGCTCATCAACACCCACACAAACAAGAATGTTACAGTTGCACATGTGCATGCATAGACATAGACACATCTAAAACACACATTCATGCCTGTATGTGCAAAGACTCCCATAGATGCCCAAAACACTTGCCCAGTAGTGCCATTTTGAGGTGAGACACCAGCTGAAAGCCACTGTGTGTATTCAAACTTCACTGCTGCAAGACTCACTGCTTCCATAGCACTGATAGGCTTAATATCCTCTTCTTTTTTTTTCTCTCACTGTAACAAAAGTTTCTGTCAAAACACACACACACATAAGCTGGCAGTGCTTGCGATGATTCATTTTATCTGCTATGGCACAGCATGGGGTGAGTGTTAGAAACCTCCGAGCTGTCTGGAATAATGTCTGCTTCTGCTAAATTCTACTGGGAGCGAGTAGGGAGAGCGTTTTAATAGAGCTTAGTGACAATAATCACAGAGCTATTTTACAAAAAGGCGTGCTTAGGAAGGATTTATATTTTTCTAACCAAAGGCTTTATTAATGGTTGATAAATAATATATGTGTTCACTTAATCAGCCATTAAAATACATAAATTATGGCCACATGATCCCATGTGTAAGTAGGGGATCCTTTTTTTTTTTCATTGTTTCCTTTCATTCTCGCGTTTGAATATGTACATTTAAAGTGAGACTTAATTAACTGCTGTTATGTTAAAAGCCCTCATAAATACAAACTTGCAGTTTCCTACATACAGTCATCAAGGTTTCAGCTAACCAAGCAATACAAATAATAGTATCATTATTATTTTTTATCCCCGCGACCCTGACCAGGATAAGCGGAAGTGAATGGATGGATGGATGGATATTATTTTTTATTATTTTTTGGTTTACTTCCTTCTGAAAGAGCCTACTGTGTAGGTGTGAATTTGTAATGGTATAATTGTTCTTCCACAATGTAAGTATCATGTAAGTACACACAAATCATAAAGAAAACGTAAAGAAAGTATAAAGTAGTTAGTCTACTTTTTCTTATATAAGGGCTTAAAATGTCTTTTTGAGAGTAATTCTGTGAGTGCTGGATGTAATAATGATGGTCATACAGCACATACTATAATAGCTAAAATTCATCTTTCCTTCCTGCTTCCTCATCCTGAGCATGACTCACTTAATTTGCAGTTACATGACAGGGCCTATTTGCAGAAGACCCCAAAGTTCATCCACAAATACCTGCACAAACTGTGCTGTGCATGCGTCTGTTGATTAGTTTTTTGTTGTGTGAGCCGTGTGCTTTCAAAAAAAGGTGTCTTTGAGTTATCCCATGGGGGTGTCTGTGAATAAACCCCACAGGCTTACAGAAGAGAGCGGTCCATTACCACTCCCTCCCTGTGTGAAACTTGACACCCCATCGCCGTTGATGCGTGTCATGATAACACACAGACACACCACAGTGATGGGAAGAAAGTTCTCACTCATTCCACCCATGCTTTGGAGGAAACGCAAGATAAGCTTTTAGAAGGAAGTGATTGTCACATTGTGTCAGAGGTGGAAGGGGACTTGGGGTTATCATTAGGCTAGATCATTACCCGATCCCCTGTCCTCACCTCTCAGTCGACAGCTGGTTAGGCCTCGTCTCTTGTCAACAGCAGATTTGTATCATGTTCACTCACACTTCCTTGCTTTTTACATTCTAGTTGTAGACAGTTTTGGCTTCGTACCTCGAGGCAAAAGTAAATTAAAGTCACAAAAATTAATCATTCTTAAGCAAAGCACAGTAGAGCCAGTGATACAAGTGTCAGGAATGTGGTTGGCAACGGTGGACTGTGAAGTACAGTAGAACATTCAGTTCCTGGTCATGTTGTGCCACTCTTTAATGGAACACCTTATGAAGAAATTCTATAAGGGCATTTTTTTTGAAAGAACACCGTGAAGATAACTTTCTCTGTATTAACAAAGGTGCCCTTGAACTGCAAAGTAACTGAAGTTCCACATGAGGGTTGTGCATTAAGGAGTGGCGCACGAGGATTTGATGTCTCCTTTTGAAGTATCTTTATGAGCAAACTCTGTGCTCTGACTCTCTGAATCGAGCTAAGCTCATCTTAAGCGCAGGCCTCTACTGTCTCTGCTCTTCTTTCTCTTTTGTCCTCCGTTCGCTCAGGGGCCACTCCTTTCTTTAGATTTCCACCACCGGGTGTTGTCATGGAATATTAATAGTTCACACGGTCTGTTCAGCTGCCAAGACTGTTATTGCTATTAATATGAATTATGAGTAAGGCAAGCTGCATCAGAACACGGTTTTTCCATTTGTTTGTGCAGTATTGAATTATTCTAAAATAATTCTAAATTAGTGGATCTTCTCTCCCTTAAACAACTGACAGCAAAGTGCTCTGCTACAGGAAAGAGGCACAAATAATTACCTGAAAATGAGCTGCTGTACATGCACTTTTACCTGCAATTTTTTAATTTTTTTTTTACCTTACCAAACAGAAGCAGGTGCAGCAGATTTATATAACAAAACAAAATGTCAGGTACTTGCATCATTTTCCAGTCTGTTCGGTAGGTAAGAGAACAATCTTTTTTTACCTGTCTCCGTAAAGTTCCTCATAACTGCTTATATCCTTTGCTCATACTGAGGCATCTTTAAAATGCCCATGCTCAGATGGGTGGAGGTGTCTGATTGTGTTTCTTATTATGAACATTTTTGTGGTCGTGTCCTGCTGCTTAATTTGTGTGAACTTTCACGCTAACAACAGGTGTTTATGGTTTGGCGTGTGTGCACTACTGTTCACCTGCGCCGTGGTGCACATGCATGAACTGAATCAGTTCATATATTGGAGGCAGACTGGCCGGTTGCTGGTCCAGGCCAAGAACACTGGAAGTTGGCCAATTTCAGTCCCTGGCAAGTCGATTAGTGCATCTCTAGTTTTTTTTGTTTGATTGTTTTTTTTTTTTTCAAACAAACCCCAAATATTTCTTACCATCATGTCCCACCATACTAAAAAAACCAAATCCCTGGTATATTGCACATGTAGTATTTTTCTAATCCCAAACCAAAGTACTTCACTTATAAATGTCTAACTTTTCATGTGCTGTTTTATATATATATTTCCATGCAGCCACTGACACTTTCTGTCATCTTCACATTCATAACTAAAAACATACTATTACTTCTTCACCTTTAGCCTCATGGTTGAATGTTACAGCAGTATGCTGGATGCAGCAGGTGGCACAGAACATATAATCACGCATATCAGTTCGGTGCAGAATCTGACACCCTCGAGCAGACACAGACCCCCACTGTACTGGATGTACCATTGGAATGCCCTCCACAACATGTTATGTAACACCTGCAGAGGGGAAAAAAAAAAATGTGTAATTTAGCAAGAGCATTTCAGGTCTTTGTGTTTTGTACATTGTACTGCAGGGAATCATGTCTTACATTTACAGTTTTTGAACTTTTATGTGGCCCTTGCTTGTTTCAAACTTTCTCCTCCTTTAACTGTCTCTTTAGTGTCTAAGGAGAGGCTTGTCAGTGGGGTCTCCCAAAGCAGTACGGCTGTACACACAGCTGGCATACCTCTGCATGAAGGGTCACGTATATGTGTGTTGTATGGGAGGGTACATATATTCTATTTCCAGAACTAGTCCTGAGCCACTTTAATCCCCCCTGCCTTGTCTCCATTGCCATGTGCAGAAGGAAAAAGAAAAGCCCCCCCCCCCCCCCCACTGTTGGGGAGCAGTGTTACTGAGATTGAGTTGCAGGTTCCCTGAAAATAGATTGAAAGAGGAAGAAAATCTTTTCTGTCAGAGAGATAGAGGGTTTGATAGAGACGGTCTCTGTTGGGAAGACAGCTCTGTTAGTGCGGCACTACAGGGGGAAGGACTAGACTCAGGCGTTTAACTGAGGTAAGAGCTCGTGATGTGTGTTTGTGCGTGCATGTGGATGAACTTGCGTGGATGTGGGTGTGCATGTTCTGCCAAAGTGATGTGGCTAGATCCCAATACCCGCTGTGTCCTGCAAACTTGAGGTCATATCCAAACTGTTTACTATTTAAAACACTTTTTTCCACAGTTACCCCCTAACATCCACACTACCTCTTTGTTTTAGGACCCCTTAAACCACAGTGTTTCACAGACTGGATGAAAGGCCCCCTAGTGCGGCATAGAATCACTGCAGGGGGCTGGGTATTTGGGTTGCTTGGATAACCTGGAGAATAAGAGAAACCCATTTGAATGACTCACCCCCAACCGGTCACAGCAGAGGGTTACCCCTCCCTGAGCTGGTTCTGCCCGAGGTCTCTTCCTGTTAAAAGGAAGATTTTCCTTCCCACTGTTGCCAACTCCTTACATTTTGATTGTTGGGGTTTCTCTATATTATTGTAGGGTCTTTACCTAACAATATAAAGCGCCTTGAGGGGAATGCTGACATCAGAATCAGAATCAGAATCAGAAGGTTTTTATTGCCATATGGGTGAACAGGTTCACAGCATTAGGAAATTGCTGCGGTACTTCGTGCTTACAGAAAAAAAAACAAATAAGTATAAAAACTATAAGACAATCATCTTGTAAGTCACTACATATCCTTCACTCATTCGTCATGCTCCTGTCACGTGGCCTTTTTCTGGAAGACAACAATGACATCAGCATTGGCTTCCAGTGCTTAATTCAGATATTGAATTACAAGCACACAAGCGTGCAGTGAAGTTCTGCATTTTATTTATTTTTCCACAGTGTTTCCTTTTTGACCTTGATTTGATGTTTAAAATACTATATAGGAAGCTCTGCAGGATGGTAACTATTTTATTTTTTATTTTTCATACTGAGGCGGCCTGTGTGTGTCTGTTTATGTGTGAAGATCAGGCTCGTGGTGGGTGCCAGAGTGTAAACAAAACATTTCCTTACACCACCCCAAATCTGGTTAATCCATCGTTCACACAGCCAAACATTCTAACTTATGTAAGCTTTAATTTTGAAATTCAACTCAGTTTCCCATGTTCCCATGACACCCCATATGTCACGCTAAATTCTGTGGAAATGTGTGTAAAATGATGCAGGAGACATCTAGAATATCCTACTTGATGTGATGGAAAAGTACCATGGGTTGGTATATTTCTCTCACTGGCATTGTGGTGTATTGTAGTTATATATGCCATAGCTAACATTTTTTTTTTTTCAGCATTAAAGAAGGATCCGATTTTCGGGTGTGCAGACTTTTTAAGGTGACATGACACAGTGACTTGTGGTATACACTTTGTGTGCAAGCCTGTGTTTACTGCATTGTGTGCTGTGCATGTGGTACACTGGCCATGTGTACTTGCAGTTTGGGCATGTATTTGTTTACATATAAGCTCTATATAAAAGCCTTTTTTGTATGCACTTCTGTGTCGCAAAGTAGCTTCATCTTTTTGATACATGACCTGTAATAATTAAAGAGAAATCAATTAAACTGATGTTGTCCATTGTTCTGGAGGAGCTTTGTTTCCTGGCCTAATTGTTTTATAAACTCTAGACTTTAGGATTGTTGGTGCTTGACCTTTAACTAAAAGTCGGTGTATCTCAGCTTCAGCTGCTTTGATTTTTACTTGTTTGTGTCCCTTTATGTCCTCTTCGTAATTTTGCTTATAAAAATATATAGTTCAAAAGTCCATCAGTGCTCACCAAGACACACTTTCTATACACGTGTGTATCCAGTCAAGTCTGATTTAGAAAAAAAAAATATCACTCAAAAAATTCTAATCAAAGTGGTGTTTCTATTTATTGCAGCATTGTAATTGTTTTGTTGTCAGTTGCCTTGTCATGTCTGTCATCTTTTGTCTTATGTCACTTTACACACTAAAATAAATAAATAAAACCTGCAGATGGAGTTGTGAATCCACGCACCGACATCCATATAAACTCAGTGGCTGTTTGGTTTATGTCGTGTGTGTCTGAGGCAGAGCATTGTTTGTGCTGATGTATACTTCTCTGTGTTCTTCCATTACACACCTAATGTACTCTTGTCAGATGACTGTAAACACTGCTCAGGCTGTGTTTTTTAATATGTTTGTCTTGTCATCATAAGAAGTAAATGACTCTTCTGTCGTGCCTAATCCCAGCAGACATAGACAGGGTTTCTCTGCTCCAGTATGAACTTAATTTTAACTCAAGAAGTGTTTGCGCTATAAGACATTTCTCGTATGTGGTAACTTAATAAAAACACATCTGGCTCTGCTCTGCCAATACTGTTCTGTCTCTTATCCCTCTGTTATAGATGTGTCTGTGGAGGATCCACTTGTCTGAACATATGCACTTTTCCTTCTCCTTTTCATCCCCCTGTATGAAGTCACTGTGATTTTAGCACAGTCAAGCAGACTAGCGCTTTTACTTTTTTTCTTTTTTCTTTTTTATGAAGTGTTTTTTTTTTTCTTCTTTCACTAATGGTTGGCTTGTTTCTGTTCCATCCAGTACATTTAGTGGATAATTTATGTATTTCCCCTTAACGTTTATCTCCTCTGGAAACAGCATGTAGCTTGTTATAATAATTAGCCTCCCCTTGCTTTTCACTTTTATCAGAAGGCAAAGAGAGGTCACTTTTGGATGAATTTTATCAAAGCTCCTTCAGAGAGAGAGAGGCAGGCGACTATTGAAGTTAGACTTAGGGCTGCAGTTGCACTGCTGCTAAAACAAATGCTGTCTCTTTATTCTGCTGTACTGTTCAATTTTGCAGTAGAGTTATGCTAGCGCTGAACATTTTAGAGCCAGCAGGGCTTGTTGAGAGCATGAATAAAAGAGTTCCTGGGGTTGAGTGGTGCAGGATCCTGCTGCGCCAGATTTAGATCTGAAAACGAGGGGAGCGGGAGGGAGGAGAGCGAAGGGGAAAAATGAAAGAGAGCAAAAAAAGAGGTGTTGCTAAGGCTGCTGACCATCTGCATATATTATCATTAGTCATAATATGCCTTTAATTTTGTACATTTCACAAATTGTTCAGTACTCTCTAAATGGCATGACTCCACTTATAATAAATGTCCTTTTTTATGTGTAAACAATCTTATTTGGCAAACCCGATCTTCAGCTAATGTCATCTGTGTGGCAGACCACACAGACGACATTGCTTGTGCGCTGTTGCTGCTTTTGAGTTTAGCGGGCTGCATTGTGACCTGTCAGCGTGTGTGTTTCTGTGTGTTGATGTTCCAGCTGAACTCTCCGATGAACTCTGTCAGCAGTACGGAGGACATAAAGCCCCCATTGGGCCTCAACGGCGTGATGAAGGTGCCTGCCCAGCCCTCAAGCACCGCTCTGTCACTCACCAAACACATCTGCGCCATCTGCGGTGACCGCTCCTCAGGTGAGTAACATCAGGCTGTGATGACTGTCTGCAAAGAAAGCGTCAAAATATTTCAATGTCAGAATTGACCTTGTTAGAAATCTTTTCGAAAACCGGTAATGACTAAGGTTATTTTCATTGGAGATTACTGTTTTTAAAAGGTAGGTATGCGAAGGGGGGGAAATCAAAACACAGGAACTGGAAACTTTCACAGAACACATCTGGGCAGTGAACAGCAACACCAAGTTCACTTGGGAGGATGTCAGTGGAAATGGTTGAGCATTCTTGGACTGTGCGCTACACCTTTTAGATGAGAGCTTCAACACTGGAGTACACAGAAAACCCACAAGAAGATTAATATTGGCTCTGATTATTACCACCCACTAGAAAACATGCTGGGGCTTATAAAAAACCCCACACCACTGGGATAAGAAGGGGTTTTAAAGAATAGAGAGGAACAAAGAGCAGAAGCACACCAGAGAAGCACCTGAAATGTGTAGTTACTCAAAATGTGCCTTTAGATGTCGGCCCCAGATGTAATAATATTATGGTTCGCTGCAATTTAACAACTTCAGCTGCATGCAGTCTCATTAACAGATAGGCAGGCAGTGGTGGAGAAACCTAAATGTCAACACTGTGGTGGCTATGATTAACTAGTGTTGATGCTGAGAAGTGCAGCTACTGGCAAAAAGAAATGTATGGCTCTCTCAAAGTAAAAGTTACCTATGTCTGAATGATCAGAATGCCATTGTTGCATCAGATTGATGAATCAGTCAAACATTTAGCAGTCCAGATGAGCAGTGAAACATCTTCAAGAAAGTCCATTTACCTTTGTTTAGCACTTAAGTGACTAGCCGTACATGTGCAAAAATCACTCCCTAATCAATTTTATGCATTGTACACAGACTTTGGAATGGGAAGGTATATAAAAAATCATTTCTAAACAGCCTGTATAAGACTACACAGTTTCCGATTAAAATAAAGCAGGACTATACAGCATGATGCCCAAGCCTGTGCTCTAACCACATGGAGAAACCTTCAAAGAAGATCCAAAGATGAACTTTGGTCAGAGAACAGCCCCACTGAGTGCTCTGGCAGCACTGCATACTTCAGTTTGCTGTAGTGGGAGAGCTTCCTGGAAAGAAAACAGTCATTGGAATTCCTCAAAAATCTGGGCTAAATGAAAGGGAAGCCAGAAAGAAGCCACTCCTGAAGAAAAGCATGTGAGGGCAGCAGAAATGCACATGAAAGGAAATGAAGTCATGTGGCAAATGATCCTGTTGATTGGATGAAAAAAAAATCTGAATCAGTTTTTACTTGGAATAAAGAAGAGTTATGTCTGAAGGCAAGTGCTGTCGCCAGTTTTGATGTGTATTATATTGTCTGGTAAGGTGTAGATGTTTACGCAGTAGTGTCAATTGGGCACCAGGGGTAAAGGTTTTAGATTAGTTATTTACCCTCTTTAAAGATGACATTAGGGGCACAGGTGTAGGGAATTAGAGGCAGAAGGAAGTCACATAGTTTTTCAACTGTTTGTGGTTGTTGGTTCTGGTGATTTGTATTTGTGTTTTTATCACTTTTTGCTCTCTTTTTAGCTCATTTTTATCTTTCAGTCATGCACTCAGTTTTTGTAGGTGTTTTTAAGATTTACATAATAATTAAAATGTTAAAAGTATTGGCCATGGTGGACCTCTTTTTTTTTTTTTAACCATGAAAAGTTGGAAATGATTCCCTCAAGTGGCCTTTTGGTGGTTGGATCACCACTACATTATGTTGAAAAACTACACTTTAATGGATGGGTATGGAAAGACAGCCCTGCTCCTTGGACCCTGTTCTAGCTAATTATGTTAACTGGATGCAGATAAGTGAACATCAAGGTGAAAGCAATGCCAAGGAATCACGGTAGAATTAAAGTTGTTGCAAGCTGCATGGAAGAGACTGGCCTTTTCACAACTAGGATATCCTATCACAACTTTAATTCAGTGAGGAGAGATCATTAGGAGGAATTGAACATGATTTATTGATATACAGAATTCAATTAAGCTATTTGGCAATTAGACTCCGATGGCCCATCGATCCCGAATGGAATCCCAGTGGTGATTAGAATTGGGGCAGGAGCCTCCGGAGTCTAGAAGCTGGTGGTGGTGAAGATAAAGATGGAGGCTTAGATGGCGCACCGAGTGACTTGGATGAGGAGGAGATGAGGAGGGGGTGGGTTGAACCCCCTGCAAGGGAGAATGACGAGGAAAGCAAAGTAAAGTATGCAGAGTGGAGGCTGATTGGCTTGAAGAAGGTGGGAAGAAAGATGATTGGACTAGAGCAATGATGTCAGTTTGACCGCATGGGAAAGTAGAAGTGATGTGAAGAATAAACTAGCAGCCAAGCAGACAGGAGTGAATACAGATCTTCCTTACTGAACTTACGCATAAGCTTCATATAAAAGCTTTGGCAGTAAATTATTATTAAAATGAGTGATATGAAAAGAAATGCATCTGTTGGTCAGAGGGAAGTGGATAATGAACCCAGTAAAAGACCAGCCAATCTTACAACTGAAGCACTAGAAGCAAAAAACATCAAAAGGAAATAAATTAACTTTATAAATTAACAAAGGAAATTCAGCAACTGATGCTTTCAGGCCAAGATGTGTCTGAGGTGCGGTGCAAATCTGAAAGGTTTTTAAAGCTGAATGCAGAAACAGAAGAATTTCATGATTCATTGAAGCCATTAATACCAGAGGATGAAGTGTGGAAACAAAATGTGTGGTTTGAAACAAATATACAGTAATAAAGAGATGATACAGAAAATGGAAAAGTGGTTATTTGATGTCAAAGACCAGTGCAAAGACAATGGTAATGATGATAGTGATGGTAATATCAACAAATGTGATGATAAAAATGATGCTGTGGTCTGTAATGTTTTGCCAAATATAACGGTGGGTATTATTGATATTGGATCAGATGACAGCCTTTCCAGAGTTGGTGGTGAAAATTCTGTCAGCTGGGCGTTACAGTCACAGGCTTTGAAATCATCAGCATGCCTCAAAGCAGAGGGTGAAAGGGCTGCTCTTTTTACTATGGCAGCTGCTCTTAAGGAAAAACATGAGCTGGAGGCTCAGGAGGAGCAAATAAGACGAAAGAAGGAATTACTCGAATTGCAAAGTCAATTTGCTGCTCACACTGCAAGAGTTCAAAGGTTCTGATGTGCAGAGTTCAAGAATTCATATTTGGAAAATGTAAATCTTTTCTCAGCTCCTATGCCACTGAATCTGTTCCACAAAGCTCAAGGCAGCAGTTTGATCGTCCACCTACAGGAGGCAATAAAGCTGCAGTGTCAACGGAAGCACAGCTAAGTATTCAAGGCCTCAGTTCAATCATTTACTGTACCTTTAGGAGGAAACAAAGCTGCAGTGCATCCCAAAGAAACTGCTTTACAACGAGTTGGACCAAAAGCTCATGCTCTGAATATCAAGCCGAGAATTCTTCAAAGATTTCAGTTAAAGTTTCATACCACGCATCACAAGCAGGAGTCAACTATGCATTTACTACAGGATCTAATTCGGTTCTGATGTCAGTCTTCATTATCATTACCTCCAAGAGGCATACCAATCTTTGATGGAGACCCTCTTGAGCACAGCACATTCATCAGAACATTTGAACATAGAGCTGCAGGAAGGCCTGCAAGTAGTGTGAATAGTATATATATTTCTTGGAGCAGTAAACCAGAGGACAACCTAAAGAATTGGTCAAGAGCTGTCAACAAATGCCGCCTGATAGAAGGTTTGAAAAAGTGAAAATGCTTTTACAACAACACTTTCGAAATGAGCAGAAAAATAGCCACTGCATATATGGAGAGCATTTGGTTGGCCTGAGGATATTAAAGCCTTGCAGGTTTTTGCCTTGTTTCTGCGTGTGTGCTGTAATGCCTATGAGGACGCTGGTTATCTGTCAGAAATGAATATGCCCTCTAATATATGTGCCATAATCCTGAAGGTGCCATATAAATTAAGGGAGAACATGAGAAACGCTGCTTATGAGTTGTAGGAAAAAATATCATCATCAAGCAGGTTTCAGTGATGCTGTTGATTTTATTGAAAGACAATTGTGTATTGTTTCCAGTCCACAGGATATCTCTGTTTTTCCACCAAAGAATAAAAGTGGAAATAAAGCTTGCCACAGTCATGTTAAGGGAAAAGAAAGCAGCTATGCTACTTCCGTGGCTGCTGTTAATTCTGGATCTCCAACCCAAATTAAAATAAAGAGAAAGGTATATTGTTTACTGTGTTAAGTGGATCATAGATTGGAAGCCTGCACCAAAAGGAAAAGGACGTTGCATGGAGAGAACCTGTTTCTGTTGTACATATAATCAAAGATTATTGTGGTCTTTTGTCATGTGAGTTGTGTAACTTGAAACATCCTAACATCCTACCATCCAAAATATCCACTCAAAGGAGAAGGAAAATATGCACAAGAGGAAGGATCAGAAAACAGTCGTGCAGATTTTTCTACAACATGTGGCCATATGGGGGCTCAAGCACAAGGCTGTAATTTGTCAATTGAACCTGTACGAATCAAGGCTGATAAAAGCAAGATTTTAAAGATCTATGTATTCCCTGATCCTAGTAGTACAGCCACATTTTGGCTCAGGGAGCTAAAGGTAAAAGGAAGAAATGCCAAAATCCTGATAAGAACAAGGAACCAAGAAATGTTTGTAGTCACATCATTTCCTGATTGGAAGTAGCTGTACTTAACAGCAACACTTACTTTGAATTGCACAAAGTGCACACACAGTGTAAGATGCCAGTGACTCATGATAACATCCCACGACAGGAAGAGTTGAGTGCTGTGGAAATTCCTGTCATTGACGCTGAGTTAGAGCTGCTAATTCAATTCAATTCACTTTTATTTATATAGCACCAAATCACAACAAAAAGTCACCTCACGGCACTTTATATTGTAAGGTAAAGACCATACAGTAATTACAGAGGAAACCCAACAATTAAAACGAACCACTGTGAGCAAGCACTTGGCGACAGTGGGGAGGAATGTTAAATTTAAAAAGGACCGCATCAGTTTTTTGTTTGTTTTTTGTGATGTGATAAATAAAGGTTATATAGAGAGAGTGCCAGAACACCAGCTGGAAGGAGATAGGAAAAAGATGTGATATATCCCACACCATGGTGTACACCATCCAAAAAAGCAAACCTTGATAGTTGTGTTTGACTGTGGTGCAAGTTTCAATAGGGTCTCACTCAACACTCAGCTGCTCCACAGACCTGACTTGACAAATTCCCTGCTTGGAGTTCTTACCAGGTTTTGGCAGGACCCTATAGCAGCGATGGCTGATATACAATCAATGTAACACCAAGTCAAGGTATCAAAACAGGATGTAGACTTTCTTCATTTCCTGTGGTGGCCAAGTGGTGACTTGACACATCTCACGGAGTACAGAATGGCTGTCCATTTGTTTGGTACAATATTATGACCCAGCTGTGCAAGCTTTGCCTTACAAAGAACTGCTGGGGATAATAGAACAGAGTTCCCAGGGTTAGGGTGTGTATGTGATTGATATCATCAGGCACAATTATAAGGACGATTGCTTAACATCCATGCCATCAGAGGCAAATAGCTGGATGCCAGTTAGGAGGGGTTTAACTGGAAAAACGGATTAGCAAGAGCAGGTCAGTGCTGGAATACACTGATATGGGTAAAAGAACCAAGGAAGTCAAAGAGCTGGATCTTGAGAGACAGTATCACTGTTGAGAGAACCCTGGGACTGCAGTGGTGTGTGTCTATTTAAATCACAATGGGAAGATCCATCTATCCTTTATCTTGGGGAAGGCTCGTGTTGCTCCATTAAAGAAAGTGACAATCCCATGGATGGAACTTACAGCTGCTGTGATGGCAGTGCACGCTGACAATGATGAAATCAGAGCTTCAACTTAAGCTGGAAAGTTCAACCTTTTGGATGGATAGTACAACAGTGCTAAAGTATACCAGGGATAAGACAAAGCGCTTTCACACTTTTTTGGCTGACAGGATTTCTATTATTAGAGAAGCCACTCAATTTTGCAATGGAGGGATATTGATACAAAGCAGAGCTGTGAAAGTCGAGTATCGTCTGCAGTGCAGCAGACGGATTCATGGCCCAGATGTTATTTTAAAGATTGAAAATGAATGGCCCATTAATTTTGCAGATTCTGCATCCATCAGCAGAGATGACCCAGAGGTTAAAGGAGAGGCTATAGTAAATGGTAAATAGACTGGTTCTTTTATAGCACTTTTCTACTCTACTTGAGCACTCAAAGCGCTTTATAAGCATCCACATTCACCCATAATTTTTGCAGATGATGTGGTTCTTTTGGCTTCTTCAGGCAGTGACTTCCAGCTTGCACTTGGATGGTGGTATCTCGGGGGTCTTGTTCATGAGTAAATTGAGAGTAGAGTGGGAAACTGACAGACAGACTGGGGCTGGTGCGATGTCAGCAGCCTTTTCCTTTGTGGTGAAGAGAGAGCCGAGCATGAAAGCAAAGCTGTGGATACACCTTTTCATCTATGTTCCTACACTCACCTATAGGCATGAGCTCTGGGTAGTGACCAAAAGAATGAGGTTGTGGATATAAAGGGTTGAAATGAGCTTCCTCTGAAGGGTGGTGAGGGGTTTGGTCATTTGGGAGCTGCTACTCTTCCACATCAAAAAGAGCCAGTTAGGTGTTTTGGGCATCTGGCTAAGATACCTTCTAGGTGAAGTATTTCAGGCATATCCTAGCAGGAGGAAGCCCTGGGGCAGACCCAACAGTAGAGAGATTATATCTCTCAGCTAGCTTGGAAATGCCTTGGAGTGCCCCCAGAAGAGCTGGAAGAGGTGGTGAAGGAGACATGGGTGTATCTGCTCGGACTCCTGCCCCTGTGACCCAGACCTGGATGAGCAGGAATGGATCGATGTTTAAGGCTGTTTATTAAGCAAAGTACTTCATCATTAAGTATTACTATGCTAATATGTCAGATCTATTTTTAAGACCTTTTTGAAAAAAGCTTAAATGAGATTTTAGTTATACCTGCCATAGATGAGCCCTTGAAAGATATAAATAATAAGCATGATGCAAAAATCAATATGTGTTGTAAGAACGGGTAAAAAATTCCCCTTGCATTCAAATTAAATGCAAGTAAAACTCTCATGTAGCTCTCTAGGTTTCACAGTTGCAAATCATTTTTTTTGGCTGGTCACAGAACTTTTGCTTGCCCCTGAGTTTTCCTAATCATGGGCTAAGTTAATAATTTGGTCAACAGCTAGCTTCACCACTTCAACCACAAGAACAGATAGCCACGTGTTAACTGTTTGCCCAAGGAAATTACTTTCACAGCAGTCATCTTTGTAGAGTTGTCTTAAATCTAATTTTTTTCCCACACTGCCAACAAATAACCATGTGTTTAAATTTTTTTTCTGGGGATAACCATGAAGTTTATAGCCTTGGGATGAAGGTGGATATCTAATTCATTGGACGGTTTTACTGTCATCCTGCGTCATTGGTGCTGGATGCACCCAAGGGGGAAAATCAAAACAATGTTTAATAGCAAGTCATGCTTCATTTAGCTGTGCTCGGGGGGCTTTATTTATCTTCTCTGGTGGTCTGCCCCAGCAGAGAGCTAACAAAGAAACAGTTTGATCAACACTGGAGAAACCAAATGGACTCCATCCGTCATAAATAATAAAAAAGAGATGTTAGAACAGGGTCAGACAATATGATATGAGAACCCCCCCACCCCCACCCCACCACACATTCCCTTCAGTGAGCCCCTCTTTTCCTTTGCCTTCACCACTAAAGGGTGAGTAATAGGGTCTTTGATCATAACTTTTATTTTGTTCTTTCAAAGAGTTTCCTGTGTATTTTTTGTGTTGTTGCAGCCACAGAATGGTAAATAACCTTTTAATGAAGTCGCAGTGAATTCCATGATTGTATTGTTGTTGAGATCACAGGTCTATATTAATGAAGAATAGCAAAACAATCAAATCAGCAAATTCCATATATACTGTCTCACTTTATGTTTCCATTAAGCAGACAAACCTCTCTTTCCCTTTCCTCAGGTAAACACTATGGCGTGTACAGCTGCGAGGGCTGCAAGGGTTTCTTCAAAAGGACTGTTCGCAAAGACCTGACTTACACCTGTCGTGACAACAAAGACTGTGTCATTGATAAACGCCAGAGGAACCGCTGTCAGTACTGTCGCTACCAGAAGTGTTTAGCCATGGGCATGAAGAGAGAAGGTACAGCACATACCGTTGAGGATAATGTCTCACTTATCTATTTCCTTGTCTTTATTAAAATTTTATTTTAGGGGTTCAATTTTTGGGAAGTGAGCAGCTCTGCAGTACAGTCAGAAGTCCATACGATGTGTATTTTTGGTGTTTATGTGAGCAGAAATACACAGAATATTGAGATTCCAGACTTATTGAGTGTTGTGAATTTGGTGTGCACACAAAGTGCTGATGCATTTGATACAGGCACACAAACAGTGGTGATGTTGTTTTTCCAAAAAAATAAAAAAAAGTAATGCATTACACATTACTTGTTACCTTTCTTAAAAGTAATTCAATACATTACTTAAGTACTCACTGGAGAAAGCAATTCATTATGCTACTCATTTCATTACTTTCACATTACCCTGTAAAATATTGTTAACTGGAAATTATGTGACAATATAAATCATACGCTACAGTCCCCCACACCAACAACAACAAAAAAAAAGAAAAAGAAAGTTTGATTTAAACTGTGCAATTGATGCAAAGCTGCAAAGGCTAAATATATGTCACACAACATATGACGTCAAGGTTAAATGATGCCATATGTCGGGGATTAAATTTTTACAGAACCCTGCATCTCAAATGAGAGAATTTTCTGCTTGCAGCATCACTTTTCAGGATACATTCGTCTGTTGCAGCACCAGGAATCTAACATGTCTGTGTGTGGAAACAGAATGAGGGTTTGATAGAGCAGGCAATCCACACTGAGACTTCAGCAATGTATATTGAAGAAAAACAACATTATAGCTTAAACTGTGTGAGATTATGCTTCCACTGTATTTTCTGGAATACACTTTTTTTTCCCCTCTTACCCCTCTAATGATCTTTTGGAAATGTACATAGTTATTATGAGGCAGCTCATTTTTCACCCAGCACACACACTATGGGCAAAAGATGGGTTCTACTTACAAATGCTATAGTTTCATCATGCATAGGAAATGTATGATGAACCTGAAAGAACAAGAAAAATGCAACAAAAAAACAGAAATAAATACGTAAAACAAAAATAGATACAACAGAAAAACAGTACAGTTAGTTGCATATGTATGGTATATCTCAGCGCAATGGATTTTAAATTGAATAATATTGAATAAGTGCAGAGTTTGAGCTTTAATTTAAAAAGTTTAACAAAAGTGTTCCATTACCTGTTTAGGAATTACAGCTCTTTTTATACATAGTCCCCATTTTCAGAGAATACCAACATGGACAGAGTGTGTGCAAATGCGAATCCCATTCTTTCTTGAAAACAAAATTACTCCACTGACAGCATGACAGTACAACAAATTTTACGACAAGACGCTGGGACAGGCCTAGGAAAAAAGAAGCTGTCTTTATCTCCATCTCCTTTTTTCTTGTTGTCACTGAAGATGGTTCTTTATGACTAATGGCTGATGTAGATTTCTGCTGTGAATCTTTGTAGGGGTTACAACGTAATCTATTTAAATGGCCGACACCGCTGCCAGCATTCACGCTTCGTGTGCATGGTGTTAATTACCTTGTAGTCGTGTCCTGGTGTTTTATATGTAGTGCCAGCCATGATAGAAACAAATAAAATCCTGGGACTTTTTCCCTCCTGTGTCCCCACTCTTTGTTCCTCAAGTTTTTCCACTCCTTTGTACTTTCCCTTGTATCCTTTGTGATAGTTTCAGCAATCTCCCTCCAGGAATTTGCTGACATCTGTGAGTCCTTATATTGAGGCTACGATTATTATTCCTTATATTGAGGGGATGATTGTTATTCTCTCACTGATCCATTCAAAAAAAACGTCAGAGAAAGAGTAGACAGAAATGCCCAATCCCCTCTAAGTTGTTGCTGTTATACCACAGAATGAAACGAGAACTGTTCTTGTGATTATCTGGTGTCATTGTGTGTGTGTGGGTAATAATTGGCTTTTATTTCTCAGTGTGTTCAAGAGAGAAACAAACTTAGAGAAAATCAGCCTCAACCATGCTTCACTGTTCCCTGCACGTGATTCTTCTTGTTGCGATCGACATCGAACAAACCGACCACTGTTGGAGACAGGTCTTTCACATTCTGATCTTCAGTTCTTAATGAGATGCTGGGATTTGGTTGCACTCCAGTGGATTTTTTTTTTTTTTTTTTTTACCCCTTTGGCTGCAGGTTTTTACAGAAGATCACTTTTAACCTGACTTATCTTGAGTTTGAGTTGCACCTGGGTGCTCTTGGTTCTGCCTCATTGCCCGTAATCGTACTTGCTTGAGAGGTAGTCATTTTGATGTGTGCCACGCTCGATTCCCACTGCTTTACCAGTTCTCAGCTTTGCCGATTTTCTTTTCTTTTTCAGAAAAGCATTGATGGCACATCTTGAAACATCTGTCTGCTTCAAACTCTCTACCCGCAAGAAAGAAACCTTGCTGATGCACTTTTTTTTTTTTTTTTGTATGTCTAGCTCTCCTCCAGTTTCATTGGCTCAAAACAGTTCAGGAAACCTTGCAACACAACACGAGTGTTGAATTGACAGCTTTTGTAATTTATTATGGAGCAGCACGGTAAAGCATCTCTGGGGAAGGCTTACAGCGCAGTTGAGAATGGTTTTGTTGTCCGAGGGGAAGAAAAACATTCAGTGAGGTGTGAATTTTCACACTCCATCAAGGTGTTAAAAATATTAGCCCTTTCAGGAGTGCTGTTAAGCACTCTTTCGCACATTGAACAAGTCAGTCACTGCCTTTCTTCATCAGGGTAACCATGTTTACTGAACAGAGCACGCAGATTACACAGCTTGATGTTTGGAGATGGCTTGGAGATCTAAAAATGGTAGCATGTGTTAACCAGGTGTATAAATGGAAGTTTGTGTGTGGTAGATGTGACCTCATTGTAGAAAACACAGTTACTGAGAGGAATACTTTTCGTCTTTTCATCAATATATTTTGTTTTATCTAGGGCCTTTTTTTCTTGACCTTTACTTGGCCTCCCATCCCGTCCCTCTTGTTTTTATTTATGTCATTGTTAGGCTCTTTACTCCTTTCAAGGATATTATCATTTACTGCCTTCTGCCTCACTCGCAATGCTGCCTAAGCTTCCCCCTGCACCCTGAGGGCTGTGGTTGGAGAACACGGCAGCAGTAGCCCAAAAGGCTGAGCGAATCCACAGAAAAACAGGATTAAATGAATTTATGCTCTCCCAGTCAGGAGAGTAGAGGAGGAGGAGGGGAGAATAAAGCTAACATGATTTCAGCCCTCCTCACCTCTCCCTGACTCCAACACAAGTATTCTACCCTTGAGCTGACCTCCACTGCCAGACAGCAGTTCCTCTAAAGTGGGGCCCCTTTCTCTCTCCTCCTCTAACAACCCCTGCTGCCCCCCACCACCACTCCCCCCACCACCCCCAAGACCACGGCCTCTCTGATTCGGGACTTGGAATGGAAACCAGAGTAGGGGAAACTCAAGAAGACAGATCTTCAGACAAATCTGAAGCCCCATTGTGTGTGACAGCATATGTGTGTGTGTGTGAGGCACCGCAGCTCTCCAGGTGTGTGTATATAAACCTGCATGCTGACTTTAAATTTCCAAAAGCCCTTTATCACACAACACATTATGTCAAAAGCTTTTTATTAATCCATGGCTGGAAGAAAAACATATAAAAAAAAAAAAAGCCACAGTACTTTTTTTGGTGGTGTTTTGAATTAAGTGAATTACAGCCCTTTGAAAAGACGAAAAACACACAGACATGCATCTTTTTCATTCTCACTTGAGGGTGGAGGTGCGGTTTCGCTTGCCTCGGCCGCAGTGAGTCTCAGTGTCTGCTCGGCACACAAACCATTTCCTGTGTCTGCTTGCCAAGCCAATCAGATGACAGAACCAGCACGGTTGTGTTTGAATGTGTGTTTATACACGACAAAGTCTTCATTGAGTTGTGTTGAGACTTTTTTTTTAAGATGTTCTGGCTTTCATTCATGGTGTAATGAAGGAGTTCCAGGCCATATGCTGTTTAAATTTCTATAAATGATCTGTGTATGCCAGTGAGCACTACATAAAGAGCACATATCCTTGATAAGGAAACTGGAAGAAGTCCTTGAACATTTCCATGCTGCTTTGTTGTGCATAATGCAGACCCAAGGTCTTTCTGTTTTCCATCCACACTGTTGAAGCAATTATTGATGATTGAACTCTCTCGGCTATGTTTTTGCTGGCATAGTACATCCAGAGTTATGAACTATTTAGTTGCTTACCAAGATGCACTTAATGTCTGACACTAAATTACACACTCAAGCAAGCACAAGCAGCCACAGGCAAGCACCAGATATGTATTTAGTTCACCACTGATGTACAAGCGATTGTGAACAATTTATTTTCAAAAACGCAGCAAGAATTCACGGCTGCTTCCTGTCTGATTGAGAGCTCAATCAGAGGGGAAGATTCAGCATTGGAAACAGACTCAGGCTAGATGTTTCTTTGCTAGTTAGTTGCTAACTTTGTCTAGTTTTGGTGTTTGACTTGCACTGCAGTTTGCTCATCATACTGAACCAAAACGTGAACCAGCACAGTTGTTAACCAGCCCCATATAAGCTTGTATTTCTTTTAACGTGTGTTTTTGAACACATGCTGGCCTTGTAAAACAGCAGTAGTGACCGAAACCAGTTTTGTTACATGCAGCCGTTCAGGAGGAGCGCCAGCGAGCCAAGGACAAAAATGAGAACGAGGTGGAGTCTACCAGCTGTGCCAACGAGGACATGCCCGTGGAGAAGATCCTGGAAGCTGAGGACGCGGTGGAACCCAAAACCGAGACCTACATCGAGACCAACCTCGGTGTGCCGTCAAACTCGGTGAGTTTTCTTTCTGTTTGTTTCTTTGTGTTTTAATAAATTTTCTGGCAAACACTGTGCCGTGTCATTCTGCAACAAGTCATCACTTTGTGTACATATTCACAGTCACAGGAGCACGTGCAGTGATTTGTTTACTTACCCCGTGGTTGGCCCTGTGGGTAGCCCCCCTTGATAGATGGTTACTGTTTTCTGTTCTTTTCTTGTTCTCAATAATTGGACTCACTTGATAGCATTATTATTTGTCAACAATTTCATCTTGGTTGCCTTCATGATTTCTTGAATAATCACTGAGTTTAACTGGTTTGGGTTTAACGCCAGTTGAAGATGTGGCCTGACTCAAATATTTCTCCATTCTCACCAATTAAACCTCGATTATATGCTCCACCTCCTTGAGTCCGCTCAGCTCCACTTGGGTCCACACAGTTTAAATTTCGTCATCGGACAGTAAGCGCGGGCGTCCATGCGGACGTCTGTGTGGCTGTCTGTTTTTCGCAGCCGCACAGATTTGTCTGTGGAGAATTTGCTTTACAGTGCACCGACTACACATGCGCCCCCAGGTGGAGGACTTCAAAAAAGTAGAACAGATATGACTCCTCGGCCATTGGGTCTCCAGCTGTCTGTGTCCATGTCAGCAAGTATATAAAGCAAGTGGAGTATAAACAAGGCATTATCCAAACTGAGTGGTAGGAGGAGGAAGGGTTTGTTGCAGTCTGGCTGAAGTGAGTGCATTCATGAAAGATTAATGCGTCACAATCATATCAGAGTTTCTCTTGGTCCAAAGACAGCCTGAGTGTGTGTAATGGACACCATAGGCTTGTTTTCTTGGTATAAGTGAACTCTGTCTAGATATCCACTATTTAATGATGTAACACATTTTCTTGATTTATTGCAGGTTATTATGTGAACAATTATTAATGGATCCCACTTTAAGAACCACTGATTTAGACCATATTTATACCAGTGATACCAGACCTACTTAAATGCCAATTTCTGATTGGCTGGAAGTAAGTTGTCAATAAAAAAAAAAGCATATCTTAAGCAGAAGTTGATTCAAATGCAGATCTTCTGCTGCATCTGAGTGTGAAAACATATTTTCAAGTGCAGATGCCCAACGCTGTATATTTCCCCTTTTTACCACTTGACTTGTTAACTAAGCTTTAAAAACACATGGAAACATGTGTAGGTGCAAAACAAATAGTTTTAATTTCTTGTTCTCCTCTTCCATTTACTTATCAATATGGTATTTTAAACAAAAAAACACTATTTAATGTAGTGGTGTACAGTTAGCATAAAAGGACCGTTCACATTTAGATTTATGAGTCATATTTTAGAAATTTATGGTGCAAAAGACTCACTGGAGCTATTCCACCATTGTCCACAAGTTGTTTCAATTTTTTCCACGTGCGAGCGGTTCGTGTATTTCAGTTTTGCACAGAATAGTGCCCAAGCACATAAGTCAAGTCAGATTTGCCCGCATGTGGATATACTTATTGTAGTTATGTTTCACTTAAAACATGTTTTAGATATTATTTACATATTTTATAAAGCTTGTAGCTGTTTTGTGATCTACAGATGATTCCCTGCTGCCTGATGGTAGAGATGTTGTCTCTTTTGAGGCTGTTTAGGTTACTGCTTGTGGACTAAAGACTCGATTTACCTGCTCTATTAGCTCCTTCACTCAGCTGTGTGTTTCCTCACATATGCCCCTCAGTATCAGCTGGGCACTGTGGGCTGTCTTTGACACAGTGGAGACTAAGAATGATGAATAATGCAACAGACAGACTGTTCCTGAAAGCATACCACAAAGCCTCAGCTTTCTCAGGAATTCTGCTGGAACATGGGAAACAGAGGAGCTGTGCAGCAGCCTACCAAAGGGGGTGGGGGGTGGGGGTGGGGGGGACTGAATGAGGGAGGGGGGGAGAGGGGACTTCTTCTGGGATTCATCTGCTTCAGGGGAAGGAAATGTCTTGTGAAGTAAAGGTAGAAATGTGAAGGCTGTTATGTGAGTAAATGGGAGCTATTTTCGGGGGGCAGATGGAAATGTAGGAGATGAGCGTTGGCATTATAGGGAGAGGAGGGAGGAGTGGGGATTCATGGGGGAGCGGCTAGCAGCTCAGACATACTAATGCACTGAGTGTTTGGGCTCAGCCATGCTGGGTCCCTCGATGCCCACTGCTCACCAAACGGAGGTTTTTCTATGAGGCTTCAGAGCAGATTAAAAACAGCACTGAAAATGTTTACAGGCTTGTGAAGTGTATTGTTTAACCAACTTTGAATCATACAGCTCTTTTCTACTCAACTGACCACTAAAAGTTCTTTTTACTACAAGCCACACTGACCCATTCAGACAGTTCTTTGAATTCTGTCTTTAAGTGCATTTTTTATTAGACGCTCACACTAATTAATGTGTCAGTGGAAATTTAGGATTCAATATCCTGCCCAGGGAAACTTCAACATGTAAACTGGAGGAGCTGGGGATCGAACCACCAACCTCCCGATTGGTAGTTGACCTGCTCTACCTTCCAAGCCACAGCTGCAAACAGATATCTGGCTATAAATACATAGATATTCAATGTCACCAAGGGTCGAGAGTTTTTGTGGTTTCTTTTTGTATTCTGTTTGTGGTCGTAGTTTAATCGATGCACAAATAAACCATCCATGTGGAGAGGAAGAGAGAGGGAATGTATTTACTGAAATGCAATCTCAAAAAGTATCAGCTGTTAAATATTTAACAGCTGATTTAAACTCATCTGCTGTCATGAGCAATGAGTGGCTAATAGAACGGAAAGTCGCAGCCCGGATATCCTCACGCTGGATGCTACTGTTAGCTGTGTTTGCACTACTTAATGTTACCAAGCTACTGTAAGAGAAGCACAGATGTGAGTAAGCATCAGAAATCTCAAAAAGGAAAGTGTACTGCTACCTCAAAGCCGCTTTTCATCTGCCATGCATGCCAAATACTGAGGGTTTGATTCCCAGTATTAGTAACTGTGTTAATTTTTGGTGCTGGTTACTGGCTGTTGCAAGGAGATGGCCAGCAACACCTTGTCAGTAAGGTTGTCTGCAAACACCACAGAGGTATTAGTAGCATGGACTGTGGTGGGCATTCTAAACCTAAACCAGGACAATAAGCAAACCTAGACATAGCAAAGAGTAACCAGTTAAATGTAACTTTGCATAACTTTGCTTTCTGATCTGAGTGAGCGGATCCTTCAATTGAAGTGAAGCCTGCACTGTTGGCAGACTGTCGGCATGCAGACTGTCTGTCCTGACCACAAGGACTCCTCTGCTGTCCAAATCCTGTTCCCCTGCCCCCCCCCCGCTAGGTCTCCATTGAGAACCACTGCTCCATGTTGTAATTAATCACAGGACCTGGGTCATGAGTGTACACCATGAATAGGCCACCGCCACTGTCTAGTGGTCGGGGTCTGGGCACGCTGAATGAAGTGTGTTTATCTCATGCTGACCTAGAACAGGAGTTAAACAGTCGTTAGTAATATGCCTTTAGTCAGTGAGAGAGAGGTCATCTTCTAAGGAGGGAGGGGCACAGGGGAAAATGTTATCATTCACTAATCCTTAGGGTGTTTACTTCCATTTTCTGCATTTCTCTTTCCTTTTTTGTGTTATTTCTGGCTGTTCTACCATATTTGCATTCATTTATGGAGAGCTTTTATAAAGGTGCTTGTCTTTCCCTCAAATTAATGCAGTGGCGTTTATTTACGCTGTAATTAGATGACTCATTCTCCCTCTGACATATGAAGAATCTATATTTATTTATTTATTTAAATTTTGGGGGGCACTTGAGCAGTTCAGCTACAAGTGCCCAATTTTCGCACGAGTACAGTCTGGTTGAAGCAGAATAATGAAAAATTGAAAGGTAAATTTTTCGTCTCCCTATGAAAATTTCATAGGAAAGTATGCAAGTTGCCGGGATGACTGACCGCAGCGGTGGAGGGTTTTGTTTATGGCAGACATATGAAAAAATATGCTTAAATGGGCTTTAAAAAAAACCCCAAAAACAAACAGCAAATGGAAGTTTATTCTCTTTCTCTCCATGTCAGGTGGGTGTTGTGGTGTTCCTGCTTCACCCAACCCCCACCCTCCTACTCCTCTTTTTTTGCTGTTAGAGTGATCTCCAAAGTAGACCATCTAAACTGAGAGATACTCTAATGTGGACTTTGTTCATTTTATAGCTGTTAATGTTATTCTTTCATGGGTCACGGCCTGATAACATCCCAAATTCTGCTCTTTGACTTGAACAGTGAGTACAGTAGATGTAATGCCCGAGAATTGTTTCAGGAAGTTGTAAGCTGCTCTCCGCTGTCATCTTACAGACGGTGACAAAGAAACCAGGTCAGTGTAAACACAGCTAAGATAGCCATACAACATTCATGAGGCTTGCCATGTTTAACGAGAACCCTGGGATTTGTATTCTTATGGGGAGCGGTGGCTCAATTGTGGCGCACGCTGAAGCCCCCCTTTGGTTTTTATTTGTTTTTTGCTGGGCCGTGCCCTTTGGAATGAATTAGGCGGATTTGTTTATGTTTATGTTTTTGGGAGGAAGCGCAGTTCATGAAAACTGTCACACTGAGCTGCGGCGTCCACATCTCCCACGGAGATCAGATGTTGAAATATTCATAAGGTGCCTGTTTTCTTTCTCTCCCTGAAGAGGAAAAAAAAAAAAAAAAAAAAAAAAGCAAGATGGCTTACAGTTTTCAGAACAGTGTAGGCTTTGTGTCTGGTTTAAGTTTTTCAGATTTCAGCTGTGTTTCTGTGATGCTCTGCAGTCAGTGTGAGTTTCACACCGCAGGGAGGGAATGTAGTAGAGAGGATGGGATAGTCTTTGGCCTGTGTTTTATAAGAAAGCGAATGTGAGTGAAGATATATTTTTTTTCTCCTTCATCTTGAGCTAATCTTCTCTGGAGAGCTGCAGTTGATGTCGGGATCCTCCTAGCTTTTAGCATTGATCTGTGGGATTTGGAGTACGGAGTTGGGGAGAAGTTGCTAACTGCGGTTGTCAGAGGGCGAGTTCATGCGGAGATGCTTAGAATTTAGGGATGTTGACTTGATTTAAAATTATGCACAAAAGCATGTGCACAAAGCCTTTGTTTACACATACGCATATCAAGTGTAGCATGTGTACTCTGGGGATGGCTGGGAATTACTTGTCAAAGAATGGCAGTATTGTTTTGGATTTTTTTTTTAACCTAATGCCCAGATGGAGTTGCACGTTACGGAGTTAGTCATGTTGCATGTATGCATTGCATTAGTATTCCACCATACTCCCCAAGGGTCAAAAAACAATACTTTTGAATCAAATGAAACAGGACAGTTAAGGAGAACAAGTCCTTGTCTTTGGAATTTTGCATTAATTGCAGGCAGAAATGATCTTCTTCTAAAAGAATCATCATAACATACACATTGAGGGCATTTGGGGATTCTGGTCACCCAACAGTTTCTATGTAAAGAAAGAAAAGGAAAAACTATATATATAAAAAAATAAATCATTTAGGATGATACAATATTTTGTAGACTAAAAGTTTTCACAGGACTCTATACAGTCCTCTGAAAAACTAAACTACAGTACAACCCTCACTGCCTTCATAGGAATTAAGAGGGTAAGTAGCAGCCTGGTGCTACTAATCAAATATACTTGATGAAATATCATCAGTAAATGCGATCACTTCTGTAAAAGCAAGTTTGACGGTCTGGAGCATTCAGGTGTCTGTTAACACAATAAAACAATCTCCCCAGATGTGGATGCAAATTCACCCTAAAGTCAGAGCGTGCAATGCTCAGAGAAACTGCCAAAAAATAAAATAAAACAAAACAAGAGCTACCTCACAGACTCAACAAGCCTCAGATTTTATGCTAAATGTTAAAAGTTTGGGACGGTATAGAAGAAGAAGAAGAAGAAGAAGAATGAACAAGTGTGGCCTCTTCACTCTAAAAAGAATATGACAGAGGTTTGCAAAGTTGTATCTGAACAAACCACAAGACGTCTGGAACAATGAGACCACAGCGGAGATGTTTGGCCATAATGCACAGCACAAAGTTGGGTGGGAACCAAACACAACATATCACCACAAATACCTCACAGTACGGACAGAAGGGTGATGATTTAGGTTTTTTCTCTTTTTTTTTTTTTTTTTTCTTTTGCAGCCACTGAATCTGGGTACATTTCTGTCATTGTGTCAACTATGATTTTTTTCCATACACCAAAGTACTGTAGAGTCAAATGTAAGGTCATCTGTCTGACAGCTAAAGCTTGGCCAAAACTGAGTCATGCAGCTGGACAGTGATCCCAAGCACAGCAGCAAATCTACAGCAGAATGGCAGGAAAAGAAAAAAATCAAGGCGCTGCAACGGGCCAGTCAAAGTCCAGACCTCAGCCCGATTGAAATGCTGTGATGGGACCTTAAGAGAGCTGTGCGTGAATGAATGCTTACAAACCTCAACGAGCTAAAGAAACGCTGTAAAAAAGAGTGGGCCGAAATTTCTCCACGTTGATAAAGTTACACAGAAAATGGTGACTTCAAGTTAATGCCTTAAATAAAGTGCATAAAGCAGTCAGTCCCTAGAACACTTTGTTTTATTTATTAAACAAAGTTGTTTTTTTCCAAAATATTTTTGAAAGCTTAAAATAATTTTGAAATTTTCACATTATGCTAGCTTTTTTTTCAGCAAACAATGCAACAAGAGGTTTCTTTGTAGGTGACATGACTGTCAGCATAGTTACACAGTCATTATTAGAAGCACTACTGTGAGCACGTTGGTTTAACATTTTACAAAGCTGTTCATAGTGCCGTGATAAAGTCCCCTTTGAGCTCCTAAGCGCTTGTTCTGTAGTAAAGTGTCAGTGGAGCCACTTGAGGGCCTCTTGAGCTCTACTAGCTGTCAGAGAGGCTGATTTGTGTTTGGGCTAAAAGGTCCCCAAAGAAAGAGTCAGCTCAGCGAAAGTTGTTTTTTCACTGGCAGCTCTCTGCAGGTATTTCCTCCACAAGCTGAGACAGAATCACTGTTTGTTTTGTCTCCATACTCGCTCCTCTTTAGAAGATATTATTCACAGTGTAGCACTCGTGTTGGTGTCAGTGTGTGTGTGTGTGTGAATGCACGGTTATAGGTGGCTCAGTGGTGCCCTGACACCAGACTCTCAGCCAAAAGACACACACCCACAGACCAAAACTAAAACTTCTCACCTATTTATTTCACAAAATAGCTGATTTTCTTACTTTTTTGACCATTTTTTTTGCTTGTCTTTGTTCCCCTGCAGCCCAACGACCCAGTGACAAATATCTGTCAAGCAGCTGACAAACAGCTTTTTACCCTGGTGGAGTGGGCCAAAAGGATCCCTCACTTCTCTGAGCTGCCGCTGGACGATCAGGTCATCCTTCTACGAGCAGGTCTGTCAAGCCGACTCAAAGATTTTGCATGAACTAACCAGCAAACAGTTTACAGTGATTGACAGTGATAATATAGAATTAAGAGAATATGAGTTGGAATCACAAACCGTAGAAAATGGCCATGATTATATGAATAAATTTCAGATTTGTTAGCCTAGCAGACCACATGAAACTGCTCTGGCCATAAACATGGATAACTCTCTTGGTCATGTGACTGAGGCAAGAGACAGACCCACAGTCTCTTCATGCATCTGCTGTATGTGGAAAAGCGAGCATCACAGAAGCAGCAATGTAAAACGGAGAGTGAATCATCTGTCACTTCTGCTACAGTCACTAATGTCACATGCAGCAAGGTCTTTTGGGTTCTCCCAACACATTGCCCTTGTTGCCTGCCTGTCACTCTAAATTAGACCATTATATTCTAAATCCTCCTCTAGGAAAAAAAAATGCTATAACACACCCACCCCATATCCTAAAATAAATAAATAAATAAATAAATCCTCCCATCGTTCTTATCCTTTGCACATGCAAAGATAGAGAGACTTCAGCAAAGCGGAGAGAGACATTATTCTGCAGGGCTCCTCTCTGCTCTCAGGTTTTCTATAAATAACCGCTTTAGTTCTGCTGTATCACAGATAAAAGCATCCCGGCTCCTCTCATACCCAACTCAACTCTGGGGAGAAGAAGCCAGTGTTGCCAGGCAGAACAGTTAAAGGAGCCCTGTCACTCAAATGGCAGCATCTTGTGTCTTCGGCGCTCTTGTGTCGAGCCCCCTGCTTTGGCACATCAAGCCTGTTGTCTTTATTGCGATGGCAGGCGCAGTTCATCCCTTTTACACGCTTGTCTCTTTAGAAAGCATGATTCGAATGTCTTAGTAATAACCTGATGCCTGTGCTTGAGAAAGCTGCATGCTTTCGGTGCTCAGCTTAATTGATTCATTGGAATTCCCTCCTTTGTTGTCAGTTTCATTTTTGCGTGAATGCTGTGTGAACTTTTGTGCTGGGATTTGAGTGTGTGTTCGTGTGTGTGTGTGGATTTATTTCTCAGACTTTTTCTCAGTCCCTCTCCTCATCTCTGTTTTAGGTTGGAACGAACTCCTCATTGCATCTTTTTCGCACCGTTCGATAGCGGTTAAAGACGGGATTCTGTTGGCGACGGGGCTGCACGTCCACCGCAACAGCGCCCACAGTGCTGGAGTGGGCGCCATCTTTGACAGGTCATTATTGCCATGTTACTACGTTTTCTTGGACCTAGTGACATCTAAATTTATGCAAGAATCTACACTGACAACTTTTTAAAATAATATATTAGGTAGCACTTTCTAAAGGTGTGTTTAAGTAACATGCAATGCAACTTTTAATCATAAGACAGAAATAGTATCAGCTTTTCATTTACCAGGTTATGAAAGGTTTTATTTGGACATTTATTTTTAAGTTAACTACTAAAACCTGACTGATACAGGATTTTCAAGACCGTTACCAATATTTGATGATATAAAAAGAAATCTGATATATCGGCCGATATAGCATTTGTTAGGTGAGTCCTTTCTTGGACAATATAGCAATTACTCGTTTACACTCTGCCCAACTATTCCCAAGTTGCTTGGTCGTGTTTGTGGCATTCCAAAGACGTTGTCAACAGAGAAGTTGCAAAATGACCTCTGGTGAAACAATGCAACATTAACAGTGGGTGGTTAAATGGTGTTTCTCTTGTTTATGCTTTACTTTCATTTATCGGTCATTAAAAATGCTGACACTAATATATCAGCTAGTAGGTAGTATCGGCATATAATATCGGTCCACCAATATATCAGTCAAGCTCTTTGAACTGCTGATAAAACTGCTGATAAAGCATTAAAATTATACTCTTTAATATTTTTTGGTAGTATATAGGGCTGCACAATTATGGCCACAATGATCAGCATGAGTATTTTGTTCAATATTGAGATCACAATTTTTTTTGGCATGATTATTTGTTGATTTTTGGTCACAGAAGTGTTTTTATTGCACTGTCATGTAAACATAACACTGCTTTCACATTTCCATATTTGTCTTTGCATCTTTTTATATCTATAACCTAACACAAAATGAAATCAACAGGGCACTGCTTTAAGCTTTACACTGTGCTACATTCCTGTAAATTAATCATTATAAATTAAGCTTTGCAGACAAAGAATATGAAATCTGTCACTCCATTCATTTTACCTGCATGATGGATGTGAAAACTCTCAAAGTACTCGACAGCCTCTCCATTTCCCCTGTGATGTTTTTGCACACAACGCATGTGTTGTCACTTTGAAAAAATAATTGTGTGGGGGCATAACATATCTTTTGTCCAGTGTTTTGACCATTTTCCTGAAACATTCGCTACTCGCTCATATTTTTGACCTAATGGGATGCAGATGCATTGAATTCAGTGTATCTGTATGCTGGATGCATACGCTGACGCACTGTATAAGCTCTTTTTTATGAGCATCTGAGTTGATACATTGTTTTTCTTGGCCTACGTTTATTGATTACTGCAGTGTGTGGTGTCTTTTCTGGTGGCTGAAAAAGTTAGTTGTGCAGACACAACTGTACAGCACTGTTTGTATATCATTTGTTCCTGGTTAACATCATTAGCTCTAAATCTAAAGTAGTTCCAAACCGTGGATGATGATCTCCTTTGAGAAACAAGCTCTTTTTTTTTGTATATCTGCCTCTTAATGATGCATTACTGATTTAGGGAGCATTTGATTTGCTTTTGCTTTGCATTTTAATAGGTGGTGCATGCATTTTAAATAATCTCCCGGTCATGCTCATTTAATTGTGGGAAGCCAAATTTGTGATCAAGGGTAAAATTCTATTAATTTTGCAACCTTAGTGGCATATTTCATGTACTGTAATATTTAATTGAAACAGTTAAATATTACACAAAATTGACAGCACTTGAAATCACAAGTGTGCTTTATAGAAGCAGCAGTGCAGGCACAACTCTTTGACTGCAATATATAAAATATGTATGCCTGTATACAACAGGGGTCACACAGAAACTCCAAACTGCTCACATCATATACAGAAAATCCATGCACCAGACAGTCACAGCAGAGCTGTACTGATTCAGTATTTTTTCTTTTTTTAATATATATATATATATATTTTTTTTTTTTCCTAACCCATATTATTCTTAAGTGGTTCCGGTCATCATTATTTCATATTGAAAATGTAAACTGCAAGTGTGGCACATGTGTCCGCGCAGAGTCTGAGAGGCGGTAAAAAATTTGGAGCCACACGTCCAGTCAAGCAGCAGCCAAACTTTGTGTTTTCTCTCTTTGTTTCTCCTTTCACCAGCCTCTGCGCTTCACAGCCACAGGACATATTCCATCTCTGCATTAACTGTGGCAAGCATTAAGATACAGAGAACCGATAATGTTTCTTTATCTACTCCACTGTCTCTTCCCCATACAAATGAAATGAGACTGATCAACTTAAACGCTTGAGTCCCTTTTCTCTCCCTCGCTCTCTTTTTAAGCCCTGTTGTTCCTCCTCAGAGCAAAATTGAATTAGAATGAGCTAAGAGCCACAATTGACTTTACTATCCGAGCGCGAGGAGCAGAAAGAAACGGAGTGAGAGGGAAAATAAAGCAGCGCCGGGGAGAGGGTGTGACCGAGTCAAAGAGGGGTGAGGAGTTCGAGCCACTCCACACGCCACCACTCCCACCCGTGATGTCACACGCAGACAGTGGGAGCACTGGTGTTGGATTGCAGCGTGTGTTTGCTCTGTGGCTTTTGTTTTATGAAAACCATGTACTAAATATAATTACTTTGCAGGCCTGTTGACTTTTCCACTGATCTAACTGTGCCAATGTGGGCTCAGAGTGAGCGTGTGTGCATTTGTTTTTAAATAGAGGCTAACTTAGAAGTAGTTAAAACTGTATTTGTAACGCACCAGTCAAGAAAATGATCCAATGAAGTGCTTTAGTTTCATTTTACACAAAAACTCATTATTAGCAAAGAATTAAAGAATATTGAAATAGTATTATAACCTGAGGGGCATCTCTGATTGTCTGTTTACTGTTGCTTTTGTGCAGAGTGCTGACAGAGCTGGTGTCAAAGATGAGGGACATGCAGATGGATAAGACAGAACTGGGATGCCTTCGAGCTATTGTCCTTTTCAACCCAGGTAACCGTGGCTATACTATATATAAGCTGTTATGTGCTGCTTGTATAATGCCATTTCCATTGTTGTTGTTTTTGTTTCAGTTTTGAATTGATCCATAAAATCATTCAGCTATCTAAAACGTCTGAATGCTTTTAGAGAAAGGTTACCAAACTGCTACAGTGTGTAATTGTTCCTCGAGAACAGCTGTTTAATACCGACTGCACTTTGCTTTCTGAACATCAGCACATTACAGCAGAATGAAAGTTTCACTGAAAGTATAAAAATCCTGTGGTGTAGTGTTTCTAGCTGTATTCAGCTGACAGAGACATTGTTAGAATAGAATGTGACGCACTGAGGATTCGAAGCTTAGTGCTTAGTCAACACAAACTCTTCAAGTTTGATTATAAAACCTCATCCCGCAGCAGGACTGAAATAGAACTTGAAAAAAATTGCCTTATCCTCATTGGCTCGGCCTTAATGTGGTTTTAATCAATTCCAGCGGGGACAACTTTTCACACTGGGGGAAATGGTATCAAAATGCTGATAGACTTTTATTATATTAAAGGTAAACAGAGCCTATTTGGATTCAAGACTGAGCACACAGGTGAAAAGAATAAGATCCTTCAGTATAATTTCTTATTCTGTCTTTTCTCACTGATTGACTCTCAAATGATCACTCTGGCTACTCCGAGCATTACTGTTGGGTTATGCATCACTTGAGGCTGAGCTCTAGAATCTCAGCTTGACCTTATTTATGTACTGCTGGAATGGGAAACCTCTCTTTGAACCTGACCTTGATTCTCTTAAGGACTTGAGACTCCACAAAAGCACCATTCTCACTTGAACCTATGAATTCTGATTTATTTTGTAATTTTATGTCCTTTATATAAATTTTACGATGTTCCCCTGCAAAGAGTAAGCTTTGTTTAATTGAGGCACATGTCCTGCCAAGGCCCTTCTGCTATGAGTGTGCTGTTCTGAATTTAAACCTTATCCAAATGGCATCTAAGCGTACCAAACTAACCCGTGAATGTGACCCAGGTTTGCAGTGACTCAGTAAGGGAGCCTCCCTACAGCCCTCTGGAGCCGCTGTGGATCTGCTCACCCCGGACACACTGATCCTCTGTCTTTCACATATTGTTCAGACCATACCCAGACCCACTGGCCCCTGTTCACTTTTCCGCCTGATTCCTTGTTAATTAGGGGTTTGCAAGATTAGACTGACTGAAAAAAAGCATACGGTAGTGGAGGAGTGCGGGTGGGGGTGGAGGGAACAGCAAGGCTAAAATGGCCCTCGGTCCTTCCTTTCCCACACTTTGTGATCTCGTCCAGCCATTAACAACCAATGTACATTCATTGTTTGTCAATTGCGCAGCGCTTTGTTCATCAGAAATGGTAATCAAAGATGAGTCCAGTGAAGCTTAAATTAGCACAGCTTGGAAATTAGTCTTAATTGGAGTAGCCCAGAATGTGGAGATAGTTGTCCATACTGAGGTGTGGTAGTTTTTCCTCTGGACAGAAGTGCAAATTTGAAAGCTTTTAATGCCTGCTTGCTTGCTTGTCATAAGAGCATGAAGGAGAACGTCAGTGGGGGAAATAATGATTTGATAGCCTGTTGAATTTGCAAGTTTGCTCGCTTACAAAGAAATGAACAGTCTCTCCAATTTTTATGGTGGTTTCATTTTAATGGAGAGAGACAGAATATCAACCAAAAATCCAGAAAAAACCCATAAAAGTTATAAATTGTTTGAAATTATTAAGTATTTGATCCCCTAGCAAAACATGACTTAGTACCTGGTGGAGAAACCCTTTTTGGCAAGCACAGTGGGATGACTTTTCTTATAGTTGGGCAACAGGTTTGCATGCATCTCAGGTGGGATTTTGGTCCACTCCTTATTACCAAAACTCTCTAAATCCTTTAGATTTCTTGGCTGCTGTTTGGCAAATCAAAGCTTCAGCTCCCTCCACAGATTTTCTACAGGAGCGAGGTCTGGAGACTGGCTAGGCCACTCCACGAGCGTAATGTATTTCTTCTTTAGCCACTTCTTGGCGGTATGTTTTGGGTCACTGTCATATTGAAAGACCCATCCGCCACTCATCTTCATTGTTCTGGCTGAGAGAAGGAGGTTCTAATCCAAGGTGCACGGCACTGTCCATTGGCCCGTCAATGTGGTGAAGTCACTCTGTACCCTTAGCAGAAAAACAGCCCAAAAACCATCATGTTTCCACCTCTGTGCTTGACTGTGGGGATGGTGTTCTTTGGGTCATACTCAGCATTTCTCTTTCTCCAAATACAGTGGGTGGAGATGATGCCAAAGAGCTCAATTTTGGTTTCATCTGACCACAGCACTTCCTCCCAAGCCTTCACTAAATCATTCAGATGTTCAGTGGCAAACATAAGATGTGCCTGCACATGTGCCTTCTTAAGCAGGAGGACCTTGTGGGTGCTGCAAACCAGTGTTAATTTCGTTGACGAAATATTTTCGTCATAGTTTTCGTCAACAACCCTTTTTTTGACGAAAACGAGACGATAGCTAAATTAAAACTACCTAAAAGGATAAAAATGATGACGAAATTAATTGACACTTTGGTCTCATTTTCGTCATGAAAAAAAAGGGTCATTGACGAAAACTATGACGAAAATATTTCGTCAACAAAATTAACACTGCTGCAAACTTTCAGTCCATTGCGGCGTAGTGCGTTACCGATGGTGTTCTTGGTGACTGTGGTCCCAACTGCCTTCAGATCATCAACAAGCTCCTCCCGTGTAGTTTTGAGCTGATCCACCACCTTTCTCGTGATCATCCTCTTGTAGCCCATCCCAGCCTTATGCAGGTCTTGTCCCTGATCTCCTTTGACAGCTCTTTGGTCTTGCCCATGGTGGTGGAGAGGTTGGAATGGAAGAAATTTACTCTGTGGACAGGCGTGTTTTGTACACAAAATGTGTTGAGATCAGGAAAATCTGTAATTGATTGCTTGAGTGACTGTAATCTGTAGAGACTGTTCATTTCTTTGTAAGGGAGCAAACTTACAAATTCAGCAAGGGCTCAATGATTTCCCCCACTGTATCCACAGGGTGGTGTGGTGATTTATTTATTTTTTCTCTGCTTCTCTCCACAGACTCTAAAGGTCTGTCTAACCCAGGTGAAGTAGAAGCTCTGAGAGAGAAAGTCTATGCGTCTTTAGAGGCCTACTGCAAACAGAAATACCCCGAGCAGCCTGGCAGGTAAGATCATAAACACTGAGATCTTATTGTTACATTACCAGTTTGTGGTGCTGAGAAAATCAAGAGCATGAGTGTGTTTATTACTACAGCGGTTATTAATATTTAAAGCCTCAGCCCAGACAACCTCTCATGAGGTAGAAGTCAAAGAAAATGCTCGAAGTACATCGACACAAGAAATGTGTTTCATCAGTAGCTTTGAGTTTGCTGTGTTATCAGTTTTGACAGAGACTGTATATTAAATATGGATGTAACCGCTGTGATGTTGGGAACTGATTTGTGGATTATGGTCATCCAGGATTTTTTTAAACCAAATGTGACCATATTAGCTCAGGTGGTATCAATTAATAGTCTCAGCTTGGTTTACACAGTACAGACTAATTCATTGTGTTATTGAATGGGATGTTAATTTTGGCCCAAAAAAAAATAGGGGTGAAATTTGATATAGATAATAACTACATTTGGCTGTAAACGTCTGAAGTTGGGCGTGTTAACATGGGGCGTATTCGGGGGATTGGCTAGCTTTTGGAACCAGCCTCAAGTGGCTGTTTGAGGAACTGCAGTTTCCATATGTACTTGCTTAATTTTTCAGGCTGCAAGACTGCAGTTGCAGCTGATGAATTCGAACCCATCTACAGCTGCTAAATGTCTCTTGACTGTCAATCTTAAGTATACATCATAAAAAAACTATTGCAAATTATTATTGTGTGATGGTTTTCGACTCAAATTTCACCATTCGCTCCAAACAGTTAACAGTTTTCCTCAGTGTTGCATTTTATGTGAGGTCTGTGTGCGAGCATCAGCAGTCGTCTTAGGTTGTAAATTGGAGCTGGATGGATGAGCACCTGCTTATGACAAGGTGCATATTTACATGATTTCAAAAACTCGTGCCCCTGAAACTGCGAGCCCAGTAACCCTGTAAAATCATTTCTGCTTTCATCTTGTGCTAAATTTTGGTCTTGTGTTGTGACAGGTTTGCTAAGCTGCTGCTCCGATTGCCTGCGCTGCGCTCCATCGGCCTCAAGTGTCTAGAGCACTTGTTCTTCTTCAAGCTCATCGGTGACACACCCATTGACACCTTCCTTATGGAGATGCTAGAAGCCCCACATCAAATGACATAATAGCAGTGAGGGGTTGAACCCTCTTGACCTCCCCACCACCCCTTACTCAAACCCTCCTCAGCGACCCTGGATCAGGAGGAGGGCCTTTTTTTTTTTTTTTTCTCTTTTTCTTTTGTTTTTTTTTTTTTAAATCTCCTGCAAGGAACAAATCACATGACAACCTTGGATGGAGAACCTCTCCCTTCCTCTCTCTCTCTCTCCCCCCCTCCGTCCCGTCTATCCCTCGCCTCGCTTTGATCTTTTGAAACAATGAATTCATCACGCCTATGGGTCTGTTTTATACCTTGTAAAAATATAAATATTAATAAGAAATATTATATATGAAAACCACGCAGCAACACGAGTGACAACAGTGGACTGAAACGAGGACAGACAGAGGAGAAAAGAAACATATTGAGCCATTGTTTTCATCATCGCTTTTCCTACACCGTGACAAGAAAAAGCCGAGATGATCAGGTTTTAACACATAAAGACAGTTATGCTTGCAGGTATATATATATATATATATATATATATAAAACAGTGATGATGTCATAATTGGACACTCAACGTTGTGATCGGGACAATCGTAGGCTCTCGAGAGCCTTGGGCTGTTTAGACTTGGACCTGAGCCCTCACTGTCTTTCAGGACTGAACTTATTTAGGAGGGGCGGGCTGGTTCGGGGAAATAAGTCTGCTTAAAGGAACTTGTCTGTTCCTACCTGGCTCAGCTGAACGTGTCAGGTCTTGCACTAGCTGTTTTTTTTTTTTTGTTTTTTTTTTAATGTGTGAGCTTTCTGGAGATTTCAGAGGTGGGTTAACACGATTGCAAGAGCTCAAAACCCTCAGGTCTCTGCCCAATTCCAACAAATACAACCATGTCTTACTCTACTAAGCACTGTGCAGCACTTGGGAGGATGTTGTGGTAGTCTGCTTATCAACCCCATAGTTCACGTATTGCTCGATAGAGAGTTGGGAAAGTTTGTTATGTACAATCTACACATAGGAGCATCCAGGCTGTTGTAAATTACCCAACCATTAGCTTTATGCTACACGTGCATCACTGGATGCTCTGAAAGGCTACCAGCATGTGCAGGTACAGCATTTTTTTTTTTTTTAATTTTGGGAACGTAAACAAACATTTGGCCTTCATCGCAACAAGCTCGGATGCCTGGAAAGTTTTTCATGGTTTTGCCAGCCTCTTTGCTCCTTACCGTCCATCCTCTCCACCCTCTCCGCCTCGCATTTCATGTGAATTCCAGCACACCAGTTACACCTCCACACTCTGCTCAGCACAGCGGGTATTAGCTTGTCATAGCACCTCATATCTACCTGTACAGAATCAGTATTGACGTTATTTTTCAGTTTTCGTTTTAACAGCAGCGATGCACAATTACCTCTGGCTCCATCCTTCAGACCTTCACTTCTTGACACTCGTTTCGGATTAAACCGTATACAGTATGTGAGAGATGTACTTGTTGCTGTTGCAGCAGAGCCATTATTTGTTTGTTTGTTTGTTTGTTACTTGGCACTTAACCTCATGACAGTGGAGTCGGGTTTCAAAACGCAGAGCTGATGCTGATGCATTTGACCTCTGAGGTGGAATCTGGTCCCGGCCCAGTCAGGAACGCCCCAATTATTTGCCACCTCAGAGGGTCACACACACACACACACACACACACTCAAACACGCTCTCACTCTCTCTGCACTTCTCTGGACAATGTTAAATATTCAAGTTTCCACATATATACATGTTGTATATAAATATGCTTTATGCCCATATTCTGCTTTTTGTTTCCCCCATCCTCTGCTTTTCTGTAAATGCTGCAGCTGCTGCAAAACTATGCATCAATTGCATTTCCAAAGATTGTCCACAGGTCTGATGTCTTTTAAAGAAAGTGCTTGTGAGGTGTGGGTCCACTGTAAAAAAAAAAAAAAAAAAAAAAAAACTTGACAGAGAAAATAATACTAAGGTTATTTTTAATATATGCAGAAGCTATTCTGCTCTGGTTTACTCACCTTGGACTGAAACTAACTTGTATCCTAACTTGTATTTAACCAGGCAAGTCATTAAGAGAAAACTGTTATTTACAATGGTGGCCTGGCAGGAGGCAACACCTCTAGAGTAAACGTGACCATTATAGTAAGGGCTAAAATTAATTTTGACATGAATTACACCAGCCGCCAACCCTCGCTGACAAAATCTGCCCGCAAACAGACGGATATATATGAACACCAGCGAAAGCACTCAAACCTAAACTTTGTGGTAGGTCACACTACAGCAGGTGTCTCCAGGATCACCGAGTGTAAAAAAAAAAATAAACCAAACAAAAAGATGGTGATAATCCTGATTGCTGATTATGATGATGGTTAAAAGGATTTAAATAGGATTTTCTTTCTATCTTTGTTACTCTTTCATAAACACCTTTACAGTATGTGGACAAAACAAAGAAAGAAACCTGAGCACTGTGTTATCATTGCATTTTTAATAAAAGTCAGATTTTTAATGGGATGTGAGGAAGTGTATGGAGTCTTGAGCGTGCCACTTTGAAAATAATTTGTCAGGTTGATAGTAATAGATAAATGAAATCCAAATAGCATTGAAAACACAAGTAAAAGTATGAAATAAAAGATTAAAAAACTCAATTTAATCCACTCTTAAAATGATGAAACAATATATATATTTTTAAATCTGGTGGTGTTTCATGTATATTTCATCATATTTCATGTCACAATTGGCTTATGAAAAATGAAGCTCATGGGAAGCAATAGGAGCTTAGTTTTTCTTGATTAGCTGTCAGCTACTGATGACTTTGTTACCAAATTCATCAATTATAACCAAGTTTGAGGGCCATTAAGACTCCATAGATTTCTGACTCAGAAAAAAAACCTTAAGTGAAGTGGCCATATGTAATTTTATTTATTTTTTTTTATTATTTGGGTCTAGTTTCATAAAGGAGCACGCACTGGGAGAGAATTTCTAAATGTCATTCCACCTCCGTGAAACTGATCCCCAGATGGCCAATGATCTCTTTTGTCTCACGATGGAAGAAAAAGAAAAAATCAAAATCAAAAAAGCTGGTTCATACATGCCAGCTCTGAAATGTCAGATGCTGTACACCTCAAGCGAGACTTCAAGGTTTACTTTAGGTGAGGGAGAAGTTCGGATTAGAGAACGCGAGGGACCTAGTGGTGATTTAAGAGCTGCGAGCTCCCTCTAGTGGAAGACAGCGCGCTGCAACATAACTTGAATTTTTTTTTTTTTTTTTTTTTTTCCTTTTTACAAGAAGAAGGCACTTTCAAACCGCATTATTATCATCAATGTTCCTTTGGCTCAGACAAAACCTCAGTATCTGTGCTTGTTAAACCTGAGTAAAGTAGCAATAATGTCAAAATGAACTATTGGCTTTGTGTTTGATTGTTACTCTACATTTTCATTGAGGTGGCCTGAATATTAAAACCTCTCCACGTGACAGTATTGACTGCCATCTTGAACTTACAGTATTTATACTATGGGAAAGAAAAAAAATAGAATGTGTATATATATATATATATATATATATATATATATATATATATATATATATATATATATATATATATACATATATATACACACTTGTCTGTTAAAACAAAAACCTTCATAGATTTTTAAGAAAACCTTGTGAGATCAGAATATTTTTAGAGGCTGATTTTAATCAAGAACAGCAGATCAGCAATCAAGCGCTCGTTTTTCAACCAGGTGACCCACGTGTTTAAAACGGATACCCCCCTGTTCCTCTGAGTCTGATGTCTCCTCATACTGTGATTAGTGACCGCAGCTATTTTAAGCCATAAAGTGGATGATGTGCCCCCCCCCCCCCCCCCCCCCCCTGCAGGAAATCGATCTTCTTGACAAGAAAGAAATGGTCACCTACAAAGAATGATTACCTTCATGAATGCTTTATAACATAAAGCTATATTTTGTTAATATGTATATGTGTATATATTTATAAATATATATCGACAGCTCTGTTCCTTTAACGATTTCCAACATTGAAAGAGGGAGACGAGTCTTTCAGACCAAACTGTTTCACGCCAGGTGTTTTATGGTGTTTTGTTTGCATTTTGACCTTTTTTATAAAGAAAAAATCCTGATCAACCAGCAGAATTGCAGCAGTTCTAAACTCAAAAAGAACCAGCTTCTCAGCAGTTTGTGGGACCTCAATAAACTATGAAATAAGAGGGGAAAAAATGGTTAAGTTTTAAGCCCTCCAAAATGTATGTGTTGCTTAGCAATTGTATGTTGAAAAAAAAATTGTAATCAGGAAAAGGTGAGCTTGTGACACAATCACTGCTTTCTTTGTCGCATACAGTAAAATGTTGTAGTTTAAAAAAAAAAAAAAAAAACACTTGGAAAAAGCTCTATTTTTGTACAAAGGTAATTTTATCCCGTGCTCATGTACTCTGTACTCTTTCCCTTCTCACTGTGGGCTGTTATGTACATTGTGGAAATGCTTATTTGACAGCAAGAGAAAATTTTCAGATTGAAAATGTAAAGCAGGAGTAATGGTAAGCTTTGGCACGTTGGTAACTGTGTCGCTTTTTACTTTGCTTTTTTTTTTTTTTTTTTTGTTCTTCAACCTGTCGCTGCAAGATGGGAAAATCTTTTCATTATATTTTGTCTATTTTTAAGAAAATTGAATTTTTGTCATCTGTTCCTTGTGGGTTGTTCTGATGCTCTATCGTTCATTGACAGGAAAAAAAAAAAAAGATTAAAAAAAAAAATTTAAAGATCAACTCCAGTTGAGTTTGTGTTACGAGGTGTACAGCAATGGCACAAAAAAAAAAAAAAAAAAACTGAACGGCTCGAGGTGAAACATACAAAAACTGGTTTTATTTCGGATGTGAGTTACAGCTTTCAGATGTGAACATATTTTACACAGAATCCAGGTTAACTACAGGAAAAGCAGCCTGTTGGCTTCATGTGCAGAGCTATCAGCTAGTCAAGCAGAGAACATAAAAACACAAAGACAGCTAAAGTAATCAAATTGCGACGTGTGGCATATGTACAAATACTGGAACACAATAACTGCATTTGGTCACTAACGTGAACTGTCAAATGATAAGTAAAAAATTTTTAAGGGTGCGCCAATACTATGATGTTTAAAAAAAAAAAAGCATTTTTTGGGAACAAATCTTGGATTTTTTTTGACATACTCTGCATATTTCCCAACGTTCGCACTTAAATCCAATACTGGTTTGTTGCCCTAAAAATCAGCACTTATCAGGCATACAGCACTCACTTAAGATCTAAAATCCTTCAGTGTAGTGATCCTTATGTATACCATCTCCTCTTCACTTGCAAGTCATGTACTATAGATGGTACTGCTGAGTTACACAAAGGCAAGAAAAAAAATACAGAGGATCAAATAACCATTCAATTTATCGTACAAGAGCAGAAACGTGCTGATGGGGGCAGTGACATCAAAGTTAATGCAGTGTTTTAAAAATAAAAAAATACTAACGCACCAGAACTTTGCAAAGTAAAACCAAAAAAAAAAAAAAAAAAAAAAAATCACAAATTTCCATAATGTGACGTCGACATCTGGCACGTGCGTTGAGAGGATAACGTCCGCTGCAGAACTGTGTGTGGATGATGTGTCTGGTTTGGTTCTCCTGGCTGAATGTCATAACATTTGATGAAGTTTCCTTTCATTCTTCCAATCCAGCAGGAGCGCTCTGTTAGAAAACAAAAGTCCTCCTGTCTTACAATAAAATGCAGGAAAATTATATATATTTATATATATATATAAAAAAAAAAATAAAGGGAACACAAGTGGCCCAAAAGATCCAAAATGGCTTAGCAGTCGCTTTTCCATAGCTTGATGGTTTTGTCGTTTTCTAAAGCCGCAGATGCGATGATGTTCTCTGTGGGGTGGCAGGCGGTCGAAATGACAACATCTGAAAAGAGGGAACATTTTAATAGTGCCGAGAACTACAAACTAAAAGAACAGATTATAGCAGAATACAATGTTCAAACTCAGCTGCAAATTTCTGCCTGAAAAATGAATTGTGCCTTTAAGTATTTAATGAAATGACTTCCAAAGACAGCTGATGTTGCCTTCAATTTTTAGTCTCCACACATTATGTGGTAATTAGAGTGGTAGAGCCTCTGCAGTACCTGTGTGGCCCTGGAGTTTCTGCACAATCTCCTTCGTCTGCAGGTTCCAGATATAAACCATGTTGTCTTCTGAGCCCGACACGATCCACTGCAGAGGAGCAGCAACAATGAAACTCAAATTAAAAATAAAAACAAATAAATAAAAATCAGTATCCAAACTAAATCTTACCTTCCCACCAGTGACAGAGAAATTTGCAAATATGCAGTACTTCTCATTTTTATGGCCTGTGTATGTCTTCAAGCACTGAAATTAAAAAAAAAAAAAAAAAGACAACTGTAAAATCTACATTATTGTGTTTACTAGTAAACAAATGTTTAAATTAAAATCACATGCCATCATTACTGAGGCAAGGACAGTACTTTGTAAACACTGACAAATGAAAGCAGTTACAATAAAAGATAATCGAGTCCACCTACTTTTCCTTTGCTGTAGTCCCATAGCTTCAGTGTGCTAAAAAACAAACAGAAGGTCAGTCAAAAAAAAAAAAAAAAAAAAAAAAAAAAAAAGACCAGCTTATTGTGGTGTTGTGCTGCCCTCTGCTGGTGAAAACCAAGCAATGCAGGTGAAAACAATTCAATTAGACTTGTTTATATAGCGCTAAATCACAGCAACAGTCACCTCAAGGTGCATTATACTGTGAAGAAAAGACCCCAACAATCAAGCGACCCTCCCCCCCCCCATGAGCAACCACGTTGCAACATTTATACAATTAAACTAACACTCACTTATCCAGTGTAGCAGCCAGAATGTATTTCCCATTGGGGGAAAACTTCACAAATGACACGGGAGGGTTGTCGTCATCTAAGAAACACAAAAACGAGAATACAAAGAAAACATTCATCACACAGATATTTTTTTTTTTTTTAAAGCTTTGACGTGATTGCATTTTTCATGCCTCGATACAAAACTAATTACATTTGCTATCACCAATCAATCATTTAATTAGCACTTTCTATTACAAATCAAATAAAAATGTGAAAATCGGAGCGCGTGTGTGACTGATCTCACCTATCAGTGTCTTTAAACACTGCCCTGATGCTGTGTCCCAGATTCGACTGTGAATGAAAGATGACATAATTAACTGAGAGACGTTTCCGTGTATAATCAGACACCGGACGCCTGGAAAGTCATCCACATCAGCTACAATGTGACAATAAGGGATTTCTTTTTTATATGGCGTACAGAGCAAATATGCTAAGCATGGAGCATTTCCAGTTCTTTAAAAGCATCCGGGTTAATTGAACTGTGTCCAGAGAGTCACGGGAGGCTCCAAGTACTCACCAAAGGCCATCGTAGCTACTGGACACAATCAGAGAGCCGTCTCTGTTGAAGTGAACCTGCAGGCCGAGACAGACCATCACGCTTAAGGTGAAATCTAGAACACTTGTCTAATTAATTATAAAAAACAAACTTACGGCGGAGACGGGATCAGAGTGAGCTGGCAGAGTTTTCAGACATTTCCCAGTCTTCACGTCCCATATCCTTACACTCTCATCAAACTAGAAATGGAAGAGAGAAAAAAACCTTTCCCCATTATTTATTTTTCAAGACCACTCAAAGGCATGTTTCTAATGCTCAAAGTGAGCGCTTTCACAAAGGTCTAACATCTGCTTTCCATTTAGGCAGGGCTTGTTTCTTGCCAAGAACGTGGTACTCACCGACCCTGACACAATAAGATTGGACTGGGGGTTGAAGTTGCAGCAGAAGACGTAGTTGCTGTGACCTTTCAGAGTTTTTAAGCACTTCCCCTGGATTAGAGAGAAAATTGGTTGAAATGCCACATTTTTCAGAAAAACCAGTGTCGGGGCTGTCTTCAAGTAAATCACACCACAACGCAGCTTTAAATTTGATAAAAAATTTAAACATAAGCAGAAACCGCAGACATGAACCCAAAGAGCCTACATGGATTTCATTTTCATACTTCATAAATGTATAATAAGACACTGTAGCAGTGTAGACTGAGCCTTACCAAATCACAATCTACCCTTTTTTTTTTTACAGTAGTGCGGTGTTTCCAACACGAGATTCTATTAATATTCCCAAGGAAGCGCTTCTCATTTACAGATTTTTTTTCCCTGATCTTTTATCAGACAATGGAACAGATATAAAATATCACATTACAATATTTTAATCAACTTCAATGCAATTTCCACTGTTGCTCTGCTAAAATCCTAATTTGATAAATGCAACATTATCTGACAAAAATCAGCACACATAATTTCAGCTACATTTACAACAAAAGTTAGAAAGAACAGCATTCTAACTTTATGTAAATGTGATGTCAGAGAATTACTGAGGTGCTCTGAAGTGAGCATATATTAGAATCAGCAGGTACAGGAAGAGTAAACGAGGGGGAGACTGTCCGCGAGTTACCCAATCATTGATTGCATTGTCCTCTCAAACAGTAGGAGTAGGAACTCTTAGTAAAAAAAAAAAAAAAATTATCCAGAGTTTGAATAACAAGCCTCCACACAGATTTAGTTGAACATATGCAATCATGCAATAAGTCGTGCATTCAGGTAGTCAATAAATATGGAATCAGCACTATAAGCAGTACCAGCAGCTCTCAATGCTTCAGACTTTAGATGCAAAAGCTGCTAATGTGGGGGGAAAAAGTGGTGAACAATTCAGTCTACTGAGCCACTCAGTACAAAGGTCTTGAGCCACCCCTCATTTCTTTATATTGTGCCAGGACAATGGGAAATGGCTGCAGTGTTCTATTGAAATCTGTGCAAACATATCTGGAAATTCAATTCTAACATGCTTGAAAGTCAATATTTGGTATGACCACCCCTTATTCTTTAACACAGCCTGAACGTCCTTGAGCAAGCTTTCTTGTCATTTCTTCAAGTAGTCTTCAGGAATGTTTTTCCAGGCTTCCTGAAGGAACATTCAAAGCTCCTCTTTGGATGCTGGCTGCCTTTTGTTCTACTCCGTGACTGATAGTGTGTCACACTGACTGTGTGTTTTTCTATCCAGGTATGCTTTCACTGTATCGGCAGTGTGTGTCGGATCATTGTCATGCTGAAAAGTGAAGCCGTTTGCCAATCAGATGCATTTCAGATGGTACTGCACGGTGGATCAAAATATGACGGTACTTTTCAGCATTCATAATTCCATCAATTTTTGACAACCACTGGCTGACATGCAGCTCCAAAACATGACAGAGCCTCCACTGCGTTTTACAGATGTCTGTCTCTCTCCGGACCTCCTCTGTCTGTACTGATAAGTTGAACCAAAAGTTGATTTTCAGTCCAGTTCTTCTATAATTTGGCACACCTCAGCCTTTTCTCCACATGTTCCTTCCTTAAGAAGGGCTTCTTCACAGTCACCCTTCCACTGAGACCATTTCTGATGAGACTTTGGCAAACAGCAGATGGCTCAACTGAAGGGCCAGATGTATCCCTCTGTGTCAGGGTCTTTCTTAAGAACATAACTTTCAGATCATGGTCATCTGCTCTAGATGCTTTTTTTTTTAGTCGTCCATTTGTCCATTTTTTTTTTTCATTTCCTTTTCATTTTTTTAAGGACATACTGCACGCCATGCTGAGATATGCAAAGTTTTGATTTAGGTTCCCTTTTTTATGCTTGAATGATTCAGAGGTCCAAACAAACAAAAAAAAACATTCCCCTGAAAAGGGTCAGGTACAAGGGCTGGACTGAAAGTGAGTGAAAAAAAAGCAGTCAATGCCTATAAAATTTTTGGAAAGACCTTCAGAAATCCTGGAAAACTACAGCTCAGGTGCACTTTAAAAATCACAAGAAAGTCTGACTCCTTGGAAACAAAATATAAAGAAATAAGGGGTGGGTCAAGACTTTTGCACAGTACTATATATTTTCCTTATGTTTTTATCGTGCTTTTGCTTAGTTGCTATGGAGCAGGAAAGGTTGAGAGCACAGATGATAATGAAGCAATCATCTGTATGATTGTTCTAGAAAGAAGATCATATGCCAAATTAAGTTATAACATTATCAAGATGCCCTCCTGCTGGATGGCTGAAATAAAACTAATTAAAACTGTTGGTCTAATATTCTTTGGTGGCACTTATTATACCTATGTAGTTTGTCCATATAAAATATATGCAGGAAACACCAAGTGCACATTCAGCTCAGTATTACACCAGCAAAATCATTTAAATAATCTGCCGTCTTACCGAGCTGACATCCCAGATCTTCAGGGTTTTGTCATCTGATGCAGACACCAGGAGGTTGGAATCAGAGGACCAGGCCACATCAGATATACCCTACAGATTCACGGGAAATAATCAGGACTTGAAGCTCTTAGGACAGCTAGCGTGGAGCCAAAGTAACAAATAAAACCAGGGCACGTGCCTTACTGGCTACTCATCTGATTCCAATTGACTAAACATAAAGAATGAAACAGTTACAAACAAAATAACAAACAAAAGCATAAGCACAGCGGCACTAGAGATGAGTCGGTCAAACTCACAAGTTTGTGTCCAGATATGGTTTTTTCAAATTTGCCATCATACGCTCCCCAGATTTTGATCAGTTTGTCAGCAGCTGTAGAAAAAAAAGAATAAATATACATTCAGTGTAAATACAGGTTAAAATAAAGGTCAGCTTAAAATTAAAAAAGAAGCTGCAATAAATTACAGATGATTAATCAATTATGGAATAAAAAAATGCTAGTTACAGCACTGATTTTTACTCACACGAGCTGGCGAGCCATTCTCCACTCGGACTGAATTTGACAGAGGACACAGCTTTAGTGTGGCCCGCTAATGTGAATTTCAGGCTGTAGTTTGGCTTTGCAGGTGCCGACTGTAAGTAAAAACAAATTATGACATACATTCATCTAAGCCTATATCGAGCAAAAATAAATCCCAACTATGGGCATTTCCTGGCCCTGCCTAAAAGGCTGCAGTTGGAACAGAATAGGTAACACTAGCGACACTCAAACCTTGCTTTGGCTGGCAGACGCTGACGGCACAACTGGAGGCTTTGTGTCAGTCTCTGGTTTCTTGTCTTCTGTTGCCATGGTGGGGAAATTAGCATCTACTGTGCAGTATCCTAATGCAGAGAAAAATATATTAAAATAAATGTAAAAAAAAAAAAAAAAAAATACATTATGAGCATTGCCATTAGTGCTGATCAGTATACCAGTCATAAATACCAGCGAACAGATAAAAACACCCTCAGCGTTTTTTTGAGTAGTTTATATCATCGGCAGCCTGGATAGCTGTGTAAAGACCTTAAAAGTACAACTTCATAAACATTAATGGCACTTATCTAGGCTTATAGATGGTGTTGGCTTTTCTGTATATAATTAAGTATTGGCCCTTCAAAATGAAATTCTTTTGTTATTAAAATGACCATTCAACACCTGCTTCCAGCCGTCTGATTGCTACATACATCCAGTTAGCCCCTATCAGATCCTGACATCTCAACTGACAGCAGGTCCACAGGCACACCCAAAATTTCCTCTGAAATTTTCTAGTTTGTGTTTCATTTACTAAGATGACACAGCGGTGTTTTCTATTCTATACACTCCTGATATCATAATAAGTCAATTTAAACCTATTATATTTTTTTTTTTTTTTGGTTATAACTCCCTGCACTAACTGACATTCACTGACAGTCACTATCAGACTGAATACAGTCAGTATTCAGTCTGATAGTGGTTTTCAATAATGAAAGGCAATGAAAGGACAAATCTCTTCCTCCATATCACAAGATAAGATTGGTAGATAATGAATGCTACAAAATATGCACAAACTAAAACACCTGGTACACATACAATGGGCGGCTTTTTAGCTCCCGCTGGTTCCTTTTAGGTTTATGTCCCTCATATGAACCATGACCGCTGCAGTTTTGACTAAAGGCCGTATTTATCCCGGTTGACAAAGGCTGCAGCTATTTTCTCTTGTTCGTGTTGCTGCTTTCTCATTTAGCTCCAAATGTAGCCATTTTAGCTAGCTTTAGCTAGCTAACGCGGCACTACCTCGTTATGGTTACTTGAAACGACCAAATAGAAACACGTTATACAATCAGCTAAGACTGGTTGCCATTTATTTGTAATATTAATATTAACATTAATTTGTGTTTAAATGCAATAAACCTGCGAGGAAAGAGAGAATCAAACAAAGGACGACACGGACTCCCTTGGCTGAAAAATTAAACTGTGACTACGATCGTAACACTATTGGGACGATAGTTAGCTACGCTGTTTTATTAAGATTTTGGTGTGCCGTAGTCAGAGACAGAACCATCTTAAAACCAATGGTTTTTTATGAAAGCTAAAGTCTGTTTGATGATGTAGCCGCCGCTGCTCGAAATGTACTGGTGCTGTTGACAAACTGGCTGAGGTGCTACGGAGGGGCCCTCCATTCACACAATGAGGATTCAGTCATAAAGGCGATACTCACAGAGATTGTTAGAGCTTCGCGGTCAGATTGTTAATCCTCGTAAACGCTCTAAAGATGATTTTTTTAAAATCACCAGATATGCGTATTCAAATGATCACGGAGAACGTATACATCAAGTGGCTTGCTCTTGGATGATTGCCTGCAGGAAAGAGAAGCGGGGAATGTGGTGTGCTGAAGCTTTTGCGCATGCGTTTTGCGCTCTTCTTCTTCTCTGGTTTTCATGGCGGGACGCAAACCAACGTGTTCAGGTAAGTACTGCTACCACTCATCAACCAGAGATATTTATTGCGTGCCATTCATTACATGCTTAACATAAGTAAAAAAAAAAAAAACAAGGGTAGTAACTGTAGTAACTACAGAGGGATAAAGTTGATTGGCCCTATCCCGTGAAAATATGGGAAAGACGAGAGCGGTGATGCTCGGTGAACAGCGGTATGGCTTCGTGCTGAGAAAGAGTTGCTCAGGAGGAGGTGCACTCTGGGTGCCAGTAGAAGCAAAACAGAATGCATGTGTGTGGATGAGAGGGAGACTTGTGTAACAGTGAAGACGCAAGTAGAGTTAGTGAAGGTGGTTGAGTTTAAAATACCTGAGGTGAAGCATGCAAAGCAACTGACAAACCATGCAAAGCAACTGACAAACCATGCAAAGCAACTGACAAACTATGCAAAGCAACTGGCAGTGCACAAGACAATTGGAGAAGATAGTGCAGGCAGGGTAGAGTGCGTGGAGACGAATGCCGGGGGTGATTTATGACAGAAGGATAGCAGCCAGACTGAAATGGAAGATTTGCATGATTGTAGTGAGATGGTTTGGAGACAGTGGCACTGACAAAAAGACAGGAGGCAGCGCTGAAGATGCTCAGATTTTCACTGGGAGTGACCAGGATGGACAAGGGACAGCAAAAGGACAGCTCAGACTGAGCAGTTCAGAGACAGAGTTGCAGAGATGCAAGGTTGAGATGGTTTGGGCATGTACAGAGGAGAGACACTGTACACAGGATACTGAAAAGACGTCCTCAGAGAAGGAGGAGGACATGCAGAGGGGGGGGGTGTGACAGAGGAGAGGAGGATGCTGAGGATTAGGGTGAGGTGGAGGCAGATGATCTGTGACGGCCCCTTAAAGGGAGCAGCTGAAAGAAAACGAAAAAAAAAAACCAAAAACAAATCAATGTTCTCCACTCTGGGGAACTTCACAGACTTTCTTTAATTTTGGTTATACACTCGACACCCTCCGACACGGCAGGCGGCGGTATCCGCCGTTAACTTTGGCTAAACATTTGCCCACTGAATCTCTCGACGAAGCGGAGCTTGCTCCGTGAAGCCATGCCTGCAGCAGGTTTGTGTGGAAGTTTGCATATCCCAACTTTCTGCTCTGTTTGGGCTTCGGTGCGGGTTGAACGGTCTTCTGAAGCAGATCAGCTTCTTAACTCATTTCAAAGTGAAAAAGATAAGAAAAAAAAAGAAAAAAGGAGTTGGTAAACACTCGTGAGACTCCCGTCATCCTCTAGCAAATTGTGAGGTTTACATACTTATGCCTGGGCTGCCGTTATCTGAAGACAATTGTAAGCTTACTGTTAACAGCAACCAGCGTCTATATGAGAACTTTGCAAGTCGTAAGTTGACCGCAAAGCAGTATTCTTGTGAACAAAACCCAAGGAGGTCCTACAGAATATACTATGATGTCTGTTATTGCTCATTTGCAATGACGATTTATATTTATCCGTCAAAACGCCCGTATAAGTTTACCTTAAGCTGCTAGCCAAGTGAAGCTAACGTGGTGAACGTGCCTCTGGTTACTGTTCCCAACATCTGGCCTCCTGGTTATGCAACTCTGTTGTGTTCATTTAAAGCTCGGTAAGCCTATTCTTCCTTCTCACTCAGTGAAAGTGTTATTATATCAGGGCTTTGTTTGGGTGAAGTGACACCTCTAAATTGTATTTGATGGCATGATATCGCTGCGGTTAGACTGAAATTGACCGCGTCTGAGATGATGCAAGCTCTTAGTGGCTTCTCGGAGGTAATGTTGAGTTAAAAATAAGCAAATAAAACTAGGTTTTAAGAAGCATTTGAGTTAGCTGCAATAAAGGGAAAACTGGCCTTCTTTAATGTAAAAAAAAAAAAAAAAAGTGTGCTCAAACAGTAATGTGCACTTAGAAAAACTTTTATTTATTTATTGAGAAAAGGATGCCTTCACAATAATTAGTGTGTGTCTTGTAATATCTATATATGAACTTGTCCTTTAGAAATGGCTACCATAATATGATGATGATGATGATAATAAAACAAGTTTTAAGCTATTTGAAAACTAAACTGGAACGAACAAACCCACTCTGGAAATGAGTCAAAATGCAGCAGAATTGCAAATAAATCATCATCATCATCATCTTTTTCCGGCTGCTTCCTTTAAGGTTCTCCACAGTGGATCATCTGCCTCCATCTCACACTATCTTTAGCATCCTGCTCTGTCATATCAACTCTCTGCATCTCTACTCCTTGCATATACACCTTTCCACTTGTCTCACTCGCGCGCACACACATTTTGTCTTGCTTGTACTCACTTTCATTCCTGTTCACTCTACTGCATGCCTCCACCTCTCCAGGCTCTCTAAATATTAAAATTATAGTAACTTCAAACACTTGAATCTGTCACAGCTAATAAAACATCCTCTGCGTCTTTGCCTTGTAAATGTAGAGAGGACGATGTTATCCATATGCTCACCCAAAACCATTTTTGAAGCATGCTCGCTAAACCTCTAGACACCCTCCATCCAGCCATCGTCTTCTATTTATCCAAAGTCAGGTCACGGTGGCAGCAGGCTAAGCGGGCTGACGTCTTTCTCCCCAACCACACTTTCCAGTTCCTTGTGGGTGACCCTGACGTTTTCCCAGGCCAGACAAGATATATAATCTCTCCAGCAGGTTCTGGGTCTACCCCGGGGTTTCCTCCCAGTTGGGCGTGGCTGAAAACCTCCAAAAGTGAGGTGCCCAGGAAGCATCCTAACCACATGCCCTGAACCACCTTAACTGGCTCCTTTCAACACGCAAGGAGAGGAGCCTTTATTCACCTCTGTGCATTAATTACTATGCAGCCTGCTTTACATAATAATGAAAATGATAAAATCAGATATGAAATGTGATAAACACAGGATTGCAGTACATTAATGAAAGCTTCAAAAGATCAATAGCGTGAAGCAATCTGTCACTCGTTATCTTTAATATTTAGAGAACCATGTGATCATAACTGTTTATTCTTTTATGTCAGCAGGCCACATCGAGTGGTTGGACGACTGCCCAGCCTGCCTCATACCTAGTTTTCAGAGTGTGTGACAAGCTGTCAGCTGAACACTACATGACTAACGGAAGATAACAAAAAACCAGCAGAACTTGTGCCGCCATCATGTCCGCAGACACTGACCAGGACCCACCGCAGTTTGTTAATCCCCCACCTCCTGAGGTGACCAGTCCCAACAAGCCAGGCCGGAGGACCAACCAGCTGCAGTTTATGCAGAATGTAGTGATCAGATCTCTGTGGCGGCACCAGTTCGCCTGGCCTTTTTACCAGCCCGTCGATGCAGTCGCTCTTGGACTGCCAGTGAGTAGTTTGCACGTGTTTAGTATGTTTTATTATATAATCTATTTGGCCATTGTAGTTAAATGTATATTTATTGGTAGCTGCATATTTGCCAGCATTTTTTCCCCCCTAACAGGTTTAATTTTATTTTTTGCCATGTTAACCTACTTTGTGTTACTGTCTCCATCCGTCTGTGTTTCTCTTCTCACACTGCTTCCAGACCCTTCAACAATTTTTGTTATTCTCTCATTGCAAATATTAATGTTGTCTAAGATCTGTTTTATTCTTTTTGTTTCCCCCCTCCTGTTTTTGTTGCCTCCTAATTTTTATGCACAACCCACATACCACAGTGAGTAAAGAGACATTGGAATGTGGTGTCACTCTGTTTTACATCTTATCTAAATTTTTACCCGTGCTTCAGTAACAAATGACCCTAAAACTGGCCGAAATTTCCTTGATTCTACATTTTAACACATCGGCAAGACCTCTTAATTTGATGTAGCTGCTTTAATAATGAAGTGCCACTAATTTGTTTATCCAGTTTAGTGTGGAATCTACAAATATAAGCCATGGAAAATCTTATATTTATCTGATAATTCCACCCAGATTATCTAACTTTTTTGGAGGTAAAAGTGCAGGCACTGCATGAACATCAAAATTTTGGTAATAATTTAACCGCCTTCAGTTTTGCCTTCATTTCCAAATACTAATGAGTATTCTGAATGCTAATGTTGCCATTTGACTCTGTCTTAATAAAGTAATTATTTAATATCAAGTTTTATAGCAAAAAAATAATTAAATTAAGATCCAAAATGAATAAATTGGGCAGTGATTCATCAATCAGACTTTGTCAGAGCTGCATGACGTGGAGCAGGACTACTGTAGCATTACTATGTTCATCTGGCATTGACTTTATTTATTTATTTTAAACCAGGACTATCATAAGATAATAACATCTCCCATGGACATGGGAACCATCAAGAAACGACTAGAGAACAACTATTATTGGAGTGCGAGTGAATGCATGCAGGACTTCAACACCATGTTCACTAACTGCTACATATATAACAAGGTGAGGAGCTTTGTGATGAGTTGAGTTTGTTTCGCTGTTGTGATTGCTGCCTACTGTGGCCTGAGTGCCGTTAATTTGGACGTCAACACTTCCCCGGAACAGTTTTCAACGTGAAAATTACTGTTTCTCTAAGGCATGTCACCGTCTCCATAATTTCCCTAGTTAAGCCACAAAATGCATAAAATCTCCTTCTGAATTCCCTCTGTCCTCTCCAGCCTACAGATGACATTGTCTTGATGGCTCTCGCCTTGGAAAAGATTTACTTGCAAAAAGTTGCACAGATGCCTCAAAGAGAAGTGGAAATTCTTCCTCATGCTGCCAAAGCGAAGGGCAAAAAAAGTAGCACACAAGGTAGCTCACTTAAAAGACCTGGTAACACTACTTCATGCTACTTCATATGCTCTATACACCAAGTACTTAGTAGAAGTAAATGAGTAATTTGCAGTTAGGTCGCATGAATTCAGTAGAGTGTGCATACTAGCAGCTTGTGGGTGTCACTTATGAGATGCTGAGCAGCTTGTATGTAATACAACTGAATGTGACATGAGGTGGTGCAGGTGTTTTAGAGAAGCTGCAGATGTTCATGGAGAGTGATGTGATTTGTGACATGCAGTACTTACACATCAGAGTAAATGTCTAAAATCCTGGCGACCCAGGTAGGCTTTCAGTTTCTCAGCTGTGTGCCTCTTATCTGTTCAGTGAAATATTGAAGGTTTCAAGATTAGTTTTAGTTGGATTTTTGTATCAATTTAGCATTTTGCATCTTTAAAAACCCTAAGCTAATACAGAGGAGGGAAATAGTGCAGATAAGAACTACAAATAAAAAAAATTTTTAAACCAATTGTAACCAATTTTAGTGATTTCATTTTTATTTTTAAAGAAAGCAGGAAGAGGCGTGAGAGTTCGAGCCGTGCCAAGAGCGACTTTGAAGAGGAGTCGCCTCAACAGCAAGCTGAGCCCTGTGGCCTGAGTGAACAGCTTAAATACTGCAGCAGCATCCTGAGGGAAATGTTCTCTAAGAAACATTCCGCCTATGCCTGGCCTTTCTATACGCCTGTAGACGCAGAAGCTCTGCAGCTGCACGATTATCATGACATCATCAAGTACCCCATGGATCTCAGCACCGTTAAAGTACATTTGCTTATATGTCTTATATATATATATATATATATATATATACACCTTTACACATGCATCTACTGTGTTTGACACACACATTGTAGATGGTTAACTTGGTTTTGAACCATTTTTGTTTTCAGAAAAAGATGGATGCAGGAGAGTACCAGGATGCACAAGCATTCGCTGCTGATGTTAGGTTAATTTTTTCTAACTGCTACAAATACAATCCTGCACACCATGATGTTGTTATTAAGGCCAGAAAACTTCAGGTGTGTTGTGAATTTATAGTATATTATTATTGTTATTATTAAAAAATGTACAGTTTTGGGGGCTCTGCTATCCGTTTCACTCAGTTTTACTGTTTGTTTCAGGGGGTTTTCGAGCAAAGGTTCGCAAAGATGCCAGACGAACACGTGGAGGTGACCTCAGAAGCAGGTGCCAGTTTGGAGAAATCGGAGTCTGCAGAGGAGCGTGCCACCCAACTTGCTGAGTTGCAAGAACAGGTGGGTGCAGATCAGGTGGGTTGCTGCACAGATGTCTACCTCAAGTATTGTTTGTTACCAGGTGCTATCAAAAAGTTGTGCAACTCATAACAAAGCAAAGCCCATGTCTGATTTAAGTTGTGCCACTGTGCACAAGGAGGTAGTCTCCTTGGACAGCTCAGAACCACTTCCAGAGCTGCTTTTATTTTTAGATTGTCTCCTGAAAGTCCTCTGAGATCCAGTGCACATTGTGTGTGCACAATGTGCACTTCAACTCTTCAACTCTTCTGGGAAGGCTTTCCAGAAGCACATTTGTGAGGTGATGTTGGATGAGAAGGCCTGGCTTGGAAGGGGGCATCTCCAAACTGTTCCCAAAAAGTTGGGAGCATGAAATTGTCCCTAATGTCTTGGTATGCTGAAGCAGTAGAGTTTCTTTCACTGGAACTAAAGGGCCGAGCCCAGCTCCTGAAAACCAACCCATCTGGCACAGTGCAGTCAGGCAAGTACCATTCTCCTGACAACCACCAAACCCAGACTTGTCCATCACATTGCCAGATGGAGAAGCGTGATTCATCACTCCAGAGAACACGTCTCTGGAGTCCAGTACCGGCATGCTTCGCACCACCACTTGCATTGCTCTTGGTGATGTAAGGCATGGATGCAGCTGTTAGGCCATGGAAACTGGTTCCATGAAGCTCTCTGTGCACTGTTCTTGAGCTAATCTGGAGGCCACGTGAAGTTTGAAGGTCTGTAGAGATTGACTCTGCAAAAAGTTGGCAAACTCTGCGCACGATGCACCTCAGCATCCACTGACCCCAGTGTGTCATTTGACATGGCTGAGTTGCTGTTGTTCCCAATCACTTCCACTTTGTTATAATACCACTAACAGTTGACTGTGGAATATTTAGCAGTGAGGAAATTTCACAACTGTTCCACAGGTGGCATCTTGTCATGCCACCACACTGAAATTCACTGGTCATTTCCACCATATGTCTTTGTCAGATGCTAAAGAACATTATAGTAGGAGTAAGCATTGGACACTCTGTGGCAGGTGTTCAGTGTGTCTGGTTGCAGTCTTGACCAGATGTGCCACCTTCACTACTTGATCATATTCTGAAAACTGCTATCAGGTTTCAGGGCTGTAGCTGCAGACCCAGCTCTGGCCACCATTGATGATCTTCAACATGAAAGTTGGGTCACTTGACCTGCTGCGTGCACAACTTTTCGAGGTCCACCGTAGAGGTGGTCACAGGGTGACTTCCAGGGAGCGTGAAAATTAACTTTGTATTTCCACACTCCCTGGAAGTCACCCTGTGACTCAGGAATACAAGACTTATAATTCTCGTGGTGCTTTTATTTTAACGTTATTATGTGGCAGCACATTAACCATTTTCTGCTGACTCTCTACCCAGCTTAAAGCTGTTCATGGACAGCTTGCTGCTTTGTCTGAAGCCCCTTTGAGTAAACCGAAGAAGAAAAAAGAAAAGGACAAGAAAGACAACAGCCAGCAAAACATAGGAGCAATGAATTCCAAATGTACGTCAAATTCCTGCACCAGGTATGATGTTTTACTTATTTCAAGAACTTTATTGGTTTTGTTCTAATTATACTTTTTTTTTTACAGAGATCTTTCACTGCTTTGTCTTAATCATAGGTATTCACAGAAAGGAAGCAAAGAACGGGAGTCAGAAGATGAATGTTTGCCGATGACTTACGATGAAAAGCACCAGCTGAGCCTGGACATTAACCGGTTACCTGGCATGAAGCTGGGCCACGTGGTGCACATCATTCAGAGCCGGGAGCCCTCAGTGTCCAACACCAACCCAGATGAAATTGAAATTGACTTTGAGACACTGAGGCCATCCACTCTGCGTGCTCTGGAGCAATACGTCAAGGCATGCCTCTGTAAGAAGTTTAAGAAATTTCAAAGTAAGTACAAAGCACAGACTCACTTAAATTCACTTGACATTAAGGAGCTAATCACCCAAAGAGTTTCCCTGCTATCAGCGTCTGTACTGTTTAATCGATGCTGCTGCCTCTTTTATTCCCCTCCATCCAGAGAAAAGCCGTCAGACCGCATCTCATCGCACCAGCAGCAGCAGCAGTTCTTCAGATTCTGCCAAGAGCAGCTTCACTGACTCTAGCACAGAAGACAGTGACTCATGATCACTGTATTGATTTTATTTATTTTTGCTATTGTGACCAAAAGACATTTCCTCAAAAAAATATGAAATCTTTCTATTTTGTTATATGTGCATTATGTTAAAAATTAAAATTCCAGTGGAGAATGTTTGTATTCAGTGTGGCTTTTTCATTTTTTATAATAACAGTAGCTGTCTCTGCTGTTTATCAGTCACTAGAAATCTGGATGGCGTTCTGCTGGAGTAAGAGCAGATTTCATTACAGCGCTTTCAGCCAATATCCTTGTTTTGCTACTTAATTTGCCCTTAAATTACAATATGATCTTTTTCCAAATATGGCATAGAAATGAAGTTAAATTTATATAAACATTTTTTTGCTTTGGTGATTTTGAAATAATTAATCTGTTTATATTATTATTATGTGCTGTAAAAAAAAAATTAGCAGTAAATAAATTTAGGTGTGCAGTGCAACAGTAATGCACCTTACATAACACTGATGAATTTTCCCGTGTTTCAGATCTCAACAGTTTATTTTTCTTTATTCTGTATGAACATGAAATTAAGCAGCAGAGGCCAGGAATATTATGAAACTCAGCAGTTTGCTTTGGGGAACAGTCCAAACAGTGGGAATGTAATTTCCCAGGAACAAAACACAGCATAAAAATGCTTTCTGAGAGCCTTAAAAAATTTGTGAGGTTTTCATGATGGCAAAAAGAATAATCTAGAGTTGATTGTGTGTGTGACCAGTCCCTGCTGTTACATAATGTTTTGTTTTCAGCAGTAATTTGGATATTATATACCAGGGACCTATGCATGCAGACTGCTTCTACAGACGTCTGTGAAGAATGGCTCGCTCTCAGGAGCTCTGAATTCTAGTGTGGTACCATGATAGGATCCCACCTGTGCATTAAGTCCAGTTGTGAGATTTCCTCAGTCTAAATATTCCACAGTCAACTGTTAGTGTTATTATAACAAAGTGGAAGCAATTGGGAATGACAGCAACTCAGCCATAAAGTGATAGGCTACATAAAATCGCAGAGCAGAATCAGCAGATGCTGAGGTGTGTAGTACACAGAGGTGGCCAAGTTTCCTCAATTAAGTCATCCATGTCCTGAAACAGCAAAGCAGCCCCAGACCATCACACTACCACCACCATGTTTGACTTGTGATGGACTCTTGGAGTAATTTTGGCAGGCAGGCCACTCCTGGGAAGGTTCACCACTGTTCCAAGTTGACAGAGAAAGAAATCATAAGTATATGAGCTTGTCAAAATAGGTTTGCACTTTGTTTCTTGTCTCATAACATTTATAACATTGTCAATAAACAACTAACAGTGGAGAAAAAGCAGCCTTGACTTAAACATGAACTCCACTTCCAGCTGACCTGCCAGCTCCTCTGTAAAACTGGCACAAGTCCAATGCTGCCCAGTTCAAACAGCTGGTGCCTGCACGAGATTACTCTCAGGTCTCACTGCATCTTTCAACATTCATCAGAATGGCAGCATCCATGGAGTCAGGGAGGTTTGAGCGAGAAGCCTGTGGTAGCAAAGCAAAATTTACTGGCAGAAAAAAAGATGGAAGAAAAGCAAATCTGCAAGCTGGAATCTATGGTTCAGTTTTTGAACCCACCAGTAGATGGCCATCATATACCATCTTCATTCAGTTTGTGTTCATTTTTTTATTTTTTTTGGGTTGTTGATGGTGGTTTTTTTCTCTTTTTTTATTGGTTTTTGTGCATTACTTCTTTCTGTCATTATTTGTCAGTGCAGTTTGTCATTTCATAACAGAAATAAGCCTTAATCTGATTTTTAAAAATCAGAAAACAACTAAAAATTAATTTAAAAAAATGCAGATAAAAGTAGTCGAGCTTTTTGTAAAACAATGTTCTCCAGTCTCTGGGGCTTGAAAAAAGGCGACTGGACTTCTTTTTGTTTCTTGAAGACGTTTCACTTCTCATCCGAAAGGCTTCTTCAGTTCTCAACCAAATGGTGGAGAGACCGAGGAATTTAAACCCCTGTGGGAGCAGGCCCTTGGAGGTGGTTATGACCCTGTATTGTTCATGTGCGTAATGTTCTCCAGTGTCTATCAGTTGTGTGTATCAGTTGTATACCAGTGCTGGTGAGGGGTGGGCTTGAAGCCCCATCTGCCATTCATCATTTAACCTATTTTTTTTTTTCTGCCACCCCAGCCTGCTGTCCTTGTACTACTGTACGTATGCTGCTGTGTGATGTGCTCTCTGTGACCTGCATTTCTGTCATGCCACATACAACATACCATCCAGCACCCCTCAAGGCATGATTGATCAATGCCACAGCTCCAGTGACAACAAGTCATTTCTGCCCCTTCTGACCATCACTCAGTGCATGAACACAGTGTTAAGAAGACCACACACGTGCATCTCTACAAACACATTACATGGTTTGTTTGATTAGTTGCTGTCTGGGTTTCTTTTCTTTTTTCTCCTTCTTTTTCTTCTTTTTCACCAGCTTGTAGACGACCCATTAGAAATGAATACAACTGAATGACTGGGGTTTCATGTTAATGTCAGTTTGAATGAACTATATAGACTGAACTGCATATGCATGCACTTTTGTTTGGTAAATGATTTATGCTAATGTGACATATACCATGATTGCAAATTAGCAGATGATGTTCTTGAAGTGTGAGCCTCTTTTTCTGATATCCTCAATTTGTAACAAACTTTATGGTTCTTATTAATCTATTCAAAACCATTACTTACCCAGGCAGAGATTTTGCTGAGCATAATCTTTTTGCTGTACTGCACTGCATCACACTCACACATCATATATTTTCTTCTTATAGGAGCTGCCCATTATAGCTTGGTACTTGCTCGTATGACAAAATCAGCTGACGTTTGCATGCCTTGCTCAAAGGTACTCCAATAGCACCCGTGCAAGGAGAGGGCATGTTCTGTTATTACAGGGACATCGAGCTTTGTGGCATCTTTAGATTACATGTCATCCGTTTATTTTATTTTATTTTTTACAGCGTGGGAAATTATTATTTGATCCCTTCCTGAATTTGTAAGTTTGCTCACTGCCAAATAAATAAATATTCCAAATAAATTAAGTCTATACTTTTTATGGTAGTTTTATTTCAATGGAGAGACATTGCCCAGCCCCAGATAAGTGGAACAAAATGGATGGATGGATGGAGATAGAACATCAACCAAAGACACAGAAAAAGAAAACACATTGCATAAAAGTTATAAATTGTTTTGCATGTCACTGAGTGAAATAAGCATTTGATTCCCTTACAACCGAGCCAGAATTCTGGCTCACACAAGTTGGTTATGAACCCATGTGCCACACAAATATCAATCAATCAAGTGATCAATGAATGGATCGATCGATCAATCAATCAATGGATCAATCAATCAATCGTGTTCTCCGAAGGTTTGGGAGAAAGTGCTCTGGTCAGATGAAACCAAAATTGAGCTCTTTGGCTTTAGCTCCTCCCACTGTGTTTGGTGTACGAGAAATATTGAGTATGACCGAAAGAGCACCATCCCCACAGTCAAGCATGGAGGCGGAAACGTTATGCTGTTTTTTTTTGGCTAAGGGTACAGGATGACTTAGATGGGGCCATGTACCTTAAAATCTTGGACGAGAACCTCCTTACCTCAGCCAGAACACTGGAGATGATCATGGATGGGTCTTCCAGCATGACAATGACTCAAAACATACCACCAAGGCAATGAAGAACTGGCTAAAGAAGAAGCACATTAAGGTCATGGGGTGGCTTCGCTGGTCTCCAGACCTCAGTCCTACAGAAAGTCTGTAGCTGAAGCTTTAAGTTGCCAAATGGTAACCAAAAAAGTAAAGCATTTAGAGAGTTTCTGTAAAATCCCTCCTGAGATGTGAGCAAATTTGGTGACCAACTACAAGAAACTTTTTACCGCTGTGCTTGCCAACGAGGGTTTCTCCAACAAGTCAAACTTTGCTGGGGGTCAAATACTTATTTCACTCAATGATATGCAAATCAATTTATAACTTTAATGTAGTGTGTTTTTGTAGATATTTGGTTGGTATTCTGTCTCTCTCCATTAAAACTACCATAATACTCATTTGTTTTTAAGTGAGCAAACTTTCAAATTCAGCAGGGGATCAAATGTATATTCTTTGGGAGCTTTTCTTGAATGTTATCTGTAATGAAGTGCATGGGGAAAAGAAAAGAAAAGAAAAGAAAAGAAAAGAAAAGAAAAGAAAAGAAAAGAAAAGAAAAGAAAAGAAAAGGCATGCAAGGCTGTTCCAGTAGGTTTCACCAAATTTGCTGACCTTTAGTTGCTGTATCTGTCTGGATGGGATTTTAGAGAAGTTTTGATCTTTTAACAAAATTTTGTTCAACTGTGTAAATTCAAGCAGTAAAACTGCAAATTTTCTCCAAACTTAAGTAATTTTCTTCTCAGAATCAATGCCAGGACTCCATTTCTCTTGCTCTTTTCCCCCAGCATTTTCTGGAACTCGAGGGACCATAGCAACACACTGAAAATGCCCTGCTTAAAGATTAATAGGCCATATTTTAGGCTGATGGATCTCTTCAAACAGTCCTTAAAGGTTAAATGATCTCATGGCTCAGAACCCAAAGGCCAAACTCTAAGACCATTTGTGCATCACAGAATTAATTTTACAAAGGATATTATCAGCATCCATTTTTTGCTGCTCCCATATTTTGATATGGACTATCTTGCATACAAGATTACAGAGCTTTGTCTGAGTTAAGTAAGTTGGGGGCAAACTATTAAATCTAATGCTTGTGTAATGTAAAAGAAAGTGTGCATTGAGCAATAGACTAATTTCCATTAACAGTCAGTTTTTCTGCTGATGCCTCTTTCAGATATGGAAGTACATGAAAATAAGTACTTGTGTATATATATAGAAAGGATTACAGGCAGCAGAGTCTCATCTTTACAGACCTTTTCACTCTCCAAGAAAAGCACAATACTTCTCAGGGTTATTGAATATTTCTGACTGAGTCTCTAAACAGTCCATAGTCTAATCTTGTCTGGCTTTCCATATCAGTGCAAAGTCTCCAACCAGAGGGAAATGCTTTTCTGTTCAGTTGTGAAAGACCTTCAATTAATTGACTATGAATCAAACACTGATGTCTCAAGCACGATAGCTGTTCCCTTGGGGATCACAAAACTTATGACATGTTACTTTATTGGAAATGTGGTCTGCACATAAACTGCATGTAGAAGATGGACTTAGTGCCCAAGTCCGAAAAGTGAACACAATGCTTAAGAGCCTTGAACTCACATCTCTAGTCACAGAAGAGCCTTTCACCTCCAGAGGTGGCAAAAGTACTAACATTCTGTACTTAAGTAGAAGTACAAGTACTTGTGTTAAAAAATACTTTGGTAAAAGTCGAAGTACTGGTTCAACTTCTTTACTTAAGTAAAAGTAAAAAAGTACAGGCTCTGAAATTTACTCAAAGTAAGAAAGTAAAAGTAGCTCTTTGGAGGACGTTTCTACCTGCTATTTTTGTGTAAAGCTAACTGAACCTTATTATATATTATTGTAATAATATAAAATAATACATGAGAACACAAACGTTATTCCAATCTAAATTTTAATTCTAATGAATGTACTCGGCTTGAATCACAAACTGTGAAAAGGAATTTAAACACAGCTCTGTTCTCTGTGTCCTCCATAGTAGAGGGTGACTGTGTCTCCACCTAAACACCAACATGAGGATACTCAGGGGTTACAGTGGGATTCAGAAGGTGGAGGAACCCTAAGATCAGCTGTAGTGGCTCTGCATGGGGAGAAGAATCACAACTTTCTATTGTGAGCTGCAGTAAATGATGTTGGTGTGCAGGCTGTGATCAGCTGACCTGCTGCTGCTGCTCTGAGGTTTACTGCTCTGTGTGGATGAAGTGAACTCACAAAGATGTAACCCAGTATTTCACAGCTCTCTGAGCTGATCTCCATCCCCTACACTGACAGCATACAGGCTGTAGAAATGTTGGATTCAGTGAATGAATCTCAGCATCAGCAGCTTTGATTCAAACTCATCTCTGCTGCACTGATGTAACCTGTAACTCTGACCATGAACACAAAGTGCACCAACACAGAGCTTTACTGTAAATACAGTACAACAAGATAACCTATTTATTACACACTAAACTGCAGTATTTTTATCCACTCTTTGAATAACACAAAGTCAGCATACTTCAGTTTATTTTCCAGTCCTTACCTTTAATTCTAACCTCTCTTCTTCCTCTCCTGTCCTCTTTCTCCATCTCTGAGTGAACTTCTCTCTCTTTGCTCTCCCTGAAATGCAGCAGCTCTTCTTTTAGCTAGTAGACACACTGTGTGACAAACTGCACACACTTTGTGTGTTTGCTGATATTTGTTGAGCATTTAAAAATGTTGCATTTACCTGCCACACGTTACTCCCTTCATGCTCGCTCCTCTTCAGTACCGCTAGCTAAGCTGTTTGTGTCCTGCGAGCATAACTTACGGATTCGGTCCGGCCCGCTGTGACCCCTGATTATAGCGCTATAAATGAGACATTAATTACATGGGTTTGTGTATTTAATCCCTTTGTACCCGATAAGCCCCGGTGATGGAGGATACGCCAGTACGATTGTCTCTTATATGTTAATATTCCTCCGTTTAGGCTCAGATCGCTTGATGACTGCACTGACCGGAAACGCAAACTTCTCCCTGACGTGTTAAAAAGTAACGATTCTGTTTTGAAAATGTAAGAAGTAGAAAGTACCGATACTTGTGTAAAAATGTAGGGAGTAAAAGTAAAAAGTACTCAGAAAAATAAATACTCAAGTAAAGTACAGATACCTAAAAAATCTACTTAAGTACAGTAACGTAGTATTTGTACTTCGTTACTTCCCACCTCTGTTCACCTCATTTGATCTAGCAAACAATTTCCCGATTTGCTCTCAGTCGCTACTTTAAATGATGTTGTACATTATGGCCCCTTTTTGAGACAAAAGACACTAAAGTTGCATATATGCTTTAGGGCTTGTGAACTTGTAATGGTCAAGTCAATACCATATGAGTGCACAGTGGTCCTCAGTTTCTCAGTCAGATCCTCCTTCTGTGCAGTTTGTCATGCAGTGTGTTTGCCTGCTAAAGGTACAACTACTGTATTTCTCAGGGAGACAAAATAATGTGAGATAACTTCACTCTCAGAGATACAGAAAAATGTAAGAAAGACAGGACAGGAGAAGAAGAAGAGAGATTATTTTTTGAAATGAAAACTGCTCAGTGACATTTGATGAACTGGAAATGTAAAACTTGTACATACATGTAAAAGTTTTTTTTTTTGTTTTTTTTTTTAAAAAGGTATTAGATCAATACATGATGTGTTGCTGAAGTTACAGTTGTGGTCAGAGGTTTGCATACACTCATCATGGCCATGAATGTCATGGTAATTTTGAACTTTTAATGATTTCTGAACCATTCTTTTTTCCAGGGTGGAATGATCGTACAGCATAAACCTTTAATGACTTTAAAAACTAAAATCGGGTGTGGATGGAAGAGTCCTTGTAAAGTCTTTACTCTTTAGTGTGAGGGGTCATGATGACAAGAAGTGCATCAGAGAGTGGGCTTCTTTGAAAGGTTTAATTTAGCTGCTCATCATTAGTAAAAATTCTGTCATGTCAGGTTTTGAGGGCACCATATATAAGCAGGAAAATGCTATGAAAATTCACCACCTGCTCCAAAAATCTGTTTAAATCAAGAGCAGTTAAACAAACCAAAAAAGCATCTGCTCTGTCTGGTATTTAGCGCTCTGGCAAAAGATGGTACATTTCTACAGCCTTAAATTGCTGTTTCACAGAATTCATTGTAAAAAAAAAAAAAAAAAAAAAAAAAAAAGAAAAGTCTAGTGGGATTTTCTCAATCCTTCTAAAAAACAAACATGTGGGTGATTTAAGATTTAAAGCTTCAACTTGTTCTTTGCATGGGCCAGCAGTTTTGTCATCTTAAAAATTCTTTCAAATACAAAAGGAGCACAGAAAATCAGGTTTTGCTCTACTGCTCTCATATATGAGATAAATTGGCTAAATGTGCTATGTCCCTGTGGGAATCTGGAGGTGGGAAGGTGCACTGATGACTGAGCTGATAAAGTAATGAGACATGACAAAGGGAGTTTAACAAGAAACAGGTGGCACATTGAGGTCGGTGACAATTAAGAGATTAATTGACCAACTGTGATTATTTTATTAACAAAAGATGACATTGGGGAAAACCGTAGCAGAGTGGGAGTATTTGGAAATGAGAAAAGTAAGTGCCCAAAACAGATGTGAAGACAAAATCATAGCCAAAATATATGATACAGAGTGAACTTAAACTGGCATGATCTTATTCTGCTCTTGCTTTGACTCCAGCAGTTCTTGAAGGGGAAACATCGGTCTCTTTGCCAGGTAAAAGTTTTACTCTGCACACAAACTGCTGCCTTTATTTGCTGTTGGTGAGAAGAGCTGCCTCCAGTGTCTGAAAAGCACTGATGAGAGCAGGTGGCAGTGAACAAATATTGAGGTGCTGCCTAAAAGCAAAACACCTTGCTAGACACTCCCACCCACCCAAACCCCAACTGATTATGAGTTTTAAAGCACAGGAACATTTAATAAGTCATCTCGCTTTATGGAGTCTCAAAAAAGTCTGCATCAACCAGCAAATCCGCATTTGTCTGTCTGCAATGAAAGGGTATCAGACCGGATGCCAACATGCATGCTACCAGGCTCCAGAAACTAAAGCACCCAAATGTAATTTGATGTTATCATTTTCACCTGTGCTGGATTTTAAATACAGTGTTGCAAAATTGGTCATTTTCAAGCACTGTGAGCTCTGCTTGAAACACACTTTATTGCATTCCCCAAAACAACAGGTAAGCCATTACCGAACACGTTATGACAAGCCAACTGCATTTTTCAGCCTAGAGCATTTGCAGCTGTGGTAAATCTGGTTTGTAGTGGTAGGTATGTAGGTTTTTTTTTTTTTTTTTTATAAATGAATACCATTCATTGCAGTTTAACTGTAACTAATCAGCTGTTTATTTATGTGGAATCAGAAGTTGCCCTTTTAAAATCTGCTGTATTGCTGTTTGAGGATGACTGTAGACTGTGGCTAATGGGATATAATAAAAAAAAAACAAAAAACAACTGCTAACTATTGTATCCATTCTTCTTTTGATTATTGATACACTGGCACCGAAAATCATCACTTTCATTAAAACACACAGACATTCTAAATGGTTTCTCCTGACAGTTACTTACCAGAGTCGCTACTTCATAACCTCATAACATAATTAAATCAAATTAACTAAACTGACATGTTATTTAACCTGAAGAAGAACATTAATACACACACACTAACACTCCTGTGCAGTAAATTAGAGATAATTACAGCCTCTTGCTTATTTAGGAGTACGTTTTCTTCTTCGGTTACACAGGCACTGTGAGTTTCTGTCTTGCAGTGTATCAAGTACCACAGAAATACTGTATCATAATATCATCAGTGTGGTAAAGTGTCGTTTGATTATCGCCTCTAGCAGATACTGACAATAAACCAGCAAATGAATGTGGTTGCTGTAACAAGAAGAGCATTAGCCAAATGAAGTCCATTTACCATTTAGTTAGTTATTACTTCCCAAATCAAGGTATGTGATAAAACTTAAGCTCACAAGAGTCAGCACAAACTTCCTCACCAAAAGTTTACACATTATATCCTCTTGGACCTCTAACCACTCTCAGTTAATCTCAAAAGAGTTTGCTTTTGTATTAATCTTAATTTAACTAAAAATCAACTTGTATAAATAATTATTAATCAAAGATACAAGGGCATTAACTTCTTTTGGCTCATAAAGCAGGGAATTGCTGGAAAAAGTCTGAAAACCACTGACTGGTGTATAAAAATGGCTCCACCACAGCAGCAACAGCCTACCTGCATCGGGACTGTTTTTGCTCATGCATCAGCATTCACATGCTAATAATGCAATTTATAATAACAGTCACAGGAACCAAGCTCCTTTTGTGCCTCATGTACATATTTCTTATAATGAATATATACTTTAAATACATCTTTCCTTTGCATGACTTTTTTTCTAGTATTGCATGATAGAGTACATTTTTAATGTTTGATACATTTACTTGAGTAGCCTAAATGAACTGAATAAGCTGTTTTTCCAATGCTGCCTGCATTGGATTACATGAGAGAACCTGCTTCTGTGTGTGTGTTTTCACTTTTATTTAGCCTGTAATTCTATGCCAGGCAGGGTAGCCATGTTTCTTAGTTTTCTTCTCCTCATAAGAGTTTTCTGGATCACTGGCCACATCACTAGAAGACCCTACAAGGGGCAAATAAATTGCCTCTGACAATAAATGAGACAGTTGAGGTGGTACAGGCATCTCAGTAGGATGCCAGAATCTCCTTCCACCAGATGCCCTGGAGAAAGGGGTCAGAGAGAGGGTGGTCTGGGGTTCTTTGCTTAAACTCCTGCTCCCATGACCGGGACCCAGAGAAGCAGCAGAAGATGGATGGATGACTGGATGGATGGATATTAACTTTACTCATTGTTTATTTTCATGTTACTTTTACTGCAACTGTAACAGTTTTAATTACAGAAATATTTATAAGTCTTTTGAGATGCACAAAGGAGCTGACAGGTTTTGTTCTAAGATTTTGGAACTGGCCCGCCTCTGTGTGTGTACTAACTAAATTACTGTCATGGAGAACAAATGTGTTCAGCCTGTAAGAATCCACAATAAAGCTGCTGCACTTGGATTAGAATTAACTTAGTGATTTTAATATTAGTTTAGTCAAGTTGCTTTTCATGCCTGCTTTTGTGAGGGATCAAAAATAAAAAACAGTGATCAGAAATAAAGGATGCCAAACCTCTGGACTTTCTCCCACCCTGTTATTTTTGCTGTGGGCCTCTTTGAAGTACAACTGCCAGCTGTAAACTGTAAAGAGATGCCACTTCGTGCCAGCTGAAATCCCTGGACTGGAGTAAAGAAGTCCAAGAGCATTCAGAATCACAGGGAGGCATCTGCATGGAGATGGCACAGCAAACATAAGAAAATATGTCTGTGATTTTTTTTTTAACCCCTTTATGTCAGTGATCCGTGCAGTGTGCGCTTCACCCATCAGAGGGCGCATCCAAACGCTCAGTTAAAAAAAAATAAATTACTCCCTAAACTCAAATTCCTTTGAGTGTGGAGCTGCTTAAACAAACCAACCGCGTTTTAACTTTGTGTGACTTAACCAGCACTTACGGCCAAGTTCAAACTCCGGGGTCAGTACCGAGCCTGAAGCCTGGACTCCCTTCATGTCTGAGCAGCTCGGATCGGGAGTTGGGATCTCTAAACATCTCTTGTCCGAGAGGGAAACACGGAGAGGGAGACGTGAGAGCAAGGACGTGAGCGGAAGGGAGGTAAAAATCAGAGAAAAGCCAAGCTGGACACACTGGTAACGCTGTTTTTGGGCGTGCGTAAAGTTGCATTTTCTGGATACATGTAAACACAGATTCCTCCTTTTTTTTTTTTCCAGACTGGACATGTTTCCGCTGCTGGAGAGCGACGTTTAGACTGTTGTGAAAGGAGACTGAACCAAGCGCTGTAGAGAGCCTGGTTTGTTATCTCCGCTTCTTTATCTTTCGCTTTTGGGATTGAGTGGAAGTCCTTGTTTTTGACGCTTAGAGTAATGAGGAAACGCTAAATGCAAATGAGGTTGGTGACTCTGTGCTTTTATTCGTCTACAGAGACTTGAAAAGCCGCTATTCCCACATTGCACAGCAGCTCGTTGTATTTGGTTCACTGAAATGTGAAACACTAGTGAAGTCGGTACATGAGAAACAGCTCCATCCAGCTGGTTCGTTAATCTGCGTTGTAAACCTTTCACGCCCTTTGGATTGCATGTGGAGAGAAAGAAACTTTTTAAGAATGAAGAGGAGAAAATTCACGTAGCACGTCTCTGTTTTCTGCTTACATCGTCGCTGTGTGCCGAAGTGGATCCCTGTTGTTATTTTTTGCCGTTTCCCAACCTTCATGTTGAGGAGACAGGGGAGCTGACATGCGCCTGGACGTGAGGATATAGTGCGCTGACCTACTGCGAATAATAGAAAGTTGTGAAATTGCCTTATTTGCGAGCTGATATAGTGGATGATTAAGATACCCAGAGCCGGTGGGAAATCAACCGTAGTGCCTGCTTGTGCGCCGTGAAACAACGCTCGCACTGAGCCAGTTCGAGAACTAGGTTATTTTGCGAGGAGAGTCTTCGGAGCAGATATGGAGGAGTGGAGACAATGCGGACGGTGGTTGATAGACTGCAAGGTCCTGCCCCCGAACCACCGGGTTGTGTGGCCCTCGTCGGCCGTCTTCGACTTGGCACAGGCTCTGCGAGATGGGGTACTGTTGTGCCAGATGTTGCACAACCTCTCCCCTGGATCAGTGGACCTCAAGGAGATCAATTTCAGACCCCAGATGTCACAGGTGAGTCGGCCTCCGTGAACATTTCAAACCACCAAATGATGGATTTGATTTACGCCCCCCCCGGGCAAACTTTTATGTGCACTGCGCTGCTACACATCCACACCCTAGGATTCCCAGGGCAGCCACTGCCCACTGAGATGTTCCATGATCTGCTTTGATTGTTTAAAAAAGCTTTTGTGTGTGTGTGTGTGTGTGTGTGTGTGTGTGTGTGTCTCACATCTGTCTTCCTGGATTTCCCAGCTGATCCGGAGAATTTACCCAAAAACCTTCCTGTCACAACAAGCCCATTCCTTGGCACAGTAAAAAAAAAAAAAAAAATTCTATCAGTATATCTGTGATAATACAACAGTTAAACACATGCTGTGGGCGCCTGTGTGTGTTAAAACACGCAAGCTTCCTTTCGTTTTTCACAGGTGGGGTAGAGAACGCAATTATGCCCACCAACACCTTATTCTGAAAGTGTCACATCTGTGTGGTGGTGGTATAGGCCTCAGGCTTGATGCTGAGCTGTTGGCTCCAGCAGCACTTAAGTAAATGTGAATTTATTTCATTTATTTGTCGACACAGATCAGAATTTTTTATTTTTTTTTGTCTCCCATCCATCAGGAAAATGACAATGAAATTATCGCAGAATTGACAGCTAGAGCATCTTCACATTCACCTTCAGGGGTGCTAATTGGGTGTTATGTAGACAGTCTAAGTCTGTATGGAAGTGAGCAAAGATAATAAGCTGCTTAAGGAAAAGAAAGTAGAGGACTCTAAATAAAGTTAAAGATATGGAATGCTAGGGCGATGCTCGCCTAGTGTTCATAATTTAGTATACACCATTCATCTGGTTGTAGAGGTTTAAAAAGGAAGCTGAACTCTGCTTTTAAATGTTACCTGTATCAAATCGAAGGGAAACGACAAACTGTACGAGATTCGAAGAGTGTGTATATAATTAAACTCAATGAGATTAGAGGTTTGAACTGTAGCTAAAACACGCCTCCTGTTTCTGTGAAGCTCCCGCTGCACTTCAGCTCATTCGTGCTTCCAAAGCCAATAAGAGGAAGTGTCGGGTGCCACAGGAAGTTTACACGACCACAGCGGTGGAGCAGAAGCGCTCTGTGGCAAACATGTCTATTGACTTTTATTCACCCTGATGTCTGCACTGAAAGACCACATAGCCTCCACTGCAGCCCGGTGAACAAGTCTTGGTGTTGGCACGGTGATAGATTTCACTTCTTATTGTCATACCTGCAGGCTTTAATAGCTGTGATAAGGAAGTGATTGCTCACTGACAGCAAATCTGTCTGATATGCTTGGCACACCTTCTGTGACCTCTTTCTGTCATAATAATGTGTGAATGTGAGTGTCGATCTACTGTCTGTCTGTCTGTCTGCTTTTTTTTTTTTTTTTTTTGCTCTGTGTTGGGTGCAGTTTTGTAGTAAACATTACTTTCTTTCCTTTGATTAATTGAGAAAATATATTTTTTTTAAATTCCAATTTTCAAAGGTGACCATGTGCTACTTTATTGAACAAAACAAGAATGTCATGTGAGACTCTGGGCCTTGTGTTTGACATTTTAAACTGTTTTCTTCCATTTCTGGCACTAAACACTTAATAGAAGAAAGGACATATTAATCAGTGAAAGTAATTGTTAGTGGCATTACTCTCTATCCCTCTCTCTTTGCCTGGTAACCAACAGTGGCCTCAACTTATCACCTCCAGAATGAGCTCAATGATTACAAGGGCGAGAGAGAGCGAGGCTTGGATGGCACGCTTTGATCCGCCCACTAATCCCGTGCTCCCCGTACCACTGAGTGAATCTGCAGTGAGAGTGGAAGGGGTGTCCTCGGTGACAAATTGGGTTAAACAAAATCCTGGCAGCAGAACAGTAGTATGTGATTTATGATAAGGAAAAGGTCAAAGCTCATTTGGTTTAAAACCAAGAACACACAATCAGTGGTGTGACCAAATGAAGAGGAGATGAAGCAGAGCAATTACACTGTTTGCTCAGGACAAAATTTCTCATGTTCAGTGGATAAACTTATGCATTGATTGGTTCTAAAATTGAGTTGCAGCTCTGGAATATACCTAATTTTTAACATTTAGTTAGAATATATCCAATACAAGCAAGCAGGTGTAGAGCAGACCTGCATCATGATGGAGGCTTGTGGTGGTAGAAGAAGATTAGGACACAAAGTATGTGTTTCTCCTTTTTCTATTCACCCACTACTTCTGCTGTTAACAGGGACTAATCACAATAATGCTTTCAAGTCTGGCATTGATTCCAGTTTGTGTTCTTAGTGCTTTCAGAGCTCAAGGAGAAGTTGTGGTAGAAACGCGATAGTCGTAATGTTTTGTTAAAACGTGGCACGTTAACAGTTAATGAAATTTCGATTGAAATTCCACGCGGCGTGTTTTTCTGCTGTGTATATTATGACTTGATGCTTTAATGGTTTGAGGATGAATATTTTGAAGTTTCCTGAGTGTGTGTTTCATTTGACACACTTGTATGATTCTATGCAAAAGTCTTGAGCCACCCCTCATTCCTTACGTATTTTGCTAGTAAAATGGGTAATAGTTGCAGTATTTTATTTTTTATTTTTGGAAACATGCAAACGTCCATGGAACATGTATATAAGGCAAAAACAGAGACCCGTTGCCACTGATTTTCAGTGAGATTCTTGAGTAATTTGGCATACCTCAGCCTTTTCTCCCTACTTCCCTTCCATAAGAATGGCTTCTTGACAGCCACCCTTCCACTGTAACCATATCTGATGAAGCTTTGGTGAACAGTAGATGGGTCAATTGAAGGTCCAGATGCAACTCTCAGCTTTTTGCTGGATATGATTTCAGATAGGCCTGCCACTTCTTCTTTTATCCTCCACATGTTCAGTTTGCTCAGTGGAGTGGAGGACTGAACTGTGTTAGCTTTGGCATTTTTTCTTAAATTCAACTAAGGAAATGGGAGCAAATTCTGTGTTTTTGCAACTAGTGTTTTTGCTGCTAGTAAAGTGCCTAGAGATAAGTCCTTTGTTATATGTAGAGACAGTGGTTAGGTGCCTTTTTTAAGCTTGAGTGAGTCATAGGTCAGTGCCTTAACAAACAAAGAAACATTCCTCTGAAAATCGTCAGGTACAAGGACTGGACTGAAAATGAGTGAAAGAGCAAACAATGTCCAAATGAAAACTTTGAAAGACCTTCAGAAAGCCTGGAGAATTATTGCTCAAGACCACTTGGAACAAAAACATGAAAAATGAGGGGTGGTTCAAGACTTTTGCACAGTACCAGATGTCAGATGATAGCCTTTTGCTCTTGACCCAGAGCCTCTGAGCCTGCTGAAATTGGATTGGTTGATACTACTTGGGCTACAAACCATGAAGCTTCCAATATTTTCCGCTGTTTTTATACAACTGAAAATTGAATATCGCAGTTCTTTTGGGATTAGTAATGAACAAAACTGTCCAGTTTGATTTCCAGTGTGTCTGCTTAAAAGTCGGCACTGACCTCATTAACATTTCTGTTATCAGATTTGCAGGTTGGACAGGTGCTTGCCAAAAGAGAGCATGAGCTAGGAGAGATTTAACATTGCACCCCCCATTGTGGACAGGAGAGGAGGTACAGCAGTTCTTGCAAAGAAGCTGTGAAACTGACCTTCATTTATATGAAATACAGTTCCTAATTGTATTTTTCAGCGTTTGTTTGTCTTTACCTCAAGGTTGTAAATGGGTGGTTAATGAGCACTGGTGTTTGCAGACGCTTCAGAGCTCAAAGTGTACTTATTCAGAATCCAGCGCCTCGGGCTGTGTCTGAAAGACAAAACTAAGCTTTGCTCTCTGAAGCCTTTTGAGTGTTCTGCAGTTTTTTTTTCTATTTCTTATTCTCTTTTGCTTTTGTTTTTTTTTTTGTTACTTGTGAATGCCTGTGGGATGAGTCAGGTGGATATATATATATTTATGTATAAATATATATATGTGTGTGTGTGTTGCTGTGCTTTTGTTTCTGTGTGGTGCACTTGCCTGTTTTGTTTGTTAGTATGTTACAGTACCTGTGTTGAGACTCAATCAGTATTGGCTGATACTGCAGCGCTCCCCCTCAAGTTTCTCAGTACTCCACAGGGCTCCAGATCCCACACAGAGCCTGCTGCTTCCACTCACAGTAATTGAGGTTCTCCCTCTTTGTCCAGCTCCCACCAGAAATATTGGCTGCTGATGGAAAGCAACCGGATCTCATTTAAATTGGTTTCTTTTTTTGAAATTCTGCTTTACCTGCAAATGTAGATTACCATGACATTGGTGTTAGGTGTCGTTTGCTATTGCTGTCATTTTAGCTGCTTCTAAAAATCATACTATTTTCTTAAAAAAAAAAACTGCACCTCCTAAAGTTGAAACCATTAACACTTGTGGCAATAGCAGGTGGAAAATTCTGCTCTGTAATGCAATTCTCAAACCTGTTGAAATGTTGTCTGTTTTTCAGAAGACACCAAGAAAGTGTCACCATGTTGGCAGGGAAGATACACAACAATACAATAGAAAAATTATTTATTTTTAATTTATTTTTTGGATGCTAGGATTAGAAATGGCTAACTGATACACTTCCACAGCAGTAACACCTGGTTGTGGAAAACATGTTATTAGAGCCAGAGCAGAGCTGACATTTATCTGAAATTGTTTTTCTCATCACTTGACATATGTAAATCATATCCATTCACCTTGTAGGTCCTATCTGGTCTACATGAGCTCTTTGGAAATTTTTTTTTTTTTTTTTTTTAAACCAGGAAGTGACACTCTTTAGATTAAGGATCACTCTTCTGGGTTTTCCTGGCAAAAATAGGCAAAAACCGGGAGAGCACAGGCAAAGTTCATACAGATCTGTCTGTGATGAGACCCAAAATATGTAAGCTGATGTTTGTTGCTGATGTGTATTTGTAAGATCCCGAGTGGTTAGATTTACACATGTGGCACAATCTGGTAGACTACAGTGGGTTTACCAAATAATGTTTGCTAAAATCGGCTGCATTCTTCCACTTTACATCTGTTTAATGAGGCAGGAAAAATGGTAAAAGGCTATAAAAGAGGCTGCAGTTGATCAGAGTAGGGATGTCATCATTTTGGTGCAATCTCACATTGCCTTACAAATGATTTAATATTATCTGAAGTATTTGCTAATGGAGTGTATATATATTTTTTCTTCTTCATCTGTGTTTGGTTTTTAATACAATACTAAAGTGTTATCATTCATATATCAATTTTTTTGTGCTCCTTCTTAATGACATTGCAAAACCTGGACAGCTGCCTTGAAATCTTTAATCAGATCTCGCTCCATCTTGTCTTCATCGGTCATGTGATCAGAGTATACAACTCATTGTTCACTGTAGGTCAGCCTTATAACATTGATTGCCCTGTCTTAGGTCTGTGCAATTAGAAATGAGATCAGTGGGAGTGTGTGAACCAAACAGCATGTTAAATGTCAGTGCACTTTCTATTCTGAAATCTCTGTTTATGGCCAGAGTGGGTAGGGGGGTAGTAGCCACTGTAGACACCTACCCACCTACCCTTTTCTCCCTTAGGAGTAATTTAATCTCAGTGTTAGGTCTACCGTTGATCCCGTGACCCCAGCGCTCGCCGGATGCAGGTAATACTGCTAATGGAAGTCATTAGGGGTACGTCTTGGGTTGAACAGCTGAGACGGTGGGGCTGGAAACTAATAGGATTGACAAGGAGAGAATGGTCTAGGCCGGTGTATTCTAACCTTTATGTAAGGTGAACCTGCTCCAAAGGTCACAAAAAAAAACAAGCTCAAAGTTTGAATATTTGTGTGGCTTGAGCACTGACATTTGCTGCACTGACCTATAAATAGAAGTTGCTTTGTCTCAACCTGTCACTGGCAAGCAAAGTGTCTGTCACAGTGACTCATGAACAGATCTGGACCAGTGCGATACCTACAGCAACTATTCCATATTAAAGGCATTCAGTGCAGTCTGATTTACAGATATCAGGTTTGATAATATTCAGTCAAAGATGAGTCATTCTTATTTTTAATTATGTGAACAGATTACCTACGGGTCACAGAATAGCATCGCTGGCTGAGCAGTCATCCTCCTCAAGTTATCACAAATATCGCTCCCACAAATATGTCGTTAATGTCAAAACATTTAAGCCAGCTGTCTGTGCTTGTGCAAAACAATGTTGTCTGCAAGTCACCCCCCCCGCCCCGCACCCCCGTCCTTGCCAGTGCCTGTAGTGTCAGAGAGATAATGTGAATGAAAGATTTGATAAGGGATTCCTTGTGTGAGAGGCTTAACAGATGTGGGCATTTTACCAACCTGAAATCAGATTCAGAATGGAATCAGTTATCAGACCTTTATTTATTAATTTTTTTGCAAGTATATACGTGGTATCATATATATATATATATATATAATATATATATATATATATATATATATATATATATATATATATATATATATATATATATATATATATATATATATATATATATATAATGTACTTTAGCTTGTGTGGTCAGGACCATGTTCTTTTAGTCATGTTGCGCCAGCTGTGCTTTACCAACACTTACATTTAAACTGAAGGAGTGTCACTTAAAAATATGAAAATACATTTAAAAAAATACATCTGCGCATGCTGGGGATTATCCCTCGTTCTCCGCAAAGGAAATTTGCATAGTCGAGCGTTTCCTGGAGCTGCTGTTCTGTAAAGCAGGCATGCCCTTGGAAACAGAAGCAACAAATTTAAAAACCAACAGAGAGCATTTTAGATTTTTGCTGTGGCCCAGCTGCTCCTTTTCAAGTTAGGATAAATTCTTCTGAGCTAGAGAAGATGTATTGCCTCAGAGTTAATCCATGTGTCAGCTGTACAACAAAACAATTGAATATTACTAATGGCTCAAAGGAATGCTTAGAGGGCTGACTCAGAGAATGTATGACACTCAGCAAATGAACGGAGTGAAGTGAGGTTTTTTTTTTTTTTTTTTTGTACAGTTTCCTCAAAATTTTTTTTAAGGACACACTGCACACCATGTTGAGAGGCACTAAGTTCCCAGCTGTTTTTTTTTTTGTTGTTGTTGTTTGTTTTTAATTATTATGATTATTTTAGCATATTGCAATTAAGTTTTTCTTGAGATGGATTTTTTGGTGTTATTGTTTTGAAACTTAGCTAAAAGTTAAAAGAACAGTAATACAAATGAGAAAAATCTTTACAAAAAGAAGGCTTTTGTGTCCAAACGCAGCGACACGTAAGGTGTCAGTTTTTCTCCATAGTCATTAGCAGGATAACGTCTCACAGCTCTCATAAATAAATTAATATGAGGCAGTGAAAGCATACACTTTGCAGTGTTGAGAGAGGAATAATGCATAGCAGCATAGGAGAGCCATAAACAGGAAAACGGTTAAGCACTTGCATAATTCAGCAGCGGAATAAATCCCAGAGTAGTTGAGGTCAATATTCATTAGGTGCAAATGAATGGTCACATGTATACCATTGTAAGTGTGTGGGCCTGCTGCTTATGCAGTTAGATAAAGAAACTGGAAGTGAATTTGGAATTTTAACAAGCTCCTTTATGTCTGACGTTCTGCACGCAGTACTGTGTTTAACTGAAATCACAGCTACAACAAAACGTGGTAATGAAGCCAATTATAGCACAATACAAACACTTAAAAGTCCCTGTATAGAATAAGCTGACATTGAAAAATTTAAATCTACAGTTAAGTAGTGAGTAATCATAAACAAACATTATTATTACTATTAGAAATATCGCTGTGGTCGCTGCATCAATCCATTTGTCGCTCTTGTGCTCCACTCTCCTCTCGCTCATGAACAAGACCCCAAGATACTTAAAAGTCCTCCACATCAGGCAGCACTCTGGCGGGCCGATACAAGTATTCCCACCCCTGCCTGCCGCCTTTTACGTGGGGCAACTCCAGATTTGAACAGATTCCAGCCAGGAAACTGGTTCCAGTCTATAAGGCACCAGACCCTTACGGCTCCTCCTGTGGGTGGTGGGCAGACCCCAGGACTGGCTTCAGGTTAGGAACACTGAAACCCTGTCCTGGGCAGGATACACTGGTCACTTGGTCTTTTGGTCATCATAGGGGGTTTTCTGAATCGCTCTACATCTGGCTGCTCACGCAGAACCAGTGTGCCTAGGGAGATCCTACTGGGGCAAATTGTCCTCCACAGCATAGCTCCTGGGATCACCAGAACACTCAAACCACCCCACCACGATGAGGAGGCACTTTACGGAGGGGGAATTCGAAGCAGGAGTCGGTAAATACCATGTAATTATAGTTTTTAATTTAAATTGAGATTTTTGTTCTGTAGACTTCAGTTTTAGTCCTTCACTGGTGCACAGCATCACCTCTTCCCTCGAAGTGTAAAGGCCCAGATGGTCTGCATCCAAATGCAAACTGTGAGCACTCGGCTCTTTTGAATGCGGGCCATGTGTGTGAGACAATTCAAGTGGAAAGGCTGCTGCAGAAACATCAGGGTTGCGTATTTGATTTCAGAGTCTTAAAATCACCAGAGTAGGTGTGTTGTAGGGATGTGATCATGTGTTAATCTCAGGAAACAGGAAAATGAAGTGTTGTGGTTAGATGGAAAATGGGAGGACTTTTATATCAATTCTATATCATCATCTCATTGTTGTTTAATATGCCTCAGCATAGGGCTATAAAGGACTATCATTCTACAGAACCAGAGTAATTCAGTAATGCAGAGACCTGCTTTTACAAGTCAGATTTCAGTGCTTTATCATATCATATGATATGGATTGTAATAAATCTTTTGCTTGATTACTTGAAAGTGGTTTCCTTGCCTTTTGGGTAGCTCATTTGTGCTCTATGTGGAAAGTAATGGTAAAGAGTAGAATGGTTTAAACTAACCTTGTTAGCTTCCTGTAATAGCTGAAGCAAATGCTTCATGATGCAAATTAATAAACTTCCAGAGCACAACACTGCGTGACTGTGATTCACCTCTTTCATTTGGGATTGTGTAGTTGCTTGAACGTGAGTCAGCCAGTGTAGTGAATATCAGAGCTATGCTTTTTTTTTTTTTTTTAATCATGTGCAGTGAAAAACTCTGCTCCACCTAAAGCCTGTGGAACAATGATGTGGCTCTTTCGTCTTTCTTCTGGATTCCTTAGGGAATGCTTTTAGTCTGAAATGTGAGTGCGCTGTTTATGTGGGGAACTCCGAGTTGACCTAATCTTTCAGACTGAGTGGGAGAATTCAAGTGATGTCATGTAGAGGCAGATTACAGCAATTCTTGTCAAGAGCATTTCAGTCTCAAGAGTTGAGAGCATTTTTCTAACTCAGAGTAAAATGACCCTAAGTCCTTCTATCTGCAAATACATCCTATGGTGATGAGAATTATCCTCTTGGCATCCTCTCTAATTATCTCACCTAGCTAATGTCTGGGGACACATTTCACTTTGAGGAGCCAGATCCTCCCAGACAACACAGTGCCAGTTTTGCCATTCCACTAGAGATGGACAAAGAGATCATGCAGCCTTATGGTGACCGTCTGATTTCCAAAGAGGCTCCATCTGCATAGTGGTTGTTGGGGGTGATTAACACGGGCATGCAGTGGAATGGCGCCTGAATCTTTTCGGAGCCAGCCATGCTCTGCTGGGCGCCATCGCTCCATCCACAGAGAAATGAAAAAGAGGAGGCCACAGTTCTGCCTCTGTAGTGGCGAGCCAGATGGCTGAATTTCTGAATTTCTCCCCTGCAGTTCTTCTTGTCAAACCCAGACACTGAAGATCTTTCACATTTTTTTTTTTTTCTTAAATCGACTCTTTAGTTGTTAATCTGCTGGCATCTGTCTTACCATATGCAAAATAAGGGGGGTAAAAAACATAATATATGATGTTTAAATCTCTCATTATGCTTTAATATGGGACATATAACAAATATAAAACATAAACATCTCTTTCATATTGTCACCCAGTGTTTTTAATGAGACTAAACCTGCTACATATTGCCAGGAATATTATTGTGATGGTAAACCTGCTTTTTTTTTGGTCCTTTTTTTCTGAGGACATGCACTGCTTTCCACGTCCTGATTTGCACACACACCTCATTACTACCCCACACCGTCATCAGGTGGCAGCTAAACAGAGGAGAGGTGTTTAAATGTTGCACTGGCTATGGATCTTTTTTTTTTTATTTTTTAAAGCCCTTTGCCACAGAAATTGCCACAAGAAACGCCAATATCCCATTAGTGATATGTATTGATCATATCACATAATTAGCTCTGGAACAGGAAGGGCAGAAAGGTAGGGTTACAATGTTAGACTCAGTCCCATAAAACTTATTGATCTTCTCCACGGCTGAGTCTCTTGTTAATCATGCAAACAAAGTGGAACAGTGTGTTGTGGGCTTTAGAGGGTGGAAGCGATCAGTTCCTTGAGCACGGCTTCGTGACTTGTAATTTAAACTTTCCAATTATAGTGTTTCAAACATGCCATTTTATTTTTATCTATCAGGATCAAGTGAACGTACAGTATTTCTGTTAGGGCTGTGCATGATTGATCAGTGGATTGATTTATATATTTTTAAGTAAGTGCTTTGTTTCTTATGTATGAGTTTAGCATTAGTATTTATGAGCATGATCAGCAAAGTATTAAACTGCACTCCCTTCCTTCTTTACCTAATAGTGAAGTATTTGTGAAGCTGGACCCACTACATATTTGCAGTTTTTATGATTAAAATAAGGAATAACTATAATATTCAGGATTTGCTTTTTGTCCTGCTAATCGACTGGTCTGTTTAGCTCTAATGAAGGCATCGCCAATGAACTGCAGTCTATGATTGCGGATTAAATTTTGTTATTGGATGTAGTCCAGTTTCCCACATATGAAATTAGTCAGAAAGGTGATTACAAGCTTAACGAGACAAATCTAATAATATCATGCAGCAAGAGAACGCCGGCAGTGTTATGCTCAAGGACAGGCAGAGCGGGGTCTTGTCAGAAGGGGACTGAAACAGGTTGTGCAGTTGAAGGCCGGTCTCTTTAACCACTGGTCGATGGAAAGGAGAAAACAAAACCATGTCTGTCTTAACAGACATTCATTTGTATTCTGACATTTCAAACCAGCCTTTCAGAGACCTTGAAATTCTTCACTCTGTTTTTTTTTTTGTTCTTTCACATTAATGTATCAGAACTGAGCTGCTACCTTGCATACCAATCAAGTTGTAATTGTCACGTTTAACAAAGGCAGGGAAACCTGATCCATAGTTTTTAATCTGCTCTGGAAGTTATGTTGCTGAATTTAGAACATTTTAGGAAATGCAGGAAAGATGTGAGAAAAGCTTTAGGGAGGGGAACTAAAAAACAAAGCCCAAAGGAGACGCAATGCAGTCGGACTGTAGGGTGTTGCAACATTGACACAAATTCCTCAGAGCTGTTTGTTAGTAGTTGCATTTATATTTAGTCCCCAGTCACACAGTGTGTTTTTTTTTTTTTTTTTTTTTTTAATTTTAATACACAGATTGTGTGTTTTGTGTCAGAGTGACATTTGCAGTGCATTTGTACAATGCAAACTTCTGCAAAATCAGCAAACTGGAGCTGTGCTTTAGTTACATTTGGTCATTGTATGAAATGATGAGCTAATGTTTTTATTTAATGTCTTTTTGCTTTCTGAAAGCCGCACTTCTTTTTGCATTTATCATCACTCCCGCCAGTTTAGACATATGATCTAGCTGGTGAGCAAAAGAGTAGTTCTCCTTCCGTCTTTCAGACAAAAATCGACTATATCTGTGGTTTTCTGCAGCACCAACATGTCATCCTGTCCTCCCTTGATTGATGGCGTTTCTAAAAAAACAATTTCTCATAAGTGCCAGTTGGCAGAAAGGCAGGTGAGTGTCCTCAATCTCATCTAAAGAGGTGAAGGAAAACATTAAAGCTGCCACCGGTTTGCTGTTAGCATAATGAAAGCAGCAGCGTGTGAAGATGGAAGGCTAAACAATTTAGAATTAATGGCGGAAGCTCCTGGGACAAATGGAGACAAAAAAAACCGGAGAAGGTGGAGTTAGAGAGAATCAGATTGAGAGGAACCTTTTGTGGCTTTCTCTTGTGAAATTGAGCATATCCCTCACACTGACGTCCACCGCTCATCTGGCCAACTTACCCTGCGTTAGCAGACAAAGATTTGCCTCAACTACGCAAGACAGTGACAACAAACACGATTTACAGATGTTGTTGTGGACGCTTAGTTGTCAAACTGGTCCTCTAAACCTGTACCGAGATATTATCCTAACAATGTCTTTCTTCTAATTCCTAAAGCAAAACTAAATTCCTATTGTTTGTTTGGATAATTCACTCTAATTGATTGCATTGTCACATATAGCTCGTAAGTGTTGTTTCTCTTCATTGTGGGCCTCTGTGTTTTGCCGAACCCTGCTGACAGAATCATCATGCTTTAATAATTCATAGTAGAAAGGGTAATGCCCCTGTATGTTCAGTGTTTTCATGTTCCAGGCTGGAGTTTGCAGTGTTGTTGAATTGCATTAACAAAAAAGGATAAAATATTCAAAACCTCAGTATAATTGTTTGAAAGTATAGTAAAAACTGAATGAGTTTCTTTTGCTAGGTGCAGACCCAAATTGCTGGAAGAAAAAAAAAAAATCTCAGTCAAATAAAAGTGTGCATGGCTGCGAAATGCTATTGGCAGTAACACGGTTGATTTATCTTTCTTCATCTGTTTTATCCATTTTTTGCCTTTCCTTTTCTGAGGACATGCACCACTTCCCACTCCTGCTTAACATAAGTACTTGGTGGCTTAGAGAGTTGAGTGAGAGAGAGAGAGAGTTGTGTAATCCCCCCCCCCCAATTCCCCTCAGTTAGCCAGACAACAAGTAACATCTGGACGGAGAACAGAGAGTTCACAACACACCCATCCCCACCTTGGATGAGTCCAACAATGCCTGGCTCAGATTGCGTACTTGGAGTCTGGACACCCTACTGTTATCCTACCAAGCCCTATGCAAGTGCTGCATTCTTATCATGACTTTCCTGATTTCTGGGAAGAATATGTGGGTGTTTTCAGTTGTTGAGTGCTTGTGCTGTGCAAAGTGTGTAATTTTCTTTCTCCGAGTGCAGTAAAAGGTGTTATTTTCCTCTTTAAAGCTCCGTTAAGGTATCCTCCAGCTCTGTTCCCAGAGATTTAAATATGGTGTCACCAGTTTGTAAAGTGTGTTTCCTCACTAATTTTTAAATCTTATGTGGTGCTTTTATGCAGTTAGCATCCAGTTATTTTAAAAGATAAATTCTTAATTTTTATGTCTAGCAGATCTAATAATAAACTTATAATAACTGCATTTGCATGGTGCTCTCATATTCTCGTTTTGAAGCAGAAGCTCCCCAGACTTAACGTGACAAAGAGGTTTTCTACATCACTGATCTCATGTGAGTGTGCAGCGCAGGTGCTATAGCCAGAATTAGAGCTGTGGAATAAAGCAGGCAAACTTCTGCTTTTACAAGACTTTAATATTTGCCTTTTCATCCAGCTGTGTCTGTTTCAGTTTCCACTCTTTCCTGCTCGTGTTTGTGCAGTATGGCTGGCAAAGACCGGCCCACCTGTCACGTCAAGACACAGTGGTTGGATGCAGGGGATATAGTTCCCCAAACTCATGCAAATCATTTAACATATCTGCTTTAATGACAGAATTTGGGAAGTATGGTGGTAAATGAGTGGCTGTTACTGTAATTGCGGCCAAGACGAACATTTAAAAATACATATTTACAAAAAAAGGTACATTCTGACACTGAGTAGAATAATTGTTGTACCAGAAAGTTGATTATGTTCACCTGGATGCAGCATTTTTTTTGCTGGGAGAAACGCTGCATCTTGATGAACAGATCAACTTTCTGGGACTTCCTTACCTGGATTATTGAGCATGCATCATGACAATAATTGTTGTAGTTCATATGGCGTCAACAGGCTGGTGCTTGTGGTATTTACTGGCTCCCTGTGAAATCCAGAATTGGATTTAAAATCATTTTCCTCACATACAAGGTCTTGAATAAGGCCCCATCTTATCTTAAAGATTTCATAGTACCATATCACCCCAATAGAGCTCTCTGCTCTCAGACCACTGGTTTACTTGAGGTTGCTGGGGTATATAAAGTAGAATGGGAGGCAGAGCCTTCAGCTTTCAGGCCCCTCTTCTGTGGAACCAGCTCCCAGTCTGGATTCGGAACACAGGCACCCTCTCTACCTTTAAGATTAGGCTTAAAACTTTCCTTATTAATAAAGCTTATAGTTAGGCCTGGATCAGGTGACTCTGAACCCTCCCGTAGTTACACTGCAATAGGCCTAGATTGCATGCAGGCATCCCATGATGAAGAAGAAGTGTTTCTTCTTCATTCACCTCTTCACTCTCTCTGTTTATACCCCACTCTGCATTTAATCAGTATTAATCTCTGGCTCTCTTTCACAGCGTGTCTTTTGTCCTGCCTCTCTCCCCTCACCCCCAACCGATAGTGGCAGATGGCCGTCCCTCCATAAGCCTTATTCTGTCAGAGGTTTCTTCCTGTTAAAAGGGAGTGTTTCCTTCCCACTGTCGCCAAATGCTTGCTCATAGGGGGTTGTCTAATTGTTGGGTTTTCTATGTAATATTGTAGGCTCTGTATCTTACAGTATAAAGTGCTTTGAGGTGACTGTTATTGTGATTTGGCACTATATGAATAATAATGAATTGAATTGAATTTACTCTTAGTTGAGGTGTGTTTGGTGGAAGTTGTGTGAGTCTATGAAGCTAGCATTATTGTTGATGTGAGATTTGTTGGTAACCTGTCTGATTGTGGAGGTGCATTTGTATTAGAACTGGGTTTTAGGGAATAGTTTCCTTTTAGACATTTTTTTTTCTTTTGATAAAGGAGGTATTTGATATTCTGGCCTTAATTGACCCCCAAAAAGGCTATTGGAGCATTTTGGATTCCAAACTTTATTATAGCTTGTTCTTTAACAAATATATTCAATATGCTTCCTGTGTTTGGCCTCTCCACGAAGACAATGGCAACACAAGCAATGCGAGCAATATCCACACTAGGTTTTTACAAAAGCTCTTCAATTTTCAGGTGCATAACATCTTGACAGTAGCATGTACAGTAGCAAATATAATTTTAGACAAGAGATATTGTGCATTGCAGTGCATTGACTTGCCTAAAATTAATTAATTGGCTTGAATTAACTGGTTTGTTTTCTTAATGGAGGAATCAACCATTATCAGTCTCACAGGTGTTGTTCCACAGGTCTTAATACTTGGCGTTATTCTGTTCACTTTTCACACAGTCGATTTGGGACGACCTTGATTATCAACAGTTTTATCCATAGCTGTGCTGATTACACAGTTGTATAGACATCAGTGCCTTCTATTGACAAAGCTGTGTTTAACTTAAATTCTGACTTTTTTGGTTATGCAATAGGCCCTAATTAGACTTAGACGTTTATCCAGATAACTGTGAAGTAACTAACTACCTGTATGCTCTTCACCAAATCACAAATGGAAATGCCGCCAAGCTTTACTATTACAATAGCATAGTGAGCATAGCTTCTGGGACTTTTTTTTTTTTTTTTTTTGACTGTAATTATTTTTTTTTTTTTTTTTTTACAGATTGTTAAAATTTAGCCACCATGTTTTAGACATTCTAGACCTCTGCAATCACTTCTGTCACATCATGAAACTGGGTCTTTGTCTCCCTTGTGTGTGCCATCATGTATTCATGAAAAGGCTTGTGCAACGAGATAAATTTCCCGAAACCTTCCATTGTCCCCCCACCTTGGAGCTCCTTCCTTGCCAAGGCTGTAGCCTTTGTTATAGAATATGTTTCAGGACTGTTACCACTCGACTTAGCTGAGAGGCTAAATGTAGGTGGAGGCTGACCCGCTCTTCTTTGCCGCTCGAACTGCTCTTTTCTCTCTCTCATTCTTCAATTGTTTTTCCAAAATGACTTGCCCTTGACAGTGGAATATGGGGGTGGTTGCAGGTAGCACTTTGCCGGACCGCAACCTTCAGACAGGCTTCTATGATGATGAACTACACTGCATGATGACATTCATCTTTCCCACACGCAGCTCCTTTTTGCTATACATGCCGATCTACACTTTCTTTCTGTGGGGGCATCTTTGTTCTAGTTCCTGTTGAGAGAAAAAAAATCTTAAGTGGCTACATAATTAAATATTAGGTCAAATATTCAAAATCCAATTCTAAATTTCTTGTCTTGGTTTCTGTAAAATACAAAGTAGCGCAATGTGTATGCACTTTTTATCCTGCAGCATCCCTGAGTAAGAAGGACTGCAGAGCTTATAGCACAAGTTGTGCCTTGTTAGAGGTATGCTCTCAATTGGATTTAGAGGCAGGTATTTAATTGTCTTTAAATGTCAATGCGAGTGATGACACTATTGGGAGATCATTATAGGGTTCGCTGGCTTAAATGAGCTTACTTTTAACCAGATGACTGAATGGCACTGCTGATTGGCTGTTTGACTGGCAGAACTGATGTATTTTTCTCCTGCTGGAATTTAATTTGTGTAATCATAGAGACAACCTTTGAGAGAACAGCATTGTTAAACCCCAGGTTTGATTGATAACTAAAAATCTGCTCGGAGCTTCAGGCTGTCATTCAAAGCTTTGTCGGGTGGTAGTAAACAAAATAACTGACTGCTGAAGTAAAACATGTTATTTAAACATGCTATTTCTTTTCATCATGAATGCAGAGGTTGATCTTCATGAATAATGAGGTTGATTAGTTTAATATTTTTTAATTGTGGCATTTAAAAAAACCAGAGCATACCAGCTATGTGGTGTAACTTGAGCTAATTTACATGAGAGTCTGCTTATTTACATGTCTCACCCATTTGGCCATGTAAATATTGCTATTATCAACTGGAAATCCTGTTATGTGTGCGGTTTTTCACCACTTAGTATTATTTAAATGAAATGAACTACAACTCTGTGTTGTGTTCTTGAGTCAAGGTGGAGTGCTGGCAAGAATATTAAGACTATTGATGTTGGAGTCATAAGTGAGGGTGGCCAGGTGAAGCTTTTATTTGTGAGAACCTCTAGCCACGCTACTGGCTGGTTTGATGGATGGCACTAGTTGCTAGTCAGCTGGTCCACCTCTTCACAGTCCAGACTGAAATATCTAAACAGCTTTAGGATGAATTGATAGGAATTTTTCAGGTTTATATTTCCCCGAGGATGGACGCCACTGACTTTGGTCAATCTGCTGCCTTTTGCTGTAGCACCCAGACAATCTATCGACTATAAAAGTTGCAGATTTGACCAGATTAACCAAAAACCTACTGATATTTCTGGCCTTAGATGTAGTATATGATACACTAAAATAGAGAATATCTATGATTTTAAAAAAAAAAAAAAGGAAAAAAATGGTATTTAATCTTCTCCAGTTTAATAATCAGATGCATTTTTGCTTCTCTGTGTAAGTAAAAATACATTTTCTAGGTTTCTTTAAGCACCTGCCTGCTCTAAAATATCAGCACATGTGAGACATTGTAAATGTGTCAGCTTGTTCCTGAGGAGGTTTGGATGAAGGTGATGTTTGCCTGTCACCCCACATCTCTGAGAGGGGTAAAGGTTTTGAGGGTGACAAAGGAAAAGTCCTCTTTGAAGAACTTCATAAAACCAGACAGCTGAATGTTAGAGGCCTCCGGCCCTTTGCACCCCTGCTGACAATCCTGTCGTCTGTGCTTCCTCCTCCATTAATTAAAGGAGGCCTGGCTCCCATCACTGGCCAGCAAAGGAACGACTACTGAAATATTTAGGTTGAGTGCTTGTACATTACCCCTGGTTAAGGGCATCTGAGAGAATATTCAAATATTTACAAGTGTTCCCAAATGTACAGTTTTCAGATCTGAATGTGCCGCATAAAACTCAGTAAATTTATAGTTCAGAGTTGATGGACAGATAGCAAAAACTAATAAATTGGAGATCTACTTTAAACAAGGCAATCGTTGTTTATTTGTTAGAAGTTTTATGTTGTGCATCCAATCGCTGCCTTGAATGCAAATTGCCAGCAGTTTAGCTGCCATTCGAACTGGCAAAGCTTTAAAATGAGTGCCCTTTTAGTGGCCGCTATGAAAAATGCTCAAGTGCAACAAATCAGCTCTTCGCCGAGCTGTCTGTTTGTGGCAGGTGTACTTTTTATCAAGGTTATGAGACAACAGCGATTTTTAATCTGCTCTGCTTTGCGTCTCGCGGCGATGCGATGTGAAAACCAGAGACCCAGAGATGCAGTAACACAAGCAATTTAGAGCCGCTGGAACCTTGAAGTGCTTTGTTAAGAGTTCACAAGGATCTGAGGACAAACAGGATTCTGCACAGAACTTTTCTTTTCAGAAGTGCAATCAAACCACCAGAATAAAAGAAGACATTTCCATTTTCTCATCTACTTAATGCCAGGTTCCTAACGCCTCGGGGCATATGAGAGCGAAGTAATGAGAAAAACAATAGGATGCCTTGCTAGACATCCTAATGTGATGGGGAACACAGGATTTCCTGCTATTGGTTTTATGCTGACTTTTAAAGATACACTTGATTAACTGGCTATTTTGGTTTAATGTGGTTTTAGGAGCACATTGCGTTGCGGTGCCCCGGGGCAAAGCAACTTAAACTTTGCCTAACATGTTCAGAGATAGTCAATCCAGTGTGTTTTACACATCTGTGGCCCCAGAACTGTGGATTAAGGTGGAACGTCCTATAGACAGTTTCCTGCTGCATGCCTTTACACTTCACTGCAGCATATGGTGCCTAAATTATTCAACTGCCAGGGATCAGTGGGTCAGTTACTGGCTTGCATGTAGCAGGAATCACAACTGTCGTTACAGCTGTCTGACACTGACTTGTTATTGAGTAGTCTGCAGTTAGGAAAGCATAATTTTGAATAGCTACTCAAAAGGTTTCTTTGGGTTTTTTTTTTTTTTTTTTAGTTCTTGTCAGTTAAATTAAAGTGTTTGTTACTGCTCATGATATCAGTGTCACAAAATACTTGTTCTCACTGGCTGGCAAGTGTATTTTAGTGTGGTATCAAATGCCTCACACAAGAATCAACTTTCACTGACCTAATCACAAGATAAACTGACTGCAAATAGCTTTTAAAGTGAATTCAGAGGGATGTCAGTGTTGATGACTTTTAAAGTCTGGAAATGCGTGATGATCTCAAAAACACTGAACAACCTAATGTGCTTACTTTCTCTCACATGCAGAGCTTTAAACACACTACACAGTACACCCCCTGCTATGTAACATGACCAGTTTGTTACTCTAAGTTGGGCTGTGAAGCAGTCTGTCTGGCAGACGAGTGGAACTGTGAACAGAAGGTGTCACAGATAGGCATCTTCGAGGGGGAAAGATGTAGAAGGATGGGTTTTTAACCTGCCAAATTTATAACAAACCTAAGAGGGAGAGCACAGCTTCAGCAAATGCCACAGTGGTCATTTATGTTAATCTTTATTTAATCAATTAGTCTCATTAAGGCTCTCTTTTCCAATGGAGACCCGAGAGCGAGAAATGTTCACAAGAACCCAATTAGCAACAAATAATAAAAGGGGTACACAAATCATTGGATTAAATTAGAGCTCAAAGGGGACTGTAGCTCTCTAAGTGGAAGGCAGTCTTTCCACTGAAGGGTGCGTAGCAGCTGAAACCAGTTCTGCCAAGGTTAGTGTGTACATGGGGAATAAATGAGATGTTTGGAAGCTTTAACAGCAGTGCTTTAGCAATGAAGTGGCTGTGTCTTCTTGTCTGTGCATTGTCGATTGATTGACTGCCTATTAGTTAATAACAAACGCTCAGTTTGTGATATTCTATGTCCCATATTAAAATGTTGCTTTTTATTCAGAATATATATGAATATGTTGTATGGAGAAAATGGATTGTTGGTGGGATGCATGATGGAAACTATAAATTCTAAAGCTTATTGGCTATTTCTCTTTTTTTTAAAACAACTAAAATCTATCTAATATTGGTATATAAATATACATGATATCAAAGTGAAATCTACAAATTCATTGAATCAACTGATTCCATATTATGATGCAATGTGTGTTTTTAATGTACACTTCAGCTAAATGTCTTCCAAGAGTGTGAACCACAAACCACCTCATGACTTTATTCTCAAAAATATTAATAAGTGCTGACTGTGTGCTACTCTTGGATGCTGATTTTACTTTTGTTCCTCTGCAGTGCTTTCTGGTTCCAGTGTCAGCTGTGTTTAAAATAAAGACCATTAATTTTTAAAAGGGTACAACGGGAGTTTATGCAATTACAAATATCCAGTATGTGCACATTTTCAGCTGCGTGTGCCACCACAGTGGCAGAAGTGTAACAAATGAAAGTTTGTTACACTTTGAACAGACTGATGGATTATTGGTTTTGGAAATTTTCCCACCCCCTCGCACCTTACTTCTGTTCTCTTCTGTGCTTTGTTTAAGGCTAACTGTAACCTTCGGCAAATCAGGTATGGGATGGTTCTTTGTTTTGCATTTCTATCTCATTTGGCCCAGCCGAGCAGCTCGTGTGAAAGATCTGACTCTTCATTTGCAGAATATTAAAGCCATCTGTTGGCATTTGCTTCCTCCTCAGGACATCCCCCTGATGTGTTGTGTGTTTGGCATTTATTATATAGCATGTAAAGTACTCACACTCCAATTAGATTAAAGCACCACACTGACAAGACAATGAGCACGCTCACATTTGACAGGGTGAACGGGAGAGCGCTGAATGTTAAGCCACGCAGAGTTTCACACATAATCCATGTACATGTGTCATCTTAACTCGTTAAAGCGTGCAAAAATCTTGCGCCACCCCTCATTTCTTTATATTTTTCTAGGAAAATGGGAAATGCGTGCACAGATTCTTCAATATATCCTGAACCCTCTTAGGCAAGCTTTCTTGTACTTTCTTTAAGAACTCTTCAGGAACAGTTCTCCAGACTTCTTGAAGGACAGTCAAAGCTCTTCTTTGGATGTTGCATTCCCTTTTCCGTCACGATGATTCCACACTACCTTAATAATGGGCTGGGCTCTGTGGAAGTCAGCACGTGACTTATATGTTCCTTTTCTTTGTTTTTTTTGTTTTGTTTTGTTTTCTATCTAGGCATACTTTTACTGCATTGGCAGTATGTTAATATCTGAAAACTGAAGCCTTTGCTTCAGTTTTGACTGTACTTTTCTGTGTTTATAATGCCATCACTTTTGACAAGCTCCCAAACACCACTGTTTGGAATATAGCCCCAAACCCTGACAGAGCCTCCAACATGCTTTACAGATGACTGTAGATACTGTTGAACCTCTCTCCTGATCTCTATACTGTACGTTGTTGTACATTAATAAGGAGTCGAATGAAAACAAATTTATTTGTGTTAATCTCTCCATACAACGTGTTGCCGCTAATTTTCAGTGCAGTTCTTGAATATACCTTATCATACTGTTTCCCTTCCTTAAGACTGGCTTCTTGACAGCCACCCTTTAACTGAGACCAATTCTGATGAGGCTTGGGCAAACACTAGATGAATCAAGTGAAGGACCAGATGCAAAGATGTGACTTTTAGATACTGTTCATCTTCATACTGTTCTCTTTCTGCCTGTCAAACTGTGCTGTTTTTTTTTTTTTTTTTTTGCATTTTCTGAGATTCAACAAAATAATAATAAATTATGTGTTTTTGACAGGTATCTAGTAACAAAGTGCCTAAAGATACTCTTATGTGTAGAAGTGACAGTCATTAATCCCTTGGGTTAGATGTCTTTGTAGCTCAGCTGTTTCGAAGAAAAAGCCGATCTATTGTGTCATAACTTTGGTGTCAGCTGTGTGACCTAGGATGTTCAAATTCACACCACAGATCTCAGCAACCTTGACCTAAACGTGAAAGTCAGAGGTCAAGTTTTCTGAAAATGTTGTGAACGCGATAACTCGATAATGACGTCATCTAGGATTTTCAGATTCAGGCCACAGAGCAGGAGAAATGCTTCATGCTTTATTCGGCTTTCAGGAGTTCACGTTAAATAAATGGTGCCTTCGAAGCCATGATGTCTGTAAACACTGTTTCTTTATTTTTTTACTTTTTTCTAACTTACATATACAGGTCTTATGAAGAGGCTGATACAGTATTAATTTGTCTTTTTTTATATTGATAATGTTAAAATAAATACATTTAAAAAAATCATAGATAAGTGTGGAATCCTGCCATCATTTGCATGTTTCATTTCTCTACACTGGATTTTTACAACTATGCTAACACTGATTTGCGTTTTACACTGCGTACACAACCTTCAGTAATCTGATTTGGACTGATTTGTTCATCAATTTACATTCAAGTGGTGTTAGAAGGTGGTAAAATACTGTATGCCACTATAGTGAAATAAATACTGAATAATAAACAGACCTGTAATGTTTTAGTAATGTACACGTGTCGTATAAACTACAATATTATAAATCTAGAGGTGCTGACCACAATTATATTAATCTTCTTACTTATTTATCCTTTTTTGACTTTGAAATTCCACTAAAATTTTAATGTTAGCCACAAAAACTTGAACATTGGCCATAACATTTCCCCCAAATCCAAAACGGCTGTCACCCATTCTGGTAATCTTATTTTTATTCCTTGGATGATTCATAGATCAGTGTTAAGTAACTTAGCAAACAACAACAGGTACAAGGACTGGACTAAAAAAAAAAAAAAAAAAAAGAGTGAAGAAAAGTCCGAAAGACCTTCAGAAAGCTTGCAGAAGTATTGCTAAAGACCACTCAGGGTTTCGAGACCACATACGGGTCTGGCTCCTCTGAAGCAAAATATAAAGAAATAAGGGGTGGCTCAGGACTTTTGCACAGTACTAGAATATTGTCAGATTGTGATGGATGGTTCAAAGCTTGAAAGCAAACATGATGATTGGTTGCTGCTGGTTGAAGGAAGGAAAGCGTTCAAAGCTGTTCACGACACTCTTTGACGCAGAAATTGATCAGAAAGCTTAAGCGGGAGGATCCGGCTCAGTGTTTAATGCATAATTTAAATGTGGATGATGACTCAGCACTCGTGTCTGCCACTCTGAAAATATATACAGTAAAATTAAATGGAGTTTACTTTGTTTAAGAGTGTCAGAAAGGAAGGGAGAGTATTGCTGTCTTTTGGTTGTGAGGGACAGCCAGTGCCCTAGTTGCTTCTGAGGGAGGAAGAAGGGTGCTACGATGGTACGTTTCAGTGGATGAACTCAGACACTGCATTATTGCTCCATGCAAGATAAATATGGCTTATTTTTTAACAGTGAATCATGCAAAAGTACAATATTAGAGTCCAGAAATAAAAATATGGAGTTATAAATGACATCTTGCAGTAGGTTTCTGGCTTGCTGTAATGTTCCGGGGAAATAAGTTGTCTGCTGTGGAAATGTTTAGAGCAGCATAATGTAAATGAACTACAATTTGGTAACTTTTTTTTTTTTCTGAAGTCATTCAACATCTAAAATTTCACTATAGATTTAGTATCTTTGGGTTTTGAGCCACTTAAATAGTTAAGCAGCTTGAAGATGTTATTTTGGCACCTGTAAAGCTAGAACTTATTATTCAACAGATTAAAACTATAATCAGCAGGTAATGTTATTTTCTTGTAGATGTTCAAATATTAGAGTAATCAAAGAAGGTGCCTGAACCTGCGTCTTGTTTTACAGTAACGTCACTGTAGGTAATTATAAGGCAGATCCTTTGTAGCCTTGGATCTGTTAAGAAGCCCTCTTTATTCTATTATAAGCTATAAATTATGGAGTTCCCACAGTGCGCCTTTCTGCTTTTAGCCAAGTGACTGCTGTGATTTAAAGCTGGGAGCTGTTAGTCCCTCCTTGCCAGTCCTGTCCCATTGCTGCAGGCATGAGTCTCTTAATGGATATGGGGGAAAAACAGGCTTGTGTATCTAATGGCCGAGCTACTAAAGTAATCCTACAACAATCAGGAACGGGAGGCTAAACAGGGATGAGGGGCAGTTTCCGGTTTGGTGGGGTTGCAGAGGTTGACGTGCCAAACTGTGCGCTTGGAATCTGGGAGGGATGCCCCCCCCCCCAAACACACACACACACACACACACACACACACACACACACACACACACACACACATTCTCTCTCCCTCCCTTGAGTGACTAGGGGAACTGTTGACCCCCGCTGGGGAGGAAGCTGTGATGTAACTCCGGGATGAGGACTAATGGATGAGATAAGGAATGTTGATGCATGTAAACTTGATATTTTGTTTGGTCAAAAGAGCGAGTAGCACTTTTCTGCTAGAAAGCTGGAATTAATAGATTGTCACAGATAATAAAGATAATTAAAAAAAAACATAAAAACAAAACATTAGCTGCAGGAGTTTTTTTTTTTTTTAACCACATTTTCCTGTTTGACCCAGGCCTCGTGCCTGAGGTGAGGACAGACGGATTGCTGTTAAAAAGTAGCCAAAATTGTGTTGGTTTTTTTTTTTAACGCTCAGAACTGACTTTCAGACATGATTAACCAAGCTTATCCCTATGGTTATGTAAGTGTATTGGTCAGCCGTGAGTTTCAGCACTGCAGACGGGCTTTTGTAATGGTTCTTTTGCATGAGCGCAGAGGAAGTCAGGACAGAGTGCTGTTTATTTATAGGGCAGGGAGGTCTTTCCCCTCTCTGTCTCAGTTGACTAACAGCCAGAGGAAACCTCACAAATGATTTTATGTCTAGGCTAGTGACTCATTTTACAGATTCAACTGTAGCTGGTATACAGGAACTATGCCAGTAAAACTTTGCATTTCTTCCGTGCTGTGGGAAAATCCCGTTGCTGCAGTTGAGTTCGTCTGGATTTTCATTTAGTTATTTGGTGACACTGTTGCTGGTGGCTCAGACACTCCTTTCACATGTTCCACATATTTTATGATTATGACCTTTGTTCTATGCCTGCCATTATGTATGACTGTGTATAATTGTTGTTTGGGGAAGGGAAAAAAAATATTAACCTGCACTCTTCTAACAGGAGTGCAGGCTCAGTTCTTATTTTTAATTAATTTAGTTTTGCTCTGATGAGATCAGGGGGCTCAAGCTGGGAGTTTTGTGTGTTTAAATGAGGGCACCACGCAGGCAGTCACGCCTAAACTGGTTTGCCCCCACGACAAAAAAACACACACTGTTTTCAATTAGCATTCATTAGCTCACTGGGAAGAGTGGTGTATAGCGGAGCGCAGAGACCCCGTCTGAAAGATTGGTGGACAAAGGGAAATATACACCAAAATTGTTTGAGGTTTGATTTATTTTCCTCTGTGGCGCTTCAGATGATCTGCATTTTATTGTATATTAACAGTAATGATGGTGTGTATCATCTGCGCCTGTAAACTAAATCAGGTGGAAAAGATTTGAACCACAGTGGCCTTTATGGAACCATTTGCTCTGCTTTACTGCTCTGCTTTACTGTGCAAACAAAGACACACACCGAGGTACACATAATCTGACACATATATGCGCATGCACATACACAACAGCACAGGCACACTGTTGCTCTGCTACCTAACTGATATAATGGATTATATTTACCCAGCAGTTTGGATAAGAGAGTAGTACCATTAGAAAGATGGATTATTGTATACTGGATGGGGATTTATCACAAAACCAAAGCCCTGTGTGAGAAATGAGGGATGTCTCTTTTCGGATCAGAGTGCTTCCATTCATTCTCTGACTCTGTTCTGCATATGCTTGTTCTTCCTGGGCGTGGCCTTTGCAACTGAGTCGTGCCTGGGCTCTCAGCCCTTCCTCCAGCTGATGAAAAAGCTCTTCTATTATCACAGAGCTCCACCGCACCTCTGAGACTCATCATCCTCATATCTTCTGGCTCATATGGGCCTCGCACGGCCCCGTGTGGTGCACCTATCTTAATGATGCAAACAGCCTGGCAGCTGGGTGTCTGTGTGTGTGCATATGGGCGTGAGGTTATCACTGTAATTCTTATCTGGTCATTTGCATTATCTGGGCACAGCTACTGCATTGTGTTGGATTTGCTGATTTCTGGCAGTGAGACGTTACTCTTGTTGTTCCACATGGATGGGTACAGTGTAAAGGGACAGGGAGGAAGAGGAGGGATAAGGAAAGGCCAAACCATTGTCATGGATCAAAGATCAAAGATTGTCTTTGTGATGATGGAGTAGCCGTTAAAGCAAATGGGTGCATGGAAATTCTGGGAGCAGCTTTGCCTTCCCCGAGGCTTTTAGGCAATTTGTGTTTGTGTATGCGTGTGTGTGTGTGTGTGTGTGTGTGTGTGTGTGTGCATGCTTGTGACAGAGAGAGAAAGAGGGAGATGAGTATGGGTTCTAAAAATGCTGTGGTATCCAACTTGGGTTTTATTCCTCAGCCCTGTTTACAAGGAGTGAATGGACAATTTCAAGGCAGACTGGTTTAAATAGGCAGAATTCATGCCCATTAAAACCATTCAAACCTATTTATTCATCTACTTCAAATAACTTTAATACCCTCATGAAAGTACATGTGCATTACCCTCAGCCATTTAATAATGTTGACTCTTGAGCCTGAATTGGCTCCCGATGCTGATCCACCACCTTGTCAATATGTGCACTAATATCAGTGAAAGCACCCCTGGTGTTAGATCCATTGCGATTGATCAGCAAGTTGGATAGAGACACATCCTGGCTAGCAGGCAGCGAAAGTCGAGAATCTCTTTTGTGTTGTGGCTTTGTTTCCAGGTAACGCCCCTCAGCTAGGAAATAGATTTTAACAATATTTGACTTCAAATTATTGTATCTTTATTGTACCAGATTTTTATCATTAGTTCAAAATTATTGGGCAGATGATAAAACTGGTGACACATTTGATAATCACAGAAACAGTCAGTCAGTTAGTCGATTGGCATGAGATGAATAATCAACTGTATGAATTAGGAATCATTACAGTTAGTCATCAAGCTTTAAATTTTGGAGTTGTGGGGAGAAACAAAGGTGACTCCGTTTGAATCAGGGGAAGATCAATGATGCTCGGGCTTTGGAAATAGTGGTATTTTTTTTTCTCCACACTCAGTTTCATATCCCTGACAACTAACTGATCAATTAGAATATTAATCAGTAAGAGGAACAATATTTAGTTGGAGCTCAACATTAGTTTCTGTCCCCAGATTAGTAAAAAATATCTGCTGATTGCAACCAAGACATTACTATGTTATGGTTAGAGTTGAGTACTTTTTGCAGTTTAGACTTAAAAATAAAAATAATAATAATAATATATTTTCTCCTTTGATCCTTGGCTCCAGCAGTTACTCATGTGTGCACACAGGAACCACCTAAGGAGCACTTGTCACAGGGAGCTGCGTTCTTTGTTGTCAAAACCCTGTTGCCTCTATCACTCCTGCCTTTCTTCTCTCCATCGCTGTGATGTATTCTGGTTTTCAGAAAAAGGAAAGGTGTTGCTCTGATATTGCCAGAGGTACTTAATTACCCTACATGTGATTGCTATTTTCATCCTCCTGCCCGTCTCAAAGCTTCTCTAACCAAATGAGGACTGGCTGCTGACTCTGACCAGGTGGGAAAACTGCTCCATTAAGTTGACTGAAGATCCTTGTGGGACTCCTTTTTAAAAGCTGTCTGGGGGCAAACAGAAGTCTCCTTACCTCCAGAACATCTTTGATCTAACAGTGGTTGCACTAAGGTGTTACTAGTTATTTTATTTATATACTCTACTATTATTTTAGTTACATTTTTGGCATTAGATTTTTAATTTGTTTTGATCTCATTCTGGTCATCAGAAATCTTGCTTTGGGGTAAAACACAAATCTTCCCTTTGAAGTGAGATGTCTCTGTGTTTGACAGGCACAGTTTCCATCCTTACACCGCACCCCCCCCCCCCCCCCCCCCCCCCCCGACATAAACAGTCTGAACAGTCCAGCCGAGTGCTGGAGAGAGAGAACCGAAGACGCACAGAAAGAAGGAAGTCACGGCTCTGCACATAGCAATTTAAATTTTAATTGCCTAGATTTATCTTCCCCATACAGTGTGACGGGCTGATAACTGGGGCTGATAGCACAGAGAGCCTGTTTGTTAAAGCTTTGCAACATCCAGATATCTGGGCAGCAGCCATGAGAAGGAGAAGAATGGATTTATTGCAACATTTCCTAACCTGTGACAAACGGCTACGTTCACAGTAAAGTGCAGTTCAGCCAAGACTTAAGTGCTGGGTATACCCTTAAAGCCAAACAAATTGCCCCATTTCAGCTTGTCTGTGAGACTAAATCACCTACACTAAGTACAACAGCAAATGACTTCAATACTCAAACAGAAGTGTGCCAGGGTAAACTTTTCTCAGGTTAGCCAGCTAGGTTTTAAACAAGCATTTAGTTGTGTTTAGTAGCAATCAGCACCTCAGTCAATCCCAGAACATTATTAAAATCATTATCTTATCTTCCAAAGTCCAATTGTGTGGTGATGGTGAAATTTAAGCCTTATCAAAGTACATTGTATCACAAAATCATTGGGTCATCTACACAAGTTAGAGCAAGTTATATGTTAATGTGCATGGTTTTATTAATTTCTTTCTCGTGCAGTATGGTGGCACAGTGGTTAGCACTGTTGTCTCACAGCAAGAAGGTCCTGGGTTCAAATCCACCATCTGTTGGAGGCTTTTCTGTTTGGGGTTTGCGTGTTCTCTCCAGGTGCCATTAGGTTAGGTTAACAGGTAACTCCAAATTGCCCATAGATGTGAATAGTAGTCCATCTCTCTGTGTTAGCCCAGTGACCGACTGGCGATCTGTCTAGGGTGTGCCCCGCCTCTCGCCCTGTGGCAGCTGGGATAGGTGCCAGAAGATGGGAGAACAGCTTCCCCTTATGTGCTATGTGATTTGTTAAGCCAGCATGACAGCCAGAGACCGAATGCATGTGTCGCACACCAGAAGCATGAGAGTAGCATGACAACGCTGTAGGATGACAAAGATCAGCTTGTGTCAATTTAAGCTTAATGATTATTACTGAAGGAAGTAGTGCAAATACCACAAAGCTTTCGACTACCACCAAAATATGAGGTTATACTGATTTACAGAGTTAGCAAGAGCAAGTAAACTCTTTGTTAGGTTGTGAAAAGGACATTATTGTATTAGGTAAGGTGTTTGTTTTCTCAGTTATTTTGCAGCTGATGTATATAAAATTAAAATCACATTTGATAAAATACTTAGAGTTTTTTTGATAGAGGTAATTTTTAAAGCAGCCAAACCAGCAGCTTTATTTTGACCTAGATTCTGTCTTCTCAAATGAGGTTTAATTAAACATTAAAACGTTAAAAGTTTGGAAAGTTTTCTAAGTGCATAGTAGCTCTTCTTGCTTGCTTTAAGGCGTGAAGCTAAAAATTCAGTGAGTGTTCCCTGAAAACCTGAGAGATGGTTAATATTCTCATAGCGATGCAGATCTGGTTCATAGTCAAGTGCAATATGTTTCAATGAAGTGCTGAGAACAGGAGCTCCATGGCTTGTCACACAGCGCAAACATCATCAATAAGCACCCCCTCCATTTATTTACTTCACTGCCTCTTTCACACTTTCTCTCGTCTTCCATCTCACCCATCCATCTTTCCTTATCATCCGCTAGCCCCCTCTGCAACTGCGTGCATCACTTATTTTTCCACATCTTTCACCGCTCTGTAAATCTCTCCTTGCCAGTCACATTTTATAAGTCAACATCAAAATAAAGATGCTTGACCTCCATCTGTGCACATCCCTCTCCTCTTTCTTCTTTTCCCCTCTCTTTTCTTCTGTTAATGCTTTATTCCCAATTGCCATTGAGATTCATTTTCAGGCAAACTCGAATCAACAAATGCAATGAAAGTGTAATTGAATAATTTTCTTATGGGACACAGCGGCATAATGTGTAATTTCCTCAGTAAACAGTGTGCCACCATGCTGGTTTGTAATATGCTCTCACTCAATAGGCATTGCGCCCTGGAGTTGCATCTCAGATTGTGCAATATGAAACAACTGCCCAAGTGGGTGATGCTGAGGAATATGAACAATCACATCTTTTATGTTTCTTCATATTTCCCCAGATTTTCCTTCCCCTCTGCCAATCGTCTAACAATTAAAACCTTACAAATGTACTTAATTAACTACAGTAACATGCATTTAACTATCTGTTACTCAAAGTGTAATGAACCTTGTTGGTGCTCCAAAAAAAATGGAACAATATTAAGCTGAAAGCTCCAGTTTGCTGGAGTTTTGACAATATAAGGAGGAAATGAGTGAGGAAAGAGAAATTGTGGTTGCTTTAGATGACAGGTTGACTAGCTTGTCCAGTGAGTGTGCGTTCATCAGGTAGTTAATTTGCTCATGAGTGTTGTGACTTACGTGAGTGATGCCCTTTGGATGTGTAATATCAAGTGGAATAATGGCTGGCTGCTGCAGGGAAACCTGAGACTTCCTGTGTAATTAGCATCAAGTCAGAAATTTGCAAGAGTCCTGGCTTCAAGTATAAGACGTTATGTTTATGGATCCTGTTTTCTCATTTGATTTTTGGAAGTTTATTGCAGTGAAAAAGAGAGATTAGTATGACTGAATATATAAGTTCAGCATAAATCCATAGAAAACATGAAGTCTTAGTCATCAAAAGATATTACCCTGGATGTATATTTTTTTTATGGCATACATCAGCAATCCTGGGATCACTGTATATGTATAACCATCAAATTGGCTTGCCTTGATCCACGCACCATAACCACCTAAATTACCATGAGATTTTGTTTGTGTGTGTCTCAAGGAAAGAGGACACACTCTTACAGCTCATAAGGTTAGCTGTGTGATTTCCTGCTGTGTGATGGATGGATGGACAGTAGTATAATATAGTATAGTTGTCATTAGCCTCCTGGAGAGAAAAGCCTGTTGTAATGGAGATTCTTATTACTGCCAGCCTTTATCAGCAAATAGCTGTCTTCCTGCTGTTAGGCTAAGCCAATATGGAGATGACTTTCTGCCTTTCATAGAAGTCCTCATATGAACTTGGCAGCATTGCAACTGAATTATAATCTCTTGCTGATTATAATTCCGCTGATTTTGATAACTCTACTGCTGCACTTAAAATCATGTAACTTAAAAGAAAACCCCGTGATCTCTTATTTCATGACTTCCCCTAAAATGAGCTTAACCACCATATAGTGGATTTTGGGGTGTGTGGGATTAAAAAGAGAGGTCGTTTAAACTATGGGGTATTTTTGCCCTGTCACTGTCATCATCTTGGTGTTTTCAAACCAGATATAACAAGCAAGGGGCAGATCTTTCTGTGAAACCTTGTGCTAATTGGAGGATTATAAAGGGTATGGTTACAGGCCAAGGACTTGTCAGTTATAAGTGCAGCACCCGGAGAGCGTACTCCTGATAATCCTCTCTGAATCTTAGAATGACCAAAATTTACAAAACGGACTTAATATTATATTCAGTATGATCCAAAATGAGTGGCTGAGCTCATAAATTAATCATGAAAATGTTTAGAGGTATTTCCAGTAGACTTACATAGGACCTGAAGTCTGGCTCCCACAGGTATCTCCACCCCCCCACCCTCGGGTGTCTATTAAAAATAAAACAAGTTTAAGGCACTTCTGTGCTCACTTCACTGTTAAGACCAACTGTTATGTTCTCTGATTGTTTATGCAGATGATTGCTTAGCTGTGATTTAAATGTACAGTGGCTTACAAAAGTATTCATACCGCCTTGAACTTTTCCATATTTTGTCACATTACAACCACAAACATAAATATATTTCACTGGAATTTAATGTGAAAGACGAACACAAAGTGGTATACAATTGTGAAGTGAAATGAAAATTATACATGATTCAAAACATTTTGTACAAATCAAAAATGAAAAGTGCGGTGTGCAAAAGTATTCAGCCCCCTTTTCTCTGAGTGCAACCAATTGCATTCAGAAGTTGCCTGATGACTGCTAATGACTAAAAAGAGTCCACCTGTGTGTAATCTAACCTCAGTACAAATACAGCTGCTCCGTGAGGGCCTCAGAGGTTGGTTCAGAGAATATTGGGGAGTAAACAGCATCATGAAGTCCAAAGAACACAGCAGACAGGTCAGGAATAAGGTTGTGGAGAAGTTTAAAGCAGGCTTAGGCTATAAAAAGATTTCCCAAGCTTTGAACATCTCACGGAGCACTGTTCAATCCATTATCCCGAAATGGAAAGAGTATGGCACAACTGTAAACCTACCAAGACAAGGCCGTCCACCTAAACTTACAGGCCGAACAAGGAGAGCACTGATCAGAGATGCAGCCAAGAGGCCCATGGTGACTCTGGACCAAATGCAGAGATCCACAGCTCAGGTGGGGGAATCTGTCCACAGGACAACTATTAGTCGTGCACTGCACAAATGTGGTCTTTATGGAAGAGTGGCAAGAAGAAAGCCATTGTTAAAAGAAAACCATAAAAAGTCTCGTTTGCAGTTTGCCAGAAGCCATGTTGGGGACACAGCAAACATGTGGAACAAGGTGCTTTGGTCAGATGAGACCAAAATTGAACTTTTTGGCCAAAATGCAAAACGCTATGTGTGGCGGAGAATTAACACTGCACATCACTCTGAACACACCATCCCCACTGTCAAATATGGTGGTGGCAGCATCATGCTCTGGGGCTGCTTCTTTTCAGCAGGGACAGGGAAGTTGGTCAGAGTTGATGGGAAGATGGATGGAGCCAAATACAGGGCAATCTTGGAAGAAAACCGGTTGGAGTCTGCAAAAGACTTGAGACTGGGACGGAGGTTCACCTTCCAGCAGGACAACGACCCTAAACATAAAGCCAGGGCTACAATGGAATGGTTTCAAACCAAACATATTCATGTGTTAGAATGGCCCAGTCAAAGTCCAGACCTAAACCCAATCGAGAATTTGCAGCAAGATCTGAAAACTGCTGTTCACAAACGCTCTCCATCTAATCTGACTGAGCTTGAGCTGTTTTGCAAAGAAGAATGGGCAAAAATTTCAGTCATTAGATGTGCAAAGCTGGTGGAGACAAACCCTAAAAGACTTGCAGCTGTAATTGCAGCAAAAGATGGTTCCACAAAGTATTGACTCAGGGGGGCTGAATACTTTTGCACACCACACTTTTCAGTTTTTTATTTGTAAAAAAAAAATGTTTTGAATCATGTATAATTTTCTTTCCACTTCACAATTGTATACCACTTTGTGTTGGTCTTTCACATTAAATTCCAGTGAAATATATTTATGTTTGTCGCTGTAATAAGACAAAATATGAAAAAGTTCAAGGGGTATGAATACCACTGTAAATATTTAGGCCAGTGGCGTTAGACTAAAGATGAATAATTATTGCAGGGATGAACGAGTTGGGGATATTGAGATAAAATTGGGATATTGAGCGAGAGAAGAGCAGGACAGAGTGCGTGACTGGACACACGAGAACTGGGCCAAGAGTTCAGGCTGTGGTAAACTAATCCGAGCAAGTAAAGAGTGAAATTCGTAGCAGGGTAGCTGGATTAGACAGTTTCAGGCCTGAGGAGTAGAGCTAACGAGGTGAGGGATTACTGGCTGAGGTGGAACAGAGTAGACGATGGATGGATGAGAGATTGGCTTTTTTGGAATGTTTGTGGTTCTAGTGTTAAAACGTATAGCTGTCCCCAGAATATCAGACTTTGGAGCTTTGGTGGAAAAGGCCAGGATGAGTACTGGACAGATCTCAGGAAGGACGTGTGTCTGATGTTGGATGTCCAAACTGAAAGGGTACATATTTTAAAACAAAGGAATAAATACAATTAAACCCAATTTTTTAAATCAAATACCCATCTAATGATGGAGTAGTCAAACATTTTGCTCCAATCTTTTAAAAAAGAAAATTAAGTAGAGACATATCAGGCTTTAAGGTCAATGTGAATTTTCTGCAGAGGCACCTCATTTATTAAAGAAACGTGCAACAGTGTCATTGTGGAAATGATTTAAAGATGCAATCTAAGATTTACAATCAAAAATTAGCTACTACCAAGCTAACGTTTTCCATGTCGTTACATTGCATGTTCACCCCAAAGCTAAGGGCCAGATGTACAAAAGCAGAAATGTACATGGCTTATATTTGTATTTATGCATCTGCAGCAGTTAGTGTAATATATGTCGTCACCATGAGGTTTTGCTGAACCACTTCGATGGATGTCATGCTAGATCCATCATCCATCCATAATGTGGGGCGGATACATGAAAATCAGGGTTCGCTTCACAGGAATGATGGGGGCAATGTAAAAATTTCTTTTGACATGCTGTTAGTTTGCTAATATTAGAAGCTAACATAGATCTAAGACAGCTACTGGAAATAGTGATAAGAGAATGAGTTGAAAGCAACCTGGCTATAAGAAAAACAATCATTTTCTCTTTGCTGATATTGGACAGAGTGAAAAAGTCTAGTGCAAAGCATGCTCAGAGGTATCCATATTCTCATGGTTCTTTTAAAAATAGCTTTCTTTGTGCAACACAGTGCTTGCTGTCTTTTTATGTCGGCAAGTAGGCTACATCTGGCCCTTGGCTGGTCTGTGTTCCTTTACTTTCAAGGAATCAAAGGGATGCAAGACAAAAGGATCTTCCAGTATTCACCTGCGTCTCTTTAGGATACTGTTTGTATTTTGTGGTTACATTTTATTCTCATTCCTTTGGCAGAAGTGTGGATGCCTGGCACTGCGCTGGTATTTTGGATGACACAGAGAATTCCAGGCTACATAGTTGGTACTATTTTGGGTTGGAGCCTCACTTCTGGTTGTATGTTGATGAAACATTATGCATAACCATTCAGTATTTACAGAAACTATTTCCTTTTCTGTCATTTAAATAACAGCTTGTACGCTGATACAAGTGTCATAGTATAAACTTGATCTCTGAACTGTAGAGTGATCTTTTGCAGTATTCTACTTCAGTTTTTGCTACATTAACTGTCACAATGAGAGCTATAAACTAAACTCTGTGTTCAGTTTGCCAGCTCAGCTCACCTGAGTATACATGTTCCTGCTATATCGACCATTCTATTGAGTCATTAAAGAGCGGAGTCACCTCGAGGGCTGTGTCTGCACTGTGTGTATAGAAGGATAAAAGTTTGTCCAAGTGGAGTATGTAGCTATTAGATTGAGATAGTATCTGGGGTTTATTTGCCTGTATATATTTTCTCTTAGTCAGCGCGATAACTTCTTCGATATGGCTAAATGAACCGTTTGTCTCTTTTGTTATCTCAGTCACATCAGATTGGACACGCATACTGTATTTGTGTGGACCAATCTGTATGCACATACACACTTGCAACAAAGGCAGACAAAACACACACACACACTCACTCACACTTTGAGACACATTCAGAGCAGTGATTCCAGACAGTTTCAAAAAATTTGGGCAGGCAGCCCAAAAAAATAATCAGCTACACAAGAAAATTTTGAATTAGATTTTTTAAAAAATTCTACCAAGACACTGTAATGCACAAAGCCAAGATTTAAAGTGGGTTGTTCACATTCTCTAAAGTTTACAATATGCATAATATTTGGTAACATTTGGCACATTTTTGAAAATCAACATAATGAGGAGATATTTTTGCTGACGGTGACAGATGCTAATGCTGAACATCAAGCACAACTTGCAAACATTTTGGTTTCTTTAAATATTTAGTATTTTGTCTATCACCTTATACTGTCACGAAGTACCCAAATCATTCTGTAACTTGTCAACAAGCCCAGAGATACAGCTACAGTCATAATGAACTATCTTTACAACTACTAGACTTGTGCAACAGATTTTATGCCCCTTGGGTTTCTAAGGTCAAAATCATGCAGTCAGTCTGGGATAAGATGAAGAAATGAAGTAACTTAAACATCCAATCTGTAAGAAGAACTGCAGCATAACCATCAAGATCCCTTGAAAAAGTATGCAGTAATATACCTGGATAAACTGGTGCTTTGGTAAACATAGCAAATAATAAGTATGAAGTTTATTAATGAATAAAAATATGGCATGACATTTCTCTTTCTTCATATCTTTTTTTATTTGTTTCCTTTACAATATTGAATCCTGGCAGTAATATTAATGATTGTATATTCATGTGTGGGGAAGCACATGGTTACGAAAATATTGTTGTATGCATAAATCTGGAAAACGCAATGCTGATATAAAACACAAGTTGAATAACTTGAACTTTTTCAATAGGTATCCAAAAGCTGTAGTCTCCCAATGTATAAAGGATGCTACCGTGTCTGATTTGCTTAGCCATTTGTGTCCGGTTTCTGAATAACTTACTATGTGAGCTTACGTGGCTGTGAATAGTATTGGAACCTGGTACAAATTTTCAGCCTATTGCAAGGAAGTGCTGCTGCATTTGCTTGTTAGGAGACAATATTACCTTCATATTACCGGTTGATGCAAATGCAAACCTGTTGAGAAAACACATAATTTGCTATTAGCCAAAAACTGCATATCTCACCATGGTTTGTAGTGTGTCCTTAAAAACGGAGGAAACTAGACAAATGGAGGACAAAATGAAAAGTGGCATGCCTAAAAAAAAAACAAAAAAAACACACAGCTCAGGAGGTAGAGCAGGTCATCTACTAATTGGAAGATTGGTGGTTTGATCCTTGGCTGCTCCAGTCTGCATGGCAGAGTATCCTTGGACAAGATACTGAACCCCAAGTTACTCTCTGATGCATTCACTGGAGTCTGAATCTTATATAGAAATCTCTTAGGCATAAAAAGAAGTTCTTGTATGGGTGTGAATGGGTGAATGAAGCATGTTGTACAAAGCGTTTTGAGTGCTCAAGTACAGTAAAAAAGTGTAATATAAGAACCAGTACATTTACCATTTACATGAACAATATCTGAAGTCATGTCCTTAAAAAAATTGGAGAAAAAAATCTATGGTGGAGGCTCTGTCATGGTTTGGGGCTGTGTTTCAGCCAGTGGTGTTGGGGATCTTGTCAAAATTAATGAAATTATGAATGCAGAAATACCATCAGATTTTGATTCACCGTATAATACCATCTGAAAGCATCTGATTGGCAACAGCTGCACTTTCCAGCGTGACCGTGCAGTAAAAGCCTACTTGGATAGAAAAACACAGTGGAACGCTATCAGTCATGGATTGGCCTCGCCAGTGCTTAGACCTCAACATTACTGAAGCAGTGTGGGATCATCCTGACAGAGAAGATCTTTGCAATGTCCTTCAAGAAGCCTGGAGAGCTATTCCTGAAGAAATCACAAGAAAACTTTCCAAAGAGTTCAGGCTGTGTTGAAGAATAAAGGTGACATAATGACTTTCAATTTGCTAGAATTGTTGCCTTATATGTTGTTTTTCCATTTTTATTTGCACGTTTCAATATAGTGCTGCACCTATTTACCATTTTCCTTGCAAAATACAAAAATTGAGGGGTGACTCAAGACTTTTGCAGAGTACTGTAAATTTCAGCCATACCATCCAGTCATCGCTGGCATGAGTGGACATGAGTGGATGTGTGAGCCAAGTTTCAGCACCTCAGTAAAGCGTACAGTACAGTTGAGATTGTGTTTAATCAGCTGTCAGCTTGTCAGATATGTCACATATCAACAGGAAAGGAGCAGAAACATCTTGGTGAGAACGTTCCAATCCACTGTATCTAAGGACTTCCCTCAGGTCTTAAAAGATTGTTCCCATATTCATAGATTGCACTATGCAAATGAAGCAAAAATGGCCAGGGAAAAAGAAAAAAAAAACTTCCATGCATGCTGTGCACTCTATTAAATTTGTTTTTTATCTCCTTTTCCCTCAAATCAGGATGATTAAATATAGGGGGAAAAAAAGATGGTTTGACGCGTGCACATCTAGATATTATAGCCACAGTGTTTGAGCTGTTTTGCTTTCTACGCTGATCAAATATTCCATTACTCTGCCTGCTCCCCTGCATGTAATAGAGTGGACCGTATCTATGTTCAAATACTATTAGACTGTTAACACTCCCACTCTCTCACAACAGTATCCAAATAATTACCTCTCCCCACATCTACCCACTTCAGCGCCAGTTTGTGTACAATGGGTTGATGGAGATTATTGTTTCATCATGGTTTATTTGCTGAATGCCAGCATCCATCTATCATATCTTGAATACCAATATTGCTTTGCATCAGGTTTTTTTTTTTAAACGACTATGCACTATTGATGTGCAGTAGTTGTTTGCTTTGTATAACACTAGGAGATTTTCAGCCAAGTGGAGAGGAGGATATTCTTAGTGACGTTTTATTGATCTTCACATAGAAATCTTCGGGCAACTCTTGCTCAAGAGGTTGCAGGTCAGCTTATCATTCTAAATGCACAGTTCAGTTTAACAGTTTTCTTTTAGTTACATGTTTGTGCACAGATTAACCTAGGATTGGAAAGCACATGCTCACCAATCAAACCTCTGGTCAGTCACTGAAGATTGTGTGGATGGATCATCTTATGAGGGTGAGAGTATTCAGAGATCTCTTTCCCTGATGAGAACCTATAGGCTATGAGAGAAATCTAGAGGAGGGAGCTTTTTATCTTTGTAAGCTGATTAAGACACTATTGACCTATTAAGATTTTAAGTCGACTTAACAGTTTGAGCCGCGTGCCTGTGTAATCTACTTCTTTTAGGTATGCTGCTTGCAAACAACTAGGTAGAAAAGTGGATTTGTGTAGGGTTTTTTTTTTTTGGGGGGGGGGGGGGGGGTCATTTGTTGCCTGTGCAGCTTCTGCCTCATTTGTCTAGCTTTCGTCCCATAAAGAGGACAGCTGTTTTCTGGCTTTGAAAACAGCGATGCTCGTTTGATTGCTTTAAGATTACTCTCAGCTCTGCTGAGCCTCTAGGTGGTGTTTTGCAGGTTTTCATAGCATCTTGGCTGCTGTACCACAGTTCTTTAGATTGAAACAAACAAACCGATTTCTCCACCTTTCAACTCCATCCGTCAGGCGCACTTTGGTGCTTCCTCCTAGTTTGTTGCCCCTTACCCTCCGTCTCAGTAGCATCCTCTCTTAGCAGTGTCTGACAGTAACTGACCTGCTTTAGCAGTTTTCAAAAATGAATACATAAGGAAATTCCCATATGTGCGTTGGTGTTGATACCTCATTATGGAAGCCTTTAGAGAAGACAGTAAGCCTGTAATTCAGACCAACAAACACATGTTAGAAAGATGCCTCAAGGACACTCGTCATGATGGCTGATCTCATGATTAATGATTGTCCTTGAGGACAGCTTGTTTGTGATATGATTTACCAAACTGACTGTGCATCAGCTTAACTCTCATTGGGCTTGCATGTTAATTAATTACAGATAGACTGATTGCAGTTGAGTTGATTGCTTCACCTTGCTCCCAGCTTATAGGAACACTTTTATCAGCGCTGTGTGGGGTTGTGAGATCTTTATAGCAGAGTTGTTTACTGCTGGCAATTTCTTTTGGTCTACAGGGGATGTTTCCGTATAGAGATGTATCTATACTGAGATATATTTCTCCATCTCTTCTTTTTATTCCATTTTTGAAAATATATTTGATTTATACCTGGATCCTTTTAGCTTGTAAATCCCCCTGGCAGGCTTGGATGATAAGTGCCTACAAGTGAAGTATGGATACACAGATCAATAAAAGGTTTGGTGCGGTAATACTTCCCAGTGAGTTTCTTACTGAACACAGCGTGCTGCTTTTGATGATGCTGACCTGAGTTGCATATGCTGACATCTAATAGCAGTAAACCCCACAGAATATCATCTTTACATGATAAGGCTCTAATCTGCCTTTAAATAATTTCTATCCCTGTTTTCTGAGGTAGCCACACTCTCCGTTCCCTCTTTCGCGTGAAGCACACCACTCTGTCATTCAGCAGCTTAGGAGTTGCCCCTCCCTTCAACCCACTCTCCTTTTTTTTGCCATCTGCTTTGAAATTAATGCACATGTTGAAAAAGTAGGCTAAATCCAGAGTGACAGCTCTTTCTCCTTCTTATTTTTAAAGATGTGCTGCAGGCAGTGTCCAACTATGTGGGAGATGGAGTGGAGAGAGCTGGTTCATCAAGCTGTTTCTGCCTCTTAGATTCTCTTACCTTTGCCCTGTGGGATGCTCAGTTTGTGATTGGCTGTGTTGCTCTTTCACTGATCTTTCATATATTTTTTTTGGCCATATTTCTCTCATGGATCAGCCAATTAAATAACACTAAACTGTCTCTTTCCCCTCAAACTCCCGTCCGTTCATCTGGGATGTCAGTTTTCTGTGATTATTGAGGGTCAGCACAAATGGATTTGATGAAAATATTTGAAACGGACCCAAATCTAATTTTGTGGTAGTTTGCAGAAAATTGTGGATGATATAATGGCATGTTAGTGTCTCATCTGAGTATCTATATATAGGCTGTTAGTAGTAGGAGAAGAATTTTTGGGTGTGTTTCATTTCAGTAGCTGCAGGCCTCTGTAGTCAGGTAGCCAGACAGTCGAATGTGTCTCTGTAACTGTTTGCCCTCTCTGACTCTGTGATGTAACCTCATTGCTTCTGACTGTTCATTTGTGACAGGTTAAGTTTTGATTATGTTAAAAGTGGTTAATGAGAAGAAAAAAGGGCATAGACAGGTCAAAACCCAAGAACCTGAGGAGGTTCAAGGGAAAGAAAAAAACATTTTATTTGCTTGTAACTCAAATGGATTTTTGGCACATTTAAAAGCTGATTAGAGCCATTTTTGGATGTGTGAAATGTAACTTTTACAACCTCATTTACAGGGGAAAAAACTGTTTGTGATTGCCTGTGCTCCCCCCGCTTCAGCTGATACAGTCTAGATGGAAGCAAATGCTAAATACCCTGTTCACTAAATCATTGTGCACTTCAATAATACATGTACGTTCACCTAGAGCAGAATTTTACATGCACATACATTGTTAACATTATTTTTACATTTGTACATTTGGTACATATTTAAAGCTGTTGTGAAATATTTTATAACATTTCATATGGAGTGCACTGAGCCCATACGGTGCTTCACAAATATGCTGAATATCTGTAGACCACACATGTTCTTATCTTTTGAGGTATGAAAAAAAGTATAACCTTGTATTTTGGGGTTCTGTTTATTCTGCTGCTGTGTTGTGGATTGCAGACATTGTATGCGGACTAAAACCTCCAATTAAGGAACAGCCTCAGTGTTACATCTGAACGGCATAAGCAGCTACATATGGCCATGTGCGCTCTCTTTTTCTCTTTCTCTCTCACACACCCACACACACACATAATATACACATAGTCTTTCCATGCTTGAGGCTTTGGGCTGTGATCTTTCCAAAGGTTTCCTCCTGTGGAGGAAGAGCTGTGGAGGGGCTGGCGTCGCTTCGCCTGCCGGATGAAAAAGCCAGTAACATTTGCTTTCTGTGGCACAGCAACCAGCTTCCCCTCTCCTCCATTCCACCTCTTCTCCTGCTCCATCTCCCACCTCCCCTGCTTCTCCTCTCGAGGAGGATTACCGGCAGAAACTGGACGTTTGATCCTGCCTTGCTATCCACCCCGACTATATCCATCTGACAAGACTCTTTGTTTCTTTTTCTGTTCCAGACTTCTTTTTTTTTTCCCTCTGACTGTGTTTTAGAAAAGATAAAAGTTAAGCCCTTTTTGCTGTCTGCTATTTGATGTCTCAGATTTAGCTCTGGTCTACCTCGAAGGACCCAGGACAGGTAGATCACAGATATGCAAGAAGTTAATTCAATTTTAACTGGAATGGAGTCGAGAAGATCATAAAGACAGATGTGGATAATTTATGACTGTTTCCTTTGATAATGTTGAATGAGCAGCAGAAATGGGTAATTAACTGTCATGAAGCAACAAGGTTTTCTCATGCAGTACGCCCTTAGAGCTTAGAGCTTAGAAATGCACAAAAACATACTGGACAATGACCCCTGTGCTTTTTAAGCCCTTTTTTTTTTTTTCTGCTGTGACAATGTTGTTCATGATTAATTGCAAGGGACATTGCCAACAAGCTTTCCATTGTAATTTGCAGTGGAGCTATAAACAGGAAGTGTGCTCCCAATACATAATGTTGTTGACTCAACTGCACAGGGTGATCAGGGCCAAAAAAATGTTGAGGTCATTGTGATACATTGTGACAGAGGACAGGATTCACTGACCTTAAGCTGTCAAGCTAAAGTGTAAACATAGTTGCTTCATTAAGGCCTGACAGTTGTGTGCATAAGTTGAAGGAAGCCACCCAAAAAAGAAACAATGCCCCCTCAATGTAGGCAGTAATTGTAGGGTTGCAAACGGCTCTTGAAATCCAGAGTTGCCTCTGATGCATCTATTGGAGCATGAATCTGTAAATTTTAGGTTAAAAGCACTTAGAAAGTGTTTGTGTGAATTTTGCTTGTTGTAAGAAAGCATTTTGAGTCCTCAAATGGAGTAGAAAAACACTACATAAGTACCAATCAATCTACCATATTTTTGTTTGACTTTTTCATGAAAAATATTAATTTACATTAGATACTGATTGAATGATTGATGGACTGATCAGACTGTGTGCACTATGTGAGTAGGAGTTAACTATTCTTCATGTTTGCTGTTCAATCAGCTTCTTGTTAAAACAATATTTACAGGTCATTTATAAGTATATTGTTGTATGTGTGTGTGTGTGTGTGTGTGTGTGTGTGTGTGTGTGTGTGTGTGTGTGTGTGTGTGTGTGTGTGTGTGTGTTTTCCCCAGTTTGGTTGAGGTCACCACTGTCCAATGCACCTCAGACAGGATGTAAACTGTATCACACAGTATCTACTCGCCCAATCACTTAATCTGTAAATTGGCTGATTGGTGCATTGTGTGCCGCGCAGCTAAGCTGTGTGATGATTTAACAATTGTTAATCCAAGCTGTATGATGATTTAAGCGGGCCAAGCCTGGTCCCACAGCCAGTTGGGTAATTAACAGGCTGCTCTCCATGTTAATAGCATTAGTCACCTTGGAGATAATCACAGCCATCGAGAGCACAGAGCTGCTTCCCTTCAGCATACCTGATAGCCTCCTTAAACAGACAAACATACAGCACTAGCTTTTGGCCTCTTGGCCTAGTGTAAAATCCTTAATCAGTCAAACGTTTCTTAAACCCAGAGTGGCAGCTGGTAAAAGAACTGTTTGAGCCACCTGTGTTTGTATATGTGCACCTGCAGTGTGAAAAATAAAGTTTTCAAAGGACTCTACGTAGTCCAGTGAAAAGCTAAGTACACCCCACAATTCAGCAGCTTGCAGAACCACCTTTAGTAGCAATAACTTGAGGTAATAGATTTCTATTTGATTTTATCAGTCTCACATTGTTGAGGAGGAATTTTGGTTATTGCTTCAGTCTACTGAGGCTGCAGGCATTTGTTCTCACTTAAGGTCCAACCACAACATGTCACTGAAACCTGCCATAAATATTGCCATAAGGCGGAGTCAGTCGTCTATCAGTTTGATATCAGTCTGGGATTGAATGGGGTCAGGTTGGCAATTACTTGCAATCTGTTTCAGATAATACAGCAATTATTTTTGATTTATTTTTTGTTGCTGCAAGAAGGTTGCTGTCCTGTTTTCACTTGTGTGACTGAGCCAGTAACTTAGTAAATTAGGAGGTAGCTTTGTCAAGTTAAGTGTGTCCAGTGTTGCATGGTTTTTCGGTTGAGGTGATTTAATGTAAGTTTGGTCGGCCAACGTTGGTGGATGGTCGTGCATGAGATGAGCCCTCTTGCTCATAGCATTCGCAGAGTATTTAAATTTTTTAAATTTCTCTACATTGTCTGACCTTGAGGTGAATTTGCTGGGACGTCCTGGTAAGACTGTGGCATTGTGTTAACTTTTCACAATGCTGTAGGTCAGGTCATGTCTTGAAAGTTTCAGGGCTTCAGTGCATGTGTAACATATATTCTGTAATTTGGACATATATAGAGACACGTCAAAGCTTACCGGTGTGTTTCACACTCCCGTCAGTTTGCACCGGTTGCCAGAAATTCATATGGTGATTCTGGCTTCCGGTAAAACATGATTCATCTGTATCTGATTCTGGTTTTCAGCACAACTATAACTTGTTTTGGGGCCACAGAAGTCTTTTTGATTAAGTCACATGTGATGTCAAAAAACTTAAGTCTATTTCAATTCCTTGTTATTTTTCCCAGCTTTGTTTGTGTCAGCCTCGAGCAAACGCAGCTCTGCCAAGGATTATACAAAACAGTGACTTAATGAGCCTAACGAATGTGGCCGTGTTCAGTTCAGTTAGCATCATTTTGTCTAAAGTATGTGTGTGATATGAGTATTTGTTTTGGGCCTTTGTTTTGTATGGCAGGAGCTAATGGGTAATTTATCTTACTGGGAATCTAAATCATCACAATGAGTCTTTAAGTTGTGAGGCAAACTCACAGGGGAAAAAGATAGATGCAGTTCTCCTCTCCCTGGCCTCGTGTCATAAATTACCCGGCCATTGATCCATGGGTGTCTGAGATTCTCGGCGGACCTCCTCCTCACATTCATCAAGCCTTAAGTCTGTAGCTAAGCTTGAGTGGAAATACCTCAAACACATACTCCTCTCCAGAGGCTCAGAAACATGGCCTGTTGCTTAGATACAACACAGATTTGTATTTATGTGAAGAGCGGATTGAACCTGGAGGGCTGCATTATGCACCAAGATGCTTGAACATCTTGGTCTGTGTTAGGTTTTTGGGGTTAGTGTTGCATTGACACTTTTTGTACTGTACATGTAAAACAGATTGAACAACACCTGCAGAATGATAAAAAAAAAAAACCCTCCTGTCTGCCTCATTCTTTGAGACTGCAAAAGCAACAGTGTTTAAATAAATCTCACACGTGCATATATATATATATATATATATATATATATATATATATATATATATATATATATATATATATATATAAATAAATATAAAATTAAGTGGCAAATGCATTTGTTGCTCAATTCGTTCCAGTTTTCTGTGTCAGCTCTGCATCAATCACACGTGCTTTCATTTCCTCCACAATATCCTCAGAGCAATTTTGTGTGACAACTCCACAGTGAGAGTCCAGATGACTTCATAATCAAGTTGTGTTGACACCAATTATTTAGTATGAAAAGTTCTTAAATACTAAGGCACATAGCAGTTGAACGGGCTCAAAAAAATAGAAGGTTGAAGCATACTTAAGGTGTCGACTCACCTTGAGGTGTTCATTTCTTGAGCCTCTTGTCCCGCCAGTAAACTCCAATTCCATCGCACTGGACTTCACTTATCTGCGGTGTTTCTTGTTGTTGCTGCTTTGAGTTCTCCTCCTGCTGCTGATCCTGGTTGCATTGGCCCATCTGGGATTGTGCCTCAGAAAAGTATGAATATCAGTACAAAAATCGTGCCAGTCCATTCAGGAGACATTTTATAGGATAAGTGAAAACTTTGACCTGCCTTTAATTTCATTAAAGCCATTAAAATGTGTGTGTGTGTGTGTGTGGGGGGGGCATTAATGTCTGTAAAACCTCAAGTCCTTAAATAGTTATACACATGTAACTGTCTAGATGAGAGTGGTTAACCATGTGACTAATTGCTATGACTATATATAGTATTTCTGTTTTAAGACAAAATCCAAGAAATAATTAAAATAATGACATAATAAACCATACAGAAATATTATTCCAGCTAGCACTACTAGCAGTAATTTTAAAGCATCCCTAAGGTGTAGTTAAGCTAGCCTCGCTTTCCTCTCTGACACCATTATCCATGAGAGCATGTCCTTTGTTCCTAGCTTTGGTCATTTCCACATCAATAGGAAAAAAGAGGAAAGTTCAGTACCTTGAAGACATATCATTTTTTTTTTCCACCATTCTCTTTAACTCTCTCCATTGAAAAGCTCTTCTTTCTTTTTTGGTTTGCTTCAGGTCCACCGCTTTTCTACTTTCGCAAATGACCTTATATGTATGTGACAAGCACGTTTCTCGTGGCTTGTTATGCTTGTGCAACTTACGCATTCTTCCTCACACACTGTGTGCTTCTGATCTGAAGCTTAGCCAACATTAATGCTTGTGTTTTTACGAGTAGCCAGTGTAAGGGTGAAGGTGGACTTGATTAAATTATGTTCTACAGCTGTGGTGACTTTCTTCCGCCAGAGTCCGTGCTCTAAGCTGAATTATCTTCCTTTGTAATGGAGATTACCCTCACTAAAAACTGTACGTAGCCTATTTAACTTCCATATTTTAACATGGGCCAAGTGAGCCTCACTAACGAAGCAGTTCTGCCTCAACTGCTAAGGGTTGTACAAGATTTAAAACTGTGGTCAATCCTTCCCTGCTCACAGGCTTTTAGGGATAATAGGATAAGATTAACACATTTGCATGCTATTGCAATGCATTATTCATGAAGTGTCCTCTTCTCTAATTTGCAGAAGCAGGGTCTCCTCACTGACTTTAACATCTGGGTGACCTGGAAGTGGGGCAGAATCCACTGTGGGTGTCACCTGGCACATGCCATCATAGTATTTACTAGGCTGGATGTTCCAAAGTGTAAATGTTTCAGGTTTTATATAAAGCTATGATTTATTTAAAACTATAGTCCAGTTATTCAGAATGCATTCATTTACATTATTCCGTTTAACTTTCGTTTTGCAACCGTTGCATGTCTGCAGCCCTGAAAACCCAGATGAACCCTTTGTTCTTTTAAAAATTTTCATCAAAGCAGATATAGATAACAAAGAAGGAACAAACAAGAACACCAAAAGGAAGTTTGTTTCTTGTCCATATTGATTTTTGTTCCCTTTTTTTTTTTTTTTAATTTGCAGAGAATGGATAAAACATGGCAGACTGACAAGAATTAGAGCTTAACCCACTGACTTTGATACTGGAAAGACCTCATGGTGACTCGTGGGGCAGATGCTCACGGCTGTTTCTATTCAGTTTCCACATAAAGCCAACTAGAAATATAATATCTTTGTGCTTTCCTAAGCTGGCAATTACACTTGAAATTATGCAGTTAAAAAATGACTCAATACAACAAGCTGAAGATCACCTTTAAACAACTTTATAAAATTAAATGGAAAAGCTATTAAAAACAGCCATGCATACACCCAGCATTAACAGTCAGTTAAAAATGGTAGCTAGGTAGACTATATCAGTTTGCCTTGTTACCATATTTTAGTAGTAAAACTGTGAAACTTTAAATCTGTACTGCCACTGTTGGGTATTTGATTCTCCAAATAGACCATATGTTGTTGACCACCTTCTATCCGCACATGTGCTGCAACCGTGTTTTTTAAGTGCAAAAATCCAAGCATCGTGCTGTCTTGCTAGTGATGCATGAATGGCTCTGCTTTGCTAAGGATCAAAACAAATCCCGTTGTTCTTTGCTTTTCCAACTTTACTGCTGGAATGTGCTCAACTTGGGAGTGACGTCACTCCCTGGAATGCAGAATTTCTCTTCCTGTGTGGTGACATCCCAGCACCTCCTCCCAACACTCTGCCAGTGCCCTTGAGCCTTCATTAAGTTAACAACGGAGGCTTTTATAGCATGCAGAGATTTTGTAAAAGATAAGTGCAGCAACTCAGTGCAATATGCACATATATTATTGTTAATAATCAATGTGTTTCTGTTGGTATAAACAGCATGTGTAGATGAATAGAGGCATTGAGAAATGTATCATGTATACTGTATTATGTAACATGTTATTTAGGCATGTGCTTATGTTGCTTATACTGGACAGCTGTGAGAAACTGTTAAGTTTACCTGACCATTGCATTTGTCTTTGGTTTTTGGTTGTAGTCACAACCATGCATTATTTATTTATTTACTAAATCTAGTAATAAATATCAAATTTATTACATGTGCATATTAATTTACCATTTCATAGCTCTAGCAGTCTGTTAGAAATCAAATGGCTTTTACATTTTTCAAGATCTTTTTCAAAGGCTTTTTTTTTTTTTTTTTGCTGTTAAACAAATGTAAGCTGTGGAGACTGAATGGGGGCAGTACACAGCTGATATAATGGAGATTTTATGTAGAGGCATATTTGGAAAGGCTGAGTGCTGATCCCTATAGATCAGTCTTTACTAGAAAACGCTCATCTCCCTTCCTGGCATTATTGACCAAGTTTTTGAGCTCCATCATCACCTTTGAGTTTGCATGCACACAACGTGCCTTTTGAGAGGTGTGCGAGTGTGTGTGTGTGTTTAGACTGTCGGAATCAGCTCAGCCAACCTTATGTTGTGGCCATGTGAGCTCCTTTTTTGCTGTTCTCTCTCACCTGCTGATGGCTCTCTTCCTGTTGTTGTGAAGGCAGAGAGTGATTCACAGCCTCTAGTCACAACACAGGACTCACAGCTCCCAGACAGGCATCAGTCTCTTTCATTGACTGCAGTTCTGTGACTGACTGTCTGAGTATCTGATGATCTGATCTGACTCACCTCAGTCTGCTCCTCTCCTCTCCTCTCCTCTCCTCTCCTCTCCTCTCCTCTCCTCTCCTCTCCTCTCCTCTCCTCTCCTCCCCTCCCCATTTCAACAACTTACTGCATTGCATTGTTAGTTGCCCGGTTGCCCGGTGCATACACTGCCAAGCTTAACAGATGTTTTTTTTTTTTTCCCTTCCTATATACACACTTTTTTTCCTGTCTTTAGATTGTGTTCCCGTCTTTGTTATGTCATAATAGTTATGTTCAAATAGCTTTAGATCAGGGGTGGCCATCTCCAGGCCTCGAGAGCCGGTGTCCTGCAGGTTTTAGATGTATTCCCGATACAACACACCTGAATCACATATAGACGTCATTAGCAGGAATCTGGAGAACTTGACTGCATACTGAGGAGGTAATTCAACCATTTGATTCAGGTGTGTTGGATCAGGGACACATCTAAAACCTGCAGGACCGGCTTGATTCAGGAAACCAATTCTGATCAGATCAGTTTGGAAACAGTTCCTCTAAATTCTCAGCGTTACATGCAACCTCCTCTTCTTTTGTCATTTCTTCCCCGAGGGCTGTGATCTCTCAGCTTGCCCCACCTCATTCCTCTGTTTCCCTGACACCAAAGAGCTACAGTTTTGGGGGAAAAAAAAACAAGCCACATTTCCCTCTTACTCCTCCTCTCTTCTTCCATATTCATTTGCACCCTTTATTTTTTTTTCCTCATCCCATTTCTCTAATTTGCTGTTGTGCGGTTTCAGGCGGAAGTTCTAATTTGTATCTTCTCAGATACGAGCATGTAGGGGGTGTGTGCAGATAAGTGTGCAGATACCACCCTCTCACAGGAATAATGCATTATTCTTTGTGTGATGTAGCGTGATGATATGGTGGAAGGGCTTGTCAAGGATGTGATGGTTCTTTGTTACCTGACTCTCCTTTTTTTTTTTTTTTTTCCCTGCTCCTCTCCCTCCTCTTCCCTCCTCTTCCCTTCTCTCTCTGCACTCTTCCCTGCCTTCCTGACAAGTCTGCCTCTTTAAAGAGCTGTTTGCTCTTGACTGAGAAGTCAAAATTTAGAACTGTTGCTCCAGTGGAGCACACGAAGCACCTTGTAAAAAGCCTGATGCCATCCTACAACTGAGATCACTCCTCTCTTCTTTTTTTTTTTTAAATCTTATTTAACTTTGCCACATCTCCTTTGCTTTGTCTCCTAGACTTTCACTTTTCAAAAGTAATATTTGAAAGAGGAGCACTGGGTTGACAACACATGGCCTTCAGGTGGCAAACAATTAAAGCAAACGATAAACACACTTATGTGCTCAACAAAAATACACACAAGTATTTTTATTTTTTCACAATTGTGCTGTTTTTTTTTTCCTGGTATGTGGGGGAGGTATTTATGTGAAATACCATCTCTATTGTTTTGCGGGCTTGAAAGATTCTTAGACATCAGGTGCGCGCAGCAGAACGAGCACCATAATGGCCATTGTTTCAGTCATACAGCCACACGTGGGAGTTAGTTTCTTTTTGTTTGTGCAGTTTTGGAAGTAGGCTTCATAATCAGTGACTATAAGTGTTATCTTTTGATTAATCTGTTCAAGAAAATAGGGGCAAATGCTCATCACAGAGGCCCTGGCAATGTTGTTTGGTAGTGGGTCCGTATTCTAGTGGTTAACACATGTGAAACATCCCAGGCTGGAGACCAGGAGGACACGCAAATCACTAGGAGGTTGTGTCAGGAAAATCTGCCAAATCAAAAATGTGGATTCATTAGCTGTGGTGACCCTTTGCAGGGAGCAGTTACAAGAAGCTTTTTTTTTTTTTTTTTAGAGAACATTTCAGATATGTAAAAGCTGCACATTTACCTGCTTATTTATTAATTAAACATACTGATCTAGTGGGAATAATGCCAGCACACCGTCACAAGTCCCAAATTTCTTTCCGTGGTGTGAAGGCCTGTCCAAGGTTCCACTCTTGTTTTACTTTTGTTTTCGCTCCTTTAATACTGAGTCTTTTGTTTGCTGAGGAGAGTTTTCACAGTTTCTCCGATTGTTGTGCCAGTCAACATTTCAGCCACACGGGAAGGGCTATCAGCGGCTAACAAAAGCACGATCCTTGTGTCTTTCATCTGGTGGCAGACACAGACACAAACAGAACCGTGTGGCGTATGCGAGGCTTATATTAAATTAATCTGAATGCTGATATTATCAGTGTTACCGTTATTATTATTCAACAGCCAGTGCCGCTAGATTGGGCAGTCAGCATTTAAAATGATAAATTAAAGACTGCCTAGAGTTCAAATAACTTTTAAATTCTTTTTGAATTAAAAGTGAGTTTAGTGGATTTTATTTAAAATCTGTTTATTTGTTACCACTGCCTTGTGAGATGCACTCGCAGCCCTTTGAAAAATTCAGGATTTTCTGTGCTTCGCCTTAAACGTGATCCAGACAACAGGGAGGTGATACAAGATAGGTTGTGCCGAGGGCTGCGTCAGCTTAAGGGGATGACCATGCTCTTGTTTTTCCCAAGTGCACCAGCTCTCCCAACTCCAGGCGAAAACGTGTATAGATTTAATTTATTTATTGTTATTTTATTTTTTTTTTAATTCTTCTTTAACTTAGATCATAGCAATTCTCTCTCCTCCTAGACTGGCTTTCTTATCTCCAAACATACATTAGAATGTCAGACGCATCCCCCCCCCGATCTGTATCTGCAGATCCCCTCTCTTTCGCTCATCTCCAAACCACTTCAGCAAATGTTACCTTTTCATATCTGAGTTGGGAAACTAAGGATAACCTTGGCTGCTGAACTGCAAATGCCACTTTGGCTCACTAGCCAATCGCATTTCTTCTCACTGGCCGGTGTGGCTCTCTTACGGGGGCGCACCCATGACACCGGGACTAAGCAGATGTGCACACATGAATGAGAATGAGTCAGCAGGGCTCTCACAGTTGACCAGGAGAGGCTGGCTGAAATATCATAAAATGCCAGAAATATGTGCCAGTGATAACAGTGATTTATTTATTTTTTTTTAAAAGTGTGAAAAGTAAGGCTTATAAAGATGATGTATCCAATGAGCAGGTGTAGCAGCTGGAAACACTATAGGTCATCTAGCTGCAGTAAGACTTAATGCACACCTCTCAGTGCTTGGAGAGTGCATAATACTGCACCTGAAAACCCACTGGAGCTCTTGTTGCTGCCTCTGAAAGCATTTTAACTTCAACTCAACATCAAGTGCGACTTGCAAGGTTGCTGGTTATTCCACTAGTTTTATGCAGCAGCTATTACAAAGATGAAGTATGTTGTCAATGCTTTTAGTAGAATCGAGGCAATCGAGTATTTTTTGTTTCGCACCAACCCGCTCACTCACGCGCCTTTTGTGTGTACTTTCTGCTTCCATGGTCATCAGTTCTTATCGCTTGCATGCAGAAAATTGAAAGGGCATATCTAAAGCAGCATCTGGATTTGCATGCTAGGTAATTTGCTCTTCACACAGAAAGATGGTAGATGGGAGGCAGTTATGCTTATTAATATTTCAATACTGCGGTTATTGGTCTGTGCCTCAGCCCTCAAGGTTTATCTGTGTGATGGCGTATTTTAGGGACTGAGGCCATCAATATTTGTGGCAAGAGGGTATTATGCAGTTTATTATGAGCATCATTTGCCTGCTGTAGGTTCCCTTAAAGCTCCAACCGTTACCCCCAAATGGGCCTTCAGTCTCAAGATCACTAACAGTGTGCTGCATTTTTGTGATTGCCAGTGTAGAAAAAGAAGGCCCCTGACTGTCATGCATTAGTTTGGACTAGCATACTGACCAGGGTAGTTTAGCCTGCTAAACTGCACCAGATTACAGGCTGTGTGGGTCTTGGTTAAACACTGTAGTTTAGAGATGTTTTATACATATGCACTGTATAGAAAAATTACTAGAATTTCACTTACTAGTAATGAAGCATGGTCTTCTTGGCTGGGCTCTTAGTAGTATTAATAACACAGGAATATTGAATGATCTAAAGCCAAAAAAAAAAAACCCCACCCAAAACCCACAAATTCTGTGATTTAAAAAAAAAAAAAAGATTAGATCAGATAAAACTTTATTAATCCCTTTAGGAAGATTCTGTCAGGGAAATTTTAATGGCTCAATTAAGAAAAAAAAAGGAAAGGAAAATGTTCCTCTCACGCATAGCTGTTATGAAGAGATAGTATGCTGATCATGTGTTAGGGAAACATGCTTGCTTCTGCTATAAAAGGCATTCTCACATTGTAGTATGTGGATCAGCTTTTGAAGACTACCTTAAGTGATTTGAATAACAGCATTTTTGGGGATTGATTTTGACCTCTGACTTCACTTTTTAGCCCTGGATTTTGCTGCTTTGCTATAAAAGGCAATATAGATATGTTTAAAAGTTGAGATTAAGAAGCAGAATGTTGCATATGTTTCCTAGTGATTCACAGAGACCACCCCCACCCAACCCCCACACAGGTTCTTAATCTCAACTTTTAAAAAGTTCCTTATTATCTCATAACTTGTAAGCCTTCCGTGGATGCTTGTGTGGGTTTTTCCCTTCCAAAAGCCATTTCTGTGGTAGTTGTTGGACAGGTTTGTGACCTTTCAGCATGGGATCAATGTATAAATGTACCTCATGGCAGGTCTTTACTGGTGGGCTTGTCTGGGGACACCTTGTCTGCTCTCTTTGCTTCCCTTATCTCAGTCTGAGAAGCAGCCCATCAACCTCAGGAGAAGCAATCATCTAGTTCACACTTTGGTGCTGAATAATCACACACAAAAATCAGGAAGTGATGAATTGGGACAGCCCGACCACCATTAACCAGGAAATTAATTATTTACAATACTGCTGTGACACTGATGAGGAATATAAAACTGACAAGTGGAACATATTTCCAAGGGCAAACATACTTCTTGTTTAGTCATTCTGATAAATGAGTGTAATATGTTTTTTTTTTTCTTTTCTTTTTTTTCTGTTTCTGGAATTATCCAAGAAATATTTATTTGAGCATACACTTATGTTTCCTTTTTCCCTCTCTTTCTCTTTTTTTTTTAGTTCCTGTGTTTGAAGAACATCCGGACATTTCTGAAGGTGTGTCATGACAAGTTCGGCCTCCGTAACAGTGAACTGTTTGACCCTTTCGACCTTTTTGATGTCAGAGACTTTGGCAAGGTGAGTTAAACATTAGACACATGGATGCATGTTCTCCTGTTGAGGCTCCAAAATGTCCTGCACTTGAATTGACACTGTGAGCAGCACAGAAACAGTGGTGCCCATAGTCTGCAGTTTAACTGTACGGGGTACTTAGAGACACAATGCTGCTTGTGTTCCTGATGATATCAATCAGGCCATGACATGATGAGATGTGGTATTTTTATGATCAGAGCTTGACTGACCTTCTAGATTTATATGACGCTTGACTTTTTTTCTACATTGAACTGTTGAATTTGCTGCATTGATCACATGATACCAGGTTTTTCTGTTAATATTACAATGTAAAAAGCATGTGTAGAAGAGTACAGGTGTCTGCATTATAGTGCAGTGTACCCGCGAGGTTTGCATGAGTTCAAAGTCAAATCGGTCAGCCAGTTGCATTAACCGTCATTGTGGATCTGAGAGCTCAGATGAGCATTTGCTGTAACACCTCAGGGTCAGCAATCTTAACTCATGTCACTAAGTGACTGGAGTTAAGTGCAGTGATCTTTCCTAACGTTCTGCAGTCTGCATCTACAATAAGGTGGAACATGTGTGTTGGCTCAGCAGTGAAGATATCTGACTCACTTGCATATAGTATCAGCTTTATGGAGAGTTTTTATGGGATATTCAAATGGATTTTTTAAATTTATTTAATGGATAATCAAAGACCCTCAATGGTCTTTTCTAAACATTATCTTGGGCAGATTAGGGGCATGTAATCCGGTTCATGTTCAGAGCCTTCACTGGCTAAGCTAGGTTCTTTGTACCGGGGTTGACAGCCAGGCATCCAGGAAATAAAACCACTTGAAGAAATCAGGATTTCTTTGATGATGGTCTTTGCACTTCTACCAGTTTGTTGATCCAGAAAACTCAGGAGGGGATTATGTATACTCCACCAGAGCTGTGAATGCCTCAGGAGGCACCCAGCTGTTGGACATATCTAGGGAAAAGCACATCTGGCTACTTTCTTTTTATCTAGACTTGGAAAAGTTCAACAGCAGATCAGATCAATAGATAGAAACCTGGTTTAACTGCAGTTTTATATATCATTAAAAATACAAAACTGCTTTTAAATATTTAAAAAAAAAAATCTTTTCACTTATCTCACAATGGTCAGCTCAGCCACACTAGAGTAAAAATAGGACAGCAATCTCTTTGCATCTAGGAAACATTGGTGGTTTCATGGTCATCATTGGTAAGTATTGCTCTTTGCAAGTAGTTGCACAAGTGTGACTGTAGCATTAAAAAGACCTAAGCGATAATGGAAGAAGAAAGATATTGTAAACCGTGGTTTCTCTTCACTTTGTGCTGTGTCTGGCTAAAAAGTCAGTGTTGGCTTCTTTCTAGCTGTTGAAAACTCGCAGGTATAGTGTGATGTTCATAATTTTGATGGTGGCTCGTGCCATTGTGTCAGGACTGATGTGGTAGGTGTTAATGTGATGTTAAAACTGTAGCCTTGCAGCTGATTGAACATGCAGTATTTGTACTAAAGCCTGGAGAATATTGTGTAGGGATGATACAAATATGAATACCTTTATTAGTCCCACAGTAGGGAAATGTATGTATGAATAAACTGTATTACATCATCTTTGATTACAGTGAAGAAAGTCATTTGCTCATTAATCTAATAAAATCTAATAAACTCACTCGTCCTACCACAGGCTGAAAAATGATAGGCCCAATGAAAAATAAGGAAAAAAAAGGGATGAAAGGGAAGTTAAAGGAGACAAGGACTCATTTGGCAGTTTGTAGATAAACCACAAGGCAATGTCTGAGAGTCAATGAGCTTTCAGTGAATGGTATTAAAATCCAACAGCAGTCAGAATCAATCACGTAGGCCCTCCATATGCCAATTTAGAAATTGCTTTTGTACGGTCTCAGCGGTGGCGGGCTTGTCTCGCCATTGATTTTCCATTAAGGGCCAAACATCACATTATAATATATTGAATTGAGTAGATCCTCACTAATGTGACATACATTTAAATAGTGAGCATGGCTCATAAACGGAAGATAAAGGGGGACATTTTATTCATGCAGCTAGTTTCTGTATGCTCAGTCTGCTTTTGTTGCCTTGATAACAGTGGGAACAGTGGGACATTATGAATTCGGTCCTAAATATGGGAATAAAGTTTTGCTATTCTTTCTGTATTATTTTTATGTCAATCTTTTGTTGAAAATAGTTGGCATCAGAGTAACATAAAGGGCATTTTGGTTGGTTGGAACTACAGAGAAAGCTGTCATTTAAGAGTGTAATTAGACCAGAAGGGGATGGGGAGAGAGGTTTTTTTTTTTTTTTTTTTTTTTGTGGCTGAAGCTTCTATAAACATTAATCACCCCCCATCCACCTTTCATACCTCCACATTTGCTGCCAGGGGACCCAGAGTTCATCTCCCTTGGCTTCTGGTCACCATCTCTTCCTCTAATGATGACTTTCCGCAGGTCGCTGGTAAAGAACGAGGCCAACAGGGTCCAATGCTATTACAAAGTCATTGCGCCTCCAAAACCTCTCTGCTACTCTTTCCAGCGGGGCTAGCATTGAAACAGATGGAGCACATAACCAGCTCGATTGTGTTCTACTTACTTTTATTTTTTATAATTAAACTAATTTCATCCCAAAATACCGTAGGCTACACCCAACTTCAGCTTTGGCTTGCTTGTTTTGTAAAGCACTTGTATGGTTTCATACCCATATTGCCACACTTAGATTCTTTGCACTCTAACCCATCCCCCATCATTAGAAATTCATTATGACATCATTAAACCAATGAAATACAGCTTATTACAGTAGACCCCAGAGAACGCTTTTATTTAAACACCTCCCTCCATCCAAACCCAGCCGCCTCGTTTCCTTTCTCCCAACCTATTTTAATTAGCCACCAAAGGAACATTGCTGTCATTTAAATGAACATGGTAATCAGTTTATTTGGCTGTTGCCATGATTAGCATAATTAGCCTGCACCTGTTAACCATCTATCAACAGTTTGGTAATTTTCCATGTGTGACTGGAGAGCAGTGAAGGAAGGAAGCTTTCTGACAGATTTGCTGTCTTCATTAAAGAGAATGGCATCATTTATTTGAAATGCAGACAGAGTGGCTTCCATCCGTTTCTGTCTTGAAACGTTCTCGGAGTCACGACTGAGTGACTTGTGAAGTGTCTGAGCTATCAAAGTGATGCTCATTGACTTGATACGGCGGTGTCAAGGTGAATTTCATTTGCAGGCTACATTTGAATGGAAATTGGATGTTCAGTGTAAGGTTATGTTTATATAAAGCAGATATCACTTTGCTGAGGTTATTCAGATGACAGAGGGCAAATTTTTGAGTGTGCTAACAATAATTGTGTTCTCATTTTCCACCTAAGTTAAATTGCCCACTTTAGAACTTTGGACTGGTACTTGTGCTTGAAATTTACTTAGTTAATGTGCTTCAGATGAAACCTGATATTTTCGTAGTAGGATATCACAGATATTTGGACAGCATCGCACCCTGTATCCTGATCTAATGTCAAATACACAAAATGCACCTTCAAACAGATGGAGAGTAGTAATCTGAAGGAATCCCAGTGCAAACACACACCAGTCTCCTGATTTCATCTGTACCAACTGCTCCTTTTCCCAGCAGCCTTTTCTTCTCACTTCCACCATCCATCTCTTTCCCTTCCTCACTGTCCTCTTTTCCCACTCATTCATCTCACAGCATTTCCACTGCGAGTGTGTTGTGATAAGACTAAGCCAGCGGCAGGCGAGCCACAATTGTGTCGGGACGCCGTGATTGCCATTGGTCGGCGGTGTTTGATTACCCTGTCTGCTGCCCTGAAATCTTTGCACAATGAACTTTGCTCCTTTCATTTCCTTTCTGCGCTCTGTGGCTGAAAATAGCTAGTTGCTTAGCATCCACGCCCAGTGCTACTAACATCTGGAACGTGCCTCAACCACTGCTGGCCACTTGCCTGAATGCTATTTACTGAAGTATTTTTTTAACCTCAGTTACACACCCTTGTGCTCATTTGTAGTCAGTATGTGAACATGCAGCATATACATTCTAACCCTATGAGCTCTTTGCTGTCATTTTCAGTGTATTTAAAGGCTTCCTACATTTCCTGCGAAGGCACGCCATGTATTGTTTTTTTTATGATAAATTAGAGCATTCAGAAATTATCTACCCAACATTTGTGTGGGACCATTGTGCTTGATACCTTGTAGATTGGAGACAAAAAAAAAAAAAACAGGCAAAAGCTAAGGCTTGATTTGGGGCTTGATGTCATTAACATTACAGCTAATATGCACCATGAAATATTGTTCTGCATTTGGAGAATTCCTAGAACATGTTTGCTTTGTGTTTTATTTAATTATTTTTTCACTGAAGTTACAAAGAGGTTCCTGAGGTTCATTATCCACTGAAAGCTTGCATTTGTATTTGGCAAAGTGTGTAAGGCTGAAATATCCATTTAGTTTGGAGGCTTACATGCATTAGTATCGTATTGATTCACAGAACTATAAAATAGGTTGTGATCTGTGCCTGTCAGACTCAGGCTGTAGAGAGTGCAGTAAATGATGGAGGGAGGTGTAAGGGTCAAGTATGCAAGGTCAGCAACTCGGTGAATGTGTCCACTTCCATTACTGGCCCCATCCCCAGCAGCAGTCCCTAACTGTCAGGAGCCAAGTGGATTTTGAAAGCTGAGATTCTCAGTTGCCTCTCTTGTGTGAAAGGTTAAGATTTCTGGTACTTCTTGCAAAATATGTTTTTACATGTGTTGATTGTGTCACTGGAAAAATGTCAAGGCATTTGAATCATTTGTTGTGAATGTGAAATGATGACGTTGAGCTCCAAGACACCCCGAGGGGAGGGGGGTTACCCCTCTGATATCTGATCTGATAGATCTGATAGATATCTGATAGAGTTGCTTTGTATTCATTAACATTAAAATCCAAGTTATAGTCACAACAAAGTTGCTCAAAATTGTGCATGAGTTGTAAATGTCTGAAAAGTAACAAATAGGGCATTTTTTTAAGATGCAACCTTAACCTGTTGGTTGGAACTACAATGAAAGCTTCAACTTACCGTATTTTCCGGACTATAAGTCGCACTTTTTTTCATAGTTTGGCCAGGGGTGCGACCTATACTCCGGGGCAACTTATATGTGAAATTATTAACACATTAACCTAAATACTCCAGCGACTTGACATCTCTGCCTTAAACCGGAGCTTTAAGGCAGTCTTGCGTAACCTGTGGGCGCAGTGGATGATGGATGGAGAGCACAGCTTCACGGCAACTGGGAGAATGCGCCACCCAACTTTCCTGGAAGTCATTGGATGGATCAACAAAGCATGGGCTTCAGTGACAACTGAAACCATTCTGTCGGGATTCAGAAAGGCCAGAATAATCGGAACTGCAACTGACGACGAGTCTGACAAAAGCGACACAGAAGAGGAAGCGTCTACCTACGGAGTGTGAAGAGTTTTTTAGAAGTGACACCGAAGATGAAGAATTCAATGGATTGGTTTGGTAAACTTGTTAGTATGTTCTTTATGCTATGGTTATCTGAATAACTGTTAATGTTACGTTAACATACCAAACACGTACTCAGTTTGTAGTCTATGCCTCATGTAACTGAATGTGTTACATTAAAATCCCGTAGGTGTAACCCTATTTGGCCTGTTCTTTAATCCATTATTATTTTAAATTGCCTTTCAAGATGAAATGTCTGTTCTTGGTCTCGGATTTTATCAAATAAATTCCCCCCCCAAAAATGCGACTTATATATGTTTTTTTCTTCTTTATTATGCATTTTTTGGCTGGTGCGAGTTATAGTCTGAAAAATAAGGTATAATTTAATACATTTTATCACCTAAACAAAGATCACTTAAGGTATTAGATTTGATTATTACTACTTGCATGTAATGCATCAGTTTTGTAGTAGGGATATTTTAGCATTAGTAGGGTACATTGTGATATTGCCTCTTTTACTTGATCTAATTTCCTCATCTACTACAGCATATCCACCAACAAAATAGCCATTGATCCAGGATTACTCCTGCTGCTCCCAGAAGAAAGTGTTTATCCCTATAACCTTCAATGAAAACACTCCCCTCTGCCTCAGCAGACAGTTTTGTGGCTGCTTCTTCCATCCCTGTGCTCTCCCTTTTCACTGATTGTCCATCAAGACCCCCCTAACCTCAGGTTTTTACATAAAGCTTCCAAGACAAAATGAATAATTCATTCAAAATGCCACAGTGCTGATGATATTTCTCCTAACATTAATTATAAATGAAAACTTCCTCCCTCTTCATGTGTTTAGACCCCCTTCTGCCTCTCCCTCCCATGCTGCACTCCCACAACCTCATTACTCCTGCAGCTCGTTATTGTGACACCCGCCAAAACAGGTGGCTGCGGCGTAGGGGTGTAACGATTCTGAAGCTAGGACCAAAACTGCAATACAAACATCCGCAAGAAAGTACTGTGGTTCCATCTTCCTGTGGCCTAATGTGGAGCTGTTGATGCCCAGATACTGCATGCTAGGCTGCTGTCAGCTTTAATGCTTAAAAACAGCTTCCACAGTGCAAGTTTAGCAGTTAATATGTTGGCACATGGATTGAATTATTTTAATACCAAAAACTCGTGATACATGCATTGTGCTAATAAAAAGTTGCAGTGGGGTAGAATGACAACTCGGTTGGTGTTTTTAGGGCTCCAAAGAAATGAGGGGGGGTGGTGCTTAGCATTGCTACCTTGCAGCAAGAAGGGTTCGGATCCAGTCTGGTCCTTTCTAAGGCCCCGTTTACAGGAGAATGGCGTGAAAATGATACTTTTTGAAAACGGGTTCCAGAGTGGAGCGTTTTCGACACGCTCCGGTCTCCGTTTCCATTTAAATGGGGCCTATGTGGAGTTGGCATGTTCTCCCCATTTCTGTGTGTGTTCTCTGTGGGTCCTTTGGCTTCCTCTCACAGTCCAAAGACATACATGGGGTTGGGTTCATTGATGATTCTCAGTTGACCGTAGGTGTGAATGCTAGCGTGACTGGTTCTTTGCATTGGCATTGTCACAGCTGGGATACAGCTCCATCCCCACGACCTGATTTGGATAAGTGGAGGACAATGGATGGAAAGAAGAAAAAAATGGACGCACTACTGCAACAAGAGCACGTACAAGGCAACTGGAGGGTCAGTCATCACTTAACAAGTGAATGGAAATATTTTTTGTGGTAATCAATAAATAACTTAACATCAGGTAGTCATGAGAAATCTTTGTCATAGGCCACCGTGTTGAATTTATATTATCTCACTCCACAGAGTTACAGCAGTGCTTGCTTCTTTTTTTTTTTGTTGATTATGAGGTGAAGCACTCACAAATAAATAAATAAAACTGATATACAGTATTTTTTTATTTTATTTTGGGAGATTCTAAGTCATAAGTACAAAGAGAGAAAATCTTTAGACTGTTCTGGTGTTGAAACTGAAGAAGCAGTACCTTTATGCATCAGTGAAGATATTTTATATAGCCAAAGTGTTTTGTCTTTATTCCTTTCTTCCCTGCAATTTATTTTTCTACCATTCTCCTGCTGACAGCATTGAGTGGGAGTTCCATTTGAATCCACAAGCTAAGGCTGAAGAAAAAAGCAAAAAGTGATGGGCGGTTTTAAAACCATTTATCGAACTTTTAAAGCCCGATTTAGTGTGAATCCCACTGTGGAAATAATTGGCCTCTTTTGTTTTGGGTGGCAGCGAATGTTACTGTATGCTGCTAGAAAAACTGACAGGAAAACGAGACGATCGGATTTTGGCTCGAGCTCGGTGTTCAGCCTGGCCCTTTGAAGTTCCTTAGCTCACTGTCGTGCATTGCTGAGCACCCAAAAGGCTGCTGAGGTGTGATCACAAGTCTCTCTCACGGATGAATTGTGAGTCATTGGTCACTGGAGGGTGTGTCCTTGTTGGGAGGGTGGTGTCTGGCAGCACAGCTTGACTAAAGTGAGTGGATAAATAGGAAGGGCCCCCACAGAACAATGCTGTTTGAATTCATTGCAGCTGTTGTGAGCTCTCGTTATTTCCCCTCCCCCAGGTTTTACACCCCCGAGGCTGCAGAAGCACAGCTGTGATGGACAGGTATATTCTCTGAGGTATATTCACTGGACTGAAAAAATAAGAAAGTCACTAAAACTGGTGTCCTATTTTTCTTTTCTTTCATTACAGGGATTACTTTCAAATGGCACTAAAATACAAACACACTGAACTCATAATTCATATTTCTTTGAAATTGGATTTCAGTATACACTTTCCATTATGTAATAATGACATATTTTCTCTCAAATTGACGATAATTTCCCAAACCACCACTGCTCTGCTTTAAACATTGACTCAGCGCCTTATTATATTAGGAGACATTTGGCACTCAGAATGTCAAGGTGGATTTGCCAAAGCAGGAGAAATAAGCAACTTTAAAAAAAAAAACAAAAAACCCATTAGGGTTAACAAATGGCAGCGTGTGTCACAGGTAATGATTCATCTGTTTGTTAATAACGTGGGCTCACTAGAAAAACTGCAGAAACTCTTTCTCTGCACTGCCAGCATCAATATTAATTGGTAAGAAGGGATAGAGGCACTAATAAAAGGAAAAGCTTTGCCAGTTAGTTGGATCCTACCAGTGTTAATGAACCCAGTGTTTACTGACACACAGTAAAAGTCCGTCATTAGGGTTTAGCTTGGGGTCTAATAGTGAACATCTCAGCAATAATAAACATCTAATATTTCAAATTAAATTAGTTCAAATAAGATGGTTGTATTTCAGGTACATACTATGGTCCCACAGGCCACATAGCAATCAAAGATCAGAAGTCAGCTGATTGATGAGAATAAAAAGGAAGATTCGATTCAGAGAATCATTTTATGAGGATATGTTGCTGTAGTTCTGTTCTACACTTATGATGTCCAATGTAGTGTTTTTATACAGATTTTTAGGGACAAAGCTCGGGGTGCACTCTATAGATTAGATATCAACTTCCCTCAAGTGTTATTGAGCAGTAACGCCTCAGGGATGCTGCTGTGATGCTGGCTCTGACCTCTGACCTCTTGGGACAAATGTGCAAGCCAGTAGAGGATCAGTAGAGTCTTAGACCAGAAGCAAAATTACACCCAGAACTTAAGTCCTCTACGCTATTTAAAGCACAGATTTTAAGCACATAAATGTGGGTTTATCACTTGCTTTTCCCAAAAAAAAAAAAAAAAAAATCGCTGTGACAGAAACGCACGACTGTACGAGTGGAAATAACCACTTCACTCAGTTGGAACGTTAACAGCACTGTCTATGGAAGCCATTAAATTCATCATTACCTTTTATACAGTCCAGTTCATCAGCAGGAATGCATCAAAGTGCTGGATGGCGCACACACCCACATACTCACAGGCAGAGGTGGACACTGAAGCCCACTCATTTGTGCACAAACATGAACACACACATTGAAGCCCAGGGCCATAAAGTCTCTGCTGGAGCCCGTGCTCTCTGATTTCCCTTATCAAAGGGCTGTAAAATTTAAATTAGACTGAGTGGGTGACATAGTTTCTCATTACCTGCGGCATGTATTATAGAAAGTCTCAGCAACACATTTAAGTGTGATGGTGACAGACTGATGTTGGCAAGATGCTCAAGCTCACTTACCTTTTTACTGATCCTATTAATACACCTCCTTCCTCCTGTTCTACCACATTTCTCTGCCAGATTCTGCAGCATATGGTCAGGATGTTCTACTGTTTTTTTTTTTTTCTTCCTTTCTCAGGTTCCCCTCAACCCCCCCACCTCACCTTTAATCCCTTTAGGTTATAATTGTGTTTTTTACCTGTGGGTGTAGCTTGTGTTCAGCATGGCACATGGTAATTCAATATGGCTGATAAAAAGCTAGCAGCCAGGCTCCTTATTGTGTGCCGTTGGGTAGCTTGCCAGGTGTTATAAATGCCCCCTGCAGCGGCCACTAAACTGATTCCCTCCTCCGTGCTTCTGTTCATTCATTTCTCTGCAGGGGCATCGTTGCAGGTAGCAATGATGCACAGCCCTTATGTGACTTGCTGGGTGGACTGCCTGATGTGTAGGCAAAGGTAAATGTTCCCCTGCTTAAGGGAATACAATTTCAGTGTGCATGGAGTGAAAAAAAAAAACTGTGAAACAGAAGAGCAGATTGTAAGGAAGTGAAAAGATTTCTTTAAGACAAAATGTGGAAACTGTGTGATGCAGGATATTTTTTTTTAGACAATATAGATAACAATGTTAGCATACATACAGTACAGTGCAGAAGTCTTGAGCCACACCTCATTTTATTTATATTTTGCCTCCAAGGAGGCAAACTGTCTTGTATTTTATAAGTGATCTTGAGCAATAGTTCTCCAGGCTTTCTGAAGGTCTTTCAGAGTTTTGATTGGCTTCTTTTCCCATTTATTTTTAGTCCAGTCCTTGTACCTGACAATTTTCAGAGGAATGTATTTTTTGTTTGTTAAGCCACTGAACACGGACCTATGAATCATTCAAGCATAAAAAAAGGCACCAGTGTTGAATACACATAACATAACAGGCACAAACTTAGCAAAGAACCACTTTTAAATGACATCTTTGGGCACTTTGTAACTAGGAAAGTGCCTAGCAACGAAAACACATAATTTGTTCCCATTTCTTTAGTTCAACATGAAAAATGCCAAAGATAAAGCAGTTTGACAGGTTTAAAATAGTTTTGGCACCAACAAGGTGATTTCCAAAGAGTTATTAGCCAAAACTTTGCATATTATTGCATGCTGTGCAGTCGGTCCACTGGACAAGCAGAGGGTAAAAGAAGTGACAGACCTAAAACAACCCCCCCCCCATAAAAAAAAAAAAAAAAACTATCTACAGCAGATTAATGTTCCAATACATCCAAAAGTTTCTTAGTGTTGACAAAAACTTACATTTAAAAGTGTCAGAGTGCATTCCTGATTGGCCATAGTTTTCCAAAGTAATAAAACAAAAGACTAAAATTAATAAACTTTTTCTTTTTCATACATTTAAAAAAAATATATAAATAACAAGGACTCTTTATTAACTACTACTGCATGTTTATCTTACTGCAGAGTCACACTTGAACAAAAGATGAATTCGTTCAGGAGTCTAAGCCCATTTCTGACATTTACTTCCATATCTGATGTAGTGAGACACTCTCCTGAACATAATTCTTAGTTTCTTGTGGATGTGTGTGTGTGTATGTGTGTGTGTGCGCGCGCACATCTACATGCCTTTCCCCCATGCTGTGCTCCGTCTGCCTTGGCTGCAATTACCAGCAGAGAAAGTGCCCATATAGCTACCTGCTCATCATCCCAGAGCCAGGGCCCAGCCCTGGACAAAGCACACACAGCAGCTCCTGCCAGAGACTGCATTATGGAGATTAGGGTGAAAGCTTGACAAAGGGGAAGGAGACGGACTCGATGTGAGCAGTGAGTTCAGAGAATGGATATTAGTTTGCTTCTGGATGCTCCCGTAAGGCTCAAGCACAAGGAGAAGTAGGGAGAAAGGCAGACGGATTAGGATGGGGAAAAAAGACGAAGGCAGAAATGGAGTGAGGGACAGAAACAGACTAATCCTGTCAAGCATGTCAGTCACCAAGTTCAGAGTCTTTTAATTAGACTTTATAGAAAATTCTTAATGGTTTCACTGGAAACTCAAATAATAACTAAACATTTTTCTGAATCTTCGTTTGTGCGGGGTTTCTCCAGCCCGCTGTGAGCTTGATGAGACAAGTCATATGATTACGCAAGGTTCAGACGGATAGACAGAGTGATGACGCGAGAGGACACCCGCAGAGAACGGAGGGTCGCAGACTTGGCACAGGAGGCCACAGAGACGAAAATGCTGGCAGACAGAGGTCAAGTGTTGGAGAAAATAATGTTGAAAAAAGGCCAGAGTTGGAGGTATGCATATAAAGAGATGAAGAAGACAATAAATGGATTCCAAAAAAAATAAGATGAAGAGTAATATTACTATCATTTCTTTTGCAGTTGGACTTTATTCACTCAGTTGGGCACTGCAGTGCCCTTTGTGATGAAGGAGAGTGGTTTCAGTGCTGGGAGGATAGCAAGCTAATGGCCAGACTGGGCCGGTGTCAGCCTTAATGGTAACAATCAATAATTCCCTCAGATTTACCCTGAGAGGTCTGGAGCCTGAGCTGGTGTGGTTGTGGCTTTCTGTGGGTTCTTATTTATTTATTTTTTTACTGTATACCTATGGCTACTGCAAAACTGTGACCAGGGCAGTTATACCTACAATTTTTTGTTTTTTGGAAATGCAAAAAGTATAAGAAAGAGAATTACTCATATATCTTATCATATTTATTAACTTGTGAGATTTTACTATTTTTTTTTTATTAAATACAAAGCCAAATGATCTTACTCAGCAAAGTCTGTTTGCAGGACCATCACATTTTTAAGAATTTGCTTCCTCAAAGTGTCAGTGTCCTAAAACCTACAAGACCATGAAAACAGTTAAACTGAACTGAAGAGACTTTAGGCCAAGACCCTCCAAAAATAGCTCCAAGTAGCCCCTTCAGTCTTTAGTTTGCAGTCAGACCTTTTGTGGGGTAGAAAAAAAATCCATCTTCAGTTGTTCCTGTAGTCCAATTTCCTTGGAAGGAGAAGCATTTGGTTGTTAAGCTCAGCACTGTGGGATTTGCACTATGCAGCCAAAGGTGCCAAGCTGTGCGCAGTATTAAAGGCCAAAGTGAAATTGCCGACTGCCCACACCTGCAGCACTGCTCAATATGGACAGCAGAGTGTTTTTAGAAGGCCAACACACTCTCTCACATATATGCACACTGGAGACTTTGTGAGCTCGCTGGCACAGTCAGACTTCCCGGTACAGCATGTTTCCACCCTGACTAAAACAGTGTGGTCGTTGTGTGCGCGGTTGCAGCATTGTGTGGACACATGCATGCAGTTAATAGTCACACTGGATTGTATTCATTACAGAGAGATGGTTGGAGACGATCCTCATAGTCTGCTGTCAAAAAAACGAAGAGTTAAGTGTTCTGAGACTGGGGTGACCGCTTCACGCCAGGGGGAAAAAAACCTGATTGTAGCTGGAATAAAATAAATAAATAAATAATTGTACTAATACCAACATTGCTAAGTTTAGTTTTATTTTACGTCAAGCATTTTCAAGCATCTGTATGTGGAAAAATGCAGATTTGTGTATTGCGTAGTGGATTTTATTTGCGGATCTGACAAAGCAATCACATTTTTTCCTGGGAAAACAGTGAAGTTTGAATTGTGAGTTAAAGCTTTGTAAGTCTTTTAAATGCAGGTTTTATAAAGAAACCACAAACACGATCCAAACATTCAAAGCCTTTTGCAAAAAGAAACTGCTTTACTAAATCTTGCACTGGTAGTGGGCACATTATAAAGCAGCTAAAGAAGTTATGGAGGCTCCCTAAAGCCAACTCTCTGCCACTCACATTTTTTTTTTCTAGAAAGGGAACAAGTAGCAATTCTGCACTGTTCTGTTGGCAGTTTAATATATCACCTCCTCCTTCTGGCTTTTCCAGTATTGGTTCTGTTGTTTTCAAAAGGGTTTCTGAGCTCATTCTGTGCTGCACAGAGGGATATTTAACAGCATCTGAAAAGCCAGGATCATTCTTTTTTTTTCCTTTCTTTTTTTTTCTTTTCTATTGTAAGTTCAGCCATGCTCCCAGAAATGGAAAATCATTCTAGTGTAGAAAAGTCTTATGGACCATGGAGAGTTGTTTCCTTTTTCCCTCAGTGTGAAAGTTGCAGCATTGATCTCGCTCCCCGGGCATCCGCGCTGCACAAGTTGTAGCCGGAGCTGAGGCAGAGAGGTGATGCCATGGCTCATAAACGCAGTGGCACACACAGACTTGGAAAGTACAATGCAACAAACACAGACACGCTTGTATACACATTAAGTATCTGGACTTAATTTGGTTGCATTCATTTGCTGCACACATGCAGGAAGGAATTCATCCATTCACTCTCTGACTTGCTGCTTTTGACAAGATTTAATTTGACTCAAGTGACTCAGCTGTCGAGAACATGATGTCTTTAGCCTCAAGTGTGTGTTAGTGTGTGAATAACAAGGAAAGGTCTTTTTGTATATTGTTAGTCCTAGAGAATGGCGAGCTTGCGGGCACACTAACTACGCACACTACGAGTTTAAGAATTTACCATTTGACACCATGTGGCAGTTTGTAAGAGGAAGCTGAAACAAAAGAAGGAATTAACCCTGATACTGTCCACAGACTGAAATTACATGAGAATATATTTGAATAATGAATTTCTTTAAACATCCTTGTTCCTCCACAAAAATGGGACTTATATTAAAACCTGCTTTTATTATTATTATTATTTACAAAATGCAATGTAACAAATCATATCTACCCATTCTGCACAACTACATGTAAGGTGTTTCTCTTTCCATTACTTTAGCCCAGACTGGAATATCTCAACAAGTTCAGGATGTAATGTCATGGAATTTTAAAAAGATATTATTGACCCAAGGGATCCTGCTGGCTTTGGGAGTGCTATGACGTTTCCTCCTTCCAGCCATGAGATTGAAATTTATTGTTTGCAGTTAATTATCTCAGACTCTCGCATTCATGTTCTTAGGCTAATACATTTAAGTAAGTCATCATTACCATCAGCAGTGGCTCCATAGTGTAGTGTTTTACACATTTGCCTAACAAACAAAAAGTTCCCTCTTTTGACCCTGGGATGGGACACGATCCCTTTGGGGTTGCCTCAGGAAGGGCATCCAGTGTAAAAATCTGCCAAATCAAACATGCGCAGCTACCTGCTGTGGCAACGCCCTTGTGAATAAGGAAGCAGCTGAAAGTAGCTTATCCTCATAAATTCAAACTATGAATTTATCCACTCTTTTGATTCATTGTCACGTGTAATATGAACAGTATTCCCATCAGCCTCAGCTCTTGAATAGGTTTACCATTAAATCAATAAATATTGGAATGCTAACACTCAACTACTTAAAGTTTGGGTTGAGTCTGACTCAAAGCCAAACCTTTTCCACATTTTAAAAAGTTCAGTAAAAGTTAATCTGTTCATATGCCACGTAGACTCCCATCAGAGTTGCGCTGCTGAACTATTTTCATTTATCTTGAACAACAGCACGGATACCTTTGTAATGCTCAGCCCTTTGAGGTAAAAATGCAGTGATATTTCATCTGATATGCTGAGGTACCGCAGGGGAGAATAATGAGATTTATGTACGCCTGGGAAATGAGAAGCTTTTAGGTCGATCAAATTCCTAACTTCTTGTTTTTGGGTATGCTGCCATCTCTCTGTCTCTTCTTTGTATTTTGTGGCTTTTACATAACTTTCTTTTACCCACACCCCCCCCTCCCCGCTCTGCTATAATGTGCTGCTCTGCTGAAAATAGTTGAGTGAGGATTTATTAATGAACTTTTGAGTTTTGAGGCCAGCTGAAAGGCTCTATCCTTAAAATGCTTTTTTAAAAAAGTCTAATTATCCAAAAGTGTTTCATGGTCATAATTATGAGAATGTTTGAAAGTGTTGAATGGAACTACTGTAGATTGCCCATTTCTTTTCCTCATCAGCTTGCACTTCTTCAAAGTAAGAAATGGGCATGCATTACAGCATTAGTAGCCTCTGTGTAGCTAGAAATTGCTTCGGTCACTTTGCATCTGTTTGCAGGGGGCCACCTGGGTCAGTTAAGCTAAGAAAATCTGCATATTGAGGTAGGGTAGGACGTGGCCCTTGTCCAGAGGTCAGGACCCACTGGATCCTCATCCATGTAGGAAACTGTGTGTCAGAAGAAGCTCATGCTGGTGGCTCAGCGTCCTGCTGAATGACCTCGACACACTTTCTGAATGTCCTGCATACCAGATTTGCTGAATTAGTCTGAATGTCTTTCGAGTGCTGGTCGATTTTTACTTAAATGTCTGTTGAGTAGAGATGAACTTTTCTTACACTGAAGACGATCCAATCATTACACAGTTTTGGCCAAAGGCTTAATACTTTAGAGGTGGTTGTTAGAAAAGTTGGAACAGTCGTGTGAACATACACCAAACCTGGTGGATTTAAAAAAACCTTATTATTGTGAAAGTTCTAGCCAGGTAGCCCTGTCCTTTCCATTTTGTTGTCCTACTGATGGGCTGACGAGTTGTTGTTGTTGCCCTCCACAGGCCCTCCTGTAATATGTTTGGTCTAATAACTCCACTTTTCTTGTTTGCAGCTGTGGTGATCATCCTTGTTCTGCTTTGTAGCTGCACTGTGAGCTGGAAGGTCATTCTAACCAGAACCTGCTGCAAATGGCTGTAGAACAGAATTAGAGTTACCATCTGCACTCCAAGACAGTGGACTTGGTGTCCAAGACACTCTCCGGATAGACTATAGAGATAGATTATTTTTTTTCTCACAAAGGGCTTGCAATATTTTCAGAGGAGTACCTTTTAAAACAACCTTTGGACTGTTCACTGTTTTCACATTGGATACATTATAAGCGATCAGTGACACACAGAGACAAACTCATGACGAGCCCCCAAATATGTTACGGTCCCCAACTTAATAGCTCAAAAGGAACCCAACATAAAAAAAATGCTTCAAGCAGCTGCCACTCAACAAGCTTTTAATAATGAAAACATGGTTACTCAAAACAGACAAACAGAATCAGAAGAGATGGGAGCCCCGGCTACAATGGGCCATCGGATTCAGGCTTCTCCCCTAAACTAATTCACTAACTAAACTAATGAAAACCAAAAACAGTCATCCCGGTAACTCCCTATCAATCATAAAACAAAGAGAGGTTTATGAGCAACAGAAAGGTGATGTTGATGGAGATCTGGTAGGAGAAGGGAAGTGAAAGGCTGCCAGTTGCCGAACACCCGGGCTCTGCCTTCTCCAGGTTTATATCTTGCTGCGATCCATCAGCAACCAATCAGCACTGGGGACCAACCAGAGAAGTGAGAGAGCAGGTTAATGAGAGTGACAGTAAAACAGTAGGATAATACCTGGACCAACACCCTGAGGTCACACATAACAGTTACTATCCAACTACACTTCTCCAGACTGAACGATATTCCGATGTTGTTGCTGTAGATCCTAGTGGTACGGATCAGTGAATAAATGTCTTGTTCTTTCCTGGCATGCAGCTTGATGTCATCCACGTAGAGGACGTGGCTGATGTTTGCTCCATTCCATAGTCGGTATCTGTAGCCAGTCTTTTTAACGATCTAGCTGAGGGGGTTCAGGCCTATCAGGGTTCTATCCAAAAAAAAATCACACACCGGCGGTATTGGAGGATTGGATGACCGTTTGCTAGTGCTAATACCTGTGCCTGCTTGCTAATTCTTGTGACAGCAAACAGTCCTGGCTAGATGTTGGTTGTCAAAAGAATCCATGTGTTCCACATCTTCTTCATGTAAGCCCTCTCACTGGGGTTATATGTGTAGTAGCATTCCAGCAGTTCCCTATTCTTATCTTGTGTCAACTTATGCCCTATCACTATTCCAGTAGCCCACTTATCGTCAGTATGCTCTCGTTCCTCAACACCTGATGCGGATCTTGTTAATCTGGGCGACGTCTGAGCTGGTATGGCTTCAGTTATGCCTCTTACTCATATTCCAAGATAGGCTTGGGTAGCATGAGGAGCCAAGCCTGGGAACCCTTAATGTATGCATGCCTTGGCTGGGATTCAAACCCCTGACCTATATATATTTGTTGAGAACAGTCTTAAACTTAAATGCTCCTATCAGTCAGCCCAAGTGTTTTCTAATTATGACAGTATTTCAGCAATGGGAAATGGATTAGTAACATTTGCATGCTGATAGGCTGCACAGTCATGATGTTAATAATGTTAGTGGCTATCAACTGTGGCAGAGTGATTGCTAGGAGCAGTTCTGTCTCACTGAGGATGCTGGATGCTGAAGACAGCAGTGACAGTCTTCAGTAACAGTGACAAGAGGCAAAGAGACAGCACACATTTCAAAATGCTGCAGATTTACATTGCGCCTTTTCTGTTTCTTCTTCACCTTTTTTTTACTTCTCCATCCCTCCTACCCCAGGCCCTTGACCTTAATAACAGCCTCTTTCCTATGTGACTGGGAGATATATAATCCAATAAGCACAGTGCGGTGCCTGTGGGTGGGACCGTGACAGGCACAAATCTCACAGAAATTCATACAAACAGATGCTTGTGCAAACAAGAGTGCATGCAATTGCTCATCAAGCTGACGTCTGAGTGTTTTGTTAGCACTGTGTACATGTTCTCGTGTGAAAGTGCTGTGCAAGAGGAAAGCTCTGCCGGGGGAGGAGATATCTTGGTGAAACTTATTTACAGTTCTTCGGACTTTTCACTTGAGCAAAGACCGGAACAGGATGTTGCCTTTTCCTCATCTGCTCATACTTCCTGCCTAGCGAGGAATATTTTCTGTTTGTATAACCCCTGGCCTCTAATGTTCCAAATTGGCCCCCTCTTGGTCAAGAAAATTCTTAACCTTTCAGAGCCCTCTACCATCTTCCCATTTTTAAGGCCAATCGTTTCTCATAGCTTGTCTGGCTCTTTTTGTGTCCTGTGTGGTTTGATAGTTCCCTTTCTGCCAGATTCAGTTGCATAATCAGTCTCCTCTTTTCTGTTGCAGTTTTTCATGTATGCAGTCCAATTTATTATTTATTTATTATTATTAATTATCTAGATCTACAGTTCTAGTCAACCAAAGAAAACCATAGTCCACTGAAATCTTATCTACTCTTTAGTCAGTTCATTGTTTGCCTGCATGCTGTCTAGACTAATTCAATTGTTGATAGGGCACTGAGTGCACTCTACCTGCTGTGGTTATTAGTCTAATTGGATTTAAAATCTAGGATTTTTTATTTTTATTTAAACTTTATTTTGATACTCCAGCCTTATTTGGACCTATGAGGTGATTCCTTTAAAAAAAAAAAAATCTAGGATGTCTTTTAGGAAGCCATCCTAGCAGGTGTGCAAACTTTATTATAACATATCTGCCTGGTCTACCAGAACTGCATTAATGTCTGATTTCCACAAATGCCATTCACCCCCCAGCTTGTCCCATCTCTGTAAATTATGTACACCTAGAGGCAGGCAGAGAGAAATGGGGAGATGCAACAGGACAAGGAAAGTGCAGATGAGATGATACGAGGCCAAAAAGGGAGCAAAAGAAAATTACAAAATGAAGCCACCTCCCCTCATTCTTTCTGACTGAGATACATGTGTTTTTCCTTAGATGCACAAAACCTCACACCCACAGATAAGGTCTCCAGTGGGTTGTTTTTGACACAAATGAATTCAAAATCAACAAAAGCATTGGGCTGTTTTCTAAGGATGCCAGTTGTGGAGGTGGCAGATAGGTTTTTGTCTTCCTTTTACTGACAACATCTTTTCTTTTGTAAATGGGATCTGGCAAATCCAAACAACATGTCACACAAAGCAACCTTTTCTGATATCATGGTATAAAGCAGAAACAGACAATATGGTGGGACATTTTGCAACAAATTAGTTCATTTTATTAATTGTATTCATGGGTTCATAAGGCTAATACTGATGAGTATGAGTACTAGCCATAAACGCTAAATCTACTGTGCTCTGAAGCACGACAAACTATAAAAGAAAATGCTGCAGACATCATTATTAAAGCTACCAGAGATCAGCAGAGTGTGTGAAACGGGGCATGACCAAAGATATCTCATTGCTGCAGTAATCATCAAATGTATTATTAAAACCTGCCCTGCCTAATTTCAACTAATCTGGCCTGAATTGGCCAGGTACACTTGGGAATTGATTTGTTGAGCCTGGGAGCTGTCCCATAAATTGGAATGTTAACGGTGGGGCTGAACGAGCCTCGATACCTGATAAAGGCAGATTTAAAGGAGATATTTAGCATGGAATCATTTATCAGGGGCCGACAGGCAGGCAGTGAGACACTCCCCCCCCCCACAAAAAAAAAAAAAAAAAAAAAAGGACAAAGACACATGCACACACACACGAAAACAGACAAAACTGCCTTTACTGGCGTGGTCCTCTCTGTCAGTGCTTCATCCATGGTGACACAACTTTATCTGTGTGCAGCAGATTAACATGACACTCTTTGTTGTGAAATTAAACAAAAAAAAAAAAGCAGTGCATATGTATATCAGGAAGGGGATTTTTTTAGTAGTGCTGAGTGTGACTTTGACCAAAAACATGCAGTAAGAGCTTTAAAATGCTAGAGGTGATGCAGCTGAAGCAAGCCATAGATCACTGATAAAATCTGTCAGTTCAATAACTACAGTATGAGTGCACATAAAGGCATTGCTATGCAGGTAGTGAACATGTGCACTCATGTTGGTGGCATTAATAGCCTTTTCATGTGCAATATTTGTTAGCAAAGCTCACGGTCAGTCCAAGGATTTTAGGGTTACTGTGACTTTTTGATTTGAAATGGTGTGTAGCAGAAGCAGTGGTTGCATAATGTAACTCAAGTTTATGAAAGGTTGTTTGCTCACTTGTCTACACTGAGTCTGAAGTGCACACGCTCAGCCCAATTTTATCATCTGTCCACTGTAGTCTGCAAAGCCTCCCTCATATATAGGCTTTGTTTGACTGTTTCCACAGTAAAGACATTGTAAACTTACATAGGTTTTTATGTTTTTATCTTCTGTGTTAAGCACATTGTGTTGAAGTATAATGGTGTGCTATATAAAGGCCATATAACAATCTTAACCTAGTTTGACAGCAGAGGTATTTTACACCAAATTGCTTGGATTTTGGGTAAATCATCAATCTGTTGTATTATAGAACTACAGGCTGAACTACTATTAAATGAACAAAGTTAGCTGAATACAAAAAAGAGAACAGCAGGTATCATGCAGCAGCTTCAGTGTCTCCAATAACGTGATTGCTGCAAAGTTTTTTAAACTTGCACTTACGAATTGATCTCTAATGTGTCAAAGCTAAAAGGCTTGACCACTCACTGTGACTGAGGTAATATGACCTTAAAGAAAAAAAGTGGTTTGAAGCTCTAAGGCCAAGAAAAAAAACTGGATTGGTTTTATTGGCATTATTTGAAGCTTTGGTTGAAGCAGTCGCTCAAGAAATAAAGGAAAAAAGGCAAATACATGAATAACTGAGTGATTGGGTGAATAAATCCCAGTGTTGCTAACTATAACCTTCTTGAAAGTAAAATCATGTATCATAAAGCAGTGACATAAAGCCAGATCCAAAAAAAAAAATATATATATATATATATATATATATATATATATATATATATATATATATATATATATATATATATATATATATATATATATATATATAAACCCCACCTGACCTAGATAATATAATGATGAAACAGCAAAATAAACAAAGTAAGAGCCTGAGGATGAAATCAAATTGCACAAAAGCTTAAATGACACACACACAGGAGGCAAACATTATATTTCAGTCGGTTTGGAATGCACACTTGCCATGCCTAAGGATGTCTTTGTTGTCCTCATATGACCTCACCTGACCAAAGCTGCCACATCATCCTTTGTTCATCTCATCTGTCTGTTAATAGTGCCCCCGGGGGACTTGACTACGCTCTCTGTCTCTCTCTGAATTGCCTCTTTGCTTTGTTCACCTCCTCCCAGTCCATATATTCCTGGAACTGGTGATTTAATGAAGAACCCGGTCACCATAAGTGACCTTTCTCATCATTGCTGTCCACTCATTTTTTTATTTATGTGTTCTGCTTTGGGTACATTATGTTCAGAAAGCTGCAGAACTTAAAACAGTTGTGTATTACTGCATTTATTTAAGTGACCTCCCTGCACGGACAGAGAAAACCTCTGAACTCATCCTCTACCAGTTTCCCTAAGATTGACCAGGAGTTTCCACTGAGCAGCATTCTGGCTGTGATGTGATAGTGCTAAAAAGTGTTCCACTGTGTCACCCTTTGCACTATTTCCATAAGAGCTAATTTATTTTTTAGATGAGTAATTTCATCATTTAAGACTTTCAACAATGTGATTTTGTGGTTAGAAAAGCTAATTGGCTAGGACCATCGACCTAATAGCATCTATGGTATGTAGATTGCTCTTTGTGTCCTTTGAAGCTAACAGGGCGGTACTATTATGTGTAATCTAACACTGGAAAGGTTTCCGCTCTCCTGCTGTCAAAGTAATGCCCCGTAATTGGCCTTCTAATTCTGTGGCATAATGAGACCAGAAGTGGGTGGCAGAGGCTATGTTGCTGTATTTACCTACAGTACCAGACAATTAGCGCCCGTAATGCTAATCACAGGCTGGCAGGTGGAGCTTTTAATGAGGCTAAAAAAAGGATTTGTTCTCACTTCCTTCTTTTGCAGTGTTAGCAGGACTGTAAACATATGATTATTAATTGATTACATACTTTTAAAAGGTTGCTCTGCATTCTGGGCAAAAGACACACTTTCAGTAATTATAGCAAATGTTCAAGATAATTACTTATCTTTATATTAATTATACTATTTTTAGATTACTCACATGTAAAGTATCCCTGTGTGTAAAAACACTATACGAATTTTATTTATACACAAAAGCTGTATTTAATTTTTATTTCAAAAATTGCTAAACGTGAATCTGCAGCTAACTTAACTTAAGCTTTTAAAAACTTTGACCTGATTCTATAGAAGGTGAACACATACTTCAACTTGGCATTAGATGTAATCTCAAGTAATTTAAATGCATATCCTGGGGAAATTAATAGCAGAATAACTCAAAAGCTGGAGTAAAACCGAACTCAACACCATAGCTAAATGCAAAGGCAGTGAAGAGCAGCGTTGCCTGGTGGGTTTGGGGGTGGGAGAATCATTTGGGGTGGTGTTGCCAGTGCAACCCTAGGTTCACGCCTTCTGATGTGACGCAAAAACAGAAATCCTCGGTTTCAAACCGTTGACTCTGTGTCCTTCACAGAAGTCAACTTTCTCGAGCAGACTGAAGAGGATAAACCTTCAGGGATTCTCAGAGCCACCTACTATCTGACAGAGGGGTGCTGATTAAAGGAAAGGCCCTCTCGGGTTGACAGTGAACTGACAGGTTTGTCAGCTAACACCAGCCCCTGTAAATTGCTAGTTACAGATCCTAATTTAGCTGTCTTTAACCTTTCCTACAATTCATCAGCTGGAATCCTTCTTGTGTTTTTGACTCTGAGGAAGGTTAGAGTAGGGTGGCAGGGTTCGCAAGAGGTCTGACTGTAGCCTAAAGCTGAGAGAGGTGGAAACAATAGCGGGAAGTTGTGTCTTTGTCAGGCTCGCTCTCACAGCAGAAGCAAGGGGAGTGTGGTGAGAGGCACCTCAGTGACATTCTGCCCTACAGACAATGTAAGCTCCATATAATGAGATTGCCCATGCGCAGAGACACGTACACATGTGCATTACGGTGGTATACAGATGCGTATATATTAAGCACAGAGACATGCACACGCTTGCATGCACATGTTGCATCTGGTTCAGTTATGCTGAATACATGTAAACAGTCATGCTTAATTTCATGCTTCAGCTATCTCCTCCATGTGTCTTTCACTCATCACATATGTGCAGCTGTGCGTTTGGCTTGTGATTGAAGACAAGTAATCAGGGAGGATGATTTTGTCACAAAGAGGAAAATGATAGCGGAGATACTCATTTGTATCGTAATAGTTTTGCTTAAATATATATATGATATTTTTTGTGCAAAACTAGAAGCCACACTCATTGAGGTTTTAGATGGAATTATTCCTCACAGTCTGGCTATCTTTTAAACTTTCATTTTTCCATCTTATAAACAGAACATCACAGCAGTTAGATTTTGCTTTGGAGGCTTTGATTTCCCAACCTGGTCTCCTTCGTCCTTCACAAAACTATCAGCTCTTGTTGGCTTCAGTGCCATGCTTATGAAGTCCATAACTTAAATACTGATTAGATTGGACACCGTGGGATCGTGGAGATTATGAAAACAAAGAGCAGGTCTTATCAGTGTGGGTGAATGAATTTGTGTTGGCTGTTTATTTGCTGCCCTGTGTGAGATTGTGATTCGCGAGGCTCCTCCTGCGTGAAGATGAATAGAAAGATCTCCCTGAGAAGTGATAACCTCGGGCTTAAACACACAGCGCGGTGGCAGCGTTTGTTTTCATTTACTTTCATTTATATATTTTCTTTGTGCCTGAGAAAAGAAAGCCATCGTCTGTGCAGGACCATAACGCGGGCTGTAATTTGCAGCCCCAAGAAAGGATCCTTTTAGATTGATTTTCTTTTCATCACGACATTATTGGAAAACTTGACTGTATTTTTTTTTAATTTTTTAACAGGACCTTTAAAACATGCTGAAAATAATTCACATTAAGACATGTGGGAAAGCAGTTACATGATAATTCAGTTACCTTTTACTGTACATCCACATCAGTCTTTCCTCATTTCCTGGTGTCCATGTTTGTACGAATGCACATCCAGTGCCCTGGTTCTGTCTTAGAAAGCTGTAATAGTGCCCCAGGTATACAGAAGGATGTGTCCCCACTTGGGGCATGTCCTTGTCAGAGAGTAAGCACAGAGTTCAGCCCCACTTCTGTCTTCAGGGAAACAAGCCAGTGCACTTTCAGCTGTACAATCCATCGTGCCCTTGTCGCCCGCATAACTGTGATGGTCACCTCTCTTTTTTGTGTTTCCCCGGAGGCTGTAATGTGCCATCATCATGCCGCCTGCAATGACAGCTGTTTGTTGACAGCTGGTTTCACATGGGAGTGGAAATCACGCGTTTTCCTCAGACATGTCTGCTTTTTAATGACACAGAGTACGCCACGATTGTAGGCTGGTCAGCTCACTGTGGGCCTCATCAGTTTTTAGCCGGCAGGAGCATGGCTGATTTGACCTAAAGGTGGATGTGTCGCCTCTGCTAATTTTAGCTGTGGAGCTAATTATCTGATAAATAACATTGTAAAAACAGTCCATCTAAGAAATCTGCGCTCCTTTTTTTTTTTTTTTTAATTCGTATTACTTAGCTCTAACTAGCTTATTGTTGGATACACCAATCCTCATACATAGACTGGGAGATCCCTTTTTTGACAACTTAGCCCTCCACTCTCTAGTCCAAATATGGGCACTTGTGCCTCTAAAATAACCAAATCTAAAATCCAGGCTTTGAAATGGGACTTTACAAGCCAACTGGTAACATCGCAGTAGCTACTTCCATTTTTATTTATTCATTTTAATGTCTGTGTGAAGTCCCTGAGAACAGGTTATTTACAGAGGTCTCATTTTTCATCAGTTATCACACCTTTGCTCTTAGATGAATGTGAAACAGTGAAGCACAAACACTGGGGTGAACCTGAAAGGCATCCCTGTCCTTCTGAGAGAATGACCACTACAAATAGTAGCTGAGTGGGATCTACAGTCAGTGACAAAAAAAGTTCATAGATGAATGCCAAGCTCAAATGGCAAATATATATTAGAGAATATTTGAGAGCATTCTGCCCATAGAAGAACAAGTACAATACCTCGCAGAGCAAGACAGGATACTGATGCAAAATTGTCAGAGCCAACTTTCAATTCTCTTGTATAGATTTCTGCCGAGTATTCCTTTTAAACTGTAGCTTGAAGGCTGCAACTTTATCACCAACTTGTGGAGACATCATAGGAGCACATAAATGGCACGTTGAACTGCAATCTCAAAAGTGGTTACATATGCAGCGTGCTAGTGAATTTAGAAAGGCCTGCTACATTTATGCCTGCAGCCTTTTGTGTAACTAGTCAAGTACAGGATTTATCTGAGCTCTTCTGTCTGTTGACTGCCTCTTTGACCTCATGTTGAGTCAGGATTAACAGACACATAGATGACCTGCAATGGGGAAATAATCTCAGTGACCTATTAGATTAATACAGCACTAAAACAAATAAGCAAAAACGCCCTTGCAATCATGAACAAAGCACTTTTGTATTGATTTGCTGAGGTTATTAGTTTTATTGCATGCTTTTTTTTTTTTTTGAGAGGAAAGTGAGTTCTGTGTGCATGCAATAATGATAATGGATCACTGAGGTTGGGTGTGCTGCACTGTATAAGGGGATGGTGGGATTGGCTGTATGGGAGAGGGAGATAAAACTATAAAGATTAAACTGTGATCTGTAAAAGTGTCACACAGAAACACTAATGGCCCCAGTCAATGGCACATTTTTGAAGATTATGTTGATTGCGTTCCGGGCTTAAGCTCTGTATAACATTAAGCTTCAACGATTAGCAGAACAGCATGGCAGTAAGTCCCATATAATACTGTAATCGAGAATATTGTAATAATTGGAGACGATAGAAACAGTAGATACATAGACACAAACAGGCAGTCTAACAAACAAGGTTTATGAGCGCACACAATCTGTTTTTGGAGGATGTGCATCAAAGCATTACTGCCTACTGTGAGCCACATCCAGGCTGAGCATCCAGAATTTTTCAAATTCTTTTTGTACCAATGTAAAAAAAAAAAATATGTAGGATCAGAACAGAGAGGCAGACAGAAAGTGGAATTACAGAGAATTTTAATTAACACAACCAAACTGTATTCTGTGATTTTTAGTATCTTTAAAGGTAGTTTGATTGGGTGTTTAGAAGAGGGAAGGAGGATATGGTTTATGGAGGACTGAACTGACTGCTATTAACTGGTATTACAAAGCAGATTATTGCAAATTAACAGGGGCTCTGCTGGACATGTTTAGCTCCTGCACAGCTTCAGAGTGCTTACATTGTCCAGCTAATCAGGAATATTTAATCAGCTACTGCACAAACTCAGCATTTAGTACCTTTGCTCTTCCACTTGTGGTCTGCTCTTCTGAAACTTGACCCAATGCACAGCATCACAAGTTGACTTCTTCGTCAGTTTCCCCCATGTGTCTTTTTCCTGAGCACTATTTCCCCAAATAAACATGCGCACACGACACACACCTGATTGAGAATTGTCTTCTTTCCAAGCTATAATCTGAGGCATTCAAGTGAGCAGGAAGTGTTGAGTGAGGCCAATTTGCTCCTTGCTCTACATTATGATCGGCTGGGGACTCGCTTTCTCTTTTTTACGACCTGCGATATGATATCATGTCAAGAACGGCCACCATAATCCCTTTGCTGGCTGACACATGGCCCAGTCCGGGGGAAACACTGCTCCACTCACCAAGCCTCAGGCACACACACCTGCAAGGCTTTCCTGAAAACAAATAGCTCGTGGGCACATATTTTTTTCAGCTTTTAACTGTGATTTAAAATGCATTCATTTTTAAACGCATCATTTAAACTCGCTGCCTGGGGAATGCATTTATGCAAAGTAATGGATATACCTGTAGAAAACTGTCAGTTTAGGCTCATTAATTACAATCCCAGTCATATGCAGAGTCATATGATCATGTTCCTCTGATGTTAATCACTGTGGTGCCTAGAACCCACCAATCTACAACTGCTGAGAGTACTCCCTTCGAAAATAATGACTCCATTAATTATCGGGCAATGTTATTGCAAGACGGTGCTCTCGCCACACCATGTTAATTGAATGTACCAATAATGGATTTACAGCAAAGTCGAAAGGCGCTCTGAGCTGTCTGTTTCAGGCCTGCTTTGTTCACCTAAATCAAGTCAAACTGAGTGTCAGATGCTGCTTGGGTAAGATGGAGGGAGACGAGAGAGGAAGAGGAGCAGTACAAAGATAGATGAGAGTAAAGTCAGACTAATGATGGCGCATAAAACAAGCCATCTATGTTTGATGAATGTTAGCTGAGAGACTGGAAAGTGAGATGATAAAAAGATGAAAAGGAAAGAGTCTGACGAGTGCAGTCCCACAAAGAGAATTGGGTGATTAAGCAGATATCAAACAGAGATGCACGAGAGTAAAGAGTCCAGATAAACAAGATGCACATGTGACCTCCACACCCCCCCAAGAGTTGATGTTTCCTGTTGTTTCCACTCTGTTGTATTTGAATAGAAAGCTGTTCACTTACAGTTTTAAAAAAATAAGTCTACTGAGTGAATTTTGAAATCTTTAACAGGTTAAATCATTTAAGTATAACAGCTCCATCAGGTCTTATAAATTGAAAGGCAGGGTTATGAAGGGTTATGTGCTGCATTATTCCCAGGCAGGGTACAGTAACTCGTTCTGTCCTATACTTTGCCTGAAATTCAGCAAGCAATACTTTTGTTAGGCATTAACTTTACATGTGTTGTGGCTTTGGGTTGTGTTTATTCATGTTAACTTGTCATCTTCAGGGTAGAAAACTGTAGTCCGTGTGCAACACAGACCTGCTGAAATTCACACACTGCACTATTAAACCACTGTGTTACAAGTGAGGCAGGCCACCAGCCCACCAGCCTGCTAAAGTGTAATTTGTGGTCCCCCAAATGTGTCCCTCTGCGTACGGGTTTCCGTTTGGACAGCCTGCGGAGAGGAGTTTTGACCTACTGCAAACATGCTCCTATGCAGCCCTCCAAAAACCCAACTGCATATTGCTGGATGCGGATGACCTATGCATCGGTCGAATGCTGATTGCTTGACAAATGGGCCAGAAAATTTTTTTAGTTTTTAGCACTCGGTTTCACATCAGCTGTTTGTATGTTAGAACTTCACTCTTCTCTGCGGCTTTGCTGATGGACCAGCACAAGCAAGAGTGGCCCACAGACTGGTTGTACCACATGTTTTTGACACTGCCCCCATCTGACATCAAACACACTCTGCAGGTAGACGTGCAGACTGTAACTGCCCACAGACTGCCTGCGCCCTACCCCTGCTGAAGCATAAAGCAAGTTGTGCTTACATTTGACTCATGCTGTGTCACTGCATTTGTGTCACTACTGTTGCACTATAATGCCGCCGGCACCTTGCAGCAATAGATTTACAATTTGAATTAGGTAGGCTGCCATCAGTGTCAGTAGCTCAGTGGAAAAGAGGGATGGGAAATGCCCTTCATTTTGTTTGCACTAAGAAATGCTGCTGCCTGGAAGCTGAAATCAATGATAAAATGTTTTTCTATATCATCAAAAATATCATTAGTGCAAATTTCTTTGTAATATCATGGTATACTTTTGAGGCTATATTGCCCACCCCTTATTCCTATTAACATTTTATACCAACATGTTATACCAACAACACAAAATACATTTTAAAAGGCATGTGCAAAATAAAAAGTTATAAAAGGAATGGAAGTACAGTAGATTGACTTTTTTAGAGTTTCAGTTGTTCACCTAATAAACATCCACTGATGTCCACTAATTAAAATAGACAATCATTCATTGCTCTATATATAGAATGCTGATTATGATCGGGTTCTTACAGGTTACTGTTTCTCTATGCTGGAAGTTGGAAATAAAAAGCTCTCTGGTTCCTCTGTCTGTCTGCGTCTCCTCCAGGCAGTACCATCACATCATAGCTTGTGGATACCACTAGATAAAAAGTCTGCAGCATTAAATTATTTAAAAAATAAATAAATCATCCGCCTCACGCAGTGTCTTTTGCCACACACCTCTCCCTCCGTATCCATTTGCAAGTCAGCCATGCTCCTCAGGAGAGGCGTGCCCCGCAGTGTTAAAGACTTGGGATAATTAGTGAATTTAACTGGATTGGCAGGCAAATTTTGTAGCTTTTAAATAAGCTTGTTCCAAAGGTTCCATATACTGTAAATGCTGTTGAAATCTGTTTTAGAACAGAATCAGATGAACAACACAGTGGTTGTATAATAGCAATTGCTCTAGGCTAATGATACGAGCAGACTCAATTTGATTTAATGCACAGTTTAATTTAGCCGTAATGTTGCCCTCTGCTTTGAATCCACCATCTGCGAGCTGAAGTCTATAATCTTCCTCAGTGTAACTATTACACAGCTTGTTCAGCAGCGCATTTTGCCTGGTGTGAAGGTGTGCGATATGCTGTCTTCACAGTCATTAGTGCTTTAGTATAGGCGCTAATGGAGTGGCTAGCGTGCTGCGTCTCTGCAGGCCTGGTTAAAAGCTTCAGCAGTTTTTGATATCCTCCAACTTTTTCATTTCACTGTTTACTTTGTTCTTTTACATCTCTCTCTTCCTCCTACGGTACCAGGCTTTTCAAGCGACCGCGCAGCAATTAAGCTCGCAGCCGCCACCCTTTCTGTGTTTTTTCTCCCCCGTCCGTCAGCTTATGGCCAAATCGATCGGTGAGGGTGTGTAAGATGCAGTGCAAGCTCTCTGCCTATTCCGCTCACTCACACAGAGATGAATGTTAATCAATTTGACGTACGTTGGAGGAAATGCATCAAAATCTACTGTGTAGGATGATATCCATCCATTTGGGATGGATATCATCTTTTTTCAATAAACATCTGAACGTGCATTTCCAGTTAAATTACCATTGCGCTACATTTCTGTAAGATATTGCGTGTTCAGGTGTAGCAGCTTCCTGCAGCTGTTAGGCCACGTTATTGACATTCTAGAGGAAGTGTAGAGTGGTCAATCTTTGAAATCGAAAATACACTTTTGTACACCAGCATACAGGACTTTAATATTTTATACTTATTTGTTGCTCATGTGAATATGTGAACTGTTTAATTAGGAAGCAAAATCCCCAAGTGCATTATCTCCAACTGCTTTTCTGTCATAATTTCCTGTTTTGTCCTTTTTGAATAGAAATTAAATTCAGGATCTTCAGGATTTGGGTTGTTCAGCAGGGAACTTGTTTCTCTGTTTACTTACATTTTATAAATTACACAATTAATTGGGCAGAAAAATATAAAAAAAAAAAAAAAGATTAACTGATGCTAGTGACTTTCTGGCGCTGGCATTTGAATCTAGTTGAATCCAGGGCCTGAATATAGGATACCCTGGATTCAAAGCAACCCACCCTTCAGAGTCTGTTCTTGTAAACAGTCCAAACAGTTGTGGACTAAGTCCTGTTGGTTAGTGTTCTCTAAGGTTCTTTCCGCTTGTATTTTTTCCAGGCACATTTTTACTCACCATGACTTTCTGTGACACGGGTAATTCTTGGCCGTGCGACAGATGATTCGATTTTTCTGCAGGAAAGATGTCAGAAGATGATCACAGGGTTACTCATGGTTAAAATGTCAACTTTTAGGGCTAACTAACTGCAGCAGAGGGGTTGTAAACAGTCTATCAAAGAAAAGAAGTTTCAGTATTAAAGTGGGGGGGGGGGGGGGGGGGGGTGCACATTCACAGCAACAAATAATTAGTCTCAGCTATGGTTCAATTTTGAACGCTCACTTTTATAGGGTATTAAAAGAAGTGGCATAGTTAGGCTGTAGGTTACCAATCTAGACATTTACTGGATGTCTTGAGGGTATAATTTGCAATTTGTAGTTTATTGCACGAAGCATGCAAAACCATTATATGGTCCTTGTAAATCTGAGACACAGATATCTATTGTCTACTGTAACCACTTTCAATTATGCTATTTTTTTTCTTTTTCCACTTATTATTGTTTTTTTGTTTTTTTTTCTTCATGCGGCTAAATTTTAGAGCTTATTCTCTTTCTTTGAGGGTTTGATCCATTATAGATCTGTGATAAAGTTGTGATTCCCAAGTCCCGTTACAAGTCAATGGCTCACCTGCTCTGTCCTTTCCAAGCATCGGTCTGAAGAAGATCAATCTCCATAAGTCAGTCAAACAGCCCTCTAGGGTGCTTTCCTACCGTGCAGAGCCACCACAGACACCAGATGCTCACAAACCTTTTAGTCTGTGTTGCATTTAGCAGATCTGAATTCATCTTTCCTCACAGGCGACGACAATATTTCACCCAATGGGAATATATTAAAGAGGCACGTTTTTGATTTGATCTTTAATGAAAACAGAGTTGATGGCATGAATGTCGCCACGCAGTGAGAACAAAAGAGGCAATGGCTGCCTCTGTAGTAAGGTCTGGGTGATTAGGAGATCCTAATACACTACTCAAAAAAATTAAAGGAACACTCTAAAAATATATCACATCTCAATGAGAAAAAAGTCATGCTGGATATCTATGCTGATATGGACTGGGCAATGTGTTAGGAACCAAAGGATGCCACATCGTTTGATGGAAATTAAAATAATCAGCCTACAGACGGCTGAATTCAAAGACAGCCCAAAAATCAAATAGAAAAAAAATGATGCAGCAGGTTAGTCCATTTTGCCAAAATTTCATTGCAGCAACTCAGAATGGTACTGAGTAGTTTGTATGGCCCCCACGTGCTTGTATACATTCCTGGCAGTGTCGGGACATGCTCCTAATGAGTCGACAGATCCTTTCCTGGGAGATATCTTCCCCCATCTGGACCAGAGCTCCAGAGCTCCTGGATAGTCTGACGTGCAACTTGGCGGCGTCAGACATTTGAGCATTAAACATACGTGAAACATTATGTTCCAGAGGTGTTCCATTGGATTGAGGTCAGCTGGGTGTAAGGGCCAGTTTCTTCATCCTCTAGGAACTGCCTACATACTCGTGGCACATTGGCGCATTGTCGTGCACACAAGGAACCCAGGAAGTGCTGCACCAACACAAGGGCTGACAATTGGTTCAAGGATTTCATTCTGATACCTGATGGCAGTCAGGGTGCCATTGGCTAGTCTGTAAAGATCTGTGCATCCCTCCATGGATATGCCTCCCCAGCCCATCACTGACCCACCACCAAACCGGTCGCGCTGAACGATGTTACAGGCAGCATAACGTTCTCCACGGCTTCTCCCGACCTCTTCACGTCTGTCACATGTGCTCAGATTGAACCTGCTCTCATCTGTGAAAAGCACAGGGAGCTAGAGGTGGACTGCCAAGTCTGGTATTCTATGGCAAATGCCAGTTGGGCTCCACAGTGCCAGGAAATGGGGGTGGGGGGTGGGGGGTGTCAGTAAAACCATTTCTGTTTTGGAGGTTGTCTCATTGTTGCCCCTCTGGTGCAACTGTTGTTAATTTCATAACACCAAAGCAGCTGAAACTGATTAACAGCCCCCCTCTGCTACTTAATTGACCAGATCAATATCCCAGACATTTAAATGACTTGATGCTAAACTCTGATTAAAAAGTGTCCCTTTAATTTTTTTTTGAGCAGTGAATTATCTAAGAGTAGGGGACACAAGGAGAATGTGGAGAGAAATGAGTTGGAGATGTGTTTGATGTGGACGCCTTTCAGCTTCATTAACTGGCACTATTACAACTCCTGCCTCTGTGGATCAGTGCTCCTGTCTCTGGGCCGTCATTAATATAATACGGCGCAGGTTTTAGAAGGGTATTAAGAGATGACTGTGGCTGAATAGATCACATGTAGAAGTGCTCATGGAAAATGGATTTATCCTTTCATACCCATTCGATCCTTGTCATTACAATAAATTCCAAGGTGATGAAAATCCAGCAGGGTTTTATTTATCCAACTTACTCAATAAGCCAGATGGCCAAAGTAGTAGTCAGTTAATAGGTGGCCAAAATGTCACCTATTATTTATGTCTGCCTCTATTTAATGTGAAGATTCTCTGTCTCTCTTTTTTTTTCTCTGATCAAATAAAATGTGAGCATTAATCACTACAGGACTCTCCTTTCACATGTAGTAGACTGCTGCTTTCTTATTCTATTCAGTTTAGGATATTTAAGTGACCTGAGAGCTTTCCTGTTGTTAAACGTTTAATCTGTATGTGCAAATAGAGCTCTATAAAAAAAAAAATGATCATCATTATTCCACACTGTAATAGTGGCTGCTGCAGGAAAGGATTTTAATGAGGGTCGTCGCTTGATTACAGGTATAAAACAGAACGCTTACGACACAGACAGATACTGATATGCGCTACTAGATTCACGTTACATATAATGTGGGAGACAGTAAGACCTAATGGGCCACTGCAGAGTCAGATGTAATGCGGCATAGAGGACAGGACATGACATCAGCCAAACACAGCGGTGAGGCTAATGCACCGTCACATCATCGCATCAGAGACAAATCAGAGAGACAGGATGAGTCATGAGACAGCTGCAGGTCAGCACACTGGAAGGAGACAGAAAGAGGATTTAAAAAAAAGAAAATGTTGTGAACATTATAACTACTCTGTATATGTGCAAGGTCACTGCACTCTCATTTCCAAAACGATGCCCTGTAAATTGTACTGTAGCGCAGTATAATTTGAAGAAAAAAAAAGGAGAACAGATTGGAAAGAAGAAGAAAACGGACCCAAAAAAAATATCAAGCAAAATGAAAGAGACCATTTTTCTTTCTTTCACACACTGGACAACAATTTATTGGCAGGAAAACACCTTCCACACACTGTCGAACCCCGAGGGCACGACTGTGCGTCTGTAGCAGGCCCCAATTTGCCAAGACAGCACAGCAGAATGATACCATCACCGCCCTGCTGCCTACGTGATGTAAGTTGGTGCAGGGTGGCAGCGTGCTACGGAAAAACAAATCAATCATCACCTGCTGTTGCGATTTTTCTCTTTTGCATGCCCTTCCCCTTTTGTCAGAGTTTCACTCTGGACGTTTAAAACATCGTCTGTGCCCGGTTTCAGAGCTGGGCTGTACATGCCAAGCACCAACAATGCCCGTGTTGTTAATGTGCCTCTTGCTGTAGCTATTTAAGGCCTGCAGTATGCAGACAAATCATAAGACCAAAATGACTTGGATATCAGGCCAGAAAGCACGGGAAAAATGGCACCATATTCTTTTTTTCACCTTTTAAGGAGCAGAGTGATGAATTATTTATACTTTTGGGATTTTATTCTATATACTGACCAAAGTGCTATATACTAACCATATAAATCTAGTGAGAGTTTTTCTCCCTGACATCCACCTCTGGGCTGTGGAGAAAAGAGCTGTGACCTGTCAAGATGGCACACAGTGTCCCATATTGACTCTTGTCAGCTTGAAAGTCTCAGTACACCCCCTGTGCTTCTTCCTCCTGGGATTACCTGGAATTCACCGGACTGTCAGAGAGCAGAACGACTGACTTCCATCTCCATCTATACAACACTGAAATCCACAGCCACGTTTCTTCCAGGAAATATAACATTTCTAATTGGAGTGATTCAAACAAAGCTCCTGAGAGGGAATCTTTTTGTGTTTTGTTTTGTTTTATGCTTTCAGTCGTCCCGTGACGAAAGCCGCTCTCTTCCTGCTGCCAACAGTTCTGCTGTTCACACAATTCATGTAGAAAATATTTGGAAGATAAAGTCCCACGTGGGATTATTTTTGGACAAAATGATGTGAATTCAGATCAGGCTGGAGGCCTGAAAACATTTTATTTTATTTTATGTTTTTTTTTTTTGTACTGTCACAAGTCTAGAATGCTGATGATTTCTACAGTACTGATTATGGTAACTGTGGTGTGGTTAAATTAGCACGCACCTCGTGTTAGGGTTCTGATCCACTCCTGAGATCTGGGAACATTAGATAGCTAAAACATTTGGGTAGTGTTAGGGGAAAATTATAGTTAAAGAAATGGTCCATAACTGTGCTGTAATGAATTTGTAGAGGAACTCACACCCGAAAACCAAATTACTGGAAAAAAACGAACATTTGACCAGATTATGGTGGTCATAACTTTCACTAACCACAAACCAGCTAGTGGTGCTTAATAATTAATCTAGCACTGCCCAGCGATTTATCATTTTCCCCATATTTATATGTTACATGTTTCACATATCTCAATGTGACCCCATATACAATGATGTCATTATGCGGAGGAATAAAAGGAGGGGGAGGGACACATTTAAACCTCTGCATTAATGCTTGCTGAACTTCATTCTACTTCTCCACCCTGACCTCCAGACCTCCACCGTCCACTTTACATAGACCACCTACCTTCCTGAACTGGCAGTGAACAATGGCACTAGTGTGATGAATGCACACATCTTATGGATACCCAGCTATGCAAACTTATATAAGTTGCAAAGTGTTTTATAACCTCACTAACCTTAAAAGTAAGTACTCTGCCAACAAAAAGTACATTTTGCTAACTTGTGCATGCCCATGCTACAGTATCGTTTGACCTGTTTGTGCTGTTGGAAAACTGGCATACTTGATGAGTTTGAGAAGAGTAAAATATATAAAATTAATACAGGTGGTAGATGTTTACACGCTGAAATGGGTCATTTTAGCCCTTTACTGGGTAGTTGCTTGGCAACACGATGATGTTAAAATATCTAATCTAGATATGAACCTTCAGGCGCCTAAGATGCACCTGTGCCAAGCTCGGTTGCACAACTCCTGATGGTCTAGGACAGGGATCCTCAAATCCAGGCCTCGAGGTCCAGTGTACCGCAGGTTTTAGATGTGCCTCTGCTTCAGCACACCTGAGTCCAATATAGAAGTCATTAGCAGGACTCTGGAGAACTTGACTGCATACTGAGGAGGTAATTCAGCCATTTGATTCAGGTGTGTTGGATCAGGGATACATCTAAAAGCTGCAGGACACCGGACCTCGAGGCCTGGATTTGAGGATCCCTGGTCTAGGAGGAGTTCATGGACGAAGAAACAAATAAACACACATGCAGATGGAGTTTGTGTATTATAGTAAGATATTGCTAATATGAGGATGTTGCTGCATTTTTTTTAAACACAGAAAAGGTGCTCTGGGGCAAATTTTCTTGCCTGGGTAGTGACGGCTTACAGCTGAAAAAAAAAGTTTGAAAAAAAGCTCTTTAAAGTCTTGCGGCTAAAGCGCTTGCCAACGTTGGGACAAAGTGCCAAAACTGCTGATGCAAACGTCTAAAATAGAGACACGGTGTCCGTCAGCACTCACTCACTCGCTGTTGCTCGAGGCTGATGGAAGATGGCCTTGTTAATTATAACTGCTGTGTTCTGTATTCTGTAACTGACTCGATGGTGGTTGTATACAAAAATACTCTCTTGTAGGAGTCCGCTCACCCCGCTTACAGGGTTTACAGGGGCGACCACTATGAATATTTTGGAATTATTTTTAGAATTCCAATATTTAAAAAGATAAAAATTAGTAATCCTTTATGGAAGACTGTGTGGTAGTCCGCTAAAGAGCCAGGCAGAGGAGTGCAGGAGCTTACATTTTAACAGAATACCCGAGGGGATCTTCAGTTTTTAAAAGCCTTGGAATGAGTTGTGAAATAAATATTTAGAAAGTACATAGATTTTCTTTCTTTTTTTTGAAGGAGCCAGCCCTAATACCATTGTGAAAATCCAGAGCCATTTTTAACAGGCTTTTTTTTTTTTTCTTCATGTATAACTTCAATAAAAATGTAATTTTGCTTATGTGGACATGACAGAGAAAGAGGCAGTGGCTGAGGCAAAAAAAAAAAAAAAAAAAAAAGGAGAACCTCTTCAGAGAGTAGAAGCAGATAGAGCCATGGTCAAAATGACTAATTTCCCTTATGAAATCCACCTTGTAAGACCTCCTGGAATAGAGAGTTTATTAAATGGTGGCTTATCATTACACTCTCACTATAGATAGCCTTGGAATCCCTTATAGACCTTGCTAGCCTACTTTCAGCACATCGGAAAACGTGACTGAAGAGCGGAGCACATTCTCCCTGCTCTCCGATGGTTTGACCTCCGACCTGCTTGTTTATAACTGCGTAGGACATGTCAGATTTCTCATCGGATTACTGCTGGTTTTTGTGTGTCTGAATGTGGATCTATTTCTTTTTCTTTTTGGGTCTTGGCTGAGGTAAACCTGCATTGTATATTAGCCCAGGGATGTTTAAGGGAGGATAAAAAATCCCTTCTAGTTTGCGGATTTATCCTTCTGCTGTCTTTAATGTAAATCCTGACCACACTCCTTTCTCCTGCTGGTAAAACCTGTGCCCTGTCCTTGAATGCTGTTTGTGTGTTTAGGCAGGTATATATCTTTGTGTGTAGCGGGATGGTATTCCAAGTGCTCCCCCACTGGGGCAAGAGTAATTTTGCTTGTATACAGCCCCACTTAGTTGCTCGTCTTCTCACCACTTAACAATCGATTCCCTCTCGCTGCTGGGCTCCCCGCCCCGTCTTTCAACCCCTACATCATCCCAAAAGACTGACTGTCAGAATGAAGGGGAAGGGGGTACCAGAAATAGACGAGAGCAAGTGAAACAAAGAGAAAAGAATGTAAACAAAGAGATTGAAGAATATGAGGGGAAAGCAGAAAATTGCATGAGAACTAGAAGTGCCATTAAAAGTAAATGAAAAAAACACCAGCTATTGTAAAGGTGCCGAGTGTACAGACAGAAGCAAAAATTCTGCATGGTATTTAAAAAAAATTGATATGTTAAAGTGATGACACAATTAATAGAAGAAGGGTGGAGCAGTTTTTGGACTACAGATTTTGGCCGACTTTGGAGCATTCATGTAGTCCAGCATCAGTGTTTTGGCTCTGTGCTAACTCTAATCACCTCCAAACTGTTGAGTCCAAACGTTTGCTCACGCACGACAACATGCCAAAGCTAGACAGCACAAATGCACACCAAACCCACCTATCTGCAGCCTCTCTCTCTCTCTCTCTTTTGCTCCGCATGCACACACCTGCCCTCTGACACAAACTCGGGTCTGCCAGTCCGTCTCTCCATACCTTAATGAGGAAGCTCATTATGGACAAACAAGCCGCTGCTCCGCTGAATAAGCAACGAGGACAGCTCTGCTGCTCAGCTGAGTGTGGAGCTGCGGGCTGAATATTTTATTGATTCTGCAAGTCCAGCTGTTGATCTGTCTTGTGTACCCGTGTCATTAATATAGTGTGTGCAGAACAAAGGCCTGTGTCCTATGAGTTCATCAGGCTGCAGTAATTGTTAAGAGGTCGCTTTATTGTGCTGTCGCTGCTCAGGGTCAAGACATTTTGTTTACACTTAAATTAAGTTTATGATCTCTGCTGGGAATATGTTGATATGGTTTTCTTAATATTTATACAGATTATTTATTATTTAAACCCTGATACAGTAGTGCATTATTGTGCTTGGGATTTTTAATTTTTTTTAGTACTATTTTAAAATTATGCAGGATTTTCAAGGAATGAGGCAGCACAGATGGATTTCAGGCTTCTCATTCACTTTGAATGGGGTGACGCTCTCGCGAAAGAAATTGCGGTTCAGTTTCTTTGCTTTGTTTGTGCTGTGATGAAGAGCTACCAGCCAATCAAATCGCAATGTCAAGCTATCCCGAGAGTGTGAGAATAGTCACTGGTGCAGTTTAATGTAGAAGCAGGTACAGGTGAAAGTGGAGGCTGCAGTGCTGCAGGCCTGACTGCTCATCACTGCCTCTGTTACCTGCTGAAGATCAGGATCTGGCTGCTGGGTTGGGATTAGCATTCAATCAGTTTTAACACCATTCTGGGTTCTTGGCTAGCTTTGTGTTAGCATGCTGTCTGTGCAGATGCTTGCCAAGAGCTGAAGTTGTGTTAGCAGTATTATGGCAGTTGTTTCGGTCCTGGTTGCAGTTTGCAGTTCATTGCACTCGTGCAATAAAAATCAAAGTAATGCCCATATCGCCACTCTTCAAAAGCTGTCGATCACTCCACCATTTTCCATAACTGCAGAGGCTTTGTAATGCAAGTAAGTAATGCATTACATTGCTGCATTACTAAAAAAAAAAAATGTAATGTGATTCCAGTCATGTGTTACTTTGGAATGTGTTATACCCAACACTATCTGCGGCACATTATTCCTGTCAGCCTGTGGGGTTAGAGTTAACCTATATTCAAGCTGCGCCCTTTAAAGGACGCATGCTGCGAAACTATACGGCGATAGCGATGATGTTTTATTCACATTATTCTCTGAGTTGCTCCTGTTCCTTATTAATTTTTTCCTCATCAGCCTGCTTTCCACTCAGTAGTCAAAACCTAACTGAGGAAATGAAGTCCTTCAAAGTGATTGTTTCAAACTCACTTATTGGGAGAAACAGTCCCTGGAGCCAAAAACGAGCTCAGGGTGCAAATGGCAGTATGAGAAGGAGGCATGAGTGTCCCAAAAATAAGTGTTTTAGACCTTGTGCATTTGCCATTCCAGTTAAAAATATGGTGTTATTATTTTTTTAATAAAGAAAAGAAAACTGCGGGCTTTTGGGCTGGAAATGTGCTCTTCAGACTGAGGTGTGTTGAAGCTGCGGCCTAGCCATCTAATGAAGTTTCTCCTTCTAATGTAATTAATTACAGCACTTATCTGACCAGACAAAAGCCAGCTCGATGGATTATATTAGGATGCAACATCTCTGCCCTGGATGGCCGACTGGGAAATGGATCGTGATTATCTCGCAGTTAGAACAACAGAGACACACAGCGGTCCATCGCTTCATATCAGATCAATTAGCAGTAAGGCTCTCTTGCCCTGCACTACTCAGTGTCATTATAGCACCATTTCCCAGGCTCCAAAACAACTATTTTGCTGTCATAAAGGAGCTGCAGCTCCGTGAAACAGAAATGCTGTAGTCTTTTAGAGCAGCTGAAAGTCAATACTCTGTCTTTGGATTCTCCAGGACCTGAAAATCATAATTACACTGTCTTCATTGATTTCATACATAGTTGAAAGGCACAAAAAAACAAAACAAAACCTGAAACAAATTCTTATGTTATCATTGCACAGGAAAAGAAACTAACAGCTAACTAGTGTCCTTAAATCCCAATTTTAAATCCATTCAGGTCTGTACTGATGTCTGTGAAGCTCTAGCATTACCTGTTTATTAGGGAAGAACATAAACTGTGTGAGGAGCCAGTATTGCCTTTATCAACTGAGGTGAAAACTGACTTCTCAATAAGTGACAATCCTCAATAACTCTCTAAATAATTAAAAATTTATAGAGAGGATTAGTTTTACAGTCCACGCATTCTGTCACAATCAGTGACCATAGAGAGATCATCTGTCTCTGTTGGCTAGAAATGTATGCACTGACCATCTGTGTTTGTGCGACAGCTCAGAAGCAGATGGATCTTAAAATTTCCAGGGATTTTTCCTCCAATTTCTTTCCTTCTTATTTCATGTCTCTGTGTGCCGATAGTGTTAAACCATGCAACTTCAGGATGAGGGGAGTTAGTTTTCTCGAGTCAAAATATTGTAAACTCATCGACTTGCAGTACCATGCAGTCACACACACCATGTGAAATTTAGCCCATTGCAATTTTAGTCGCATCATGTTGCTCACACCTCCCTTGACAGTCAGCTGGTTGAAGCCGTGTTGCGTACTCTCTTTTTGGAACCGGGAGTTTGGACATGACAGCTTATAAAGTGCGATGTTTGAAAGTTTCATACTTCTAGCAGTATAAGTCTTTACACCCAACAGCAGATTCTCGTCACAGCAACTAGTCTGTGTGTAAAAAAAAAAAAATGCAATACCATCCTTCCCTCCCTTGGGGAAGAGGCACAGGCATCTTTATCTCCTACTGGCCGACACTCTCCATATTCCATTGCTAAATTACTTCCTCTGCCTCTGTGATGGAGAAGTAAAAGGAAACGATAAGTCTGAAGGCATGAAAATGGAATTTATATACTGTATAAATGGCAGTTTCTTGTGGGATCCTTTCAAGCTGAGCCCTCTGAAAGATTGGAGGAATGGCTCTTTAGGGTCCTGCGAGGATTGATGGGAAGAGAATGATCTCCGTAGGGGTTGGGATAAAAGACAGTATAGCATATACCTTGTGTTTTCATCATGTGTTATTTTTGTCATGCTGTACAGTATGCTACACTCGGTGTGTGTTGGTTCAGTTAGTGTATAGGCTATTGCGTGCTGATTATGAGGCAAACACAATAAACAAAATATTCCCCAGCACATTAACAACTGTGGGACTGACAGAAAGGCAAGTTTCTAACAAATACAAAATGAGAAGCAACAATTATCAATTAATCAACTAAGTGTAGCTGTATTTACTCACATTTTTAGATGGATAATGCAGTTATTAGCCCATTTATTCAAGAAAGAGCTATTTTTTTTTTAAACTTTTGTAATTAAAGGCCTCTTTATTTCAAAGATTTATACTATTGTAGAGGGGAAGAGAGAACTCTTAACGGTGAATTCTGTTGTGACAGATCCATAAAAACAAAGCTGAAAGAAGCTGTTTTTAAGCACTCACTCTCCCATTTTCTTTTCTGCTGTTTGAGTTGACACCAGGTTTTGCTGCTTGGCTTTGAATTTGTATACGTTTCGTTGACTTTCAGTCACCACGTGTCATTTCACCTCCGCCTATTTCAGAAACACCACAATGACAGGAGAACAATGGAGTATTGTAATGTTACATTTAAAAAAAAACAATGCTCCTGGTGTTTCTTCTCTCTGTTATTTTCTCCCTCACACTTGCTTTCACTCTGATTTTTAGTTATTTTGGATTTATACCTTATTGTATCCCTTGGTTGTTGCAGCTTAAATTAAGCCATCCAACTGTATGCAGTGAGGGGGGAGAAAAAAAAAAAAAGAGTAATTTGCTTCTGTACAAGCTTAGAATTTCAGCCGAAAGGCATCTGCATGTGGTGAAGCACTTCACGGTCCTATTTGTTTGCATATTGGGTCTTTTGGGGTGCTCATGGAGTGAACTGAGTTAATCAGCTTGACATCAAGGCAACAGAAATTTGAAATAACTCTAGGTTGGGAAGAAATTCATCCAGACACATCAGAGTGATGTAATTATTTATGAGACTGTGTTAGCATTTAAGCATGCCTCTTGAGATACAGAAATATGAGTGGAATAACACAGCGTGAGGTATTTGGTCAAACTGAGCTGTTTTATTCACCGAGATTGTTTTTGCTCATAGACGGTATTCATTTTTTTCTTTCCAAAGATGCTGAAGAGGGTGCAGTATAAAGCCAATCTGTGACCATACGCTGAGGTCCTTCCTACAGAGATACTCAGCTTGACCCTCAGAAATGTTGGTGATAAGGAATAGCTCCCTCCCCCTGGCTGGGGTTGTTACTGTTGGTCACCACCTTCCAGCAGATGCACACTCTGAGGTGTGATGTGCAGCATGTTGGTCTGCTGCCCACACAGACTCACTTAAATACCAGCCAATGTGGCCTGACAGGCCCCGTGCACAGCTTGGGGGCACCAGAGCGGCATCATCAGGAAGACACGGATTAAACATCTTATACATCACAGCAATTTATCTGTGCGGTTGAAGTAAATCCTTCTCAGCATTGAACTTACATGAACTTTGACCTGCAAGTCTGGGCCATTGACTAAAAGCAAGCTGTTTTGACAGTGATTACCAGGGCCAGAGAGTCCAAAGTAAGGAAAGCTATTGTGGCTTGGATGTTGTGTTGTATGTCAGCTCATATTTATTTGTGAGAGGAAAAACAGTTACTCAAAAGAGCACAGGGTTGCTGAGAGGAAGATTTGATGGACCTAATGAGTTAGCCATCAGGTTTCCAGCTGCAGTTGTAGTTACTACACAGTCTACAATCCTCTTATGTCTATGTTATATGTGAAAGTGGGATTGCTTCTTAATGTGATAGACAGCAATTACATGATCGATACATCCCTACCCTCAGTAAGAGTTGTGGGTAGTGGCAGTGACCTTCCTCTGAAGGATGTTTGAGCTCACTCTTAGAGATAAGTATGAGGAGGACAGTCATTCAGGAGGGGTTGAGGGTAGAGATGGTGTGCTTCCACACTGAAAGAAGCAAGTTAAGGTGGTTAGGGCATCTGACTAGGATGCTTCCTGGATATGTCCTAAGCAGCTATGCTTAGAGTTGGACTCAGATAAGCTGTACTAAGTGGATGCATGGATGAATGAATGGATGCCTATGCAAAATAAAAGAGCTAGGGATTAAAGGTGGCATATGCTGTACAGACTGTAAATCCCTTTGAGGCAAACATATACATAAACACAGAGTGCCACACCATATTTTTTTTGCTAGCCATCTCACAGGCTCATGTTGTTCTTTGTGATACAGGCATCATCCTTCACCCCCCCCCCCCCCCCCCCCCCCCCCCCCATCACTGAACCAATGTCACCTCAGTCTCACTGCTAACACATGACCTATTGTGTGTGTGTGTGTGTGTGTGTGCGCCTGCACACGCGTGCATGTTTATCTATGGGGACAAGGCACCTTGGGAGCATGCTGCCTCTCTGCTTCATTTGAGCAGTTTAACCCAATGGAGGCTCTGAAGTAAACCCTGTGTAACCTCACAGATGGCGTGTGTATGTTAGTACATGTTTGCTCTTTCACACTTGAGGGAATATCCAGTGTTGCTGCACTTCCCCAACACTGGATATCGGCGAACTTATACCAAAAGTAATCTCACTTCATTTCCCATCAATTGAACTTAATTACCTCTTACAGAGACCCACTTAAGAGACCTGAAGTGTATAGGTTTCTATGCAGCTCCTCAACAATGAGAGAGGCAATCTGAAATGATGTTTGATAATGCTCTGATTAATATTGCATGCTTCATCTCGCTTTGCTATTAATGTATTCCTGCTCGCCTGTATGGTATCTCTGCGGCCCTCTCAGGCGTCTCTGCTTGTTATGCTGTTCCCATGTGTGTTTATATCTGAGTGTGTGGGTGCTCAGACCCCCCACATGCACACACATGCGCACACACACAACACAAAGCAGATAAGAACTCATTCTCAGGCCCAGGGTGAGTGACAGTGAGGAGACAGTAAGGGGATAAAAGGAAACAATGGGCCACAGATTTCTTTCTTATCAGACCCCAAAGAAGAGGCAGCTATATGAAGCAGGGAGAGTGGGACTGATATCAGCAAAGTCAGAAATAACCTAATTTATCCCAAAATGTAGGCTTTCGTGTTATGGTTGCATACCTGTTAAAGGCGGTCAGTGTTGATGCTGTGATTGCAGCTTGTACTTTTTAGTACTGTGGTAAAAAAAAAACAAAAAAAAACAGTAAACTTTTATTTAATGTATTTATTTTTTCTGTGCAGCATTTACCAAAACCTATGGTCCATTTTCTATCTATGTTTATATATAGAAAATTTGTTATTATAACCTTCTGCAAGCATTATTTACCATATAGTTACAATTAACTATATTATATGCCATTTTATGCCCTTAGGAGTAGTTTCTGTGATAATTGTGTAATAAAGTTTTTTTTTCAGTCACTGCTTGTGATACCTTTGCTGGTAGTTATGATTTTAATTTCATGATGGATTAGCATTAACATTACCAGCCTGCTTTACTGCATATATGTACTGTCTATTTATTGTTTTGTTATGGGAGCAGTTGCTATTCTCTTGAGGGAATAAAAAAGAAACCATTGTTCATCTGGAAACAGTTGTATCTTAATTATGTTCTTTCTGCTGGAAGTGATGGGAGCAGCTCAGCCGCATCTTTTTTTTATTAATGCGGGGGGCAGCAGTCTGCACGAAAGCACATCAGTCCTGAGGGTATTGTTCCATCTTGACACCCCCTGCGGAGCAGCCAAGGATGAGTGGAGGGAAAAAAGGAGCACTGCGATAGACACACAGAGGTGGACACAGGCCAGACACCCCTCACGGCTGTTTGGGTTCCCTGTCGCTCATGCAGATGTCAGAGGCCGCTGACCCACACACTCAATTGGATTGCGAAGTTTGAAAAGTTTTACAGAATTGTCTAAATAGCATGTCTGTTCGTTTTAGAATTTATGTTTGATGAGATCACATAATTCTAAAGTATTCACATCAGAAGTTGATTTAAAAGGTTTCCTATGGTTACAAAGGAGTGGAGGAATGTTTGCACGGTGGAAGTTTGGCATGTTTCAGGCCAGTATGCAGGATCGTGCTCGGACAGATCCAAGGACTTTTCATGCTTATCAGCTACAGCGCCTGTTCAAAAAGGGCCTGTTTGAAATGGGCCAGATTGCAGCTTGCAGCTGTGTGTGTATCATACACGTCATAAATATACTACCATGTACCAGAATACACTGCAGTGGCACATCGTGGTTTTCTATATTATCATTACATGCATTTAATGCATGTTTTTACCCTTAATATATCCTGTTTAAATCCGCTTGCTTCTTCATTTAAATCATGTGTGCATAATGAAGCAACCAATCACAGCAGAATACCTTTTAAGCCAAAATGTCCAGTAAAATATCCACTAAAAACTGAATCTAATACAAATCCACCATCTACACACACATAATGTTGTGTGGATGTTAACCTAAATATTATAGATATTTTGGGCCAGTATGCGATTTCAGACTTTCAGGTTTCTCAATGTATAGAACTTTTTCTTTGGGAAATCTAAAACTATTCCCAAATCATGCTTATGCTGTCAGGAAACCCCACAAAAAAGTGTTTTCACAGTAAATTCAATATTTCTCATACCCCCAATCTGAAATGGAACATTTTCTTTGAATAATATGTTTTGTTCAAACTCCAGCTGCTCCCAGGCTTCTCCATTGAGATACTGTCCGCTCCCACTGTGGAGGGCACTGCTCAGAGTGATGATTTAGATGGCCTTTGATGAACCGCCTCCGGAGTGATATCCCTTTCTGCTGTATAAACTACAAAGCTAATCCTGCTGCATGGAGGTCATCAGACATTTTCTGTCCTTTCTGTTGCTCTTCATCATATTTGGTGGTGGATGTCATCATTATTGTGGTTGCTCTTTCCGCCTGCTCATGTCAAGGAGGCTCTCTGGTTAGTACTACAGCACAAAGCTCAGAATCGGCTCAGATTGTGAACATTTTTAGTTTATAAGTTCAAACTAACTGGCACAGATCACTTGAACGTTTTGGAATGCATTGTGACGGGCAGTACATTGTATTTTAAGGATAATGCGAACTGACATGTAGTGCTAAAGGACTGCAAGCAATAGTGACAGTGTTATAACTGACAGTGTGCAGAAATGCATTTAATATTTTAAAGGTGATGGGTGATATAATTCCATTTCTGTAGATGATGGCGTTGATGTGCCAGTAATATTGCACAACCAGCTTTCTTTTGCGTTTGCGATGTTTTTGCATGTTGCGTGAACTCAAGATTAATACCAGAAAGCTTTAAAAAAAAAATAGAAGAAAAAACTGCATCAATGAATAAAAGTCCACTGCAAAACCTGAAGTCATGTGCACAGGAGAATAAATTCTGCCATTGAGCTTTTCCTCTCCTTTGTGTATTTCCTTCCTTTTCTCAGCAAACTGTTTGAACAGTGTGATTTGTTCAAACAGAATGCGGTTCTTTTTGTTTTCTCGGCAAACTTTTCACTCAACAGGTGGCATATCTTAGTTTACTTTTCATTTATTTTTAATGGTTGGCCCTTCAGGCATTGGACTCACGAGCCCTTATCTTACCCTGGTTGGCTATTGCATTCTCCTCCTCTGAGGGCTCCCTCGAGGGTAAATGGCTTGCAGTTAAGGTCACACTTTCATTAAGCATGATTCTCTGACTGCTGAAGCCGCCTCGCCAAGCTCCGAGGGCGCTATGTCTCATGATAGAAGAGTTTTGTGTCAGCAGCATCCCTCTAATGCCCGGACATTAGAGTCTCAGGGTGAGGCTGGTGGAGAGCAAAGCTTCAAAACATATCAGATACACACCCGATGAATAGGATAGAACAGAATACCCCAAAAACAAACAAACAAAGAAAAGTGCTGTAGAGCAATAAATGTATGTTTCAAATAATAAAAGATGACAAAATAGTAAAGAATAAATGCTAAAGATTATGAACAATAATAACAAACCTGCTGTGGTATGTGAAAGTATGAGGAAATATGACATTAGTCAGTGCTAATCCATTTATGGAGGATGTCAGCATAAGTGGTTTGGTGGTTTTCTGCCTTTTTTGCTGTACACAGTGTTTAAATTTAACACCAGGCTACTCTCTTATTAACAGCTGTTTTGATTATAGTCTAATTTTTAAGTGATGCCTATAATCCCCTCAAGATTTTTTAATTTATCTAGAAATATATCTCAACATCTACTAGATGTATTGGTACATAATTAGGCCCAGATATCCGTGGCTCCAAGTTGATATATGCCAATTAGTGTAGTGATCCTAATCACTCGAGGTTTACATCAGCATTTTTGAGTGAAATGACTCGACAGCTATGGGATGGATTGAAATCTCATATGCACATGATGAACTATAACAGTTATGGTAATTTGGTGACTTTTCATCTAGCAGCACCATCAAGTCAGGATTTGAATTAGTCCAATAATTTGTTTTTTGACCTTTTTAATGTTAATCAAATGTTTTCTTTCCCATCAGTACCAACTGCAGATAGACAGACACGCAGAGTTTTACTTTGAAGAACAAACAAATGACTGTTAACTTATAAATGACTGACTTAAACATACAAAACAAACATTCAGTGTCTTGATCCGCGGCGTTGGATGATTCTTGCAAGACAGACACATGGGGACAAAGGTCTCTCTTTTTTTAAATACAGTATGAAGCCCCAGTGGAATATGCCAACAACTGGTACAGCTGCCTCACTGGCTCTATATAAAGCTGTTACTTAAGCCAAACACTCACAAAGCTGCTTCTATCCACTGCTTTCCCTCTGACAGCACTGGGTCTCTAGAGGGAGGCTGGGAGGTTTGGTGACCATAGAGCTGTGTGCTCTTATGCACATGCATACAGTACAGCAGCAAGACTGCCTTTAAGCCCATTAGCTGCCTTGCACACAATCCATATAGTGCAAAGACAGGACCTCATGAAGTAGTAAATACTTGTGTCGAAATGTACTATAAGGGCATTTGCCAGCTTGCAAGTCAGAGGCACTGAAGTAGAGCCACGTGAGGCTCGTGCTAAGACAGTTTTCTTTACAGTGCAGCCCCGTCAACAGCCTGCTGAAGCATGCTCTCCTGTCTGCTTTAAAATTAAAAATTTCCTTCAGGAACAGGTCAGGCTTTATGAGTACACTGCCGTGTGCTTCAACCTGCCAATTAGGCCAAGCCTTTTGAAACCCTTCACTCCTCGGTACCACTGGTCTTAAACCCATAAGGATTCTCAAGAAGTCCTTACACATTCACAGGCATATGTATTTGCCTCAGCTGTACCACATTCTGACCAGGTCATGCTAGCTGGGGGCTGAGCAGCAGAGCTGTGGAGGTGCTCATTATATTTTTTTTTACTCTTTCTTTTACATTGTTGCAATTTAAATTCCTCTTTCTCCCACAATTGGTGTCTATGGAAGAGCACCGGAGTGTGCGGTAAGTCTCTTAATTGTTTTCTTGAAGCACCAGTGGGTTGAAGTTGTCACAATTTATATGCACATAACTTGCCTGACTTTGAAAAATGAAGTGACTTTTGGATTTTATGCATCGAAGTTCAGTTCAGAGCATTTATAAAAAAAAAAAAAAGTATATGAATAAGGATACAATTTTTTTTCTTATTGCTGCATAAATACATAAATATATACACAAATATATAAATATGTAGCTATAAATGTTACAGGAAGTTATGTGAAAGTTGATAAATACTGTATTTGAACATCAACATCAGTATGTTTGTAGAATCTCACAGTAATGTCTTCTGGCCTTTTTTCTGTTTTAAAGAGCAGTATGTCACTGTAATAGAGCAATAAATAAATGAAGACAAAACAAAAGATTTGGTGTTGCACAACTAAAGCTAACTACCCCCCCAAAACTGCTGTTTGTCTAGAGAAGGGAAACTTGAATGCTTCTTACCATTTCTGCCAACTTTAGGAGAAAAAAAAACAACTGATGAATGAAAAACATCTGAAAAAACAAATCAATTGATAGGTGGATGAAATGGTTTATTTGGAAGGGTCTGATATTATTATTATTTGGCTCAGAAACCTGTGTTCGCCCGGAGATAGTGATTTCACACTAAATTACGCGGAGCATCACGTACGCCAAAGCTGTCACAAAGCACTCAATAACTGCTTACAAAGGCTCTAATGGGTTTAACACAAGTTTTTTGTCTGATGTGTTTTAGCATTACTGCATTTGAATCATCAAATCTGGAGAAGTTGTCACATTTCATAACAATGCTGAAGCCTTAAATTGTTTGGCTTTTGGACTCCATCAGTTACTCAGATGAGCCTTTAATTGGAGCTCTTGGGTGTATTATCTGTGCTTTTCTCCCTTAATAAAGTGACTTATGGCTTGGAGAACTTGATCAGTAGGGAAAATGACCTCACGAATGAATTAGTCATCTGCAAAAGATTACTGCTGCAATAATATGGTACGCTTCTCATTTCGACCTTCACGAGCATGTTAAAAGCCCTGTGGTCACCTTCAGAGGCACAGGTGGGGGTTGGGTGGATCCAGAGCTGGGTTTATTCTGCTATGGCTCATTTGATCTTTTACTGGTTCTCTTAATCAGACTATGATATTGCTGATTTCAGAAATAACTTGAATAACTCGATTAGAAAAAATTCTTCAGTGCAGTTTTTTTTTGCTTCGATACTTTGTTTAATGCACGACTCTGTAGAGTTCACCATGTTAGCGTGAGCATTTCACCCACATTTGCGACTAAAAGCAGACCTGCAATAGAAACGTACACTACTGTATATTGCCAAAACTATTCACTCACACATCCAAATCATTGAATTCAAGTGCTCCAGTCATTCCATGGCCACAGGTATATAAAACCAAGCACCTAGGCATGCAGACTGCTTCTACAAGAATGAAAGAATGGGAAAGGTCTGGTGGTTTCCAGGAGAACGGTACCTGTCTGACTGCATTGTGCCAAGTGTAAAGTTTGGTGGTGGTGGTGGGGGGGGTTATGGTGTGGGGTAGTTTTTCAAGAGTTGGGCTCGGCCCCTTAGTTCCAGTCAAAGGAACTCTTAATGCTTCAGCATACCAAGACATTTTGGACAATTTCATGCTCCCAACTTTGTGGGAACAGTTTGGGGTTGGCCCCTGCACACTAGTGCACAAAGCAAGGTCCATAAAGACATGGATGAGCGAGTTTGGAGTGGAAGAACTTGACTGTGCTGCACAGAGGCCTGACCTCAACCCAATGGAGCACTGTTACAGCTGCAAAGAGTGGGCCAATGAGGCAGATGAGCAAATAATTTTGGCAATATAGCGCATTTAGGAGCATGCCTGTGAATAAAAAGTATTAAAATATTAAGCCCAAGCAGGTCCCAGTTTTCTCAACAAAAAGATTGGATGGCACAACAGCAGCATTGACGATGCTGTCATAGTTTAATGTAGAGTTTGTCTACACACACACTGTAATGAGCAAAGAGGCGGAGCCATTACTGAGATGGTGAACTCAGTAATCTAGCATCCAAAACAGCAGCTCTTATTCCTGTAATTTGCATAGAAGCCTTTACTGTGAAAAAGCTGCAGGGAGACTTCATCAAACCACCGGTTCAACAAGTGCCAACGCCAAGAAAAACTAAGTTTATAGCCGCTCCCATCCACATTTTTTGTTTTACACAACAAAAAATCTACAGTAAACACAGGCTTTAGTAATATTATTTAAATTGTTTCAAGATTTTTTAAAAATATATCTTTTTTTTTCAGGGCAGTAAAAATATACATGGACCAGTAGAACTCTGAGCCACTGACTCAGTGCTGTTATGCTGGACTGAGTTATTGTAAACATTAATTATTAACATCGACACGTCATAGCGTCTGTTTTCTGCAGCAAGAAATGTTGCATCAAAGCTCAGTTCTGAGAATGCTGATATACTCGATTTTCTTCATTGCAACCACCACATGCTCCTTTAAAGGCTTACAACCACCCATACACTATCACACTTAAACACACACACACACACGTGTGCACAAATACACATACACGTGAACACACACACCAAATCTACCTCATCCAGTACATACAATACTGTCAGAACTCTATTTGCCTAGAGCCTTCCAAATAAAGGCTATTTTATTTTATGCCTTATTTTAGGTTGTATATACCTCATTGATTTTTGCATTTATGGCACGTAAACTGAATAAAAGGGATCGGTTCTTTTGGCAGATTATTGTATGCAATTAAACTATTAAAATGCTGCAATTTCTAAAATGTAAACCGATGCAGCTCATTTTATAAGTGTGTTTTTCTCTTTTGAATATTTACTGTTGCTCATCAATAAGATAAAAGTAATTCTTATTTGATTACTCGATTAATTGATAGAATAATCAATAGAATACTCGATTACTAATAATAATCAATAGCTGCAGCTGTAGTTCCAGCCTACATCATTCCCAACACTCAGTGGCTAAAAACACTTAAACTCTGCTGTTTTTAGAATGTGCTTGGCGTAGCAGTTTAATGGGAGCAACAGTTAAGCCTTCAAGGAAGGTATTAATTTTTTATGTCTTAAATCAAACTTAACATTTTCTAGGACTTTTTGGAATGTACCATGTTTTTGGTTTTCAGGAAACTCCCTAAGCCAAAAAATTGTACTCCCACTGAAAGGTTGCATGTTTTTAGCTGGTTGTTTTAACAGTTTTCTTCCTGGAATGGCCAACTGCATACAGTGTATACAGCATATACTGTATACAGTTTTTAGCCTTTTGTGACAATGGTAACACAAGCATCTGGGAGTTAAACAAAAACCTTACAAGCAGTAGAATTGTTTTTAAGACTTTGTGTGAATCAAGGAAGAGGGCATGTCTGCAAGCGGCTGAGATCTGTTTTAATTCGTTTCTACTACTGCAGTCTGAATAAAACCATCCATCTTTCCCTTTTTATGAGTTGTTTCCGAAGGGCCCGCCACTATAAAGTGTCACCAGCGCTCAACTGTCTCCTATTAATGCACAAACTCTCAGCCCACGTGAGGAGCTTGCCTGGAGCGGTCGGCTGCGCGCTGTATGTTTCTCTAAGGAGCAGAAATGTCAGCGAGCAAGAAAAAACAGCAATCATCTCACCCCCTTGCTCTTTCTCTTTTTCAATACTCTGTGAGGTCCGGGAAGCAATGAATAAACAATAGGGGAAGCAAGTATTACATGCACAGCCCAGAGCTTAAACGGTAGGGCAAATACATCTGCTGTTATTTCAGTTGGCTGGTTCTGTCATGACCACCCTGCCTTGCGCCCATTTGACAGATAGTATGTTCGGGACGCCGCTTGATCAGGATGCACAATGTTCTATTATCAAAAGGGTACAAAACAAACAAAACCTTTTATCTTTTTTCTGGGGTGGGGACAGAAGAACATATGACAAAATGGGTGGGGGAAGGGGGAAGTAGAGAAAATAGGATGAGGAAAAAAAAAATAATTGAAATGGCTTGTAGCCCAACGGTCTGGAAACACTATATTATTGCTTTTATGTTGCCTTCCATCTGCTGTTCTTCCTGTGGCACTTTTCTTCAGGCCCACACCTTCCCCTCACATCCAGATGTTACCTCCATCCTTTTCTTCCAGGTACATATAATCTAATGTGCTATTTAAATCAGATAAAATCTATTTAAAAATGCATTGTCATCATATCTGTGATGTGAGCCGTTTAAAGCCTCTCCCCTGGCAAAACCTCCTGTGGTGGTGTTCAGTGCTCAGCTTTGATCTTAGACATGTAGGCAACCAAATGTAACCTTTTTATTTATTTATTTACTTTAAAAAAAATATATATATATTTTATTGAAAGATATCCAGTTTCCATTCTTGCCATTTTTCAGTGGAATCTGTGAGTGCTCCCTCGGGACAATAACAGGAGAAAACACATTATCGTAACAGCTCACACTGCCTTTTAGCCTTGTTTGTGTCCCCTCAAAAAAAAAAAAAAACACCATTAAACAAATTACTTCATCTTCTGCTGAGGTAAAGCCTGTAACAGATGCTTTCAGAATGCTAAATCAGTTACCACAGAAGTTGAATTTCTTTGAATAGTTTGGAGCTGAAGATGCCGGGGTGCAGAACTTTCACATTAAATGAAAATGGTAAAGGTCGGCCAAAGTCATTTAACTCTATATGGAGCGAGTGGGGTTGACCAAACTTGGGTGATGCAGGCAGAGCCCACAAGACTTTGATCCAGGAGAGTAGGGTTTGTAGCACTTGTCAAATTAAACACGCTTGCTCACTTAGAGAAACACACGTGAAAGACTGGCTGATCGTTCCTTAGTGTGAGTGCATTTACACCCGAAGGTGTAACTGTATGAGGACACTTGATCTAAAACCTTCTCTTGTCTGATGCAATAGACATGAGACACCTTTCATGCCTCTTTGGTTCTTTATCTCACAATGACTGGGTTTACCACAGCTTTGACCTTGGTCCTCATCGCTGCAAGCTAGAAAGCTGATGGGAAATGTGTTTGACCTTGATGATGATTCAGGGTCATGGGACAGTTTTCTAGGTAGGATTTTAGGAGCACAGTCATAGTTTTAACTGCACAAATGTACATGAGCAATACTGAATTCATTACACTAAGGTATTTGAAAGAAACTGACCAACCAATCAATTGCTGTTCTTAGATCCCTCTTGAGAAAAGGTTAGGCATGTTGAAAGTTATTGAGCAGCAACTCTCAGGCTACTGAATTGGTGTTAATAGCCTACTATTACTTTAACTGTTACTCAAACAGCCTGACCCAGTCAGGCCCGTTTACAGGCACAGCTTTTTCCACCATCCACTGCACTATATGGCCCAGTTTCCCATACAGGGGTTATGTCTAATCCTGGACTAATTTTTTTTCCTGTTGTGGTCTTCATTGACTTTTCCCTTTTAGTCTAGGACTATGCTTAATCCATGAACGGGAAACCAGCCGTATATGTCCAGCAAGTTCTTTCAGACAGCTGGCAAAGACTATATATTTTTTTTTAGGATTTGCTAGATTAAAAAAGAGCTAAATGAGAAATCACACTAGGATTCAATGTAAACGCTTGTGTGTTATTGCGCTTTAGGGTCTTGATTTGGGCGCACACTCAAATTTTAGCAACTTTGCTTCAAGTCAGACTCCAACAATTTCAAGCCAGACTCAATCTCTTCACTCAGTTTCTCTAGAGGCAGTTGTGGTTGTCAGAACTGTCCACTGGTGTCATGTCAGCAGCCTCCTGGCCAGATTATATCATCCTGAGGCTAGCCTTCCATGTAGCAGTGATATCACTGCTACATGGAAGTAGCAGTACATGCACGTTGAACTCAGAAGTCACATAAGGATGATGCATCACCTATACTGTGCTTAGAAGCACATGTATACATGTGTACGAGTCCACAAAGTGGCACAAAAAATAACCTATTAAAACTGACCTGCGCTGATGTAATACTGAGGACTCAAACTGTATGTTTGTGCTTGTCGTGAGACTGAATAAAGAGACCAGTAATAGCCTTGGATCCGAGTAGCCTCCAGCCCCCACTGTATATGACAGGAGTGCTTGTCAGATTCTTTCAGATCTCTCAAATTCAGGGTTATTAAGAGTGTCACTGTCTCTTTGTGTTTGTGCTCAGGTGCGTGCACGCATGCACATATGCCTTTGCATGCACCCCTCTGAAAGCCTTTTTCTGCTTGTGTCTATGTGTGTGCTTAATTTTGGAAACTTCTGCGCTCATGCGCGTAGCTGTCCTGTCCACTCGAGGCTTTTGTGATTTGCGTTACTCTTGAAGTGAAGGATGCTGAGTGACATGCACTGATAGCAGTGAGCAGGGACGGTCAATAAAAAATGCCCCCAAGTGGACAGTAAAAGTGGATTTGAGTAGCACTGGTGTGCGTGTGAAAAATGGGGAAAAAAAAGCAGACAGGCTGGTTTTGCGAATTCAACACAGTAAACCAAACTGAATAATTTATATTTTATTAAGACGGCTTTTCAACCCGTGCAAGAACCAGGGTTCTGTTTTTGCAGTGGTCCTGCTGCTGTGTGTCTTACATTATTAAGATGTGTATACTTCTTTGTTGATCTTAAATGGTACGCGGTAATGGCAGGAGTTTGTGAAAATGGTCTTATGGAGCAATAGTGATTCTATGGTCTGCCCTGTGTCCCCTAATGGCACTGACGTTATGGAAGAGAGCATGGTTTGGCAATAAAATGAGACAGGTGAGATGGGTACAGCAGTTTTCCAACACTTTGTGACAACTGACAGCTTAATGGCTTTCCCTAGTTTGAAAGCCCTGTTTAAAGTCCCTTTGCTGTTATTGTTGGAAAAAGGACAAAACTGGTGACTGTGCTGTGAACCTGCTCTTAAGTTTGTTTTTTTGTTTGTTTTTTTTTCCTGCACTCTTATGAAAACTCAAAAAAAGAAAAATCTTCTCAAGAAAGGAAGTATTTCTCCTTTTTGGATGCAGACAGGCTAAAGTGATAACTGTTATCACTTTAACAGAGAGACTGAAAGAGGACAGAGAGGGGGAGACCAAGCATGACAGTGGGTCTTGTAGGGAGAAATTTACTCCTATGAGGTCTCACAAGGAGGTGAAAAGAAAAAAAAAAAAGGCTTTAGCTGGACATCTCAACTCAATTGTACAAGAAAGAAGCTGCATGAATAATTGAGACCTCCTGTAGAGTTGTGACAACCAAGATGACAAATCTTTTTGATGGAAACTTTTTTTATAGCACTTCTTGCTATTGCTAAGTGCTTTTTTATTATTTTAAAATTTTTTGAGACTTTTTTTTTGTCATATGCAGAAGCACTCCCAGAAACCTGTAAACAGAGACTGAAGTCCCTGTTAATCATATAAGGGTTAGGTCTTGGCAATGAATCTAACTTTATTTTTAAATTATTTTCAATAATTTTGTATTACCGGTACTACACTGGTGCACTCCTGCAAATGGACTGCATTGCATTGCACTCTGCCTCGTGTACTCACCCCAGTATCTTTTCCACGTACACTTTGTCATGCAGACTGCAGGAGCTCGTGATCAAAACACTGACCTTCAGATCAGTGGAGGCCACACCCACTGATCGGCTCCAAACACATGTCAGAGAGTCTGTAGTCAGCAAGATCTTTCTAGAGTAGGTAAACATTGTAACAAAGTTTCCCTGGTCAGCCGTCTGAACTGTCATTAACAGTTCCAAGGTGGGTGGTTGTCAATTACTTGCTGGTCCTCCACTACCGCTACTCCACTGGTCTCTCGCCTACACTGACACACCCCCTGGGGAACCAGCAGTGGCCACTGCGAGTGAAATAGTTCCTAGTTGGGGCCTAGATCCTGATTGGATGACCTCGTCCCCTACCACCTTCACCTCTTTTTTTTTTTTAATCCATTATTTGAATTTCAATTAAATCCACTGCTATACAGACACATTTTTAAGTTCCTAAATAGCCTGATGTTAATGAATTTTACAAACCCCATCCTTGCAAGTTAATGAATTTTTAGTTACATAACTGTTATTGCAGTACGGATTGTTAGTTTTTCCCCATATTTGAGCCACTATAATAGGGGTGGCAAATAATAGGGGCAGAAAATACTCATTTGAATCAAGTTGAAAGAATGTACCTTGGGTTTAAGGACACCTTAGTTTTTTTTAAAGACATTTATATATAAAAAAAATCTCATTGTGGTGGTAATCTTTTCCATTCTAGATGACTTTTGTACCACTCTTTTATTGATGTCTCTGACACACTAAGAATCCTTTCTCTGCATCTTTTCTTTTTAGAACTGGGGGGGGGGGGGGCAGCTTGTGGTTCCCCTTTTCTGTGTCCGCTCCCCTCCCCCAGTCTCCTCCATGCTGTCCCTGGTGAGACATGCTGAATGGAGACCCATAATGAGCCTCTGTCTGTTTCAGCTGACACAGTGAGCTGTCTGAGCCTGTGATGTGTCACTTCTCTCTCTCTTTCTTTCTCTCGTTCTTTCTTTCATTCTTTTTGTCTGCAGAATAAAGGGATTCCTCCCCCAAAATGCTTCCAACTTCCACATGGAAGAGTTTCGTTCCTCTTTTAGTGAGGTCCCTGTGGCTTAGACTTGAGTTAGACACACTATCACACACTTACGCTTCAGTAAAGACTTCTGTTTTTTCCTTACTGAGACCTAACCTTGCTCTCCTTTCATTTCAAAGAGAGATGATAAGAAAAAAAAAAGCCTGTTTAGGAGTTTCATGTCATTCCCGCTGCAGGTGTTTCTCATTATAGGGATTGCATTATGAGCTTTCACCACCTTTGTAACAATCACAGCAAATAATTTAGTCTGTTGTGTCTCTGTCACTTAGAAGTTGTGCCATGCATTGCCACAAATTGCCTAATTCAGAGTCTTTAGCCGTGGTTCCTCTAGTGCGAGGCAGTTTGTTTTTCATTATGGTAACTGAGGCAGTTGGCGAGAGCACATATGTCTGGCAGCAGCAGCAGGAACGGCAGCCTGACAGCCCCCACCCTGTGGAAGTAAGCTGTCTACATCTGATGGAGCATCCTGATAAACCTGGTTCTTTTTATCTTAGGCCACCCAGAGCATGACACTTAAAGATGTTAAAAAGTTGGTGATATAGAGGAAAGGTTGTTTTTCACAGATTATTGCTTACAATTCCTCTGTAATCATAATAATAAATAAAAAATAAAATAAATAAATATATCATCCCATGAACTTTAAAGACATTTTCATGCAGGTTGATTCAGTAGGCTTTTGCAGTTGCAGCCCACTTTGAAGTGTGAAATCTATAGCTGAACTTAAGTGTGGTCAACCAGAAAAACCAGCGTCAAATCTGCAAAATGATGATTGCAAACGTTCCAGTGCAGCCCCAGCATGTGTGCACTAAAAAAGAACCCCCAAAACAAACAAATTTTATATATATATATATATATATATATACAACTTCCATCTTTAATATACAGCCTACTAGGAAATATACTTGGGTATCAAAACATCAAAGCCAAGTGTAATATTGTCCACATTTGTGTAGTTACAACACTGTAAACAGTTTAAGCACAAAAGAGATGTTCAGAGATGTCGGGGGTGGGGTGGGGTGGGGGGTTGTGTCTGTGTTTTTCCTCACTGAGTTAATTGACAAGCAGCAGTACTGCATTTGTACACTGAATATCTTATATGATGTATTATACAGTGTTTATTGATCAGTTACAGATTGAATGCCATTCCAGGATATTGGCCTGTCCAGAATGTAGGAAGAATGGATTTTTATGTTTGAATAGATTGTCCTAATGCACCCATTAAATCTCCTAAGGCATTCAAGTGCAGCATTTGGCCTTGCACTACTGTGTGTGGCCTGTTATGTCATGTAGTAAGAACTGGGTGGGCCTGTCGAGAACCTGCAATAGCAAAATCTGAGGTAAACCCAATAGGCCAAAGCAGGGTTGTGTAGATTTAAAAAAAAAAAAAATCGGCATTTAAATGTTTTTTTTACACTTTTGTTTTGTGGCTTTATTTCTTTCTTTTAATTGATTTTTGCCTAGAGTGGAGCATTGGAATGGTTGATGCATGCTGATTTATTTATTTTTCTCCTTGGAGATTTGCATTTCGCTGACACGTACAGCAGCATATTCCAATAATTTGGGTTAAAATATGTTATTCTCTGAACGCTCAATATACATCGTGTGTATGTAGAGTTCACAGTCAAGCAGTGGTGAATCCTTTGTTTGTGTGTGCGTGTGAGAGTTTTAGACAGATTTAAAACACACACACACACACACTCTCATATGGCAATTTACAAGCACACACATCACACATGCTCGAGTGTACACAAAGAAGGGAAAACACCAAAGCACAACACTACCCACATCCTGTTTAGTGAGCTCCCTGCAAGCCATGGTGAGTGTTTGTACTGCAACCACAGAAGCTGTAGCTGCGCGCAGGAGCTTCAAACTCCTGCACTTATCTCACCGCACTCTGCTTAACCTGGCAAACTGTCTAAGAACATTCCCTTGATACAGCTTCACCTCTCCTGAGTTATGCTCCACAGCAAACAGGGTTCAAACAGTTTGGCAGATAGATGTTGAATCTCTTTCAGTAGCAAAATAGATTTGGGGTTTGAAACAGGGAAGAAAAAGACAAAACAAACTTTCTTTTTTTGGTCTATTTTGAAAATGAATTTATGGAAATTTGATGGAATAATATGACAATTGCAGTATAACAAACTCATCTTGAAGAAGATATAATAATGGCATCTGAGCTTTTTTCAATTGCTTCAATACAACACAGTATATCTTGGCAGGTGATAAAGCTTATGTATTATGTTTTATGTATTATGAGTTGCCAGTGACCAACTAAATCAATTTCACGCAAACTCTCATGTATCTTAATACACAAGGTGCGTGAAAAAGTAAACAAAGATGGATGCCACGCATCATTTTACAGATAAGATATTTTTATTCCACACAACCAGCTGTGCAATCACATATTTCACAATGTTTTTCTTACATTAATAATGAAGCAATAAATAGTTTGTGTTGTTATTTGTTAGCCAGAAAGCAAAACTGCATGTTGGTTGAAATGGACCCTCCAGTAATGAAGCTGCCATTTTTGTGGTCTGATTATGTGACAGCTCACAAATCATATGCATAAATTTCTTTTCTGCTCTTGCACCTACAGTCATTACAGTACACTCTCAAACTGTACTTGGAGAACCAATAAATATATAAATAAATAAAGTGAAGTGGAGCAAAGCTAGAATGCTAATTTATAGCAGGTGACTGAGCATCTCTTTATGCAGGAAAACAGAGATCTAAGCTCAACTGTGGCAACAACAAAATGCCGTGGTGTTCCTGAGCGACATGCTGGCACTGGGAGAGGCATTAACCTGCCTCATGAGAGGGAATTATTCACCAGTGTAGAACCTCACCACTGTGGCCACCTAACTTCCAACCTTTGCACCACCCTCATCAGCATGCATTATTCTTTTTTTGGTGTCTGTTCGCATTGGCTGACAAGCGCACTCCGGTTGGTGTAGCCTGGAGCTCCGACCACATCACACATACAGCGTGCCCAATTCTCTCGCTGTCGCACGGGCTGTTAACAGTGGTTTCAGAGTCAGGGAATGTAAAAATATTCAGCGGGAAGTGGGGGGGTGGAGGGTAGACTAAAGAGAAAAAGGACGGGGCGGGGGGGGGGCGGGGGGGGGGGGGGGGGGGGGGGGGGGGCTTGGAAGTGTGACACCACACAGACTTGCCAGTGTTGGCTGATGCGTCTGGCCATCCTGAAAGGTTAACAGGCACCAACGTTCCCTCTGCCCAATTTGACGTGACACCCTCTCTCAGCTCCGGCCGCCTGCTTTGATGTGTCGTTCACTCACAGTTCATGAACTCTGGGGGGGGGCCTTGAGAGGCATCTTTCACTTTGCATTGTGTGGGGCATCATACAGAGTGGCAGCACAAAGAGAGCCCAATTAAGTATTTTCTGTATTTTTGCCCTTCTTTGATCTGTCACATACAGACACATGGATTCATGATGGAACACACACACACCCACCCACCCACCCACGCACGCACGCACGCACGCAAGCAAACAATTGGACATACAACTATAAACATATATTCATACCACATGCGCACATATACACATAGCATTATGTATCTGGTCACCCCCTATTGCTAGAGAAAGGCATTGCCTCCCTTCAGAGAGGACATTAATATGAGATGAGTCCTTCTGAAGTGTAGCTGTGGGTTGTCAAATCTCAAGCGACATAATCTCACCCAAGAATAGCCTCCTCCCACCTTTTAACATACACTCCTACACATTCAGCCTTCCTTTGTGCATATGGCACACTATAAGAAGAGTCTGTACCCAAAGGTGTCTTAACTTGTTATTGAAATTTATTCCTTTCCTGGAAACACACTGCACCCCCCCACCCCCACACACACTGCATGTTTGCTGCAATGCAAGATAGTAACACATTTTTGTGTTTGTGTGTGCATATGTGTGTGTTGTTGGTTTTTTTTCCCTCCCTCTTTCTCACATTCCCTGCAATGCACTGTTTACTTTGAACTGCTTGATGCATTTTTTATGCTATGTTGGCTGAATTGAGAAATCAAACTGGATGTAAAAACAAATCGCACCTGTGGTTTTTTTTTTTTTTTTTTTTCTCAGCAAGTGTTGCAGTAATGTTGTTTTGCAGTCATTTTAGGACCAGTTTATTCCTTTAGTTGAAGGCAGAAGGTTAGAAAACAGTTATCCATACATCTAGAAGACTGATGGGATTTTTTTCTCCCTGTTTCTCTGCTCATAGTTACAGTATTTTTTTTCTTTTTTCTCTTTTTTGATGTGATGTGAATGCAGGGTTTCCCCCCTTCCCAACTTACGTTTGATGTACAGCATGTGTTTGAAGTTCAGTCTGTCACTTCAGTATCTCTGGTAATGTAGAGCACCCCGTGCCCTCTCCGTCACCCCGAACAACCCCCTGCCGACTCCACACATACTCTCACCCGTGGCGGATTTGGTTCTCAGTTGCTTGCTTTGATGGTGTGATGCAGTAGTTACAGCCCCTCACTCCTTTCTTTTTTTCCCTTTTTTTCTTTTTTTTTTAAGCCTTCACAATGTAATTAGATGTTTGGTGTTTTGTGTCAAGTTGCAAACTCAGTTGTGGCTTTGCTGTCAAATTGCATGACTAGACCTAACGCATTATGTGATGACACCATTTCTGAATTACCCCAAGCATTATCTGTAAAAATCAAATACGTGCTTGTAAATAGATCAATCAGTGGTGAAGTTAATTCTGTGCTCGGCTGCAAACACAAACACTTCTGTATTCCAATCAAAAACTATATCAGCACACTACACAAACTGCATTGCATTCAGCCTTTTTGGTGTTCTGTATGTAATAAAAAGTTTTGCATACTGCATTCATAGTATGTCAGCCCATGGAATCTGTCTTACATTTGAAGGTTTCATACTTTCCTACTTTCCTACATCCTTGTCTTTCTGCCAGGCACCTGTTATGCTCATAGGAAAGATGTGTCTCCCGCTCCGTGCTGCAGCTTTAAGATTTGCTGTGTGCTGCCTGGTAATACCTGCGTCACTACACAGTCTGAAAACCTTTAAATAGTCAGTGTGAACTCTGCAGACATCACTGAGATCATGTTTATTTTACTTTTTCCAGTCTTACCACAATTTTGCACACTTTTAACATCCTTGGGCGAGTATCCTAACACACTGCAATGTGAACAGGCCCAACTGTAGGAGGATTTTGGTTATACAGGATAGACCAACGCACATGTGCATACACACTCACAAAAACAAAACAAAAAAAAGATGAGTCCATTTTGAAGTTGTCATCAAGCCTTTAGCCTTGAGAGAAGTGTAACTTTTGTGTTTGTACTCTGTGTCACAAACAGATTAAATCAAATGTGCTCAAACTAACCCCAGTGAGGATTCAGTGGTTTTCCTCAGTAACCTCAAGAACTAGTTTTTAGTCCAAAATTGGCTTTTGTTCACCACCCCCTCCCCCCAAAAACATAAATTTACAAATTACAAATGTATTTTTATGGAAGACATTTCTTAATGCTCTCTCTGATGTGCACATGTAACCCTCCTCTGTTATGATGTCCCTATGTTACGTTGTTCCTGCTGTCAGGGCTCAGAGGTGGTCTCACTGTAGTATAGGTACCTTACTGCTGGTACAGTGATTGACACATTCCTCACACTTGTGTGCGCTCCATGTTGACATGTATGGGGATTTTTCACATATGTATTCACACAGGAAGAATGAATTCATAACTAACTGACAGACAGTGAAACTGCTTGTAAACTTTGTGGTTAGTGTCTGAGGTCTATTAGAAACATCACTTCATATGGCGCCACATGTAGCCATGAGGCAGGCACATTGTATTGTCAGTCCTCTGATCCCATGAATGCTATATATAATGTTTTTTATATATATATATATAATATTAGAGGGTGGCCAAAGCTTTTGCTACATTAAGGCACTTTTTTCATTACAAGTGCTATTTTTTTTTTCCTTGCACACTGCAGGTCTTATTCATAAAAATCGCAGTAGGATACATTTTGCAGTAAATGTTTGCTACATTCAGACATGTTTGTGGACTAGTTGAATCTTTCTTAAAACATGTTGTTTGTACATTTCAGTTTGACACCACAATAGTTATTTTGGGAGGCCTTAATGGTAAAAACACTTAACACCAGGCTTTGTGTTTCTTTATGGTTTCTCTCTTTCCTGTTCTTTGGTTTTGCTTCATTTGTCATAGCTTTTAAAAAGTGTGCCATTTCCTGTATGTGCATGGCCTAACCTTATTCCATTTGTCAGCTTTCTGTGAGCCTGTAATTGTCACTGCTCCTGGCATAATGTTGTAGGCTTCTTTTCCTCACCAGTGATTATTTCACATCCACACTGCTAAAATCCCATTTTTAGTTCCTTATTTTGCAAAGTCGTTAATGTGCAGTTATGATTCGGATCTCCACTGAGTAATATGGGATAATTCATGTTTAAGGTTCCATAAAGCAGCTTCCCATTTATGAGTGATTCATTATAATGTTTATTTTCTGATAGTACTGTATAGTAAATCCCACTATGTATTCTAAATTTAGGCACTGTGGAAGGGGTCACACTGTTAAATATATTCTAACTTTAATCATCACACAGATTGAGATTATAGCAAACTTTGATTTTATTGGCTTATCAAAGAAGTCAGTGTAGATAGAAAGCGTTTAGTGGCGTGGTTTTAAGTTGACAAAAAAGACAGGAAAAGAAGAACACCTGCAGAAATAACCACACCACCTGTACTTTGCCAGTTTTTCTTTCAGTATTATTTTGCCATGTAGTTGCAGCAGTGAATGGAATCTGCTCCGATAGTTTAGATTGCTCCCCATTGCCTTGTGCTCCTCTTCATCTGTCAGCAGCATTAGGTGTTCCCCAGACAGGGTCTTAATAGTGGCAGAGCACAGGGGACAGGGCCTGTAATGGAAGCCCTTTGTTCAGTTGTCACTTTAACTGCTCCCATGGAAACATCCTGCTGGCCACTGCGATGAGCCCTCTAGGTAGCAGCCATCGCTCTTCTGTCACTGCTTAACTAAAAGCATCTATCACACTAAACTATCTTAACTTTGTTCTGATCACACTTGTTTTGCCTGCCAGCAGTCTTTTTTTTTTTTTGGACAAATGTGCTTTGTATATGGTGTGATAAGTCCAGGGCAAATTAGCTTCTATGCCATTTAAAATGTGTGAAAATGAAAAATAATACTTTTGAAGTTGTCTCTCCAGTGTGCATACAAATGCTTTATTGTTGCGCTGCCAAGATACGCTTCAGTAAAGAGACGAATAAAAGCATTATGCCATTAAAATTCCTTCATGTCTCAGATGCCAGTTTCCAGCTTATCATCTTCCTGAAGTGGTTATGAATACCTCCCACTTGACTTTCTATTAGATGAATATAAAGGCAGCCCTGGCTACATGCACCTCTTCCTCTGGGTAAACATTGTTGTATGAGATAAGGGTGTTAGAGAAATGAATATTGCCACAGTTTGAAGGGAAAGGCCAGAAAAAACATCCAAATTGTGTATCGCACCAACCAGTTTCACTATAGAGCATCAGTGGTTTGCTGTAGGATTCATCATCTGCAAATACCACTTCTCTCAAGACAGGGGACATAGAGTCAGGCGAGGGAAAGCTGCCCATTTGTGCATGAATGAAGACACCAATAAGCTCCACACCCTGGAGTGGCTTTAGCTCCAAGAATTTGTGTAGGTTAGCATGAGTGCCAGTGAAGGCATGCGCATATGTTTACAGAATTACTTTGATTGATCATGCTCAGTGAAGTATCAGTAGTGGCAATAAAATCCGATGTATATTATTAGTTTCTCTAAACTAGAATATTGTCATTATTATGCCAAGTCTATATGGAGCAGCATGCTTTCCCATATGCTTTGTGCATATGATTGATATTCTGGTGTAGTTGTGGATCACAATTTGGATATATGCACACAAATGCATGCATTTATTGATAATAGTCCATGAAATATATGATGTTTTGATATTTGGGAAGGTGTATAAAATTAAACAAATACTTTTGATCAAACAATTTGATCAGTTTTACGTGGAGTCTGTCTGCACAAGCCACAAGCACAAAGGGGCGGAGCTGTTGTTGAGACGGTGAGCTCAGGTGGAGCGAAAGGAAGCTTTTTTTTTCTCTAGCATCCAGAGCAGCAGCGCTTTTCCTGTAACTGAGAAACAGCTGGAGGTCCTTCATCAACCACCTGATCAGCAAGTGTTAACGTGTAGAATAGAGAACTTTGTAGCTGCTCCATCCACCGCTGTTTGTTTCACACACAAAAAAATCTGCAGTTAAGCTCCGGAAGTTAAAATATGCAGATGAACTGTTAATAAGACAAAGGTATTTCTTATCCCTCTACTCGATTTAATCGATGGAATAATCAATAGAATACTCGATTGCTAAAATAATTGATAGTTGCAGCTCTACTTAAAATGAAAGTAATATTCAAAATTTTCTGAGCCCTATTCGACCATTCTCTGAAGACCCCTTTCCTGCTCCCAAATGGCTGTTATAGACTTTGGATATGCTAGCTTTACCTGAACTTAGGATTTCTGCTGTTTAATCCTTAATATTTTTGCTTAATATTTTACTTCCTTTAAAACTGTTTCTAAACTGTTTCAAAGCATTGCACTTACACAAAGATCAAAGATACCTTTTATTCCAAGAGCACTGGATTCTGCATTTATCATAAGGTAAAATGCAACCCTGAGCATCTTGGCATTATCAAGATTATTTTCTCAAATGCAGCAAAGCTCCTCATAGGTTAATAAGTAGTCACCAAACTAATAATTTTATTGTAACATCAGTGCTCTTTTTGCAGCAAATTCAGATGTTTGCAAATTGGGGAGGTTTTCCCATGCCCCACCTTCCCCCAACTTTCTTATCTCCTCCAGCAGAGGGTGGTGGGCAGACATCCCTCCCACAGGCCAGCAGGATTACGGATGTTGGTTTAATCCCATTCATTCTCTCAGTACTCTCTGTCAACCCGAACCTATTGGACCATCATGTGCCTTAGTCTTTCTCTCTCTCTCTCTCTCACACACAAACACACACACAGACTCAGGTGTCAGTGTTTGATAAGGACTATGTTGAAGTATTAGCCCCATCAGCCCAGCTCCATCACATCATGGGAAATCCCTTTTCCTCCAATGATCCCCAGTCTGCCCTTATCACAACATCCTACTCTAAAGCCCTAAACCCTTGTGTCGCTACATGCAGCTTTTGTGTCAGGGATCATCTCTGATGTACACATAGGGCAACTAAAACTGAATATACTGTTTACATGTCAAAGTGACTCCGACTTTATACGATGATTTTAAAAATGAAATGTTTACAGTAGACCAAGAGACAACAGATCTCGCTCTTTCCCTGTTGTGCTTTTATTTAGTTTGCGTGCATCATCATTAATCACCTGCTGTTTTAATCTGTTTAACTTCATCATAACTTCTTAATATTCAAGTTATTTGACTTGCACATGCCTTTTGCAGATTGAGCTAGAGCAAAACATTCCTTTTTATTTTCAATTTTATGCTGTGTATCTTATTTTATGCTTGCACAGACGTCAGTTGTCTTGCATTGTTGTCCCACTGCAGCTGAAAAACGAGGAGGAAAGGCTGTGTAATAACTAATGGGCTCGCTGAAGGCAGCAGCTGTTTGCTGTTGAGATGCAAGCCAGACAGTGTTGTATGGCATCCTGACTGGAAATGCTCTGCAAACAGCTAGCAGACTAAACAGATTATAGATATGACAAGCAGGAAAAAAGTGTCCACTCAATGTTATGCAAATATCCATGTGCATAGATGTGTGTATATCACATGTGGTGCAATAATAGTTATATTTGGCTTCTACGTCCCCTTCAAGGTAAAGAAATAAATGATGTTTTGAGGTCGGCTTGAAGGAGGATGCATATTGACTTTTGCCTCCTTGTTAGGAACATTATCGTTTCAGCTTTATACCAAAGTATGAAACCAGTACCCATGCACTACCAAAAATAAACTTCAGAAAGAGTTAAATTTGAACTGTAGATATTGTTTAATGAAATATAAGTCTCTCGAGCAGTATGATAATATCTGTATTTTCATTGGTTGGCTTTTAATCCACACATCTTGTGGTCTGTTTTTCGCTTCGTAGTGGAACACCTTTAATCTCAGTTGCTCAAATTGTGCCATGTGACTTAATGCACTTCATTGCACTATTTTTGCATCGCAACATCTTTCCCACAGCTGTCTGCGAGACATTAAGGCATCATTCTGTCACAGAGTGGCCCAAATGCAAGTACCCCTTGATTAAAATGTCATTGACAGCCTAGTGAGTTGGACAGTTTGTAGCCTACAAACAGCCGATGAATGTATTTGAAACATGACATAACACATGAGAAATTTTGATGGCAACAGGAGGTTCAGTCACTCTAGCATGCAAATGTCAGACCCCCCTTTTTTTTTTTTTTTTTAAAGGAAGAGGCAAAAAAGTGGGCCAGCCAAAGCAGGCACGTTTTCCTCATCCATACTCACGTACACATTTTCTCATTTCCTATTCAATTTTTGTTTTTATTGAGTCCTTGAGTTGCAGTTGATATTAAATGCCAGCTCATTTCTATCTCAAAGATGACCTGCAGCCAAGGCAAAAGATGTTCCAGAACTGATAACCTACCACAAGTAAAATCTTTATAATAAAAACATGTCTTTGAGAGAGTTTTTTTTTTTTTTCTTTTTTAGTCATTTTTCTCGCTTTCAGTCACAGTTGCTTATCAGCTCATTGTGAGATCATCAGAATCGTCAGCTGAGTTGGACTCAAGTATTACTCAGCAGGGGGAAGGTTGTTCTACATCACTCGGCCTTGCTATGTGTTGTTTTGACAGTTTGTCCCAAAGAGCTGTTTTGGTCAAACAAGTGTAAATGAAGGTGTCATCTAGAATTTGTGGAGGGCATGCATGTTTTGTTGCCTTGGTGCTCTGAGAGGTGATAGGATTGTTTTTTTTTTTTGTTTTGTTTTTTACTCACCTCTTTAATTGAACCCCTTAGGCAACAAGTGATCCAGCCTTCTACAGTCACATTTATACATCATCATGCCTGCACCAAAGCCTGTGATTAAGATTCCATTAAACGTTCACAGAATAAATCTCCAAAGAATTGTTTTCACATCTTTGGAGATGACACGCATCAACTTTTGGACACTGATTTATGATATTCACTGACATCATCACATACATATCCTATGACATTCTTTTTGAACTGCTCTGCAGTGGTTTTGGTTTTGCGATGATGCGCGCAGTCCTGCTGTCCTCGTGGAGTGCCACTGACATGGGGGATGTAGCAACCACATCTCAACTTCCATCAGCTGACGTAGCAAGAAATTTTGAGCCTGCTCAGCGGGGAGGTTCAGTGGGAGAATTGTTGTTCGACTTTTGCTGCTGAATCACTAAAATGTCTTCAAGTTCTTCTCGCCACCCACTCATTCCCCAAACTCCACACCCTCTTGCTCAGCCTTAAGCTAAAACACTGCTGTGATACTCTGAAACACATCGCCTCCTCATTTATTATGAATGGCCTGGCGTTGCAACAAGTAAGCTGCAAGAATATTAATCCTGACTGACTGGTTTCTGTTGAATGTAGAGGGACTTTTTTGTGCTATTGTTGTGTGATCAGTGTTATTAATGCTGCTTGGTTCAGTCAGCTTAAGTGCAGATTTATTCAGTAATAATGCCACTTAGGAAGCTTTTTTTTTTTTACTAAACCTTTTAACTGGATTCATGGTGAAAAGAAATCCTGCACACAGAAATGTAAATCCACAGTGTCTCCTTCTGTTCCACATCTTAAAGTGTCATCAGAAGGTTATAAGACTGTGATGCATATGGGGCAGCTGTGACTCAGGAGGTAGAGTGGGTCATTCACTAATTGGAAGATCAGTGGTTCGATCCCTAGATCATCCAACCTGCATGTCTTAGGGCAAGATACTGGACCCCCAGTTGCCACTGATGCATCCATTAGTGTGAGTGTGTGAATGTACTTAGGCATAGAAGACGTGTGAGGGTTGTAGTGTGCTTTAAGTGCTCAAATTGAATAGAAAAGCATTATAAAATTACCAGTCTAGTCACTCCTTTTTTTTTTTTGTTGTGCTTTCACATACTTTATATAAACTCAAAGAAAGATGCTGAGGATAAAGTGCTGATTTTCAGCTTTAGTTTGAGCGCGTTTTCTCTTGCATTCAATGGATTGTAAATGTTTAGAGTAATCAAGATTCTGGGCTTGTTTTCAGAATCACCACATGAATGTAAAGTACCCTGTGATGACTGTTGTTGTGAACTGGAATTATTAAAATAAAACTGAACAGAGCTGAATTCATTAAAAATCATTGTCTCTAAGTCTGTTCTTGAGCTGTGAAGCATATCAGCCAGCAGTAATAATAAATACATTTCTTCTACTTCGTTTTTTTCTTTTTAATTCTGTTTTTGTCATTTTCAATTTCTGGCTAAGTTTCCATTAAGGCCCCTTCTCTGCTCTTTTTCACTAATATCACATTCTCTGCAGGTGGGTGCCCCATTGAGCTGTGTCTATTACTGTGGATATGGAAGAAAAAAAAGGGGGGAAAAAAAGGAGGAAAACAGTGTACTCTCTTGCTCTGCTCATGTTAATATATTCCATCTTGAGTGTGTGTGTGTGTGGGTGTGTGTGCTGATACACGCATGTACAGCAGCTACCAAACAGGCATAGTCACACATAAGTGAGCAGGAACTTGTCTGGTGATATAGCGTGAAATAGGACAGGTCATGGACATGGCTGCAGCACATCGACAGGTGCTGACCAGGCCAATGCAATCTATTGAGCATAATTTGTACATGTTAGCCACTGTTGCCCTTTTTCTTACAAGCATCACAGGTTCAGATCGAATCGATGTTCAAGGTCCCTAAACCTAAATAAGCTCTGAAATTGATTTGTTGGTACATATTCACAGCGATACTTTATCAGTGGTGGTAGGATATGCGTTTCCAAAAGGCAAAAAATCTTTATCATTGCCTGCACAATGTTAGATTTATCCACATGTCCAGTCAGTGGCATAGGTAGGAACAATGTGCATCTTGTGTGTGGGCTAACTACCCCGAGTAAGCTTAGAGACATTTTGTTTGGCACTCATAGTGCATGGGATCCTTGGGGTCAGCAGCAGCACTCTTTCAGGCCCGCAGGCTAACCCAGAGGCTTTTCTTGTGCAGACATAACCAGTAAAATCCCCTGTAATCAAGCAGCTGGAAGGCCCGCATTGTAGGGATTTAGTGCAGTGTGGCAGGTGCCAATCTGTCTGCAATCAGGATTTACACAGGCCTGGCTCCCGATGGCGTCCAGCAATTTTAGCATGATGCTTGAGATTGACCAGTCATTCATGATGTTTCTTGCATAGAAAGACAGTGCTGGTCAAGTACAAACCATGATATGTGGGTTTATTCATAATGGTGAAAATAGAGGTAATAAGGATGACAATAAAAAATTTTTTCTATTTTTTTCTGAATTACTTTGCATTTTATTATAAATACTGGATAGAGTGCTCTCAAAACTGCCTCAGTTGTTATTGCTGATATTTTTCTTGCATTATATAGGAAATCTCTTTGTGATTCTGGTTCACGTCATGATTACGTAACAGAATTTCTGTGGATTTGTCAGCTGTGCATTCATGCTCCCAGTCTCTTATTCTACCACCTCCCAGAGCTGTTATATTGGATGTGGATCTGGAGTCTGGGGAGGATATTGAAGTACACTCACTGTCATTTTTTATGTAAGTAGTTTGAAATGAGATGTTGCTTTGTGACATGGTGCAATATCAAGCTGGAAGTAGCCATGAAAAGATTCTAAATCATGCCCATGCACATGGTTAGCAACCTGAGGTAGAAAGGCTGTGGCATTTAAACTATGATTGATTGGTATTAACGGGTCCAACGACTGCCAAGAAAACATTTCACACACCATTGGTGAGCCTTTGACCACTGCTGCCTCAGATTTGTATTCTTGGCTGACGGGAGTGGAACACGACATGGTCTTCAGCTCTTATGACCCATCTGTTTCAATGTTGGACAGTTTGTCTATTCTGGCATGCTTATCTGCTTACCAGAGTTGCGCAGAGTGGTTAACTGAGGTACTCTATCAGCTCCAGTCAGTATGGCAATTCTCTTACCTTTTATTGACAAGGCATTTTTGCACCACTTCCACATGAGTGGCTGCCTGGGTAATTGCAAGAAAAAGCAGGTGCACAGGCATTCTTAATATAAATTACAGATGTATTTCTAAGTTCTTGTGTTTTTTGTATGAGTATGGATTGTAACAATGTGTTACCATGAGTGTGTTGCTGTTTATTGAGAATAAGTGTTTGGTGTGTGGCCCACTTAATTAGGCTGTTACCCAGTATTGTTGTACTCAGCTTGGTTTATTGCTGTTCTAGTGCCCTTTCCTATTTCTATTGATCTAGTTTGTTTCAGTTGTAGTTTTGGATGTTTGGATGTTTGACTTGAAGTTAACTTATTTCTGCTTTCTTGTTTCTTTTATTGTCTTGTGTAAACAAAGCACCTATGCAATAAAAAGTAATCAACACTTTTGGGCCACCCGGTATGCATAAATTCCAGCTCTTAATACATAATAAAGTTTAAATTATACATGTGTACCTGCGCACTGGTGTTTATCGTTCCTATATAGGTTGTGTGACAGAAGCTTTCACTGTGTGGGTTTTAAAAAAAAAAGAAAGAAAATGTGAAAGAGCGAGAGAGCGAAAAAGAGGATGAGCCAAAAAAAAAAAAAAAAGGACAGAGGATGAGAGAAGGTTTGTAAAAGGCTGAAACTCCCAGAGGCAGTGGGACAGTGGGATGGACACACACACACACACACACACACACACACACGCTTTCCCTACTTTGTGTTTCTATTATTGATGGGCACACAGGGTTCCCACTCAGCCATCTGTTCTCAGCTCTCCCACTCTGTGCTCCTTTTGCTTCTTGCCTACAACTTTGGCAGACTGGCATAAGCAGAGCAATGATGTCCAATCAAAGTGTGAATGCTTCACAAATATATCACAGTATTAGAGAGTTAGCTGTTTGAGTGAGAGCCCAATGAGAGACATGAGAAAAATAAAAGTAATGCGCTGAATTTTTAATTAATTCTGCCTCTTTGTTGGATATCTTCCAATACTTGCACTGATTTGCAGTGGAAGATATGATCATGTCATAACTTCATTAGATATAAATAAAATTGGCAGGTGGGTGTGTGTGTGTGTGTGTGTGATGGACTGTCTTCTTGTGTTCACATCTTAATCAGATCACAGCCACGCCCTCCGACGGGTAATAGCATATGGCTGCACTTTTGATTTGATCTGTCTGGTAACTGATGACCATGCATATTTAGTCGAGCCCCGGTTGCCAGGGGGAACCTGTGCTCTGCAGGTCTTTTGATTGGCCGCAGGGTGGTCACATGCGGTGTCGCTTGGCGCCCAGCTGGGACATAGGCCACATGTGGCGACTCTGGAGACATGCAAGGTTGGTGTGTTTGCAAACACTTGGCTTCGCCCCGGCGGTCCACAGATGCAACCTTTATCCCTCCGTCCCCTTCCCTGCTCCCTCCTCCACATATACACACACACGTACCTGCAGTAAGTGGACTGTAAATGCTGCATTTCAGTCTCATGCAGAAACTGTGAGCACAAGAGAGGTTGTTTAACTTAGCATGCATCCCTAATTGCATCATCCCATCTGATAATAAGGGTCATCCATGGGTTTGGGAATGACAGGGGCTTGCTGGGGTGATGATTTAAGGTGAGATCATGCTTTGGAGGGGGGTTTAAAAACCTGCAATATTACTCTGTCATGTTACTTGTATTTTCCATATGCCTACAGGGCTGAAAGAAGCTTTATTCTCTAGCGAGCTGTAGAGTTAGGATCCCCTGGGGAGTACAAGATGAGAGGGGAATTAATAATGTGTGTGGGGACTCAAAGCCTTTGACTGAACTAAAGGATCAGAAGTGGCTGAAGAGAGTGTATTAGAGGTAGAAAGGAAAACAGAAACATGGGCAAAGAGAAGAAAGTAAGAGAGATTGACAAGCCACCTTGGAGAAAACTGGAAGAAGTAAGGTTATGAAACAGATAAAATAAGTTCTCTTACTTGGGGAAAAAAAAAGCATTTTAAAAGGTCCAGCTCTTAAAGCGAGACTCCCCCTGAAGTTATCTTTTCAGTATTCCTTGTATTTCCTGTGCTTGGGAGGTTAAGTTCTTTTTTTAATAGTCTCCAACCTGGTAATGTATTGGCATTGATAGTGAACCAGTAACTGTATATTAAATATATGAATAAGAAATGTAATCCTCATTATAGGCAGTGCATGAGAACAGTTTTTTTTATTTATTCCTTCCCTGAAAGCAGATTGCAAATTAGCATTTCTTACCGAAGCTAGCGTGAGTCACGAGCTGCCATGGCTCCAAGTACTGAGAACATATTTTTCGCATTATGATGTGTGAAGCCAACATGAACTAAGAAAAGAGAACAAACTTCCTCGTGTTGAGGAAACTTGAGATTTAATATTAATAGACTGTACCATGTGATGTGTGAAAGTCACGCTAGCGTGCTCAGTGCTGGCACACACACACACACACACACACACACTCTCCCCAGGCCACACAGGCTCTGGCCCTGCTGTGACCTCTCTGGCTCGAAGCCAGCAGCTCTGCTATCCTTTGAACCTGGGCAAACCTGGCTCAAGGCAGATGTGTTTAGCCAGATCTGAGTGCAGCTGATCACACCAGACAGCATGAAATATTAACCGCTATTAAACACCAAGTGTATTCACCCATCCGTCCCCCCGTTTCATTCCCATTTTGCATTTTTTATGTTTGCTGTGCCTTTAAATTTTCTTGTCTGTCACCCTTAAACAAAGAAAATGTGGGTGCATAAGACAAAAAAAAAAAAATTAAGCCAATAATGATGATGGGGCAGTTTGCCAGATGTGTTCTCTTTGTCCACTTTTGCCAAGTGGGCAAAATGCCACCAAGCAGCACAATGGGTTTATCCTCAGTGATTTCTTAAATACCCTAAACACAGGCACCCGAGACAGAGACACACAGTAATCTTTTTTATCTACTTCTATGTCTCGTTTTGCTTCTTTGTCTGTCTCTTCTTCCTTTTTGGTCTCCATCTCTGGGTCCAGTTACAATAAAAAAAAATGACAAGATAAAATACCAAATTTGGGATTGTTTAAAAGAATGCTCCTGGACTTGGATAATCAATAGCAACATGCGTTGAAGCTGATTGGCCACCACATGCTGCCCGAACACTGCTTTATCTTTGCTGTATAATGCTAGACTCGCCCAGTATTGAAACCATTAAAGCGTGACCAAAACAGCCTATTACACAGGTCTTTAGCAGCTCAGAGAAATGACCTCGTATCATCTTGTTGAGTAAAAGGATGACCCCCCCCATAGAGTGGTTTGATGGTAATGAATGTGACATATAAGCACTCAGTGAAATCACTCTACTTTCCGTAACTGATTATGTTAAAGACAAGAACACCTTGAATAGAGAGAGTGAACAACGGCACTTCAACACAAGCACTCCACGGTCCTAAATTGATGGCGTTCTCTTCATAACAGCCATTAACATGTGCTCAAGTTGAATTTTAAATACTAAAGGTGTTTAGGTGCCACATTGTGTGTTTAGAGAACGGGGAGTTTGATGAGAGGCTGTCAATGACACACCTGCCGAGGTACAGGGGTTTAGATAACAATTTTGTCCTCCCTGTTGAGGAGACATCTGGCAGTGCCACGGTCTTGCAACCCGAAATACACCCAGGAGTGGGTAATGAGCCATAGGAGACAGGGTTTGTGTTTTGTTGTGTGCCTGTGTGCGTGTGTGCATGTGTTTTGGGGTGGTGGTCCTCAATTTCCTGAACTAGCCTCTGTAGAGCCTGCAAGCACACCATCTGCAGTCCTTAGCCGTAAGCCCACTTGCGTGTGACTCATAAGCAGCAACAAATCAACTTAAATACATGCACGGACACATTTGGGCGTTTTGTACTAAAAAGCTAATAAGAATGAAGGTTTTTAAAAAAAATAAATAAAAAAAAAGAAGGTGCCACCCACCCAGCCGTGGCTGTGCACCACATGTCTTTGAATGTCACTATTAACATGATGGGCTGCATTATGTTTACACACAGTCCTGTGTGGAGCTGCATACGCATGAGAGGGGTTGCTAAGAAACGCTCAAGTAATGTTCAATAATCACCCTCCAAGAAGACGGGGACTGAAAAGCATGTACAGCGTAAATGAGAGCGGCTCGGCCCCTCTCATATCTTTTACTTTTTTGTTTCTCTCTTGCTGCCTTTGATTTCCTTTTTTTCTTTCGTTCTCCGGCTAGTCTATTAAAATCCATTTAAAAAAATGTAGTCTCAAATTATCAGTCTCTTAAATGATAACACTAAGTTTTTAAGTTTAAGTTGTTATTAGAATAATGAAGTAGGTGCATAACAAGAAAAAAAATACAGTATAATGAAGCCCGCTGGGGCTGCTTTAGTCTCAGAAGATGGCTTTAGAAAATATTATGCAGGGATGTGGTGGAGATGTCTTAATGATGAGTTCTTAGTAATATAACAGGATGTATTGCAAACAAGGTAAGGTATCTAATTTTATTATAAACACTAACTATAAATGCAGGTATGTGACGTCTGTGCTGTGCAGAAAGTGGCGGGCACAGCCTCGTAAACGGGTGGGTTGGTAAAGGTATGCAGATGAGGCATTTCACAGCCAGCTGGTAAACTTTTAAATTCAGTCTCCAATATGAAACGTACTTCCTTTTTTGTACTAACTTTTCCTCTGACACCGAGGCTGAAATGCTCACGAGGGGATGTCAGTGTAGGAAAGGCGTGAGAAGCATGCAAGTCTAAATTAAAAAAGAAGCCAGTTTAGTAGAAAACCTGCTGAAAAGGTTGGATTCAAACATATTAAGTAGGTTTGTTTCCACAAACTTTGTAGTTAAGTCACTTTAACCGCTTGTCTCTTTGTTTATTTCAGGTGATCTCCGCTCTGTCGAGGATCTCCCACCACAGCATTGCACAAATCAAAGGCATCAGGTATGAGTCTCATTTATCTCTCATTTATCTTTTAGACAGCTGAAGCGCTCCCAAATATCAGAGTCACAGAAGCCATTTGGATCACATTTTCTTACCGGCGTACTTTTTAAATGGATGTAGCTATTAACGCCTGCTGCTCATTCAAAATTCCATTTACATTTTAGGCAATTAGCAGCGGCATTCAGCCTCCACGTTATCATGCAGGACAAGATGACTGACAATACATTACCATCTGTCACTCAGACAGCACTGCGTCATTTTGGAGTCAGGGGACTTCGTTCTGTACTCATTTTCAGTCAGAAGTAATGGTGACGCTGAGAGAATTTCTTGGAACGGGCTCCTGTGTTCTCTTCATTTGCTTGATCTACCTGGAGTTTGGGTGGCTCACCAGCACCGCATAAAAAGACATTTTATCTGTCTGAGTAATGAGTTGACGGAGCGCACCCGTTAGGAGCCTTGCCAGGAAATGAAGGGAGGGGAAAGAAACAGGAAGGGAGAGAGTGACAGAAAGAAAACAGGTCCCCTGCCATTAATAAAGACAGCACAACCTGCTGACTGCTGGCTAATTCACTGCTTGTCCATGCTGACCATTTTTTTCTGAGGTGTCAAAATCAATGCTCATTTGACCCCACTGTAAATTACAGGACTTTCTAATCTCAACTTATTTTACTCTCAGTAACCACGGTGTTACTTTAATGTTTCTTTTCTTTTTTTGGATTTTTCACAAGCCTGGTTTTCAAACAGAGCTGTTTCTGGAGTTATTGCCCTTTAACTGAGGTACCAGCCACCAAGCTGCTGGAGTGTCCTTGAGCAAAAAAAACAAAATTTCTTTCATCACCAAGAGAGACAAGGGAGCTTTGGCCTTTGGGAATATCACAGTTTTAGATAATTTTTAGATAATTTTACAGGTATTTGCTATAATTGGGGACCATTGTACTTTTTTATGTACTTTTTTAGGGTATTTTAGCTCCTACTATGGAGTATGTATTTTCTCAGCATAACAGTAACTTTGGGTGATGTGATTGATCCATTCTTTAGTCTACAACAGCACCAAAATATTAACCACATAAGCAGCAGTTCTTGAAAATGGGGAAATGGGAGGTCTGGGGACTGAGGTCCAGACTTTATTGAACTTTACCTTTGTTACAGTCAAATACAAAAAAAAAAAAATTAAAGTTCATGAGCATTCACCAGACAATGGAAAAATGCAGAGGGAAAATGAAGAGAATAAAAAAGGATTACAAGGAAATAAAAGGCCACAACAAGAGTTCAATGAAGTTTTTTTTGTTTTGTACTGTAACCTGTAATTCATGAAACTGAGAGCCACAATAACATTTAAAGCTTCAGGGCGGAGGAGTAAAATAGTAACATTTTCTTAAATCCTGTAGAAACAGGTGATTATGTCAGTTTTACTTTTTAATTTGTAATAGATGCTTCAATATCAAGAAAAGACATTAAGAAAACAAAAAAAGCACGATGCATCCTTAGATTGGAGGGCTTGATGTCCAGACGGTAACGCAGCGATCTTGAATGTTTAACCACAGACAAACATCATGACTATGCATTGAACTTTAGACTGATTAGAAACTTCCTCACTGTGTTAATCTTTTGATAATCTTGCCACAGGCATGACTTTGATGTTTCGTTAAAGCCCATTGATCTCGTCTGTTCACTGTAATCAGGCCTCAGTAGTTCCTGCCTTTGTTACTGTGTCAGCGCTCCAGCCAGCAGAGAGGCGCTCTGCATAAAATCATGTTCTTACTCTATATTTCACAAACTTCCTGCAACCATCTTAATTTCCTCTGGTGTGATTTCTGTCTTGATTTTGCAGTTCAAGTTTAAATACTTACACAGTCCAGTTAATGTCTCTCTCGTGTTTGTTGTTCTCCCGCATGAAAACAACAATCAGTTTATTCATTTATTTAGGACAAGATTTATGCATGAACTACAGTGCTTTGCAAAAGTCTGGTGTCACCCCTCATTTCTTTATATTTTTCTAGGAAAATGGGAAATAGGTTCAGTGATTTATTGAAGCATGCAAACAAATGGAAATAAATTATATAAGGCAAAAAAAAAAAAGCTTGTACAATTCTACTGAACTTGAAAGACAAGATCTGGGATGAACAAATTTATTCTTCAACCCAGCCGTAACTCTTTTTTGGCAGCTTTCTTGTCATTTCTTCAAGTAGTCTTCAGGAATAGTTCCCCAGACTTCCTGAAGGACTTCAAAGCTCATGATCCCACACTGCTTCAATAATTTTGAGGTCTGGGCTCTGGGGAGACCAGTCCACAACCGATAGTGCTCCACTGTGTGTGTGTTTTTTTTTTCTTTTCAGACATGCCTTTACTGCATTGGCAGTGTGTTTGTGATTATTGTCATGCTGAAAAATAAAGTAACTGGCAATCAGACACTTTCCAGATGGTACTGCGTGGTGTATCATAATCTCACTGTAGCTTTCTGCTTTCATAATTCCATCAGTTTTGATAAGATCTCCAACATCACCAGATGAAATGCAGCCCCACACCATGACAGCACCTCCACCATGCTTTACAGATGGCTGTAGACACTGTTGTACCTCTCTAATGACCTCCCCCATGCACACGGCTCAACTGGCCAAATCGTTCAGGTCTTTGCTGGACATTTTCCCATTTTTTAAAGTATATTACTTTCAGATAGGTATTTTATTCAGCCTTTGTTTCCTAAGATTTTTTTTTAATAACACACTGCACCCCATGCTGAGATATGCCAAGTTTTTGGCTAATACCTATTGGGGAATCACTTTATTGGAGAAGAAATACAATTTCATGCGTGATAAAACTGTGTTATCGTTGACATTTTTTTTTCGATTCAGCTGAAGAAATGTGAATAAATGATGTTTTTGCAACAGGCTGCTAGTAAAAAGATACAATTAACAAAAACATTCCTCTGACAATGATCAGGTGCAAGAACTGGACTGAAAATAAGTGTAAAAGCAGCCAATGTCCAAAGAAAACCTTTGAAAGAGTTTCAGAAAGCCTGGACAGCTATTGCTCAAGACCACTTTAAAATATTAAAAGAAAGTCTGACTCCTTAAAAGCAAAATAGGAAGAAATGAGGTCTATTGCACAGTACTGTAGAAGGCGACGATGCATTATTTTAACACTCTCAGATACCAGCAATGAACATCAGTGGCAGACTGAAGGTATTTTTAGCACCAAAACCTTAAATGCTCTTATTTTTTTTTGCCTTCCTCATCGACATCTTCAGTGACAAAACTGTAAAGCCTCTTTTTTTTTTTTTTTTTTTTTTTTTTAAAGACTTCATGTTCCCATCTCTTTGTGTGGTGACCTTACTTTTCTTAGAGCTTATCTGCAGTATAAGCCTGCATCATCCTCTGCCCTGTTGTAACCCCCTCCAGAGATCCACCCTACCACCCACACAGACTCTCCTCAGCCCACTGTAACCTTCAACCCGCATGTGCTTGTGTCCTAAATTCATCACTGATCCCTGCTGTTTGAGCATACAGTATGTCATGGCCTCTGGCAGATCAGGGTCATAGAGTGCGAGAGACCTCAGATCACAGATAGACGGGGAGCAGACGAAGAGAAAGCTGACAGAGGGGGGTTAGATAACCATCCTCCAATGTGATATTATACAATGTATATAAATTTGTGAAAATACATTTTTTAAATATTATACTGGCTCTGTAGTGTAGTGCTTTGCACGTTTGCCTAACAAGCAGAAGATCCCTGGTTTGATCCCCGGAGGAGATGCAGATCTCTTGCAAGTTGTGTCAGGAAGGGCATCCAGTATCAAATATACATAGCTACTGTACCTGCTGTGGTAACCCCTTGTAAATAAAAGAGCAGCTTAAAGAAGCTTGTCTCTTTTTAATTATTATAATGACTATATATATTCCAATGTGTGATTATGTGTTAACCTGGTAAAACCTCACCTCTAATTAATGGTGCACACTTGAATTTGATGTATCCCTCTTGATGGAGAGTATAAATAGAGCCTTTTAGCCTTTCCATTGCTGAAAACCAAACTGCACATTTATATATATTGAAGGAAAAGCTAGCATCGTTTAATTCAGTGGAACACAGCTGAATGAAGGGCTGTAGATTTTTCAGATCATCTTGATTAATTATATTGAGAGGGTGAAAACTATGAAAGATTTATGGCTTGCCTCTAGGCAGCTTTCATCAGCTTCATCCAAAGTCTTTCTGTAGCTAACTAAAATCCAGGTTTAATTCATCAACATCATAAACAAAAATACAAGTCAAAATCAAAGTCAAAAGTGCTGCAATCATCATTTCAAACATATACATGGGATACTGTAGGAATTCAGCATTATTGCTCAAGCAACAACAAAAGAACATCATGGAAACAAGATTTAAGGAAAAATACTGAAAACAAAAAATTACCAAGTAGTTCAAAAATGCTAAAGAGAGAAGACCAAAGATTGGGACTATAAAATATTTAATCTTTTGTTTTGAGCCCGTTAACTTAACTTAAATTAACTTCTGTTCTGCAAAGCATTTTTTTTTAAGTTTCCTTTTAAATTCTAGACATGACACAAAAGGTTGCAAAAATACTATGAAAATCAGGCCAACTCTGACTCTGGGTTTGTAGGCATGTAGGTGTAGATTCTGGAGCCAATCGGCTCTATGGATGGAGAGCAGGGAGCAAAAGAGAGAGAGAGCAGGTTAATAAGGATGAAGGGAGGCATGTGTAACAGTATCTAAAGGGCTTTGTTACTTTCTAAATAAGGCATTTTGAGGCCTTGGGTAGTGATATCTGCATCTTTGCTTCCTGAGAGTTACATTAGAATATTGATGTATGATAAATGTACTGCAATGCTGAAGTAGCAACATAATTAAAAATCACTGTTTGCATTTATCCTCTCTTTCTGTGTTCATTATGTGCCCCTTCACACCACTGAGCATCAGGCTCATTATTAGTATATAGTCATCACACTGTCCGCTTCTGTTTTTCATTTCATTTTAATGTACCGCATGTGCCAATTTCACATGTAAGCTCTGTGAATGCAACATCACACGTGCAGGGAAAAAAAAAAAAAGCCTCCTGCTCACATGCTGATTGCACACGCTGCCCCTCCCCAGGAAATGAAACTGCAGTGCCAGGTTTACAGGGAGAATGGGGAGATTTATAGACGGGCATGGTACAATAAGTAGCAAAGTGCGGTAGCTTGCTGGAGCTCCAGCGATTTATCGACCCCTGCAGAAATGAAGCCGTGTCCTGGGACATGAAACTGCTTCCAGTGCTGATCATTTGAGCTGCTTTCACACATAACAACTACACTGTTGTTTTGCTGTTTGACAATAATGGATCAATGGGACCGGCTCATTGTGGATTTGTACAGGACACCTGTGTTAACAGTTCCCATTGCACTAGAAGAGTGTGGAATACATTACACATGATCACAAAGACTTTGGGGTTCATTACAGGAATGCAATTCAGTGAGAAACTGTAGGACAGGGAGGAGGAAGAGCCAAGTCTTTTTAACTCTGAAGAGCTGCAGTGGGCAAGATGAGGAAAATTATTAAGTCAAAAAAATGTTTTAATTGTGCTTAACAAGATTATGTAACTCCGACAATGAGATTTTTCAAATGAAACACGTTGGCCTTCTCTGAGAATTCAATTCAGTTCAGTTTTATTAATATAGCACCGAATCACAGCAACACTTACCTCAAGGTGCTTTATATTGTAAGGTAAAGACCCTACAATAATACAGAGAAAACCCAACAATCAGACAACACCCCATGAGCAAGCATTTGGTGGTAGTGGGGAGGAAATAACTCTGGTAGAACCAGTTTAGGGTGAGGGCAGGGAGACAGGACAGAGGACACACTGTGGAAGAGAACCAGAGATTAATACTAAATACTTAAATGCAGAGTTCTGTATAAACACAGTGAAAACAGGTGAATAAAGAAGAAACACTCAGTGCATCATGGGAAGCCCGCAGGCCTATTGCAGTGTAACTAAGGAAGGGTTCAGGGTCACCTGATCCAGCCCTAACCATAAACTTTATCAAAAAAGGAAAGTTTTACGCCTATCTTAAAGGTAGAGAGGGTGTCTCTTTCCCGAATTCAGACTGGGAGTTGGTTCCACGGAAGAGGGGCCTGAAAGCTGAAGCCTCTGCCTCCCATTCTACTCTTACAAACTCGAGGAACCACAAGTAAACCAGCAGTCTGAGAGTGAAGTACTCTATTCAGGTGATATGGTACTATGAGGTCTTTAAGATAAGATGGGGCCTGATTATTACCCCACCCCCAGAGAAGAGAATGGGGTATTGTTTTTGATATATTTGTGTTTGTTTGTCACACACACTGCACAACCTGAAGGTGCAGTCTGAGATGGCACCTTCAGTCACAGACTGATACCACCTCAGTGCAGGAGAAAATGCAGCAGTTCCTGCCAGCAGCAATCAGACTTTTTAGTATGAACCACTAATCTTAGTGCACCATTGTATTGTGTTTGTAATATTTATTTGTTTCTTATAGTATTGTATATAGTATTAGTGTTAGCTGCTACTGCTGCTGTAACAAAGCAATTTTCTGCAAAGGATCTATTCTATAATATTCTATTCTAACAATATTACAGCAAAACTACCGCAAAACTACAGCAAAACTTCATACTGAATTTGCACAAAAGATGGTCAGTGACCCACAGATCACCTCATTAAATTTTTGCCATAATTGGTTCAAGGTAAAACAAAACAAATCTAGAAAACTGAAACAAAAAAAATTCCCTATGTCTGGAATCAACGGACGTGCTGGGCCGTCCAAATGACAATGAATTAAACTACCTAACAGTTTTTAAATTGTGTTCATAGACTGCGTAAATCCAGAGTTATGATCAATAATTTACGCCATGTTTTTTCCTGTATATTATCTTCACGTGTGATGCCTGTTTAGTGCAGGAAGAAACGATAAAAGTGGGAGAAAAAAGAGAAACAAAATTACAACAAAATTACAACATCCCCTTTACTGTTGGTGAAAAAATGCACAATATCAACCAATCAAAAAATTATATGGCAACGTGTGGCACTCGGTTGCTGAGGAACAGGTGAAAGTTGTGAGAGTGACAGCGATATTGATAACGAGTTTTGAAATTTGAGAGATTTTTAGCGTGTTTGGAGTGTACAGCCTCATTAAAAGAGAGAGAGCTTTTGTGAAAAATGAAAATGACTTAAAAAAAGTTATTTTAGTTCAACTTTTTAAACCTTGGAAAATTATGGGCATAGATAATAGGACCTATTGAGACAGACAACAATTCCAATCAGCTTTAGAGAAGCCAATATGTGTTTCTAGTCCCTGTCAGTTTTAGATCAGCTGAAGGCTTTTCAGGGAGTTTTTAGGACAACTTGATTTTAATGAATTACAATAATAGAAATAAATAGAAGTCAACCATTAAAACTAATCTTATCTGTTCAGGAATGCAAGTATATAACTTTAATTTGGCATCTTAATCAAAATAATAAAATAATAATGTGTTTTAATATTTTTTTTGTAAAACAGATTTGAAAATTCAACAACAATAATTATATTTTAGTACTTAATTATTAGTATTCAATTATTGTTGTTACATTTTTACCATTAACTATTACAGAAACATAAAAATTATTTTGGTGATTACCAATACTGTTAATTTAGGGCAACTGTGGCATAACCCTTGCATTAGGTGGTCATCTAATAAATTTGTTAAGCACTATATTAATGTGATGCAGATGTATATAAATTCTATATTTGATACTGGTTACACAAACCACACAGTTCATTTCTTTCCAGGACCAAGGCTGCACTACACTTTTACTAATTGTAAAATTAAAAAAAAAAATCTAACAAAACAAATACAAAACAACAGCATTCAACAGCGGTTATGAAGACTGAATGTACGGATGGCAACTTTGTAACTAATGATAAGACTACTGCCCAGACCTCTTCACATTTTGTAAACACAAATTATTCAGTAGCTCTAATGGTGAGTCTCATCAGTCTGATCCATTACACGCTCTGTCTTCATTGTATTTTTGCAGCCTTTTCCCCCTAAAAACTCTGTTTAACATGTAACATGTATCAGTTTTCTTCATCATAGACGGGCTCTGAGGCTGCTTTTTATTTGCTGTGAGAATGAGAGACAGAGAATGAAAGCAGGCGTCACGCTCCTGAAGCGTGAAAGTTGGCAACCTTGCACATAGTCAAGATTCCCCCCCTCCAACCACCCCCACTCCTTTCCCTTCCAGCACTGAATAGCCAAGAGACTGCTCATCAGAGGTGTGCTGATGAAATTATGAACATAGTTCAATTATACCTAGTTGCACCATTAAGAGAAATGAAAACGGCAGCACTGGACAGTGCTTGGCTCCGCAAAACAACACAGAGGCGATAGATATGTGCGCACATCTCCACAAACTACTATGTAATTAAATTTTGCCCTGCGGGACTCCATTAATAACTTATAATATAATGCACATTTCATTGGAGGGGGCCTTCAGATGTGGGTGTGTTATTGTGCTCTGGAGGAAGCACCCTCTGTGCTTCATAACAGTTAGCGAGAAGGTAACATAAATCAGATGAGGCAGTTTTTGTGTTAGTAGTACTTGTAATAGTCTTTTGAAAATACATGTTTTAATGAAGTTACAGCACTTAAGCATAGAACAGTTAGCAGAGTAAATAAATCAAAGCAGCTCATGCCGTGGTCTGCATATTTAAGTTCGTGTGTGTGCGTGCATGCGTGCGTGCGTGCCTGCAAGAGTTGACCTTTGACGATCAGCTGAGCATTCATTACCCTGATGGCTGACATGTTCTAATTACACAAAGGCTAATTACTGGTGTCACATATACACACAGCTTTACAGAGACATAGCCCACTTCAGTTGGCTTTTGAGAAGGTCGTGGAACTAAGTAAAGAGTCTCAGTCATCTGATCATATCACAGGATTAAACAGTCAAAGGATTTTAAAGCCGAGCGCTAACGGGGACTAGAGCGCGTTCATGAAAGCTTTGAAGGTCTCGTCACTGAACTGTCCCTATCAGCTCCTAGCTCACTTGTCAGTCTCCACAGTGACATCTTTTGTATTTGCGCTCCTTTTTGTGCGCTAATCTATTTCGTAAAGTGTCACACATGAAAACAACCATGACTTTATTTGTTAATTTAAGATGAGGCAAGAAATACTTTAATAATCCCATATCTTGGAATTGAAAATGAAGTTAAACACTAAAAACAAATAATAGACTTAGACCAATCTGAAATCAAAATAAAAGCAGTAACCTAAAATGAGAATAAATTAAATGCAAATATTAAGTAATAATTTAATATATAACAAGTCCATCCAACCCACCACCCATCCATTTTCTTACATTTGTTGAATTCAGGGTCACATATATAACAAGACAAATATTTAAAATTTAAAATGACTCAGTAAGAAAAACAGAATGTCAAATATTAAATGACATTAAGTGGCCCAATAGAAGTCTGGAAAGTGTAGAAGTCAGTGCAGTGCAATAAAGTGTCATGCACCTTTCATAAAATTATGTCACTTCTTTTATTGTAAAAATATAGAAACAGAAAACAAAGAAAATAAAAGGCAACCTTCTGCAGACATCTCATTTATCTCTACTCTTACTGCTTTAAATAAATAAAATAAAAATGAAGTCGAGTCCATAACTATTTGGAAAACATGACAAATTTTTTGCAGTGTTGCCTCTGCACACCAGAACAGTGGCTTTTAAATTTTAATTTGAAAGAGGAAGAGGTGACTCATCTGAAACTAATGTATTAGCTCTGTAGATGCTTTATTATCTAAATGTGAACCACTTGCAGTTGTATAAAATTTGGGTGGGGGGTGGGGCAGGTAATGCTCTTACTATTGTGGGAAATCAACAGATTTAGTTCAGAAACTTTTCTTCACTTTTGTCTAAAAGATGAAGCTAGTTTTGATTGAAATTTTTATATAATAGCAGAGAAGTTTAACTGACTTACTTTGCTGGCCAAATATATCAAAATTCAGTCCTGTAATTGGTTTTTCTTTCAACTCCCAAGAAAGTTGGTATTGTCAAGAAGAGAATGGCAACATGTTGCATAACTATGATGCTGAAAACATGTATACAAGCCTGTAAGGGTGCCCATAAGCTGTAAAACATAATTGACATTTATAGTTTACTGTTTGCTCTAGGGTATAGTATGTGTAGTAATACACACTATTACGCTATTTCCATTTCTGTCCCCATGTTGTTTTTGATGATTAGCGCTGATCATGACCTCAGTGACTTTAATAGGTTTCAGTTGTGCGCAGCATTAAGCTAATAGGCTGTAATCTGCAGCAGTCACAAGCAGCTCTGTAAAAAAGGACATTTAACAAAGTTGGTCATTTGAGACCTGCAGTAATCCTGCACTTACGGATAATGTTGGTGGAAATTTGTTGTCTTTTGCAACAGTTAAGATAAAGCAGCACTGTTTAATGAGCTAACTGATTAGTCATCCACATGCAGGCTCTGCTCCTCGTTTGGATTATTGTTTGCTGACAGTGTGGGCAGGAAGGAGAACTTTAAGCAGAGGGCTGGTTGTTTTCAGTATGCAGCGAAGGTTGCATTCAGCTTGGTCATTTTCTATTTTTCATATTGCTTTACATTGCGCCTGAGGGTCCTTGAAAGCTGTCCAAAAACCCCTGAGAGGATTTATGAGACACGTCTATCTGTCTGAAAAAATGTGTATTCCTTCTTGAATTCCTCAGAATGGTGGAAGATTTTTTTTTATTTATTTTTTCCATCTGCCAGTAGCAGTGTGTTGATGTGTTTTGACAATGTTGTTGGTGACTGATGGGGTCCTCTGCTGAATAGATTCTGCTGTTGCACTGTTGGAATGATGGAGCTATGAGTGGCAACCTGACAGATATAACACGACGTGTCTGACTAGTTATTTTTCTACCTGGGACACTGAGATTTGTGCAGTGATAAAGCATTTTGTACCCTCTCTCACTCTCTGTCTCTGCTGTTTTTTTTTGTGTGTTTGTTTGTGTGTGTGTGTGTGTGTGTATACGTACCAGGCCTTTTCCTTCAGAGGACACTGCACTGAATGAGGATGATGTGTACCGGAGCCTGGAGGAGTTGGCAGAGTAAGTGTGCTTGCCACCACAAACACTCACACAAACTGTTTTTTTTTTTTTTTTTTTTTGTCACCTAGGGGGCCTTTGTGTTATTTTTCTGAAGACTTCTCCTAAGCATAACCATAAACACCATACAGTATATCCTAGCAAACACTAACACAATAGAGGGGTCCTACTTAAACAGCTGGACATGGACAACCAGAGGGAAATATGGAGTGGAACTGAGTTCAATAATTTCGATTTTTTGGGGGGCAAAAATGCTGATGCAATAGTTCTGGCCTTTATTTCACAATTGATCAAAAAGTTTCAGGATGCGCGATGTGAACTATTTTTGACTTATGAAATGGCTGAGGAAAAAGTTTGAGAACCTATAACCTCAGATCAAATGTGATTGGTCATCTCTACTACAAAGTGGCAAAGGTCGCCCCTTGCCTACATATTCTGCATATTTCTACGCAGATGTCTCTGTATAGAGAATATGTAAATTTTAATCCTAAAATGTGTATGACTGTGACAAACAGAAATGTGTCCACACGTGTTTACATTATGACAGATTGTTTTAAATTTTTAGGTGTTGCTGCAAAATATTCAGATTTATGAAGCTATTTAAGTTTTTCATTTACATTTTATGGTGTAACAGTTAAAAAACACACACAGATTTCACAGCACTTAAACTACTTACTCTGCATCTACTAAAATATGAGTGATGGCATTACAGCATATGGTTTTGTTTTTGTTTTTGTTTTTTTTCCATTACTGCCTTTTTTTATATGTGGCTTTAGATTACCTTTTATAGTCAGAATAATCACCGATGAACTACCGGTTATATAAAAGAAGCATCTGACTATGTAACAGTTCTCTGCCTGTCAGTTATATATATGACGTATCTTGCGAAGTTTAAAAGTGAACTGTGATTGTCACTTCCTCCAATTTCCTCTAACTGCTTAATTACATACATATGGAGCCTTCTGTCACTCTTTCTGTTCCTATGGTGACACCAGCATCATCCAGGTTTAGGCTTGGCTGCCTCTATTCCTCCTTCAGTGACGGGTTGCCTGGATTGGTGCATATTAGGTGGGTTGGTGGGTTTTTCTTTGTGGGAAAGATGCGCACAGATTCGGCAGCGGTGACAGGAAGCCGCTCGACTCAGATTAATGGAAAATAATTAGTTAAGGGCTCTGAGATGGGTGTCATTCATCACAGAATGACAGGAAAGAGGAGAATGGGTTATAGAAAGGCAAGCATGCGAGCTATAGATATATGCCCACTGAATACATAATTGTGATGTTCTTTAGAGTCCTCTCATGCAAGAGAAGAGAAGTGCCAGCCAAAAAGGGCGAGTAATGAATGAAATTCCAAATATGTAGTCCTGAAAACTTGGAACATTTTTTTTTACCATGGAAAATAAGCTAAAAAGAAAAGAAAAAAAAAGAATCAAACAGAACGTACTGATACAGGCTCCTTTCTTTTTTTCTTTATTTCCCCATTGTGTATCCTTTTAGTTAGAGCTGGGGTTTTCAAGTAGTGAGACACAGAGGGAGAGTCAAGGTGCACAGATACAGTGTGAGGTGAAAAGGACAGCATGGATGCAGGCTTTCTAAAAATAACACAGTTTGCCGGCAGATTGGCACTCAAATTGTACTCCTTATCTAGTACAGAGCAAAGAACAATGGCAGAGATTAAAAAAAAAACGCCACCCAAGTGCAACAGCTTGCAGCAGGAAAACACACCGTTATGCACGGCAGCAGCTTTTTGTAGCATCTAATTACCATTAGTAATGAGCGGCCTGCAAAGCTAATTGCAAATCAATTATTTGCAATTATTTTTTTGAGCAATAAATTTTCTATATCAATATATGTAAGCGGAGCAGCACAGTGGCTCGGGTTCAAATCCACCTTGGCGTGTTCATCCCGTGTTTGTGTGGGTTTTCTCCGGGTACTCCGGTTTCCTCCCACAGTCCACAGACATGCAGTTAGTGGGGTTGGGTTAATTGGTGATTCTAAATTGCCCATAGCTGTGACTGTGAGTGTGACTGGTTGTCTGTCTCTCCGTGTTAGCCCTGTGACAGGCTAGTCTACAGGGTGTACCCTGCCTCTTGCCCTATGACAGCTGGGATAGATTTCTCTTGGCACATTCTTCCTTATAAATGCCAATTCCATGTGAGAGTAAAGCTTTATGCTTGTTTATTTATTTATTTGTTTTTTTTTTTTTTTACTCATAAATCATGTATGCATCCTACACTAAAACTTCTAAGAGAATTTATTTATTTATTTTTTATAAGTCTTTTTCAGTAGTGGTTCACCTGTCCATCCATGGTGTGTCATAAGAAAAAAAAATTGCTAGTAATAATTCTGAATGCTTTTAATGGTGCCAGTTTGCCTCCACAGAGCAGTATCAGAACATTAGTTGCAAAACATACAGTGTGATTTAATCAAAAAATAATGACATTTAAAAACCTGTGGAATAATGACATGGGTCCCATGGAACAGATAAATGTTTCTTCTATATTAAAAATATATATATATATATATATATATATATATATATATATATATATATATATATATATATATATATATATACATTGAAGCTTATTCACTGGTCCCAACATTTACTGTGTTTTTAAATCCAGCAGAAAAGTGGTTAAAACAGTCGTCCACATTTTATCTTGCTCTTCTTCTCACTCTCATAAATCCATCTGCACACCATCCAGGCTGCTGAAATTACTCTTGAAAGATGCAGTGGTTTTAGCAACAATAGTCACAGAAGCTCCATTATGAGACTTGCTAACTTCTGCACTAGTGTCTTGTCTTTAACTTTGAACCTCGAATACGCCCTCTCTCTCTCTCTCTCTCCCTCCCCACTGATGGGTTTTAGCCTCTGTAACCATGGCAGCAGGTTGACTTAAACCCCCACCCCTGCCCTTCGAAATGGTCAGTGGTGTTGTAACACTTTGCTCTTTGTGTAACCTGTAGGTGCAGAGGGCTGGGTCTTATTAAATTAATCATGCTGCTCTCCAGTGCGGCTGCTCTTGACCTTTTCCAGTGAACATCTATGCATTTAGTTTCACCAATGGACACGCGCATAATTGATTCATCAGCATGTCCTTCACTTAATACAGTTGGACACACCTGCACATAGGCCACGCTAGCAATAACCTTGCTCTCAGAGGCTTATTAATTAGTCTGAAATATTGATGCACACGTGATTTACGATGAGTGCATGACTGAACTGCGAGAGTAAGAGAGAGGACAGCGATAATCTTCCCACAGTAATAATTTTTATGGATGTAAAACTATTCTGTGCAACAAGCATCCCAGTGGAGGAAAATAGTGCAATGGCAGGACATATGGTGCCATAAAAACAGCATGTAGGAAATAAAACTGCAATATTGTCATCAAAAAATATTAAGTGTGGAGAAGAAAAGCTGTGTGGATAAAGGAAACAGAAACAATACAGCAAACAATAGAAATCAATAAAACTGCATCATTAAGTTTGTTGGGTGCTAACTGCTTTTGAGTGAAGCCTGTAAAAATGGATTTTGACTTGAGGTTTAAAAACGGAGATAATGTCGGCTGAGATGAGACGGCCACTCTGGCAGCTCGTTTAATGATAATTCTAATTCATAAGATCAGTTGTCAAAGATTTTGCAGATGATAGGGGTGCCTCTGAACACAGTGAGTATGGAAAAGAACATTCTGGATGGCTGAAGCTGTTTTTACACATGGATTCCACGTTACCCTTTCTTACAGATATCACACAAGAAGAGAGGAAGCTCACATTAGACGCATTCTAACTACTGGAAATACTGCGTGAGAGGACTGCCTGGGCAGAGTGAGGCGGCAAGACACGTGATGCCCACTCACCTGCTACGAATCCACGATTACCTGAGCTGTGCTCGATGTCTCAAAAAGTTCAGGGCTGCAGTGCCCGTGTGAAAATGACGTGTCATTTTAGAGGTTTAGTAGAGGACAGTTTGTCGCAGGATGACTTCCATATTTACAATACTGTGGCACAAGAATCCATGTCAAGTGATACTTTAAGCTGTCATTATGGGCTAGCCTAGAAATGTTTAGTGCAAATGAGTGGGATGGAGGTGCTCTGATAGGTGTACTTATGGTTTAGTTGGATATGATGGTTTGGTTTGCATCCTGCTGGACTATATCTTTTTCCAGAAGTATATGATTCAGATAGAGGCCAGCCTCTGTCCTAATTGAGGTCTCGCAGGTTAATATGTTAAACTTTGTACTTCTTCCCTCTGGCTTCCTAAAGTCAAGTCTTCACATTGTTGAACTGAGAGTTTTTCCCATCTGGAATGACTCCATCCTGGAATTGACAAACCATGAAATCGGGGTGGATCGGGCACAGTCGCCAAGGGACTCTTCCTCCGCGAAAGGAACACATAGATTTCCATTCCGAAGCATGCACTGTCACAAGCCCTTTGTGTCACTCTTTTGCAGTTTATTTTGCTCCATTAATCCCTCGGGCAGGTTGACATGAAAAGTCAATAACATGGATTGGGGCTCAGTTAAGGCATTTTTTTTTTTTTTTTTTTTACTGCAAGGTATTAACTAACTTAGCGTCCCTAAATTAATCTGTATTACCAGATGCCCATTCATTTCTAAATGGATATAGGCAGTGATTATCATATAATTATGTAGTCCAAAGAAAAATAATACTTTATTTAAGTATTTATAGAAATCATATTTCCATCTTTACAAACAGAGCACTAGTAATTCATATGCACTGCTGCCTTTTTCTAAAGGGTGCAGCAGTGATTCCGCTAAGATTATCAGAATCAGTGCCACCAGAGGGTGGTGACACCAGGTGGTTGATCAGTTTGTCCCGTCAAAAAAGATTTCTATATTGCCAAGAATGCTTTATATACATTTCCAAAGTATATTGTTGTCTCTATGATACAGTATTTCTTTTCCCTGTGCATAAACACACTATAAAAATGCAGTGAAGGTGCTGTAACTGGGCACATTTGTGGGCCTGAGCCTTAAGAAAAGCTCCAAGTTCCATTTATGGTACCTTGCCCCCCCCACTTATGCTACCCTCGATAGTATATGTGCAGATTCTAAAGGCTCTTTGTTTTTTTCCCGTTACCCACTGAGCTAAACCAGTGGCACATTTGTTTTGATTTTCAGCTACACAAATACAGTTTGGTTGCTGTGGTATGGAGGGATGATTTTGGAGCTCCTGACACAGCATTTTACAGCAGCAGCAAAGAAAATTAACTTATATTAAAAAACAACAACAAAAAAGTACTTTAATTGAATATATAAAGCAGCCAACCTTCAGAGACATGTGCTAAGTAACACAGATATGATGAGTCATGTTCAACACCCCCCCCATCCTCTAATGTTAACTCTATGTCATTGAAGGCTGGAAGCACAGTACAGCAGGCCAATTGCATGCAAGCACACTAGACAGCCTCTGTCACTGTGTAATCAGAGAGAAAATCAGACCTAATTTGCTAGTCCTTAGGTCCTCCAGTTCCACTCCTTAATGTGCAAGCACACATAAATGCATTTTAATGATTTCTTAAATATAAAGAAATAAACCATAAAATTATCATATGACATTCGTCCTCAACTGGATAGAAATATGTCCCTCTGTTTTCTTGCTCTTTCTCTTTCTAACAATTTGCATGTGCACACATACATACACACACAGATTTCAGAGTACATTACACTGACTATATTGAACAGCGACATGATTAAAACCACCTGCTTGTTATTGGGTGCATTGCTTGTTATTGGCCCAAAATGGTTCAGACAGGCCCACCTGGACATTTGCAGCCAGTGCTTGACGTGCTGTGTGTTGTGAGGTAGGGTCTCTGTGGATTGCACCCCCCCCCCCCCCCCCCCCCCCCCCCCCCCCGGCTTCTCAGTTTCATTAAGATTTGCAGTTTGGAGGCTGGATCAATCCCTCTGACTATTTGTTGTGTTCCTCGAGCAGTTTGTGAGCAGAGTTTGCGGTGTCCTGTGTAAAATCACAATAGCAGCATCCTGCCCCAGGGGGAGTGGATGTGCTTGTTCTTCAGCAGTGGTGCATTTCAAAGGAACATGCACATGAATGCCAGCACCCAAAATTTCCCAGCAGAACAATGCACTGTAAAGCGGTGATATTATGGACATGACAACTGTTGTAAAGTGACTCTTTCCCAATGATATCAGTAAGATTTTTAGATTTTTGTAAATAAGAAAGAGGGGAAATTATTTAAATGGAAGCAGCACCCAAAGAAGCTTTCAAACCAGTTAGGGATCTATTGCATCAGTTACTCATTTATCATTAACAAGAACATGCATATATTTTGAACTAACCTACTACAAATGATTAAACAGTGGTAAACTAAACAGAGATAAAGAAGCTAATAGTTCCAGTAAACCAAACATTGACTAATAGATTAAAAACTACCCAAATGCTACATTTTACCTGTTAGATCTCTTAACAAGCAGTGTTCAAGTAACTGCACTACACCTCCCTCTTACAGTATAAGGCTGTTTCTGAGTAATTAAACAAAAAGAAGTGATTTATCCGCTTTGCTACAACACATCCACGTCTTTGGAGAGTACTGCTTTCTCAAAGTTCAGAGAAGAGATACTGAAGGGACAGCATCAGGTGGCCATTGTCCTCCCACGCATCCTTCTCAGTATTCAACATGAGCCACTTTTCCTTAATGAAGAAAGAAGGAGCATGGTGCTGATAGTGAACCAAGTCACCTCAATTAAAACTTCAAACAAATATGAGCACCAGCATCACGGTAAAACTGAATATTTGATTGAGGGCATTCCTCTCGTCCTTCTGTTGCGCTCCCCTGACAGATCCTCTGCTCCGACTGAGTGAAAGCAGGGATGCCATTGATGGCAGGTGAAGAAGGTCAGACTTGGCCACATCACGATGGATGGAATCCACCAACCTATAAGCAACAATTTTTTTTAGACCTGTGCCAGTAAATCCTGTTTTCAAATATGCATGAATTAATAACTCACGTGCAAGTCTGACAAAATAACCAATTTCACTGATCTTAAAGGGGAATTATGATTTTTCTGGTCTGAATCTGGTTATTTTGGTATAATAGCGACCAGGTTTTGGCCCCCATTAGTCAGGTCGGGGAGAAGTTTGTGCTTCAAGAATGCACAAACAGGCAGGTCTATGTGCCAGGGATTACACGAGGATACATTTGGAGGATGAAACCCTCTTCTCGCTTGGTCCCACTCGGAGAGGTCAGCGTACAAAACAACATCCCCTGAGCTGGTGTTCAGCTCAAGGACATTCAAGGAAGAAAGGGCGGATGCTTGCTGAGTTTGAACGTTAGGCCTCCTTTTCCTGTGTCTGTCAAGGCTGCAAAGACTGGGATCTGTGACAAAGATGGAGGCGGAAGGTACATTTGCATGCTGGTGTTGCCACGTTGCGTCACTGATGCGTCCCGCTTATCAACGCTGACAGAAACTGGAGTTGCAGCACTGAGCGTGACTTACAGATCATAGAAGCAATTAAGATATTTGTTTCATTTCGTGACTAAATTTGTGTCTCTTTTGGGAGTCAGCCCTCGATCAAAGCCACACACATACTTTTAGATTTATATGATGTTTGCTATGAATAAATGTCCATATAATTTCCTTAGAAATCATGAGTATCAATAATAAAAGTTTGCACATAGTACAGGAATTAATAGCTTTTCCAGCATGCTCTAACTGTACTAATTGTCCAAAATGTAAAAGAATTGTCTTTGCCAGTGCAATTCGCTGAATCTATGGCAACTTAATACAAGAGCTTTACACTCCCTCTGTCTGGATACAACTTAGGTGAATGGAATTTTGTTTAAATAAGCAGGCAAGTTCAAACAATTGTCCTCCATTATTTAGAAGGCAGCTCTACCGTTATTTATTTACAGTATTTAATCATTTATTTCCCTTTTGTGACTTAAAGCTCCCTTCTTATTAACTGCATCGACGTGGGCCCTTTGCCAAAGTGTTTTCCTGCTGTGGGATCCCTGCCGCCTCAATAAGTTTCCCAAACAATAATTGCTTATACGGAGCAGGGGGAGACACAGTTTTGGCTCACAGAGTATGAGAATCTTTCCCAGGAGATCCTCCTCTCCACAGTAACTGTCGGTGCTCTGCTGGCTGCTTGCCTAATTAAAGGTCAGTAAGCTAGCTGGGTGCCAAAGCAACATAAATACATTAAAGGGAAATGCCACTTCATAACTTAGTGTGGAGCTTTCTGAACACTGAGTTCTGTGTTCCCTTGCCTGGATCACTAGTATCCATCAGGCATTGCTTGTTAAGGATAACACACTGGTTCAACTGCCCGGTGCCTTTTAGCTCTCAAAGAAGTTTGACTTTCAAGTGTGAGAAAACGCTTATTTCTCATTTGATTTGTGTGGTTAGATATACCTGATCAACTAAAGTACATGTGTTTTTCCCAAGTGAGCATGACTTGGGTGAGGATGACATCTATGACTGTGTGCCATGCGAGGACGATGGGGATGATATCTATGAGGACATCATTAAGGTGGAAGTACGACAACCCATGGTGAGAACTATGCATCAGTCTCTGCCCCGTTTTATTATTCGGGATTTTTTCCCCCCCACTTACTGATGATTGTGTCAGGTGTTTTTTTGTTTTGCTTTGTTTTTTTTTAATTAATATATATACAAACATGATACATGAAGGTCTATGACTAAAGCATTGCATTTTCAATAAAAATGTGCAGACTCTTTGGACAAATTTTCTTTTGCATGATTTCATTTTCCCATAACAGATTGCATTACATGAATGCAATGAATAAATAACGCTAGAGGAAACACCCCCACTCACTTTTAACTAGCTTTAGATTATTTCTGTGGTCAGCGTTGTCACTGCCATACGGTATCTGCATGACGTATCTCTAAACCCACTTGTAGCTCGTCTCTTTCATAATCAGTGACAGATTTTTACTTCTGACTTGCTTTGCTTTCCTCATGCTGCAGATCAGATACATGCAGGTGAGTGCCACTGTGCTTGTGACTCACAACACCCTGTCAGCAAATTCCCCCCACCACCTTATTTAAAACCAACTCCTAGCATACCAAGAGAAAGAACTGCAAATTAAGTTACTGACTGTTGGACCGGTAGTGGCCGATACCCGATCTGGTTCAGTCTGACTCAGAGCTCGTGACTTCAGCTCTGTGACTGCAGCGTTAACTGACTTCAGCCAGCACCGCCAGCTGCCACACTAAAGCAAATAAACAATATCCTGCTGGCTTTGAACCCGACTTCTTGGATTGGTTGATCATGTGCTGGCCTAAAGCCTGGACTGGACTTGTATTTTTACATTGTCAGCGCCAGTTTTTGTATTACCAGCACTGGTTATCAACAGCCAGATCTACTCCAGATCCTACTTTCTTATTAAGTATGGAAACAAAGCCTATGTGTGTGGGTGTGTTTCGCCATGATCATCAGGGTGACTCACTTACAGTATATTATTCTTTCAACAAAGCATGCACATGTATACGTTTGAACACGGACCTCATAAGATGTGCCCTATGTAGAAGTTTGCATATTTTTCCCCATCTTAACCTGCTCCCTCACAGCATGCCTGCCTGCATTGTTTTTCCTTAACGAACTTGGATTCATATACATATGTGCACATATGTCTTGTTAAACTAACTAGCCCACACATACAGTGACTCATAAAAACTCATTATTCTTTCCTTTCTTGAAACTCATCACCATCTCATGTTATTCTTAGCCATGGCACGAACTGGAGAAACTCCTCAAGTCTGTGTTAATTTCTTTTTTTTATTAGTTCTAGCAAATTTGAAATTTGTGTGTGACATAATCATGTAGAATTTCCAAAAAAGTTTTTTTAATCCTGGCTGTGTTTGTACACAACAATCACCAAGACTTAGGTGTGTGTTTGGGGGCTTTTTTTGTGTATTTTTTTTCCTACTATATCAGCATTTTAAAATTGATTTCATAAGTGTGGGAAAATCGTAGGCTACATAGAAAAAAAAAGATCTGGATGATGAGGAGCAGATTATTCCAGTAACAGAAAGCACAGCTGACTGTACGTTGTGTAAACTGTCAAATAAAGTCTAAATTCATTTAGTCAGTATTTCATTATGTTTATATAGTAAATGAGTTTATATGCAAATTGACTAAAGAGGATTGTATTGGAAGGCTGCACTGCATTATCTCGTGCTGATAATGCAAGTTGACGGCCTTGATGGATTACACAACACAAACACTTTGTCACACTATAGTTGGCAATTCATAAAAACAGCCACCACCTGTAATAGTAGTAGGGATGTATTAAAATGTCTTTAAAAATGTTTAAGCACAGGTTGCAGGTTGATATAAAGTTTTGCAGAATTTGCCCAAAACATATTAAAACATCTTTAAATTGCTGTTATTTTAGCCTTTAATGTACTCTAAATATATCAACGTGATAAATAATCCTACTAAATGGTCCCGCTAAGTAATTGTCCTCACTCAATAATCTATGTGATTCTCACTGCAGAAAATGGGAATGACAGAAGATGACAAGAGAAACTGCTGCTTAGTGGAGATCCAAGAAACTGAAGCCAAGTACTACAAGACTTTGGAGGACATTGAGAAGGTGAGTTTTCACACACATGTGAGTGTTACAACTCCACTTGAGTTTGTGATAACCACGTAATACTCAACTTTCCTTTGTCACTTCTTTGTTGCTGGCTCAGACCTGTGGGCAGGGTCACAGCATGGAAATGTCAGATACATCAGGGTACAAATGCCATGAAAGTCAATTATTATCGGCTCGCCTCCCCAAGGAAGACACTGATCCCCGGGCCTTTAAGTAAATAAATAATGAAATAATTAATCCTAAAATTTGTTTATGTGCACACTTCTACACCCACCTTGAAGCCTATTGATTCTTCGTATGACATTGCATTGCAGTTTATCATTGGCGATTGTTCTTACTCACCATTGTATTTTGTGTGAAAAAGGGCAAAGGTCCTCTGCAGCAAAAGGAAGAGAGCAGCAGTGTGTGATGTTTATTTAAAAGGCTGTGATGCAAAGATTGCCTGGTTACATCTGCTCTTTGATTAAATTTAAACCCAGTAATTATATCAGGTCATAGGACATATTAACATTAGCTGTTAGTTTAATGAGCTACAAAAAAAAAAAAAAAAAAGAAGCTATATGCACTGATTTCATCCAGTTGCCGTCAATATGTATGGAGGAGGTCAGGAGAGAGGTACAACAGTGAGTCTGCTGCATTTTGTACAACCCCAATTCCAATAAAGTTGGAATACGATGATTTGCAAATCCTTTTCAACCTATATACACTACAAGGACAAGATGTTTAATGTTCAAAATGATAAACTTTGTTTTTTGCAAATATTCTCTAATTTTGAATTTGAGGCCTGCAACATTGCATCATTCCAAAAGAGTTGGGACAGAAGCTTTAGGTGGAATTCTTTCCCCATTCCTGCTTGATGTACATCTTCAGTTTCTTAACAGTCTGGGGTTTTTGTTTTCGTATTTTGTGCTTCATAACGCGCCACACATTTTCAATGGGAGACACTTCTGGACCAGTCTAGTACCTGATGTACTAGACTGGCCTGCCTGCAGTACCTGATGTACATGTTTACCACTGTGCAACACAGTGGTAAACATGCCCCTGTCCCAACTCTTTTGGAATGTGTTGCAGGCATCAAAGTCAAAATTAGTGAATATTTGCAAAAAAAACAATAAAGTTTATCTGTTTGAACATTAAATACTTTGTCCTTGTAGTGTATTCAATTGAATATAGGTTGAAACGGATTTGAATATCATCGTATAATGTTTTTATTTATGTTTCGCACAACGTCCCAACTTCATTGGAATTGTGGTTGTAAAACAGGATGGAGGCTCTGCCATGGTTTGGAGATGCAGTTCAGCCAGTGGTGTTGGGGATATTGTCAAAATTAAATTGAATCATAAATGCAGAAAAGTACCATCAAATTTTGATCCACCACACAATACCACCTGGAAAGCATCTGATTGGCAACAGATTAATTTTTCAGATCCCAAACACACTGCCAGTGCTGTTAAAGCATACCTTGACAGAAAAACACACAATGGCCTCCACAGAGTCCAGACGTGTTGAATCAGTGTAGGATCATTTTGACAAAGAAAGGCAACAAAGGCAGCCAACTTCTAAAGAAGAGCTTTGAATGTCCTTCACGAAGCCTGTCAAATATTCCTGAAAACTACTTAAAAATTACAAGGAAACTTAACTGACAGAGTTCCACGTATGTTGAAGTTATTCTTCAACATACGTGGTGGGTCATACAAAATATTAACTTTCAAGTTCAGTGGAGTTGTATAGACTTTGTTTTTGCCTTATATACTGTATTTTCCATTTATGTTCACGTGTTTCAGTAAATCAATGAACCTATTTCCCATTTTCTTAGCAAAATATAAAGAAACGAGGGGTGACTCAAGACTTTTGCACAGTGCTGCTGTGTGTCTTTGTCTGTTTACTCCTCTTTCTACTCATAAACTGTTTTTTTTGTATGCAGGTCTCACTTGTAAAATATATCTCATGTTTAAATAACATGTTTAAATAAAAGATTCAATAATAAGAATAAAAATGAATAAAGTTAGCAGATGTAACATTATTTTTTATAAAAGCTAGAAACAGCCTTGCCTCTCACTGTTCACCCTGCTGACACAGTTTCTTTAATTGAGTTACCAGATTCTCATCATTCATTTTTATGTAAATGTAGCACAAAATTAATATTAGCTTATTAAGGAATGACATTCAGGCGTTCTCCCAATTATCCAGGACAAAGGTCAGTTACTGTTTGTGCAGTTTGCTGGTGTAGAGACGAGCTTTAGCACAGGAAACATAGCATATGAAAAGTAATGTGATTACTCTTTTGAGTGAATAAAAAAAAAAAGAAAATAAAGAAAGGCTTCTGTGTAAAACAGCAAATTCTCCACGCTCGAAGGCTCAGATCCTCACACGCTCATTCGAGCTCTCTCAGTGTGATAATAAACCATCGCCGAGATCGGTGCTGCTAACACATCAGTTTCAGCGTTGACAGATTTCATTCACGATTTCATGGAGCGCCACAAATCATCTGCTCCGCTAATTTCATTAAAGTAAATGTGTATCCTGTGTTTCCCACAGCAGACCAGCACAAGTCTAAATTGGAATAAATAACCTTCTTATGATCAGAGGACTCGTTCAGCTTAATTGAGTTGGGGTTAATAAACCCAGTCATCTTTGCGTTGCTTCTTAGTTGATCTATTTGTTATCATTATGATGATGAAATGTGACAACCATAAAGGAGCGTTAGAGAAATAACAAGCATATTTTTCCTCTCTAAGCATAAGTGTGCATCATAAACAACAGCTGTATATATTTATGACGCACTTAGCCACCCAAAATGACTTTTTATGACATATTCAGGTACTGATTTTTATTTTAATTTTTTTAATTTTTAGATCATTTTCACAGATTTGCTGAAAGCTTTGACAGAACTGTTCACACGAGAGAAAAAAAAAAAGGCAGTTACAGTGTTTGCCTGTAAAGAAGAAATTTGTGGCTGTTCAAAAAAGAAAAAAAAGTCACTGATTTTCCTCTTCTTTTTTTTTTTACTTCTTTTCTTTCCTCCAAGAATTACATGATCCCGCTGAGGCAAGTCTTGAGTCCACAGGACATGGAGGCTATCTTTGTGAACCTGGAGGTGAGTAACCACTCTGGCAGACAACATAATTTCAGTGCGGCACACCTGGATGCGTTTCACACCAAGCGGATAACTCCAGAATGATAGGATCTGTTGTTTACATTTATTGTATATTAGGGGTGCAAAGCTGCGAAAATTCATGCTTTGTTTTGGGCTGAGTTTGCTGTCACTGCTCCGCGTTTTCATCGGGGCCGCAGTCGAAAACATTCAACATCCCCATCGAGAAAACATACCTCACTGGTGTAAAATACTACAATGCAACTCTGCACTACATGCGGTACAGAGTTGCATTCAATTATGTTAATGAGTCACACTGTTGTGCTGATCTGTGACAAACAAAGCAGCTGTAGTTTATTTGAGTCAATCCCACAATGAGTATTTACTGTTCATTTCGGCCCTGAACTGTAAATACTCACTGTGTGTTTGTTTTAATGTGTGTCAGAGGATTCTCAATCAAATACTTTATGACTAACATTTGCTAGAAACAACATTGTCCAGCTTCTCACAGCTTTATGAATTCTGGCTGAGAGCCGCAGCCTGCTTATGGAGTTTGGAAAGTAGCGCTGAAGTAGTGGTCTGATTGTGACTCGCTCGTTCAAGAAAAATGTTGAATAACCTTAGGTTGCAAAATGTATTAAATGCCCGTGATATGCTACAGTAAGCAAATGTTTAGCCCATCATTGTGAATAAAGTCTATACTGCTGATTTGCTGCACTCCTCTGCTCTCTTTTCAGGGGCATAGGAGGCACATAGACACACACACACACACAGTAAAATGGAGCAGATAAGCGATCAGTAACAGCAGTAAACAATTGTTCTCACCTTCTGAACTGAAATGAAACAGCAACACAAATTAGAATCATTACATAAATAACGAAGTTTAATACACAGAAGGATTGTGTTCTCCTCGTAAAGGATGCAGCAACTTCTTGACTATATCTTTAGATAAGAAAGACACATTAGCCAAGACTGTATTTTGACTGTTTTTACCTGAATCATGTAGTCTGTCGAATTAATTGAAGTTCAAAACCAATCAATCAGTCAGTCAATCAAGCAATCAATATTTGCATAGCACCTTTCCTGCAGGCTAGTGCAGTTCAAATGTTTCACACTACGACTCAATGAGCTGACAATAAGAAAAATGTAACCAAAATAAATTAATAAAAAAACAAAAAAACAAAAACATACTCCCACAGCCACGATCTACTAGGTTTACCTGTTCAACTGGTCATTATTGCAAGTATCAAACCAGCCAGACACACCAAAATTGGAGAAGTTATTGGAAAAGTTGTCTGGTCTGTTGCATAAACAACATGAACATGGCTCACTCAGTGTTTCAGACTAGTAATGGCAATAATTAATACCAAATTGATCTGTAGTTTAAATGCCACACCCTACCTGATTATTGTTGCTGACCTTTTACGACCACAGTGCACTCATGTTCTTATAATTCACCATGTCCCATAGAGCGCCCATCATAAACATCAATGCTGTTGTCTTTTAGGATGTGATCAAAGTCCACTTTGCCCTCCTGCGAGCCATTGAACTGAATGTGGTCAGTGGGGGAAGTGGCCTGGGGAAGATTTTCCTGGACTTCAAGGAAAGGTTGGTATCCATAGTGCAGTCCCCTCAGTTTACAGTCTGTAGTCTTGTACTTTATACCCCCCCTAAAAAAAAAAATCTGTGGGAATGATGAAAACTCCCCCCTGACCTCTCGTCCTGGCTCCCCCTTGCCGTAGCATTTGTGTTGGAAGTACACCCTGGTTGGGATTCGAACCCCCGACTTCCTGCTCTATAGACCGTAATGTTACCACTACACCATAGCCAGCTATCTGACAAAAATCATTATATGCATAAATTAGCTGTTCTATGATTTCCACTGTCATGTGCTCAAGAGATAAAAACTAATTTTTTTTTTGCGTTTTTGGCCACAGCAGTTTTTGTTGGCAGTGGAGAGAGACAGGAAATGGGGGAAAGATACAGGGGAAGACACGCGGGCAAATTGGCAACAGGCCGGGACGCGAACCCGCGCCGCAACACGGCATATGTATGTGGTCGCCGGCTTCACCACTAAGCCACCCAGGTGCCCGATAAAAACAAATTAAAAAAAAAAGTTATTTTATAAATATCTTAATAAGTGAATATCTAGATATTGTAGATCTTTTGTAACTCATCTTGAAAAAAATAACGAATGTCTCATTGTTTCACTTGGTTTAATAAAGTATTGTTTAACAAATTAATACAGAAATGACTTGATGAGAAGCTGATTCCAGCGGTGTGGAGATTAGGAAACCCAGTGAACAGTTGAAGCTGGGGGTTACTGGCAAACAGGATTTTCTCTCAGATGATCTCAATCTTGCCCAGCTGTGGAGCAATGTGTGGATAATTTGCATCCCTGAGGGGTGCAATGATCCCTGCTAAGGCAACTGCTTCATAGCTAATGGTAATGATGATAGCTTCTGGTCTCTTTTATGATTCCATATAGTGCTATGGCTGTGCCGCTCTTGCGAGTAATACAGCCATTACGATGTGAAAGTGAGTCACACATTGCGCTGCGTGTGTTACCTGTCCTTGCATCCATAAGTACATTTTTTATTCCTCTGCACAGTGATAGCACAGACACTTTTTCCCCTCTCTGATGCTTTTAACCTAAAAGATTCACAGCACTTCTCTAGGTAACATCAGTTTGCATAGGTAATAGGCTCTTATTTGAGCCTTAAGGGCCACGTAACATAAAGCTGGTTTGACACAACAGACTCTGATCCTATTAAAAGATAGCGACAGGCACACAGCCTCCCCCTCAGTCTCATACACGCATGCACAGACTGTTTCTTGCTGTTTCTCATTCCTCATTAAGCTGATCTTCTCACTGATGTGGTTGCACGCAATCCCAAAGAATGTCCAGATAGCCGGGCCTGAGGTCCCACTTAGCCATTAAAGCATCAGTAACACTGGCCACTGATGTAAGATGATAAGGCCTGACTCCCTGTCAGAATTATAGTTTATTACAAAAATGTTGGATGGAATGAACTTTGTACGGGCCAGTCAAGTTGTTTCACACAAAACTGTGAAAACATCTTGTCTGAACGGGCTATGCTCTGTGATGGGCAATGCAATGTTGGAGCACAGAGCCGAATGCCCACTAAAATAAAATGTTACTCTGCATTCTAGCATTGAGATTTCCTTTTTTTTTGAGCAAACAAAACAGCATCCCATGTCAAAGGTGCACATGCAGTATTGTGAAAAAGTAATTGCCTCCTCGCTCCGCCAGACCCCTTCAATCAAGAAATCGCATAAATAGAACCTGTCTGACAAAGTGAGGTAAACTAAAAGAGCTCAAAAAGCAACACTTAATTCCACAATCTAAAAAACAAAAAACCCTCAAGAACAGCTGACAAACAAAGTCATTGACTTCCATCAGTCTGGAAAGGGTTACACAGCTATTGCTAAGGCTTCAAGACTTCAGCAAACCGCAATGAGAGCCATTATTCACAAATGGAGAAAACTTGGAACAGTGGTGAATCTTCTCAGTAGTGGCCAGAATTAAGAGCCCATCAGTGATTCAGCCACAAAAGAACCCAGAAAAATATCTAAAGAACTGAAGGCCTCACTTGCATCCTGATGATTCAACTATAAGAAACTGGGCAAAAGTGCATCCATGGGGGAGTTCAATGGTGAAAATCACTGCTGACCAAATAAACCCACAAAGGCTCCTATCACATTTGCTGCTTTGCTGCTTCAGGACTGGACAATTAATGGAACCATGAATTCTGCACTCTATCAGAAAATTCTGAAGCAGTTCATGCCCTGAAGCTCAAGTGCACTTGAGTTATGCAGAAGGATGATGATCTGAAACACACCAGCAAGTCCACCTCTTTATGGTTCCAAAAAAAAAAAAAAAATATATATATATATATAAAGTTAAAGTTTTGGAGTGGCCTAATCAAAGCCCAGACTCGAATCAGATTGAGATGCTTTGGTAAGAACAGGCCGATCACACTTGAAAACCCTCCAGTGTTGCTGAATTAAAACAATTCTGTAAAGAAGAGTGGGCCAAAATTCCTCCACAGCAATTTGAAAGACTCAAATATATTAAAAAAAAAAGTACAGCACTGCACAGTCTGCCTGCTACTTAATAAATGCTTATCAAACTTCTGCTCTCTGACAGAAATATCCAACATTTACCTTCCATTGTCAAATACTGCTCGTTGCTACTATTTACCTTGAGCAACATTTCCCACAAAGGGATGCAGGGTTATTTTAAGAAAACTATTCATTAGACTGTGAATGTGATTGACATGAAGACCCTCCTCATTATGAGCCATGGTGGTGTCTTCTCTCTCCATGGTGATAAACAACAGTGACCAGGGGATTTAGGCTCACACAGCAGTGCTCTCTTCATTTATCTTGGCAATTTCCTAAGGACCTGGCTTTGCATAATAAATTTGGTTATCTATGCTTGTAAGTCCCTGTGACCTTTACAACAATGTGCTTGTATCTTTTTTTCGCCTCACGTTGGTGCCAAAGATGAAAAGCTTCTTTTTTCCTTTCTTTTTTTTTGTATTTGTCTGAATGCCATGCTGAAAATGTCACTGGCATATATGCTCAATACTTAAACAGTCAGAATCAGGCTGAATGGAAACATAAACTCAGAGGAAGCTCTATAAACTAAATGGGTATCAAAGTGCCCTCTTGTTGATGCACTCATTTGCAACATTCCCCAACTCATTTCCGGAGTAATCTGACTCCCTGATATCCATGCAGTGCCTAATCATGGCCACGCTATGAGGCTGTTTAGTGGAGGTCTTTGCTCTGTGTTCTCCTCCATTTGCTGTGTGCTGGATATGTTGAGTAGAGGTGAGAGGGTCCCAATGCCATGTGTCAGAGAATATTAGCTAGCTCCACAGCCTGTCACTTCTGGTTTGCTGGGAGGTTTCCTCAGTTGCCTGACTCGGCTAGCGGGGCTCCATGAGGGGTGGGGGTGAAGGCTCAGAGCACATTTACTCAAAATTGCATTTCCTGTGAAATAACATGCACGACAGCATCAGAAGGAGCCAGCACAGCAGGGCAATATCACCAATACTAAAAAAAGGAAAAACAGGAAGTTTTTACTGCACCTGCAAACTCCTGCTTGTTTATCTGCCCCCCCTCCCTTTCCTTGTGTCGGCTGCTGCAGGTATGCTAATTGTATTAGGCAAAACTTGCCAAACAGTCATTTAATGAGTAAAAATGTCATCATTTTTCTTTGGAAGGTAACTATTCACATTTTAGACTTAGTGATTGCTGGCCAGGATAATTTTGTCTTTTTTGCTACCCTGAACATATATATCACCTGTAATCAACTTCTATTTATAAAACAGCCATTAAATAAAATTCTCGAGTTCTTGATTTTATTCCTAATTTTTCTCAAAACCCAGCCACGGGGGTAGGCCATAATCCAGTGTACACCTAGTGCCATTCCCAAACCTGGATAAATGGGGAGGATTTCATCTGGACGCGCATCTGGCATTAAAATCTTTGCCAAATCAAACATGGATGTAATGGGCACATGATGTTGAATATGGAGCTGTTAGGCTGGAGGAAAAGAGGAAGACCACAGAGAAGATTCGTGGATGTGGTGAAGGAGCACATGCAGAGGGTTGGTGTGACAGGAGGAGGATGCTGGAGACTGGGTGAAGTGGAGACAGATGGTCTCCTGTGGTGACCCGTAAATGGAGCAGCTGAAAAAAGAAGATGATGATCAGGATTTTCTCAAATTCATAAAAAAAAACAAACAAATGACAGCATTTATTAATGTACTACAGCCTTAGTGGTCTTTCATTAATATATTTTGGCTGAAAAAGTATATGGCTTTTTCAGATGCTGAACACACAAGTGACCTGGTCAAAAAAAGCAATTTCTTTGGACAATAGCAAGAATATTGTACTTCACCTGACACTTTCCCTGTTCCATGTTAAAATAAGCTTCATAAAAGTGTTTGAGTTCCATAATTTAAACTTCATTAAAGCTTTGTATAATTACATCTGTATAGAAGAACACCACACTAACCACACTACGTCTGAAATATGAACATGATATGAAGCTGGGTGCTCTGGGATGTACCAACACTGAGAATCAACTCGAGGTATCTGTCAGTGAACAGGTGGCCTAAATAGAACGCCTGTGCAGCAGAACTAAAGCTGTTAGCTAAAATAGTCTCAGAGACATACACACACTGAAGAAGGGCCTTCTGTTAAACCCTCCCACATGAGAAACCAAATAAGCCTTTCATTAAATCATTTTCATTCACTTGTTATTGTTCTAAAAGAAATATGATTTGGTTACCTTGAATAGATTTTGCTTATTAAGGCCATGCATTGATAATAGAAAAGAATTAATCTCTAGGCGTCACAAAACGGGTCATAAGGACAGTGTAGCCACATTTGCTTCCTGCATGACTTAAAGAGCAGCTATTTGTTCTGCATTTTGTTCATATTGACCAAGTTTTTTTTTGAAATTTCTAATAATTCCCATATTGAAATGAAATCGGATCATTTCTTATGCTGCCGTTACCTTCATGTCCCATTAGGAGGTGACAACTTACTGTGAGTTTTGTCATCTGGCACGTACCACTATGTCCTCACGGTCTTATAATTGATCGAGGCCGCCATTAATCTCAATCACTCTGTCGTCAAAGTTGAGTGGGAGCTGAGGAGAGCTGTCTCCCAGAGTGTGGATTACATCTTAATCAGGGCCTTGTTAGCCCAGGGCTTAACCACAGCTGGAGCCTGCAGGGGGGCCTTATTCAAACCTCTGCCTGAGGTTCAGTGGAACTCCAGTGATCATCCTTTCTTGATCTCTGCAGAGCAGAGGATAATCATGTGGTGAATGGGTTTGACAGAAATGCTTCTTTTAAAGCAAAGATGTTCAGTGTTTGGGGTTTCACATGGTTGTAGCCTTGACATTTTAGAGCCTTTGGAAGAGCACAAATTTTCATTTAAAGGGATGCTTTTGTTTTAATAATGGAGATTCGTGTTTTGGGAGCATTGTATGAAGAACTATTTTAATATCCATTCATGATATTGGAGATAGAAGCAGTTTAAACAGAATTGACACTCTAAAGATTTGCTTCCTTATTGGTTAAAAAAATGAACCGTTAACCGTAAGTGAAATTGAAAATAAATATTTAACATGTGTCACTATGTGCAACCAGTTTTGTTTCCTGTTTGCATGACTTCAAACTTCCCCTGGTTGGTCTGTTTTTGGTGCCTGTTATTCAGAGCTATCAGGAGCTTGATTAGACTTCAGGGTGCCAGCTCTCTGCACCGCCTCGCTCCGCTTAAGATTCAGATTAAGAGGCCTATGTGCCAACTCTACCACGCGGGGGGGGGGTTGCACTATACCAGCCTGTGCCAGTGCCCTACTTTGACTGAGTAAGCGAGAAGAATGCTTGCCACATGCAGTGGCATCCTCCAGGCAAGATGACTTTGAACTCCCTCCCAGCTGAACCCGTAGATCTATGTCAGTGTCCCATTGTAATATCTAATGAACTCAGCTCTCATATCCTCACTACTCGAAATTAAAAGATCTTTTTTTTTCCCCCTCACACACTGATAAGAGGAGCTCTGCAAACCAACTGATATAAAACCCTGACTTTCATTAGTGCTCTATGATTATAGCTTATTGGCAAGAGGATGCCGCCCTTCCAAGTATTTCCCTGAGATATGAATCTATTCTTAATCATAATAAGTTTATTCACATATTCATTTATCTGCACCCGTTAGTGCTAAATGACTCTTAAAGTGACTTCTCAAATTATATTAATAATCTTAAAATTAATATGCGGTATGTTGCCTAAAGATTCCAGTTCGCGGCTTATTGTGGGTTTAGGCAATAAACCCTTTTTTATCTGTTTTAACAAAGATATTATATATCAGCATTTTTGATTTTAACACAAGCTTTATTAGTCCTTATTAATGCTTATTTTTAGACAGCAGACACTACACTGATATTAGAGGTTTTATGAGCCCACTTGCTCTTTTACTCACTGAGGACAAGCAAAAATATGTGAATCACAATCTCAGCTGTCTCTTAAAAATATTATTGTTTCATCATTTGGATCTCCAGCATTTGTAAGGTCACAGTGGGCCAGCTGTGAGTGAGTGCAGTCATCAGCGTAAAAATAAAATGGCTGTAATTAGCAAGCCTGACGTTTCCAAAACTGCTTTTGCTTTTGTAATCGAGATTATTCTGGGAACTATACAAACTGATGTGAACATATGTGTCCACGTTACTGTCCAAACCTCTTTAATATACAGATATAATGTGTGTGCATGAGACCATACTTTTGTCTCCCTGTTCCTTTTTCAGGGAGTATCAGCTATAAACTTTTTTTTTTAAAGTCTGCTTACATTTCTTCCCTGCATTCCTAAATGAGGACTAGACCTAACTGATGGCATATTTGGATTAATGGAGACTTTCACATCCCCAGGTTGTTGATCTATGGTCAGTACTGCAGCCACATGGAGAACGCCCAGAAGAAACTGGATGAGCTAATAGCCACACGGGAGGATGTCAGGATTAAAGTAGAGGTAACGTCCATCACCATTCACCACAAGCTGCAGACAATCCAATGTGTTACTACTACTACAAAAACATACATTTGGGGTATTTAGGTATCCACGGTAGTACTGAAATACCCTGTTCAAATTAAAGGAGCTTTGTAACAGGGTAAATCAGCTTGTTACTGTCTCAATATAGAAAATCAAGGTTTCTAAAACAGGATAAGCTTCCCTGATCCTGCACAATTACAGAAACTGAGTAAAGAGCGATGTGTCCACACACACACACACACACACACACACACACACACCACTGCGAGGGAACCTTATAGGATAATACTAACAAAAGACAGCTTCTTATGGAGCCAAGGCAGAGTTTAGGGATATGCACTCATTTGTCAGAGGAAGTCCTCTTTCAGTATGCAGTATAATTGTGTCACAAATGGCTGCTACAACCAGTGTTTTTGTGCCCTGAAAGAATAAACCGGCCTCATTGTTAAAGGAATGCATTGTGAATTTGTGGAAGCACCAGCAGCAACACAACAATGGATTCTTGAACAGCAAATGAATACTTGTTTGTAGGAAATGTACAACGCTGTATTATGCGGTGTGTAATAACCGTGCTGCTGCTGCTGCTGCTGCTCGTGTCACTTTTTTACAGGAATGTACAATGAAAGTGCAGGAAGGGAAGTTCAAGCTGCAAGATCTTTTGGTAGTTCCCATGCAGAGGGTGCTGAAGTATCACCTGCTGCTAAAGGTAAGATTCATGTCACATCTACAAAACCTGTTACAAAAGTTTTACATAGTTTCATTCAAATTTTGACCAATAAAGTTTGAGAGCATCGCTTCCCTTCAGAGCACTGAGCCCTTCTTTAATATCTCTGCATCTCTGTGGATTTCTGTGGTCCAATACTGACAGGATTCAAAGACACAAATTCTGTATATGTTTGATTGTTGAAACAGGTGAGAGTCTTCACACTGCACATCTTTTAAATATCAGTTATGCCCTGAGGTATGACTCATGAATCATTAACTTGTTAACTTTTCCCTCAGAGCTCCAGGTTACAGTGTGGAGTAGGACAGTTATGATTTTGACTACTAGCTATCGTGCAGTGACGCAGCCTGTAAATTTCGGGAATTTCTTTTAGATGATATTTTAGCAAATGTGCTGCCTTTTTTACTCTTGACACAATTGTTTTCATTGTTTTGATTTGTCCAACTTAGGCATCACAACTTAAGCCTACTTCTAATCAGCTGTCATCAGCATCAGCCACTAAATCCTAGAAACTCAGTATATGCTGCACACACGTGATGTGAACACAGAACATCTCTGTCACTATGTGAAATTTTCAAAACTGTTTTCTGGCACCTTTTTGACACGGAGTTGAAGGATTTGTGGTGTATATTTAGCATTAAGTTAACCATTTACCATCCTGAAAAACAGAAATGCGCTGAAATATTTTCTTCTTGAGCCTTTGACGGAGAGGTAATGCTTCATTTCTGCTCTGATTTTAAATGATGCATAACACCTATTTCCTCGGTTGAGTGCCTGGCGGTGTCAGATGTTTGCCTGGATTTGGCCAGTCCTGTCATGATTTTCCAGACTCGTAGCCTTGCCACTTAAAATTATTTTAAAAACTATGTTTTGCCCCTTCAAAAAACTTTTAACTTAAAGTGTCACTGAAGCAACATGTATACAGCTTAATACAGCTCGGCTTTGTGTACATGCATGAAATTGTTGTTTGAAATTGTTAACAATAGTTGGTCTAGTGCTGATGGGCTACTAAATAATCATTTAGTAAAAAAGTGCTCTTTGTTGGTAGAACTAATAATCACAGTGTCTGACCATAAGCCAACAATTCACCCGTCACCTGTCCCCTCATGTTTATTAAAAAAAAAGAAAAAAGAAAAGAAATCTACTCTAATACAGTTTTTGCCACAGTTAATTGTCTTTGCATCTTAATTATGGATGAACATATGAGTTCATGATGCGGTTGGTAATGGCCAGGGGCAGCGGCGAGCGTCTTCGTCAGGTGATTGTCGGTCCACACAGAGAGCGCTGTGGCTTCTGTATTAGCTTGAATCGAACCCCTGCAGGAGTCACAGTGAGCCACTGAGGTCAAATCAACCGTGCAATAATCAGATTAAGTACAACCCATTTCACTGCTTCCCGCAGCTCTGCAGTAAAACAGTGCCGCGCGCTGAGGCCTCAGGGCACGTCAGACTGACAACCCCTGTTTTGCTGTGTCTGTGTGCATTTTCAATCCTGCTGAAGGGTGCATCTACAGTTGTTGTTATACGATATCATCTCAGGGGTGTGAACCCTATTTGATCATAGAGTGACTTGCTCTTTTCATCATTTATTTATGGTAGTTGCTCTATAAATAAAGCAAATTTGGCAATCCTCAGAAAATTTATGTTATGATCTTATGCTATGCAAATTAAATTGAATAGAGGATTTTTCTTTAAAAAGGATTTTGATATTTGTTTTTATTTTGTTATTTTTTTATTAAGCCATTTACTAATCTTTTTTTTTTCTTCTTCAGACTTAACCGTAGCTACTAATTGGCAATTTTCAGATATAACTGTTTTGTTTTTTCTTTTACAAATGTAATGCACCTCTTTGTTTAAAGGATCAGAAGGTAACAGATACAAACTAAAGTGAAACCCAGAAGAACTCACTTTCTTTGGTTTCGCTTGTTTGCTGGTGGGAAGCACATTTGAAGTAGGTATGAAAAGCCAGTGAGGGGTGATGTCCAATACATGATGATGCTCATTGTTAGTTTGAATTTGGAAGGCCTGAAAAAGGTGATCTCAACCATGTAATAGCATAAGATACAAAATATCGGGTATGTTATGGTTATGTTAGTACAGACTAAAGTACTGTGGTTATTTTCTCATATACAATTTGACTTGTTTTTGTAACCAGATAATTCATTTAATTATTCTTTTACTTTGCCACACGCTGACGTGCACATTACATAAATGCAACCCTTGCAAGTTGCTGACAGTTTAAACATGTTGGTTGGCTATGCAGCTTAATGTTGCAGCTAATGTCTCTGCATACTGCTAGACTCAGAGAAGGTTTACTTCTCTCTAACTCTATGCTTGTACCCCTCATGAATCTACCATAGAAAAACTGCTGTAGAGCTCAATTAAATAATTTTTTTGTTTCGTTTTGAACTCGCTAACCTACAGTAATATTGCCCAGAAAGCCAACTTAAAATTGTAGATGTTAAGCACAGTTGTTGATATCAGAAGGAGGAAAAAAAAGACAAAAGAAACAAAGAAGCATTTTGCCCTCAACTTAGTTTGGATTATTGTCTTCAGATAATAATCTGACATGAAATCGTTCATAAGATACATCATATACAACTCCCAAAAAAAATAGCCATCCAGCCTAAATATGCAAACTATCCAGAGGCTGAACTTGGCTGGGTTCTCTTTTTGCTTGTATTGAAGTTTTAAAGAGTATATTTTATTATGTTATATATCATTTTAATACAGTGCTGAGTAGATTTGCCAAATTCCTGACAAACAAACACACCTTTAGAGTTTTTGCCTTTGCAGTTTCTCAAAGTACAGTGACATAAATAAACTCCCTCTGCAGGAACTTTTGAGTCACTCCACTGACCGACCTGAGAGACAGCAACTGAAGGAGGCTCTGGAGGCTATGCAGGTGTGTTTGTATACGTGTGCGTTTGTGAATATTGCAGAATCACACTACAGTGCTCTTAGCCAAAGCTGCATAATTATATATATAACCACCGTGGCTCAAGTATTGTAAATACAGCTTCAAATAGCAGATGTGTGAAAGAGTGTCTGCCTCTTCCAGGACCTGGCCATGTACATCAATGAAGTCAAGAGAGACAACGAGACACTGAAAAAAATCAGCGAATTCCAAAGTTCAATAGAAAACCTTGTAAGTACTCCCGACTCGCCTCTCATCTTTGCATTGGTTACGCTTGGAGCAGCGAGTGTTGCCGCTTAGCCTCTAACAGAAGCTCACTTCACTCCGCCTCCACCTGCCACCAGCGAAATCTATCGCGTATTGATCACCATAGTACATAATGAAATAAAGAACATTTTTAGTTGGTTTTTGGAACGCAAACACCAACACGCTGTCATGTCATCAACAAGCGTTTTTGAAGTTTGACAGAATGATTAGTTCTCTGAGACCACCTCTATCTATCAAAATGCTTTCACCTGTCATGATCCTCAGCTATGATAATGTCCCTAATAAATCATTTATGTAAACTGCAAACTGCTCACTTCACTATTTTGTGCAGCGCCCACTTCTTTTCTCTTTATTGGCCTTTCTCACAATTTCTCGTTATTCCTTGCTGACACATCGAGTCAACATTTTGTTTTGGTTTGTACATGTGCCACAGTTACAGTAATGGGTGCAGTGAAAGTGCTTAGAATAATTTATACATGTAGCTACTGTGTGCGAGATGCAAGTGTGAAGCAAGCGGCTGGTTTCCAGCTTGTGGCGTTCATCATGGATATTAATTCTATCTGAAATTCAAAATGTAGCTAAATTATTTATTAAAAAGTTGCAGAATGCATCGGTTTAATATGCTGAGTGTTTTTGTTACCTAAGCAGCAGGTGAAGCTGGAGGAGTATGGGAGGCCAAAGATAGATGGAGAGCTGAAGGTGTGCTCCATAGTCAACCGAACCAAACAGGACCGGTGAGTCCAGATTCTGCAGAAAAACAAAACAAAATGACCATCAGCAACATTTTATTGTTGCCAATATTCAATAAACAATGTATGTATGTCTTCAGGTATATATTCCTCTTTGATAAAGTGGTCATTGTCTGCAAGAGGAAAGGATATAGCTATGAGCTCAAAGAGATTATTGAGCTGCAATATTATAAAATGTCGGATGACCCGATGAACAACAGAGACATGAAAAAGGTAAGAGCATCATGGTTTGAAATGAGACAGAGCACAACAGTTTCTTCAGTGAGATCTTAGTAAAGGTGGCCCTGCCAGTCCAGGCAGTGAAGCAGCATGTGTAATCATACTGAGCTGAAGGTGCTTTTTGATGGTAATTTCAGATGTGAAACTTATGATCAGTACGTTGGCAAATGCGCATTGTGTTCATTCATGCTTGTAAAATCATGTAAATGCAACGAAGATCATTCAGGACTCATGAAAGTGTATCGCAGTGCATTGGGCATCCGGTCTAACATGGCTTCTTTGTTTTGAATCTGCATGTGTCCGTTCATGTTTGCATGTGTAACTGGGTCTTTCTCTGGTGTCTTTCTTTTTGCATGCTTACCAGTCCAGTGGAAAAATGGTAAGCTCAAGTGACCCCCTTTTTTTTTTAACACATCTCCTCATAGTGGCCTATTTTTTTGGGCTGTGGGGATTTTTTTTCCCTTTCTTTTTTTTGGGTGGGGTGGGGGATGTAATGCCTTGATTGCATATGCACCTTCTGGCTCTGTGATCAGCTTCATATCTAATTAACTGCTAAAGCATGTTAATCATCTTTTAGTTCTGACTTGATGTGATCATATTTGCAGTATTGTACATATTTGTTGAAACTGTCTGCCGTTGCCATTCTTTCTGATATCTGTTCAACACTCACTTTTGCTCCCCAGTGGTCTTATGGTTTCTACCTGATCCACCTGCAAGGGAAGCAGGGCTTCCAGTTCTTTTGTAAAACTGAGGAAACTAAGAGAAAGTGGATGGAGCAATTTGATATGGCCATGTGAGTATGCGACCTCAATAAAATCTATTTTATATGAGACCCGAATAGCAATGCAGTAACTTTTCTGGAAATGCAAAAGATGTTTTTTTTAAGTAGCATGGCAAGAGAAATAATCCTAGTCCTCCTGTTCAATTAGGTTATTTCATTCTACGTTTTTTACTTATCCAGGTCCAACATCAAGCCAGAGAGAGCCACAGCCAACCAGCACAACTTTCAAATGCACACATTTGATAAGAACACCAACTGTCGAGCCTGCAAGATGCTCTTGAGGTAACAACTCCAGTGCTGGTCTCTGTTATATGAAACTAATAAGACACAATGAATACATCCTTCTGTCAGACTCTCCAAGGACTGCAGAGTGTGGACTGCAGGACTTTTTGTGTGTTACTTGTACAGCATGTCCAGACAAACTTTGCAGAAGATACTGTAGGTCCAGGAATGGAAAAGGCAGTTCTATTATTGAGTTAGATAAAACAGAGAAATACCTGATTCATTAATAAGTTATCACAATGCACAAAAAAGAAGTCCGCGCTGTATTAAATGTTTTCACTCTCACCATCTTGGCGTTTTGAAACCAGATGTGGGAAACCGAGGAGACTCATTGGCTAACAGCTTGTGATTGACAGTTTGTTAACCAGTGAGCATTTCCAGGATAATCCTCCTTTCTGACTCTTAGAGTAAACATAATTTACAGAATAGACTTAATGTTTTATACAGCATGTCATGAAAATAGCATTTGAGCCCATAAAGTCATCAGGAAAGTGTTTACTGAGAACACAAAGGAAGGGAGCCGATGGGCTGCAAAGAATTCTTTTTGCAACCACAGACTCTCCTGCAGTGGCTTCACTTTTTCATAACTGGGAGCTCTGTCCCTCTTTTACACTTAGGTCTGTAAGTATTTGGACAACCACAGATTTTTTTTTGTAATCTTGACTCTATACACCACCACAGAAGATTTTAACTAAAACAATAAAGCTATGGTTGATGGGTTTAAAAAATTGCGTTACCTGCATTTTCAGAAGCTCAAAATTCAACAATTGACTCTCAAACAGTTCCCTCATTATTTTATGACAAATCAAGCAGATAAAAGTTCTTGAGTGTTGAACTTTTAGTAGCTGATAACTGGAACTCTCATTATGATGTCCAAAGAGATGATATGAGAGTGTAAGAAGTAAGTCGGAAAAGCCAAAATAAACCATATCAGAGGGATTGGAAAATGGCCAAAACAACAACACAGTACATTCTTTAAAAGAAGAAAAGCACCGGCCAGCTTAGCTATCCCAACAGGCCCAGAGGTCTCTGGATGACAACTAAAGTGGATGATTGCAGAACACTCGAGGAGCTGGGCGTGCTGTTATCAAAGTCTACAATCAAGAGACGCCTTCATGAATGTAAATACAGAGGGTTTACAACAAGGTGCAAACCACTGGTTACAGAAGGACAGTCAACTGACAGAATGATGACAAGTGGAAAGTTTGGACAAGGGAACAGCTTGTGATGCCCTAATAAGCATGGTGGATACAGCGTTATGGCATGGACATGAACATGAACATGTATGGCTGCCAATGGAACTGGGTCACTAGTGTTTATTAACGATGTGACTGCTGATAGAAGTAGCAGGATGAATTCTGAAGTGCACAGGGCTACGCTCTCTCAGATCCAGCTGCAAAAATGATTGGATAAATAGATAATGACCCAGAGCATACTGAACAAGCAACCCAAGAGTTTCTCAAGGCAAAGAAACGGGATCTTCTTTAATGGCCAAGTTAGTCAGTGATCACAGCCCAGTAGAGCTCGCTTTTCAGGAAGAGAGATCCGGACGCATCTCAAAGGAGGAGACGCAGCAGTTGGTGATGTCATGGGACAGTCATTGACATTAAATTTCATTCAATTTATTAAAAACAAACCTCATACTTAAAATTATGATAGTTTGCCCAATTAATTTTGAGCCTCTGTAAATCAGGGAATATTTTTAACAACGGCTTTAATTCCTGAACAGTTAATGTGATACTTTTAACGACTTGAATTAAAGCTGAAGATCTGCACTTTAATCTCATCTCGATGGTGCAATTTAAAATCCTCTGTGGCACAAGAAGAATTGTGCGATTCTCCCAAAGCCTGCGGACCTAAATGTACAGTCTATGCTAAGAGATACTTTTTGGAGTGGAGCACAGTATAAAGTATATAAATAACACAAATTGAAAACACAAAATTTAAGCAGCTCATGTGCCTGATGCTGCTGCATTTAGTAGTAAATAAACAGACAGACTTAAATCACAAAGGGAATATGCTTTTGGCTCACATAACCAATCATTAGTGTGAAAGCATTCTTTGGAAAATATTCTAAGTGTGACTGCGGCTGACGGATGTTATTTTTAAACATTCCCCTACCCAGCACCACCCACGGTGTGCCTGAGCACACCACCTCTCCTGTGAGAATGCGGCTCATCTGCAGTGGGGATAACCCGTGTCGCCGTATCACCACTTTCACCTCTATTACAGCCAACCGGCTAAACCCCACTCTGCGTATTGACCCACAAATTTCATGGCTTTGCTGACCTAAATTCACAGAGCCGACGAAGGCAGGGACCAGCGCCCTCTCTCCCTCCTAGATGCTAATTACTGCTGCAGTCCCAGCGGATCCCATCGTGATTTATGGCACTTACTATTCAACTTGGCAGCGTGCGATGCATGCAGTGTTACGGTGTCTGCAGCAAATCAACTTCAAGAGTTTACACGGTTTAAATGGAGCCAGTTGATTTGGTGATTTTTAAAGAATTACAGAATGGAAATGATGGAGGATGTGGATGAACAGTTGAACAGTTATAGGAACAAGCAGCAGGTCCCCTTGTGTGTTGTTCTTACAGGAGGTTAATTTGTGTCTGAGACACTTCCTGTTTGCATTACTAAAGTGCTTGTTTCTGTGTGTGTGTGTCCTCTAGGGGCATATTCTATCAGGGCTACTACTGCTCTCGCTGTGGAACAGGAGCTCACAAAGAATGTCTAGAAGTGATCACCATCTGTAAAATAAGTAGGTATTTCCTTTTTTTAAATATTCAGATGAACTTGTTGGGGTGAAGTAGTAGGGCTGACCAACGTTTAGACAGATATCACAGACATGCATGCTATTAATGATGACTGCTGTAACTTAATTCTGCCAGTGACCTCTGCCCTGCTTGAAGGCTACTTTATCCAACAGGAAAAGGGAGGCAGTGTGTTTTACTTGTGTCACTGGAGGACCGTGGTATCTCAGAGCAATGAGGACTCACTGCACTACACTGAAGTGCTTTTTTTTTTTTTAAAGCAGAGATTAGGTGGTCCATAGGTTCACAACCATTTTTTGCTACATAGACTGTGCAGTGGGTGTGCTTTTAGAACAGTGATGAGATACAATACACGCGTGGTTATTCACTAGCTTTAAAAAAAAAAAAAAAAAGGAAAGAGTTGAGAAATATTTAACTTTTAGTCAGCTATCCACATAATCTGACAGCATCTTAAATTAATCTTGATATGCCTTAAGGGGGTCTCATCCCCAAGCTTGAGAACCACAGATTTACTTAACATAACTTCAGAAAATCATTGGCGTATTTTTTTCAAATTTGAACCAATTAAATGCTGCTGAGTGAGGTTCAGTATGATCAATGAAGTTCTTTGATGTCTGAAATTAATAACCAAATAAATTCTTTAAAAAATGTAGTTTATGTATAATGATGTGAGCACAGAGCAGGACTGTAACAATATAGTTTGCTGCCTTCGGCTTTATCTTCGGCCTTGTTGCATCCGCTGTTTAACACATACTGAAAACCAGTCAGTCATTCTGCATTCATTAAGCTGTGCTGTACATTTTGACATATGTTATTGTCAAGTGCTGATAAGCTCCAATATAAACTATAATGGTGGACAGTTTTCACCTCTCTAAGATCCTCTTCATATTGTGTCTCTTTTCAGATCCTCTTGACTTGGTGAGTAGTTTCTCTTTAAGTCGACATACAACAGGATCCTCTAATTGTCACCATCTTTGTGAAATAATCATCACAAAGTTATGAAAGGTGGCGTCTTTTGTTTGTTATCAATATCAATAATCCAGTGTTTGTTTCTGTTTTTAGGAGCCTGGAATGTCACCGGGTAAGAGCACTTCCTGTCGGCTAAAGCTTGAGTGTGAAGCTGGATATTCTGTCAGCTGTCAAATTTGTTTTGGCCGCAGCTCTCTACTGCCATCTAGTGGATTACAGCAACATAACTAAACTAATGTATCTCTGCATCTTTTTTTTTTTTGTCTATAATTCAATCAAAAAGGTAAACTTTCATGTGTTGTATATTCATTACACATTAAGTGAAATATCTTAAGCCTTTGTTTGTTTTACTTTTGATTATAATGGCTTATAGCTCATGAAAATCAGAATTCCAGTAATATTTCCAAAGATCCAAAGAATACAATACTTGGCTAGGGCGCCTTTACTGTGAATTACTCCATCGATGTGGTGTGGTGTGGAGGTCATGGGCTTGTGGCACTGCTGAGGTGTTAGTGAAGCTCAAGGTGCTTTGATAGCAGCCTTTAGGTGTTTCTCATCTTTCTCTTGTCAGTTTTCTGTAGTTTCTCTGTGGGGTTCAGGTCAGGTGAGTTGTATGACCAATCAAGTCCAGTTCTATCATGGTCAGCAAACCAGTTTTGGCACTGTGGTCAGTTTCTAGGTCCTGCCAGAAAAGGAAATATGCATTTCCACAAAGTTTGTCAGCAGATGGAAGCATGAAGTGCTCCGAAGTCTCCTAGCAGATGGCTACATTGACTTTGGACTTGATAGAACACAGTGGACCAGCAACCACCAGCACCAGCAGATGGCGCGGGACCCCAAATCATCACAGACTGTGGAAACTTTGCACTGGACTTTAAACACCTTTGATCCTATGCCTCTCCACTCTTCTTCCGAACTCTAGGACTTTGAATTCTAAATGAAATCCAAACAAGACTTTGGACCTCTGAGCAACAATCTAGTTCTTTTTCTTTTTAACTCAGATAAGATGCATTTGATGACATCTCTGTCAGGAGTGGCTTGATATTAGGAATGCATTGCAGTTGCAGCCTCTTTCCTAAAGATGTCGCATGGTGGCTCTTGATGCACTAATTTGCAACTTTATTCCACTCTTTGTGAAGCTCCTCCAGGTTCTTGAATTGGCTTCAGTCTTGTGTGTTGCTTGTGCATCTTTCCATATGCTTCAATCCAGCACGCTGTGAACAGCCAGCCTTCTCAACGATGATCTTCTGTGGTGTTCCCTCCTCGTGGAGGGCGTAGATGATCAGCATCTGGACAACTATCAGACCAGCAGGCTTCCCCATAACTGTGGTTGTTTTTACTGAACCAGACAGAGAGATACACAGTAGTTATACAGTCTGAATATTAATTTACTCAAAACCAAAATTAAATATTCTAATTATTTGATATACTGGATCTTCATGAGCTATAAGCTGTAATAATCAAAGTTAAAACAACAAAAAAAAGTTTTGAGATATTTTGCTTTACGTGTAATGAATATGGAACATACAGAGATTTACTGTTTTAAATTAAATTCTCCCACAAAATACATTTTCATGATATAGATGTACTAGTAGAGTGTGTGGCAGTGATATACATACAGTAGATATACATTGACTGGACACTTCATTAGGCACACCTGGAGAATCCAAATCTGATCTGTAAATTATTGTTTGACAGTACAGTTTTTATTCTGTCAGTGTCAACACAGTTTTTCATTAGTGAGATCAAATGTACTGGACACTTTGACTGTTACTGCAGGTCCTAAGATGGTGGCAGTAAAGAACTACCACGGCACACCAGTGCCTCCAGGGAAGACACCCCTCTGTTTCCAAACGGGAGATTTTATCGAGCTGCTGAAGGGAGACCCGGATATCACATGGTGGGAGGTAGAGTAGTCAGTCATTTTTAAATGAATCCATCTGCCACTTTGACACACACAGTGTGATTGTTGTTATGTGGACAGCTGATGTTGGCCCTCTGCTCCTGCACTTGAAAAGCCACTCTGATGCCAAATTGCTGCCTTCCATCTAAACAAGAAGATCACGGTGCAACTTTTTTTTTTTTTTTTTTTTTTTTAACCTGTGAGATAAACAGCATAGAACATGTTTTATTGGACAGTGGTAATGACTTCCTCGAATCTTGTAACCAGCAAAACTAAAGCCTGAGCACACAACCTTCTATACAACTGCTTATTATTCTTTATATACACTGTTTTTGGTATTAATTGACCAAACAGGATAGAATGTGTTAATTATTCCACTTTCCCATTTCCTTCATTTCTTTTCATGTTTTCTAACCTGGCTGCAGAGAGTGCTGCCAGGCTTTATCCCCCTGGTGGTGATAAAGTAACAAAACATACCCTAAATGTTGTGTTAGTCTTTTAATTCTAATTGCTGTGGAATAGACTAATGTCTGACTGTGCTACAAAAAAAAAAAAAAAAAAAAACTGCATCATTTATCGTGTAGTTGCACGTCGTCACCATGTACCAGAGCACATCTCGTAAACACAGGTCCCTTGTCAGTTTGAATTAGTAATGTGTTGGCTTGTGTGCATCAGCAAAATAGCAGCGAATTCTGCACTGTGAATAATAAGAATATTGGAATGATAAAGTGGGGCATACATCCCTAAAATCAGTGGACACTGAGTAGAAATCTTTTTTTTTCTGAAATCTTAGAGGACTTTAAAGACTTCTTTGCACCTTTACCAATGGAAATAAATCACTTTTAGCTGAACATTAGTAGTGCTGCTCCTGCAGACCTGCAGGATCCTCTGCAGTGAATTAGGCTGGATGATAGGAACTGTGACAGTGTTTGCTCCAGGAACTGTTGGCATTCCTGTTGAATCACTCACTCTAATATCAGGCTGGCTTTTCCTGAAGTGACTCCGGGGCAACTTTCTGATGACATTAATTGATCTCAGCTATAACAGTAGGCTATCCCTCTACAACGTGGCAGTTTAATCTCTCCATGTGATGTCAGAGGGTTTGCTGAGTTTAAAATCGATTGCTGCTGGCCTAAGATGGTGAAATCATTTCATCCTCTGTCTGGCTTTGATAGGGAAAGTTTTTACATATAACATCTTACACCAATATGTAACATGACGCACAGTATGTAGTGTTAATTTAGTTCCAAGTAAATACATCATCTTTCAAATGATACTGGCTTACCTTCGGTTTGTTTTCCAGTGATAAAACCAAGGCAGTGCTGATAAACTGTCACCACTAGGGGGCACCAAAGTTTCACTGTTTCAGATCTGACACTAAAGAACGTCTCCTTCATATATTCCTTCAGTCTATTTATAAATTTGCACTTAATGATCAGTCGCAGGGAGGAGGTATAGTTCTCTGTTTTAGTTTTTCCTCTGTGCACCCTAATTAGTTTTCAGTGTGACTTAGAATTATCCCAGTAAATCTGGGGAGCTAGTCTAACTGTTCTGTAACTAAACTATGTATAATACCTTTTCCCGTTTGCAAAGTCTGTCAGATGTTAGAAGTTTTTCCTTTTCCTAAAGTAAGCACAGCTTTGTTTTACTTGTAGAAATAAACTTGTCCTGTGCTTATCTTGCAGGGAAAGCTTATGCAAACACAAAAGAGCGGCTTTTTCCCCAGTTCGTATGTAAAGCCTTGTTTGGACCCAAAGGTAACGTACTCATACACCTGTACAGGGGTTTGTGAATGATTACGGCATTTATAATTAGAGGATGGAAGAGTTCACATAAGTGCATATGAATTAGTCCTGTGTGTTTTTTATTGAGCGGTGTCTGTTATGTGTGACAGCCCTTCCAGTCAATCCGGCAACCCTCGAGAGAGACAGAGTACTATGGATATCCTTGGTAAGACCCTTTAGTGCTGAAGGTTGTGGATTTAATGGCCCTGTACACTATATGATGCCATTAGCCCAAGGTCAATTTCCTATAATTAGTTCAGATCTGTTAATGTTAAACTATACTATCTTCAAGCAGTGGTTCAATTTTAAAGCAAGCTGACCCTAAACTAAAGATTAATTACTACATGGTAGTTTGAAGTTACTTGTGTTTAAAGCCTTTGCAGGGTCATGTGATGAAACGACTTTAAATTTGGAGGTCACCCCCCCCCTGGTTTCTCTGTAGGTTTGCAGGAAACATGGAGCGGCAGCAGGCAGACAACCTTTTAAAATCCCACTGCAGTGGGACCTACCTTATCAGAGAGAGGACAGCTGAGGCGGAGAGGTTCGCCATCAGCATCAAGTGAGTGTTTCACATCTTACAGGAGAGGAAAATGTCAAGGGAAGGTTTTTTTATCCATATCTCATGGGGAATAAGTATTCTCACAGGGAGCCCTAGTCAGCTTTTTCTGTGCATCTTTTAGCTCCAGCTAATTACCACTCAGTAATTGCTTTTTTTTCCCCTTTCTTTTTAATATCCTTTTTTTTGTGTCTCTTCTCTGAGAGAATGCATCCTCAAGAGAAAGAATCTATGAGTTCCTTACTGGAGTTGTCATATAAAAGATGGGTTGGGAGAAGGAATGCATTTGCACATTTGTATTTAACACAGGTGATGAGGGACTCTGGGGACCGGGCTCAATATAATTACGTAAACAAATCCATTAAGAAGTCTTAACGTTAAGAAAAACACTTAATTTCAGTCCCATTTCATCAGATATACCAAAAAAAACGTCTCGAGCAGCAGAACCTAGCCTTTAAGCTAAAGGCACGAGAGAATACAAACTCAACAAGATGTAATTTTAAATTGTGAGCTATAGATAAAGGAAATCAATAATCTATTCTTTGCGATTTCTCGTCACAGATTTAATGATGAAGTAAAGCACATAAAAGTCGTCGAAAAAGACAGCTGGATTCACATCACCGAGGCGAAGAAGTTCGAGAGTCTGTTGGTAAGTCATATTAAACTGTCAACAAATTAAATAAAAACCTCAAGTCAGATATTGAACTGCCAACACAGAAACACCCATAGGACCTCGATGTCAGCGTGAAAGCAGAAAAGCTTACATTTTGTGTCCCTGTTACTTAACAGGAGCTTGTGGAGTACTATCAGTTGCATTCGCTGAAAGAAAGCTTCAAGTTGTTAGATACCACGCTGAGATACCCCTACAAGTCGAGAGAACGCTCGCTTACACGGGCCAACACGCGCTCGCCAGGTAAACGATTTTTCTCTGTTCCAACACTTTTCTTTCAACTTCTGCAGCCATTCTGATGCCGCACAGCATCCAACTCTGCAAACAGCGCAATCTGTTAGTCACCGAAAATCATATTAGATCCTTGAGCAATGAACAGCCAAGTACAGCCAGCTGATAAATGATAGTCGGTAAGCTTTTTGGCAGAGGAAGGTTTGATGTTTATCGGATATGAAAAAGGGAGCTTACTGTTTGCGCTTCATTTTTAATAACTTAATCGGAGTAACTGATTCCACAGTAGTGTGTGGATTTAGAGTATGGATTAAGTGACCATGACTCTTATCTGTGCAGTCATGTTGGAGCTGTTCAGAAGGAAATAACCAAACACAAAAATGGTTCAGTGAACGGGATACGGAGCGAGTTTCACTAATTGGCAGGCAACTTGATAAGAGCTGGGAGTTTATTCAGGCTAACACTAAGCCTCTATCTAAAGAAATAAGGAGATGAACATAACTTTAATAAATTAAAAAAAAACTGCATATATCACTAGACAATATTTCTCCACACTTTATACTTCTGCTACATATGTGGAAACTTTTAGCAACACAACCAGCATCTCTGCTTGATGTCACAAGGGCATTTGAACAAATACCAGGCTAATTTACATTACTGATGTGGTAAAGCAAGAAAAAAAAAATCAACAAACAACAAGACTGGCTTCTGTGTGTTCTGTTTGGGCCATTATAAAGCAGATGGCTGGCTCTTTGGTTGGAGTAGCAGGTACAAGAATTCTTCCACAGATTTCTGTTCAGGACACTTCGAGTGCTGTGTCTCTTCCCTATGAGGTCTAGTGTGGCTGACTTTGGACCTGACCCTTAAAAACAGTCTGGCACGTGGTGGGCCTGCAAAATGTTGTCCAGATATCATCCATTCGCTGCCTACTTTTCTACCACTCGACTCATGTTACAGCCCTCTCCTGCATTAAGGAGCTTTGGGTAATGCCGGTAAGGAATGGATTTTCTTGGAAGTTGAGCGGAACTATCCAAAGGTCTAAAGGGAAGAGCTCAGACATGGTCAGAGGAACACTGAGAAGACCTTCCTTTGATTTGGGCATCTGTTGCTTTGACAAAAGACCACACACACACTAATTTGCTTACACTTCAAATTCGCTTGGCTTGGTGATGCCTCCAAACCCCCTCAGAACATAGCCAGTGAGAAGGGTAAATAAGCTTCCTCAGTTAGGCTGGTGCTGCTGTGACCTGAACCCTTTTAAGTGTTTTGATATTTTGGCATGGAGACTGATAAGTAATATCTCCCCGTTAATGCATGATTATGGAAATAACCGTTTCAGTCTGAAGGGTTACTAAAAAATGCAGGTCCAGCTAACAAATTCAGTTCCTTGACGTCTTGGCTGTGAATACTGTAAGAACGGGGAAAATAAATGAGACACACTTCCTCCCACTCTGTCTTTCCCTGTCCTCTGTTTCTCCCAAGGCCAGTGACTCTCATGACTCATATAGATAGAGAAAAAAAAGGATGGAGGCCAGAGGGGAGCTGGGCAGAATAGGAGGGCAGCAGTGTGAAATGATAAAGAGAGTGACAAAGAGAGTCGGCTAACTTAAGCCTGTGGAATGACTGAATTGGCTGCCCTTTGTGTCCATTAGACTGTATGAATACTGGCTGTGGCCCTGCACTGGCTTCTGTCCTTTAATGGCACCTTTTTGTTTTGTTTTTTAGATTTATGTTCAGGTTTTTTTTTTCCCCTTTATTGGACAGTATAGCAGTGAAGGGTAGACAGGAAGGAGTGGGAGAGAGCAGGGGAAGACTTACAGCAAAAAGCTGCAGGTTGTGCTCGAACCCGGGCCACTGCATTTCAGCTGCACTGCACTGAGGTCGTTTCTCCCCCTGTTTTGGCTGAAACTAGAAGTGGATGGAGACAACTGGAGTTTTTGCTGATAATGGTTTGCTCTCAGTCTTATCCTTGACTGTATCAAAGCACACGCTTTTGCTTTGAGATTTAGAAAACTCTATTATGATTACAAACAAGCACGACCATGTCAATTTGAAAGAGGCTTGTTCAAAAGCTATACTTTCAGCATGATTATGTACTGACAGTTTGTTAATGGGGTGAGTTCACAAACATTTTCTGCAAAGGCACATTTAGAGCAAATACAGCAGCTGAAAAATGGTGTTCAAAGGGCACATATTCTTTATTTATCCAGGTAAAAGATTGAGACTGTAAATCTCTTTTACAAAATTGACCCCAGCCAATGAAATTTATAAGACATCACATGGGCTTTTACTACTGCTACTGTATCCTCGATCTTGATCCTTTCAAATGAATTCAGACTCCCCAAATCAGTTATGACAACTTCAGATCCTTCTGTCAATTAATCCAGAAAAAAAATGAATTCTGTTCTGAGTCTGGGAAAAAGACAGTATAAACCATTGTGATTTTTGGATTTTACACATGGACAGATGTAAGAGGAAGCCAGCCCAAGTTGAGGTTTAAATACACTCACTACTACTTTGTTAGGTACACCTAGCTAGTCCCAGGTTGGACCCCCTTTTGGCTTCAGAGCTGTCTTAATTCTCTGTAGCATTGATTCAGTTAGGTTCTGGAAAAATTTCTCAAAGTTTTTGGTCCAAATTGATGTGACAGCATGACGGGGCTGCTGCAGATTTCTCGGCTGCACATTAACACATTGAATTTCTCCATTCCACCACATCCCAGAGGTGCTCTATTGGATTGAGATCTGGTGACTGTAGAGGCCATTTGAGTACTGTCATGTTCAAGAAACCAGTTTGACTTGACGTGAGCTTTGCCACATGGCAGCCAATGGAATCCATTGAAAAGGTGTACCAAATAAAGTGGCCAGTGAGGTTATATAATCTTTATATATATATTAAAAGTCTGATTTAAAATTAAAAATAGATTTCTTTTTAAATTTATTTGCTGGACAGTAATTTCTGCAGCCAGTAATAAAACAAAGCACAATGGTATACAGTATCCAACTTCTACAGGTGCTTCTCAGGTACATTCATAAAGAGCAGTTCACTGTAATCCAAAAAAAAGTGTTTAAAAAAAAAAAAAAAAAAGTTGCTGAAATCAAGTGATTCATTATTCATTAAAAAGAAACTTAAATGAAGTTTTTATACTGGACACAGCTCGCAGTGTGCATTTTAAATAATACATTTGGATCTTTAATACTAAATACCAATATCTTAATTTCAATTCCAGACCCATTTAGCAGCTTTTATCTCAGGCAGATTAGATTGTAACTCTTTGCTATTTGGAAATAGCATGAACTTGGATTTGCCAGCATCCACGACACTGACTTAAGTTAAATGGGAACAACATCAAAGGCAGCCTGCAGGAATTTTTACTACTATAAATAATAGATAACTGTGTCATCTGCATACAAATGGAACACAGCATTTGATAATTTACCAAAATGACGCTTTTTTTTTTTTTAAATCAAACATGCTGTTGTGTTGTCATCTTAATGCCTGTTAGTGATATTATATGATTCTGTTTGATACAACATAGTGTAAATTGTACAATTAACTAAGCGTGAGACTAAATTGCAGGTTGGTGTAGGATTGAATAATAATGTCACTACTAGGAACAGAGCAGCTGTTCTGCATCCAGTCAGTTCCCATGCTGCTCCCGTTTGAGATTTTGTAAATAAATTCACAGTGTTAAAGCAGTCAAATTGCAACACCTACATTGTTAAGATTAAATATAGCGAGAACAGAACACACAGAGAAAATGTCAATGCTAAATCTCTTTTCTCTCTCTGCTTTGTTGGCTTCAGCTCTGCATGCATTCACCTCAAACATTTTCCAGCTTTGCTTCCTCCCCTGTCTTTTTCTCTCCTCCTCTCAGCAGCCACCTGTGCATCCTACAACTTCTCCTTCCTCAGTCCGCAGGGCCTCAACTTCTCCTCCTCTCAGAGCTCAGCCCCCTTTTGGTCAGGTACTATCTACTTATCCTTTCCTTTCCCTCGCTGCCTCTGTTGTGTTCTTGTGCCGCATCTCTTGTAATTACATAATAAGCCTATGTACCTCAACCTCATTACTCCTTCTCCGTGGCACTCTTTTCATTAACAAGAACATTGCCGTTCTTCCCAGGATGACATTTCCTCATTAAATCAAGAAAAGAAAACCAATTTCCTCTCCCGTGATGAAACAACTTGTCCTTTCCCATCGTGCTCATTTGTCATTTTGTGGCAACAGTGTGTCATGCTGAAAACTGACCTGGCTGTCTCCCATCTGTACATTCTTCGTAACTAATTATTACCATTATGTTCAGTGTGACCTCATCTTACAACCTTCTCCCTCATGAATAAACATGGATAGTCATTAATACCTTGTTACAAATAACTCTTTTACAAATTCAATAGTGCTCCGTTAAGTTAATAAACCCAGCTCTTATTTAATCAATTTTCAGTGTTTACACCTCGAGTGGTCAGCACAGCAGTGGCCAGGTATAACTTTGCAGCGCGAGACATGAGAGAGCTGTCACTGCGAGAAGGCGACATTGTCAAAATCTACAGCAAGATCGGAGGAGACCAGGGCTGGTGGAAAGGAGAAGCCAATGGAAGAGTAAGTAACCATAAGTGTTTATTTGTAGATGGGAAATTGGCCAGACCCCAGACTAAAAAGCAAACACCGGATCAAATGCTTTCATGCTGTAATATTTTGAGTTTGATCACAAATTTATCCCATTAACATCATAAAATTAGAGATCCTGCATAAGATAAATTCAGGTAAGCTTGTGTCCAAAAGTTCACTGATGTGAGATTTCACGTTTTAACCAGTGAAACTGGAGACAGTTTGAAAAAGAAAAGAAAAAAAAAAACAAGTGGTTGAAAGACAAATGTAAAAAAAAAAAACCTGGCTGCTGGGAAATGTGCCAGTTTAATAGGCTGGCTGTAAAAGCGAATGTGATGTCAGCATTTTATTTTAGGAGTGTTCCCTATTAGGCTGTAAATTTAGAGTTGATGTTCTGCGGTGGAGCCAAACTAGTGGATCTGCACAACTTGTACAGCTAAACTTGACCACATGCTGCTGTAGAGCCTGGTGTAAAAGTGCCTTAGAGTCTAGGTTTGGCTTTTTTACTTTTATTCCCTCGAGCACGTTGATAGAAATAAGCTTTTACCTTTTCTCATAAACCATCTCACTTTGTTTCTGTATGTAATGTATGACCTTGATGGAACAGAAGTGGTAAAAATAGCTAAACCGTATTCAGCTGATGAAAGCTGAAATGTGTCTGTTAAAAACAGCCCATCTACACCTCTGCAAAAAAAAAAAAAAGCTTCCCAATGCAAATAAATGTAAATCTCTGTGTGATCCCAAATACTATTTTAACCAGGTCAACAACATTATCTGACAAAAACACAATACAAATAAAAAGATTTGTATTGAAAACATGGTGCAGCTGTTCTGTGCGTGCATGTGGCAGAAGACCTTGGTTCATGACGCATTACTTTCATAGATTTATTTTATTTATTTATTTATTTTCTTTTGCTTTAGCTAGTTGCTAAATCTAGTGACAAGGTCACCAAGTTGGTGTGGGGTGAGCCGAAGCGTGATGATTACTGCTGCGCATTAGAAGGATGTCAGACAGACATAATTAGATGGCATTTATTTCCACATCAAAAAGAACAAGTATATGAATACAGAAAAACCAAATTCCCACTGGGCTTGGCTGATTTGCAGAATATAGTGGCTAATATTATAATTATTATTATTGAGGCAGCCAAAGTTGCTGTTTTAAGGCTTGATCGAGGTGAATAATAAACCTTTAAAGCGCAACAGATGAAGAGAGCCACAAGCTGGTATTCATCTTCCTTCCTTTTACTGGACACAGACGTTGACTCATCAGTTGTGTGCAGACCTACTGTAGCTCCCTGTAGCTTCGCTTAAGTGTAACAAAGCACCGGAGTGGAATTCTCCATTTCTGTCCAGCAATTAAGGCGCTCTCCCAGAGCCTATGCTAAGTAAGCTATCAGTGTGTTGTTAGTTTTTCCACCATTATGGATTCTGCACTTTGATCATTTATTAGTATGCGTTATCCCAACTTGTTCATTATGCAGCTTCAGTGTTTATGCTGCTAATTGTTTAAGAAACAAAATCAAACCAGCACTTCCTCAGCTGGAAGAAAAGCCCATAATATAGTATCGCTTCCCTTTGGCCTAAAATTTAAGACATCCTTCAGTTTCAGCTATCTAATTTCAATATTTTAGCAGAGATCCAATCGGAGAAAATTCAGACTCAGGGTCAGATTTTCTTTGCACATAACAGCTCCACACACAGACCCCAACAGGTATAAATAGATGTCTACGTGTTGCTGTAAATGCAATCTTTGTGTATCTGGTATCTCTGTTAGTTCAGTACATGCTTTACAATTCTAACAAGTAGGAGAAGTCGTAGCCTAGCAACAGCTGAAGTAGTATTTGAAGTAGCCTTCAAGTGTTTTTTTCAGAACAGAGGCAAGGCTGCTACTGAGCTGTGCGGTTATCGGAAAATAGCGCACATCTTCTGGCAAATTAATATAGAGAAAAGAGGTCCGAGTCTCCACGTGCTAATGTATTCATGCCGTACATCCAGTGGATTCACAGCATGTTTATAAAAAAAAAGCATATGAATGAACTCAATTAACATCTTTTGTTTATACTGGTTGATGTAAAAGACTGTGCGCGTCTGATAATTACCGTTTCATGTTTCAGATTGGATGGTTTCCTTCAACTTATGTGGATGAAGAAGGAGTGCAGTAAGGCTTGGATGTTGCTGGTCTGGCTCAGGAACCATCTTCTTGTCTACTGTTCTCAGAGAAAATTACTCAGTCTCTCCAGGAAAACAACACAAGGAAAAAAAAAAAAAAAACTTTTTTGTTTATTTTGTTTTTTTGCTGGATGCTCATTTTTCAGCGAGCGTTTCTACTCTCTTTATCTTCACTTATGCATCAGCTTTTGTCTTTTGCTGGATGTCCTGTTTAATTTCTGTACAGGCAGGGAAAAAAAAAGAAGGAAAAAAAAAAAGGCTTGCTGTCTGTCAGCCTCCGTGTGCTCTGCAGAGACTTTACTGAACTGAGGACACGACAAAAACTGACTGCTGATAGCTTTACTTTGAGGAAAAAAAAGAAAAGGCTCCTCTTTTTTTTTGCAGGTCTATGCGAGGTGAAATTGTACATATAGATAATTTATTGAATAGAGATTATTATGATTACTAATGATTATTGTGGGGAGTTGATTTTAAGCAAAGAATAAGATCTGAAAAACTAAAACGAGAAAAAAAAAAAGATGCTGTGTTTTTTATGTTGAGAGATTTTGCCTTAGTTGTCATGGTGATGCCTTGTGGGTTGACACCAGTGGAGGGAATCGACTTTGTTGACTGATTTACTTCTCCATGTATGCATGTGCTCATATGTGGCCCACATAAACACACACACACACACACACACACACACACACAGACCAATGTACAGTATGGTGCCTTTGAAGAATGGGTGTTGCTTACTGAACCTCAGCTTCAGCCAGTAAAGAACATTGCCATGCTCAAAAATACTTGAGCCCCCTGAAAACAAGATGGCAAGGCATTTAACTCCTGAGTGGCAACTGGATGAACTCACTGGATTTTTTTTTTTTTTTTTTTATAGCCAACGACATCACACATGGTCTTCAAATCAGTCTTCAGTCAGCTGGATGTGAAAAGGGAAACGTCAAAACTTTCAACTGGGCAGCGAAGTCACGTGATCTCAGTGTTTTTCATGTGATTCATGCTTCTGTTTTAACTGGACCAACTCTCTTTTTAATTATTTAAAGCCAAATTCAGCTGTATTTCAATGTGTGCGTAGGGTTTAATTGATTTATGATTTTTCTACCTTGCCTTACTTTTTTTGTTTTGTTTTTTTAAACAGATGATCAGGTGATGGGATTGCATTCCCCTTAATTTTAATTTTCATGTGTGAAAATTATTTTTGTGCTGTGCAGACTGATAAATTTAAACAGTGTTGGAAGATATTTAATCTGAAGAAAAACTGTGTGTGCTATAGACATGAATCCAGAGAAGAAGTACTTAATCACTTTGTGATTTTCTAGGGCTGCGGTGCTTAGTGTTTCCATTTATTTCCTGATATTTTATTGGTGCCATACACACTTAACAGATTCATAGTTATTTACACCATGGTGTGCTGACATTAGTTTCTCTGTTGACAGTATAAATGTTCCAGGCAGCTTTCTAGTTCTACACATAGTAATATTTTTTATCGACCTTGTCAACTCAGCTTTCTTTGAAAGGGGAGTTCAGTTTTTACAGTCTACTGACTTAGTCTGGTATATGACCTTACTTTCAGTCTTCTCATTTTCCACAAATTACCATGCTGGTATACAAGCATTCAAAAGGTGCCCCTAACACTCAAAGACAGTGCATATATGGCTGACCTTTCCTCCAGGGTGGTGCACTTGTGCACATCTGGATCGCTCCCAGTGCTGCTGGTATTTTTAGTTTCATCCTCGCAACTTCGTCTTCTGCAGTTTCACCGTGGCTCTCGAACTTGTGCGGAAAGCAGACATCCAATTTTGCGTCCAACTATCCCAACTTCCATGTCAAAGGTCATCACATCACAGTGAAGAGTTGGTGGTTTTCAAGGCCACGGGCATCGCAGCAGTTCAGAAATCCATCCAGACACATGCTTTCCTGACATCATGGGGCTGTGCTCTCTTAAGCTGAATGGCTGCCATGTTGACACAATGTAGGAGACCTAATGTGCAGCGTGCCTGGAGTAGAAGGGGGACAGAACAGGACCTGCACGGGGTGATTTAAAAATAGCAGCAGCAGTAGATGAGGTCTAGAAGCACAAAAGAAGATAATCTCTTTTTCTTTTTAAAGGGCTGATTCCTTATGAAACCTTATGATCACATTTGGTATTGTACTGATTCAGAACAAACAGATTTAAAAAAAAAACAAAAAAAAAAACCATAAGACAAGCTTTCCTAAAAATGTGAATGTACGTAGACATTTCAAATGAAGACTTTTTCTTTCTGCGAATAGGTCAGAGAACAAATCAATCATCTAAACAGTTTGAACCAACTTGACAAAAACCTTTGGAAGTAAAGTGCAAACACTGAGCAGCTGATCAGCTCCGGCTGGTTCATGAAGGCTTACGGAGCAGAAGATGCTGATATGTTTAGGTTCTAAACATATCATATGTCTAAGATGTGAATTGTTCCAAAGGCCAAATGCCCTGGAAAACACAAAGTCCTACCACTGTGTAAGGAGGACCACACAGGAGGTCTCCATTTTGTCTGGAATAACCCATGTGGGGGGTGTGGGGGGTAGGGTGGGGGTAAGGATCTAGTCACTTTTTTTTTTTTTTTTTGTACTGGACAAAAACTCATTACATGTGGCTATTGCTATTTCAACTCCTGTCAGTTCATCCTCGAAAAAATAAGTACTTACTTGTGTACATTTTTTTGGATGGTTGAGTGTTTCCAAATGAGGTTTATCATGAATAAATATGTCTTTTTTGGTTTAAATTTGAGACCGGATTCTTTACATTTTTTTTATTGCAAACAACACAAAACACAAACACTCATCTACAAATTCCAGAATAAAGTGAATTTGTGAATTTCTAGCATAAATATTGTCTCTTATATCTACATATTTTGATAATCTGCTTTATAGACAGTCACCTAAATGTTGAATGAACAATGATAAAATCTAATATATTCAATCAAATAATAGAACTTCCTTTCACTAAGATTATCTTAAAGCAATCACACTGAACAATGTTATCATAAAAAAACCCCACAATGCATTGCTTTGAATTTAGTTAATTAAAGTCTAGGCAGGACTGCCACTACTGCATATTTTCAGTTTGAAGTTTTCAAAGTGTCCTGAAGCTTCTCTTTAATTCAGCTGCCTTTGAGTGTCACACTACATATCCGTACGTGCTCTTATACTGCGCTGGTGTGTACTGACCGCCGTGTATCTATGGCTGTTGCTGGAAGGAGTGTGTGTCCCTCAATCAAAGAGATCACCTCGGTGCCATCAGCCTGGCAGGAAGTGACCTGTGGGAGCTGACTGGCACTCTGGCTTGTGTGACGGCTGACGGGGCGGCTGTCAGGAGGTGGAACATCCTCCCTTTTTGACATAACGGTGGAAAAAGGGGGAAGAAAAATACAAGTTAGAGGAGCATTTCTACAGAAAGGAAATGCAGAATCTGAGTTTAAAGTGAACATAGAGTAGCTTTGCATTAGTCACAGTTGAAAATAACAGTTAAAATTTTTTAAAAACATTAGTGCCATAATGCAGCCCCTTAACCCATCTAGTGTCTGAAAGAGTGCTTGGAACGCCACCCTCCCTTTCAACCAGCAGCACAGCTTGTGCCTGAGGGGATGTGCTCCTTTGCTAGCAAGTTTGGAAGTTTCTAACTCAAACTATAACACTACAAAAAACAACTTTTCATCCTTTTTTTTCAGGGGGGGGGGGGGGGTATTCTCAAATCTGATCCGGAATATGGAGCATCAAGATTACAGCTGGGCATCTCTTTTCAGCAAATATTATACTGATGACCTGCTTGTTGTAGGACAAAATGGTAAATTTAGGTTCCAAACACAAACTGCATAAAAAGAGCTATATACTGTATGTCCCTGTTAAAAGTGTATGTGTGGGGAAATGAACTGTAATGCTGTCTACAGCAGAGGTTTTACAGAATGTTATTCTCCTGCCACTCGCTTATAACCAGTTTCCACATATAAAAGCCACTTACAGTAGAGCAGGTCAGCTACATACAGTATGCCTGTTGTCTCCACTAAGGCTGTGGTCAGTCATGAACTATTAGAACACCTGGTGGCTCTAACTCCTTAGATGAAACAGCCCCTTGCCAAAGAGCCCGCTTCATACGTGGTTCTGTTACCAAGAGCCCTCTAATTGGCATGAATGCAAAATCTGGCAAGCAAACTGAGCTTATTTTCACAGCCAAAAAAAAAAAAAAAAATGTTCTTTGGTTAACCTGTAAAACTTGCTCAGAAACTCTATGCGGAGCGGTGGGAAAACATTCCCAGCTGGTGGCTGGGTCTGCTGTGCTAACACAGCCATGTTGAAAACACCACCTCTTGGGTATAAAAACTGCCTGGGGTCACATGATTACTTTTTACATATCCTCACCTCATTATTTAAAACCTTGGCCATATTTAATATAGGCATCCACAACTGTAACAGTATATTGATGAGTTAAAATAAGCAAAAAGCATTATGGGTCCACTTTACCTGCTGAGCTTTCATAGTATGAAATGAGTCTAGCATTCCTTTCAGGATTGGCCGGTTATTTTGGCAAACATGCTCCCATTCAACCATTCAAATGAGAATGCCGCTGCATCAAATAGACTTTCAGACATTATTGATTTCAGAATGGACTACCTGTGAAGAATGGTGTAGTCCAAACCAACACTAGTAGCATCATTAAATCCAACTCAAAAGCTTGGATTTAATGATGCTACTAGAGTGTTGGTTTGGACTACCTGTGAAGAATGGTGGAGTCCAAACCAACACTCTAGTAGTATCATTAAATCCAAGCTTTTGAGTTGGGGCAAAACAAATCAACACAAGTTATTCGTCTGTGAAAGCAGATGGCTAAGATGTCAAGTGTAGACAGTATAGTGTAGATTTGGATTACATAACTCCAAAACCACGAAAGACCAACAAGAAACTACAGTATAGGCTGACTTGTCTGAGTTAAGATGTCCTCCAGCTATATTTAACCTTTAAGGCTTGTAAACATATCAGAATTGGCATATTTCAGTATGTTTATTATTACAGTAGTTTTACAAAAATAAGCACATCCAGCCCCAGATTAACCAGCTTCAGTGTAGCAGCAGCTACACCAACACCACACTGCATGGGAAACCTCTCATCTTCCTCTCTTGTCAAAACAGAACAATTATATTGCCATGGGATTTAGCAAATGCACTGCTCTGAACAAGAGGGCAGTTGGCATTATTATTGAATGTCTTTTGTGCCGGGATGCTCAATTGATTTATTTCTATTTGGAAACACTGGTGAGCTCAGAGTCTGTTATTTCAGTTTGAAATACCAGGGTTGAAATATACAATAGGCAATGCTGCAAAAACTAATCGCTTCATCATTTGTTTAACTAATAAGCTTAGTAGGTAAAGTGTACTGTAGTGTAACCTACATTATTGTCAGTGGTTTGGTTTATGCTTATTGTGAACAGTTATTTATTTGCATTCTTCAAAAATGAAAAAAAAAGAATAAAATCAGCAAAAAAAGGGGGCGACGTTTTAATTCCGCTTACTTTCATCACACGTGGTATTTATGAAAAATAGTTATATTGTTTTGGTTGCCTTCTATATACTTGAATCCCCACCCCCCACCCCCCACCCCACAGTGGACATACACTGTTTACTGAGCAAAATAATGCTACCCTGTAGGTAAAAGCTGAGATCTTTGTTGTTTTTGCCTACTTGGAGGCTCTTCCCAGGGGTGCCTCCTTTCTCAGTAGACCTTACTTTAACTTTCTCTTCTACTAAGGCATAATATTCACTCCGGTGGTGGCTTCAACCAGCATACGCTGACAAGCAGCATACAGAAGCATAGAATCTCTCTCCCCGTAAACACTGCCAACTTTCAAGCTTAGCTACTTTGCATTCTGCATTTATGTAACTTTGCAATACCAGCTGGAATCTGCTCCTCTGTCAAAGAAAACACCCTCACACCGATCGACTTTGGCATTTTCTTCTCCTGTGCTGGCCAAGTACTCATATTTTTTGCTGGTAAAGGGAATAAATTTGCTTTTGTTCAACTGGAAGGGGAAAAAGGTAATCCTGGTCTTTGGGGCAATGGTTCTTGGGTGTGTTTCTGCTAGCAGGCTATAAGACAGACCTGCCCTGAATTAGAATGTGTACTAATCAAGTACTTTAAGGTTAATTAAACTCCAGTTAGTATCTAATTTCCAAGGTATTCCTGCATCCCTGAAAATAAGCGGAAGAAGATGGATGGATGGATTCCCAGACCTGTTCTGCTACTGAAGCCATTTCTCTTATATTTTTCATAAAGGCTGATCTGAAAACATTTTTTTTTTTTTTGGTGTTTAACAAAAAAATATGTAGTTTGTTCTTTTTAAAATGACTTCTTTATAGCTATTGTACTCAATAGTTTTCACACTACTTTACACACTGAAGCCTGGATCATTTGATCACAAACACACAGCAGTGGCTGTGTCTCAGGTGGTAGAGGATGCCCTCAACCAATCAGAAGGTTGGTGGCTGGATCCCTGGCTGCTCCAGTCTGCATGCCAAAGTATCCTTGGGCAAGATACTGAACCTCTGAGTTGCGTAGATGTAGAAAGTGCTTGAGCTCATGTAGAATAGAAAGTGACATAAGAACCAGTCCATTTATCATTACCAATCATATAAGCCTGGATCAAATGTGTCAGCTTGGATAGGCTTCAGGCCCATGCAGATGGATGGATATATTTATCAAGTAGACTGACTCCAAACACATGATAGTGTTGCTGGATGTGTAAATAAGCAACTTTTGCTTTTAAGTTCAAATCATCCTGCTCAATCTACCAATTTCATCCTTAGTTATAGCATCACTTTAGTCACAATTACCTGTCCAGCACCACTTTGACTCCCTGTGAAATGCTACATATCCAATGTTTTGGCCATGATAGAAAGCTGAGTCACTATTTGAATTGATATGATACTCCCTGTGACTAATCTGAACTTTTCAAGCTGCTTTCTTTACTTTTTATCCAGAAAAGTCTAGTACCCAGTGGATTTGACATGAACTATTGTTGTCATCACTCAGTTTATTACACCCTTGCCATTTCCCATCTATTAGCATTTCTCTATGATGACTTGTCCATGTGAAAAGTGTTGAACCTCTGTATGTCACAGATATGGAGAAAATTGTATCAGCATTGTAGCTTGAAGTGCTTCTCTGTCTCCCGTGCTCAACACTGTCCTCCCACACTGACACTGCTCTCGTTTCAATGTCTACTTTGAAAGCTTGTGGGCTGTTTTTGACTGCGCACGAACCACAACTCCAACTTTTTTTTTTTTTTTTTTGTGATACAATGTTTATTTGCAAAAAAGCCGAAATCCTTTCAGAGATGTCAGAACATGAGGTCATCTGCAGAACATTGCCCCAAAAGCAGCACTGCTCTTGGTGTCTCACATGCCCGTCTCAACTAGTTACACAGTCTGCACTGTTCCAGGAGAGAGACCTCCACTACATATGATAACCTAGAAATGAGCAAATTGGATTTTCTCACATGTGGATTCTGGGATTTTTAAATTGTGAACATATTACATATTACAAAATGATAAAGCAGAGGTCTGGTTAAAAAAAAAAACAACAACAAAACAAAACAGACTCTACATCAAATGAATGATTTTAAACTAATGGAAGAATTCAGATGCAGCAGCAACAAACAAGATTTAGGTTTAAACTTTTATAACTTGTTCGTCTTCATTTCCAACACGGTGCACTGCTGAAAACTGTCCCTTGTGTGGTCTATCAGAAGTGATGATACATCACAACCTTCTCTCAACACTGCTGCCAAAGCACTACAAGCAAACTGAGCAGAAATTACACAGGTAATCATGTGAAAAAATGCATAGATCCTATCTGTGTTTGATGTATTTGAAAAGCAAACGCTTTAGAAGGGAGTTACGTGGTTTCTTTAAACTTCTGACATCAAGGGCTCTTTGCTCTTGTGCTATATAGTGTCATCGTGCCAAGATCTAAAGAGCTCTCTAAGGCCTTAGGTAAAGACATTGTTGAAGCCCGTGAGACTTTCAGGGGATTAAAAAACAATATCTGCAAAGTATTTAAAACAGTAGACATGTTTGATGCAGACCAAAGGCGGTTTTTCTGGAGAGGAGCTTTATCCTAACTGTGAAGCATGTTGGTGTTATGATTCGGAGTTGCTCTGCTGCCTCGGGGACCAGACAGCTTGCAGTCATTGATTCAACCATGAACCCTGCATCATCAAAGACTGCTTAAAGATGATGTGAGGCCATCTGTCCAAAAACTGGAGTTGGACCTCACGATAACGATCCAAAACACACTAACAAATCCACCGAGGAAGGTCTTTGAAAGAGAAAATGGAGGGTTGTGGAATGGCCAAGTCAAAGTCCAGATTTGAATACCACCAAAATGCTGTAATCAATTCAATTTTCTTTTTATAGTGCCAAATAACAACAACAGTCGCCTCGAGGTGTATTATATTGTAAGATCCTACAGTAATACAAAATGTGAACACAAGCATATCCTCCAACATATTGAGAAAACAACTAAATTTAACAGACAAAACTGGTGAAAAATCTCCGCAAGCATATCTCGTTCAATTATGCAAAACAGAACAAAGATAATTATAAAAACTCCATTCTCTACATGTAAATGTCACTATTTGTGGATTACATTTAACTTCACTTTAATGTATTCATGTTTCTCCTTAAATGTGTTTTTAAATGGTTTACCTGCTCGTACATTATGATGCCTTACACCATGCACTTTGAACATCCTCTGTTTTTGAAAGCTGCAGGGAGCTACAGACGAGAGCAAAGTTTTATTAAATCGACCCAGTGAAATGTTGTATTTGGAGGCACCATTGACTGACACTAATAGCTAGTGGGGGAAGTTAGCCTTTGGGGCTTTTTACCCAGAAGCCTGCAGGCTATCAGGTAAGATGAGAGCAAAAAAGTAAACAGATCCAGCAGGTTGTGGAAAAACGGGTCAAAAACAGGACTGTCGCCCATGAAACACAGTTTTAAGTCCAGTTGTGGTTTGTTTGGGTTTTTTTGGCACAAAAAAAAAAAAAGAAGTTACCAGCTAAATTTAACGAAGCAAATAAATAACAGCTCTTAATTGGATTCATTGGAAAATGAGGTCAGCTGACTATCTGAATATAGGGAATGATCAGGATTTCCCAGCATGGCATGGGCATATTCCAAGATAAGAATGCCAGGATTCACTGGGCTCAAACATAGATTCCAGACCTTAAATCCACTGACAAGGTTTGGGATGTGGTGAAGAAGACTTTAATGACCTGACTCTGCCATCATCAATCCAAAAAAATAAAAATTAATGCATCTCTGGGGAGTGTATATTACCTACAAGATATCACCTCTATCAGTGGCGATATTTAAAACACTGAGTTTGTTTTTAGGAAACAAAATTAGTAGGTTAGATTTAGGAAATGATAAAGCCTCGGGTTAAAATACACCCTTTTGTTTTAGAAAGAATTCACATCTACCAGAAAGCCCTTGCAAGCCAGCTTTCACAGAGCTGGGGACAAACTGGGCCGCCTGTCTCAAACACAACAACAACAGAAGAAGAAGCTGTCAAAACACATCTTTAGGACTGCGCCTGATTTTCTTCTTGCCCACTAAACTGTCTGCGTGCTTACAGACCAGTTGTTTTTAGAATCTACTTAGTGGGGATTTAAACATTACATACACGAGTGCTCACTGCTACAACAAACTATATCTACCTTTTTATAGCCTTCCACAAAAAAAGGAATGCCTTGTTTATGTTTGTATAATGCCAATAAATGGCATTAAATATTTATTTCTAGTCTTTATGCTAAGCTATCATGTGGCTGTAGAAGCCAGTGTTTCATCTATTAATCCACCAGAAAATGAACAATGTTATTTAAAAAGCTTTTGCTTGAAAAATCCAGCTATGTTCCAAGTGTTGTATAATTACAAAAGGTTGCACGGCAAAACTGAACACGTAGTCCCCCAAGATACTAAATAACAAATGTAAAATTACAAAAGAATGATTTCTGAATTTAGTATTTTTCTTTCTTTTCTGTGTGGAGGAGTATCTCATAGACTGAAGCAAGAAACTGTTCCAGGCATCCAAAGCTGTTCTCTATGTAAGCAGTTAGAAAGTCTGCACATACTGTATGCTGTATTTGTGTTACTATACCTGACTAAAACTAATCATATAAATACTTGATTTTACAAAGTGCATTCCCATCTGCATATAAAAGTATTGATAAATGCAGAGAACGAAACATTTAAAAGAGCCCCGGTGGAGGAGACGTTATCTCATGGAGTTTCATGAAACATATTTTCCCCCCTGTATTTTTGCTCTCTTTGCACGCTTCTTGTTTGGTTTTAATTGATGTCTGGGATTTATATTCTATTCTTATCTGAATGGCTTTGATGTGTGTTGTTTTATATTAGAGTTTAATTGCCTCGCTGCCTTTTAAAGTCCCGCTGTTGGTGTCGTGTTTTTGATCTTTAAAAAAAAAAACGTGCAAGTTCACACAATGTACTATCCAAACGTTCCCACCACGCCGACGAAAATTCACCGCTAACAGAAGCCGACGTTTTAGCAAAGTGTGTCGTCGGCCTGTATCTGCCGGAGCTGCGCGGTACCTGATGTCATTGGAGAACTCCTTCTCATAGCGATGTCTGTAGCTCAACTTCCAGTAAAGAAGCGCAATGAAGACCAGGAAGATAAAGATGAGGAGCAGAGAACCCACAATGGTGCCAACTATTACAGCAGCTCTGCTTGGAGCTGCAAAATAAGTATGAAAAACATGAAATTATTCACTCTGAAGCTTTGTGGAAGAAAATGACACACTGAAGAATCCATTCCTGCTATATTCTTATATTTAAAGGTTCATATTATTCATGGTTTTTGTTTGTTTGTCTTCCATACTGCTCATTCTGGGCTGCAATGCTTCCTATTGAAAATCATTTTCTTGAGTAAATGGTTTGCATTTACATAGCACTTTAGGCTTCCTCTAGAAAACGCTTTCAAACACTCTCATTCGCACTCTTACACATGCAAAGTACTTGGCTGATATACTTGATTTACTCATAAGAGGCATTTTCAAGTAAATTAACTTACAGCCATTGCTCACCTATTATAAACATGGCAGTCCCTTAGATTTCCATTGTTTACTGTATGCATAACTGTAGTAGTAGCATCGCAAAGAAGAAGAAAAAGTTGAGTCACATTATTACTTTAAACACAGAGGGGCTTTCTCTGTGTCAAATAATGGCCAGACTGAAGGTTTCTAAGGTGACAGTGCATTGTACTCAAAAATCTTTTGCAAAATGTGCAACAGTTGTTGCTGCACACCGAAAGCAGCCACACCATCAAAAGATCAATACATTAAGCAGCAGTCCACCTCTCAGGAGGAGAAGCGACTCTTGGATTGGGATGAAACATATCCAGAGTTTACAGTGGATGCTTGAGATTTGTAGTGGTATCAGAAGGGTATGTGAAAGGGGACGAATAGGGTGGAAAAGAATCATACTGCAGTGTATCAAAGTCACAGTGAACGATAGCAGGGTGTAGAGTCTGGAAGTGATTTTACTTTCACCCTGACCAAGGAGAAGTACCACTCCAGCTTTCAGAGCGATATGCTTCACCCTCTGGTTGGCACAATTTGTGGAGAAGGGTTCATACTGCAGCAGTACAACGGACCCAAACACACCTCAAAGACATATCATGGACTTTTCTTTATTGCACTTTGAAACATTGTCAGATCATACTGGGACATCGATGCCCATCAGATTTTGCACACACCTGCAGAGGTCCGTCCATTTTATTCTTTTAAATCAAATTCTTAAATGTGTCATTTTGTAATGGACAGTTTCTTTAAACTTGGTTGGTCTCAACTTTAGGACCCAGTTGTATTTATAAAAATATATGTTAACATTACCAATAGTAGACAAGGGTAATCCAAAGAAAACTATATATAGGTTTCCTGAGACTAAGATGTACGAGTATGAGCATATTTTTTCCTCCAATATATTTCCTGGCAGTAAAGAAAATGATTAATATGCCAGTCTCATACTGTTCCTACCTGCTTTTATTCTATAAGATGTTGTTAATCATGTTGCAAATCCTTGGTTGTGGGCCACCAGCCTCAGGGTTGACACCTCTTGTGTAGTCTGCACTTGAAATAAAAATGAATGACTATGACTGATTCACTGCTTGAAGCTTAAAATTGAGCATTTATTCAAGGGGGTATGGACCTGACAAGATGCATTGGGGCCTGCTCCAAAGATCATAAGGCCCAAAGAGAAACTCTTTTTATGGCTCCAAAGGATGCAGATGGTTTCTTTGAGTCTTAAACTAAATGATGATCTCATCTGTATAGGCAGGCTGTATCACAGACTGTACTTCCCACTGGTGCTCTCCCTGTCAACAGATTCATTCCCTGTGAGCCTGCTCTGCTCTGCCTCTCATTTCTGTCTTGTTTAGATGCACTACTGTACATAGATTGTCCTCATTTAAGGTATTTTGCTTAAAATTGAGTAGTTCTTCTGCTTATATTTAGTCAGCGCGCTTATTTTTTGTCGCTGCCTTTGCCTTTTTTTTCTCCGTTTGCATCACAGGAAGCCAACAGGATCTGTGGACCTACAGGGAGCAGGATTATTCTAGCTTTACACTTGTGTGAATTTGTGATTTAACACTGAAAAGTTAGTGAATAAACTACACGTTCTTGCCATTGAACGTGTCCTTCACACGTCATCGTTAGAGGAGCTTTTAGCACAACTCCAAAGAGAAGAGACTTAAGAGGATGAACCTGAACATCTAGGTCTTTTGTGATCTCATGTGTGTATCATCAATCATGCATGTGAACAGGAGCATTCTCTGTGAGCGTGCTTTCTTACGTCTGTTAGCATTCAGGTTGAGCCTGCAGCTTTCTACTCCAACAGCATTGTTCACTTCACAAAGGTAGAATCCTGCAAGGCTCTGTGAGTGGTTGCTGATTTTCAGCTCTCCGGTCACACTGTCTGAGAGAATTTGCACGTGTCCACAAACACTGATTAGTTTGAGCAATGTGTACTGTACATGCATTATAAGGTGCTCAAATGAAAACTGAAAAACAAAAAAAAAACCCTGAAGCTCATTAGCATGCAGTTTTGGAGCAGATTTTCATGCATGCAGCCAGAGTTGGACACTGATCAATGTAATTTGTAGCAAAAATGTTAAGAACTCAGGAAATGATTCTTGTGAAACAAAGAGTGAAAAAAAATGGGGAGAAATGCACATAAAATGCCACCACTACACTAGACTTGCTTTAAATAAGCTACAGGGTGTAAGTTATTATTATGTTCGGTCATGTAAGCAATCAGCATAAACAATGATAAAGTAAATTTTTCTGGAAAAAAAAAAAGTTGAAAGACTTAGCAAATAATGGACAATCAAAAATAAAATGATTTTCAGAGATTTGCTCACACAGCATCAAATAATACAGTGCCTCAGTCCCAAGCCTCCAACACACACACACACACACACACAGGCTCAAACACACACTGGTACTCACACACATTCTATTTGATGTGCAGTATCATGGTGACATCAGCAGAGGTCAGACTTACTCTGTGTGGCTCCAGCAGGAATGGGGCCAGCTCCCTCTCTCCTCCACGTGTATTCCAAGGGAGCGGAGCCTTTTGGAGACTTGCAGTGCAGAGACACAGGACTGCCAATCAGATCCTCTCCCTCCACCCAACACTGAGGTACAGACGGCTTCACTGAAATCATACAACAAATGGATAATTTTCCATTGCCGTCTCCATTTTATTTCCTCAAAGAAAAAACAAACAGCTCAGCTTTATAGCTGTAGGATGAAAAGGGAGCAACCTTTTTGACTGACTTTTGCCACATAGATTCAAGTCATATAGATGGGTGTTACTAACAATATGAAGAGCTTTTTTTTAAAACTCATATATCCAGTAAATTACAGGGGGAAAAAAAGCATGCCTCCAAGACATGCAAATCAGTGACTGAAGACCAAAATCTATGTGGAGTTAAAACTTGATGGCTAATGATGGCAAGGCTGAACAATTCAGATGTCAATGCTGTCTTGTTTTAGAGAGATATGAGAGGGTCGAAATTGCTACCCATTAGAGTGAGACTGATAATGTTAAACAATGCGTCTGAGCATTTTGCACATTTAAGTCTGTTCCCAACAATTTACATACTAAAAGAAGAATTACGAAAATCTGTCCACCAATTTCTCAGGATATTTTTTTTTTCAACCAATTATTCCATCCACAAGCGCACAAAGAACCTAATCTATAAAATGAATTGTTGGCTCCCAGGACTGCCTCGTGTTCCTGTCAGCAAGAAAATAGCTATGGGTTATCTGCTGACATATAAGAGTGTGGTATGGATATTTATTTAACAATGTGGGCTTTTCATTGAAAAGGGGGATGATTTTATCTGGAATTTTAGCAGAACACTTAAAGGCTGCTTGAAAACATTGGAAGCTGTGACAGATAAAGGTAATCTGGGGTCAGACAGATTAGGCTGTTCAGGTCATTTTTTTACTAAATTGAAACAAACTGCATAACAATAATTTTATGTTTTCTTATTATTCTTTGCCCCAAGATTGAAACATAGCTTAGGCGATCTATTGGAAACTTCTTTATTGTGAACAATTCACAACTACAAGAAGAAGAAGAAGAAGAAACAGCCTTTATTGTCCCACAGAGGGGAAATTTGGGTGTAACAGCAGCCGCAGTTATTATAAATATAAATAAAGATATAATAATTCACACTATTAAGAAAAGAATATATATAAAATCAACAAACAATATTAACCTTAATACTACTAATAATAATAACACTATATACAATGTGCATGATGTGCCGGACTATTTACAGTATATTATATATTATCCTACATTGTGTAGGCTATTGTGGTTTTTGTTGGGAGCAGTGATGGTTATACAGTCTTACAGCTGCTGGGAGGAAGGATCTGCGGTAACGCTCCTTTGTGCATTTGGGATGCAGCAGTCTGTCACTGAAGGAGCTCTCCAGCTCAGCAACAGTTTCATGCATGGGATGGGAGACCTTGTCCATCAGTGATGTTATTTTGGTCAGAGTCCTTCTGTCTCCCACCACCTGCACTGAGTCGAGAGGACATCCTAGGACAGAGCTGGCTTTCCTGATGAGCTTGTCTATCCTCTTCCTCTCAGCTGTAGACAAGCTGCTGCTCCAACATACTGCTGCATAGAAGATGGCTGATGCCACCACAGAGTCATAGAAGGTCTTCAGGAGTGTCCCCTGCACTCCAAAAGACCTCAGCCTTCTCAGCAGGTAGAGTCTGCTCTGACCCTTCCTGTAGAGCGCATCAGTGTTATGAGTCCAGTCCAGTTTATTGTTTAGGTGAACACCCAGGTACTTATAAGAGTCCACTATCTCAATGTCCACTCCCTGGATGTTCACCGGTGTCCGTGTGGTGGGTCTGCGCCTGCGGAAATCCACCACCAGCTCCTTGGTTTTAGCGGCGTTGATCAGGAGGTGGTTCCGCTGGCACCAGTCCACAAAGTCCTGAGTCCACTGTCTGTACTCTGAGTCATCCTCACCTGTGATGAGGCCAACTATGGCAGAGTCGTCAGAGAACTTCTGCAGATGGCAGCGTGGGGAGTTGATGGAGAAGTCTGCAGTGTAGAGGGTGAAGAGGAACGGTGCCAGCACAGTTCCCTGTGGGGCCCCCGTACTGCAGACCAGCCTGTCAGAGACACAGCCCTGTGTCCTCACGTACTGTGGGCGGTCAGTGAGGTAGTCCAGTATCCACTCGGAGATGTGGTGGTCCACTCCTGACAGTTCCAGCTTGTCTCTCAGAAGTCCTGGCTGGATGGTGTTAAAAGCACTGGAGAAATCAAAGAACATGATCCTCACAGTGCTTCCCGGCTTCTCCAGGTGGGTCAGAGCTCGGTGCAGGAGGTAGATGATGGCGTCATCCACCCCGATGCCAGGCCGGTAGGCGAACTGCAGCGGGTCCAACGAAGACGACACCATGAGGCGTAGATGGTTGAGGACCAGCCTCTCGAGGGTCTTCATTAGATGCGATGTCAGGGCTACCGGCCTGTAGCTGCTAAGATCCTTTGGATGTTTGGTCTTTGGTACCGGTACCACACAGGAGGTCTTCCACAGTTGTGGTACTTTCCCCAGCTTCAAGCTCAGGTTGAACATGTATCCCATGATGCCACACAGCTGATCTGCGCAGCACCTCAGGAGCCTGGAGCCTGGAGCCTGGAGCCAATTGTACTATATGCTGTGTATCCGCACCAACGTTGCATATTATTCTTTTTGATTCAGGCCCCACAGGACCTCTGGTGGAGTTTTTAAAAGTGCATAAATTATTTCGCTCCATCATGAAACACATTATTTAATATCATACTCAACCTTAATTCTGGCAGTGAGGTGACTGCCCTCTACCCCAATACCTGCTCATATTCTTCAAAATAGATTTGACTAAGTAAGTTCCTTTATCCAATTTTAAGATTGGATAAGACAAATGGCTCTTAGTGAAGTGTCATTAGTTTTAGACAAAGCCATCCTCCTTCAGTTCATTCATTTCCATTTGTAAAATTGCAAACACACCGGTCTCTGTTTGCAGCAAACCCCATCTGCTGATGAAGACTGATGTCCACACAAAGTTCGCAAGTTCAGATAGTGTAATTCAATCATGCAAATACTGAATCTCCCACAATTAATTATGAGACACTGCAAAAACATAAAAAAAGTCTAAAACATGATAAGTTCTGAGTAATGTGTTTTGTAATGTGTTACCAAAAAGGAGTAAAGTGCAAGTTCTAACATAGCAGGGAGAATGTATTTCAGATTAAATGGTTTAAGCACTAGATAAAACCTTCCAATTTAATACAAATTTGGAACCGATTTCTCATCAGATAAAGAATTTTTCTTACACAGAGCAAAAAATGAACAGTCAAATCCATTTCTAACAGATGATTTATTATCACCAAGACCCACATAACCATTTGAATACCTGACTATAGAAACCAAGGAATCCAGAGTATGGAGGTTTTATAAAAGCAGGTGTACTGCACATTATGACATGTCAAGGCAGTATTAAGTTCTTTAATAGAACTGGGGCCTCCTGAAGTACTAAACACCAACAACACTGCAGCTTGGAAGGGGGATGGACATAAATACTGCAGCTAGTTGACATCTACATTAACCCCCCTAAAGCATTCCCTTACCCATTACCACAAGTGTCATCTTGTGCATGTCCACTCCAGGTGCCTTCTTCACTTTACACTGGTAGGTAGCACTGTGAGCAGGTGACAGCGGAGTGATCGACAGTGATGCGTCACCCGTCGTGGGATCACCAGCAGCGAAGCTGAGCCCTTTTTCAAATGCGTGGTTACCATAGAAATACTCCATGCCATCGGTATAGGATACAAGCTGATGGAAAAAACAAAGACAAATACAAGCGTAATTCAGCAACTGAGTGACACTCAATTAATGCTACATGCAGTGTTATTGAATTAAATGTAACAAGAGTGGTTGGTTAAAATTACCACCAACCTTGGACCTCTAAGGTGTCTTTTTAAAATCATTTTTAGCTCAGTGTTTTAATTTTAGAGCACGTTCACTGTGGCTCAGTCTCACCACTCTCATCAGTCTCATTTCCAGCATCAGCAGGGAGCAGCAAAACAATAAAAAAAAAAAAAAAAAAATACTACCTGCCACACACCGCAAGGCAGAATAACTAGTTAGTAAGAAATGGAAATACAGTAAGAGATATTTCTCTCACTTAACCGAGACCAAATCAGGGAGATCTATAGCGTATTTGCTCAATTTAGAAAAGAGAAACAACTCTGAATGAATGCTTATAGGTTTTGGTTTGAAAAGGATGATGGGGCTGGTTCCTGTTTGCTGGATCTGTAAATGGAAAATAGCTGATCACACATTAACATAACATCTCTATATGCATTTTTAAGTCAGATGTCAGAGCTGTGTGTTTATTAGTTCTCTAAAGTGGACCTTATTTTCTGCCATGTATGCTGTTACAGTGTCACATTAAACATGGCCCAGGTGATGAGGTCACTGCATACAGGTAGCCTCTGTAAGCCAAAACTCGTGCTTTATGTGCTCCACATTTTTTCTTGGCTCTGCGTGATGTCAGTGAGAGCAGATATCCCTCATTAAGATCATTTCAGTCACGCATCTCTGGGTGCAACCCCATTTGCCAGCTGTTCAAACCTTTGTCAGCCAAACAGAAGAAATTTGGCTTAAAGGAATAGAGGCTTTTAAGAGAGAGGAACTAAAATAGTTTTTTCTTTTTTCCAGACAGAAATGAAAATCTGTACCAACGCCCAGTATAAGATAAATGATGAATATTTTGAACTGTGAATTATGCAAAACCGCCCCCTAGTAGAGTACAAAAATAAAGACAGAGAGCTGGAAATGTGCATAAATAGGTCTACTGATTTACAATAAGCAGTAAAGTCTGCACTGTTTTATGCGTAAAACTACAGTATATTACATTCAATTTTGAGTTGAACCAATATTTTACAATGTTTTTATTCAGTACACTGTATAAAGCAGCACATAGTAGATCTGGTCAATCTTTGTGTCGAGTTTGGTAAAATCCCTGCTGCACGAGGCGAGAGATGAGAGGGAAAAAATATTCTCCCAAGTCTTAAACACTAATGACTTGTTTAATTTAAAAGGCAAATGGGATAAACAACTAATTCCTGTGAAATTAAAATGCAGTGAGAGTCCATCCACTCGCCAGTCTCCTTGACTGAACTTTAGTTTAGACTTACAGGCTTGGGGCACAAGTACATCACATGAGGTTTAGAAGAGAAGATGATGTGAAATCTGAATAGATTAGAAGATTTAGGGATTGTTTATCATGCATGCAGGGTGGGGTGGATGGGGAAGAATATCAGGAATGATTAATGACAGATGGGTATCAATAAGGTACCAAAAAGAGATGGGCTAACTACAAGATGATAGTCTGTCCAGCTCTGCTATGCAGGTCAGGGAAACTGGCAGATTGCTAAGATTTGCACAGGATTTACATTGGGACTAAAAATGATAGGCAGGATTAGGAGTGAGTATATCAGAGGAACAGCTCAGTTTGGATTGACAGATGCAGGACTGAGTAACGAAGGCAAGGCTGAACTCATCTGGAAATGTGAAGAGGAGCGAGACCTGGTATACTGGGATGAGCATTTTGGAGAGAGAGCTGTCTTGCAAGAGGAAAAGGGGAAAAAAAAAAAAAAAAAAAAAGCCAAAGAGGAAGTTTATGGATGTGATGAGAGAGGATTTGCAGGTGGCTGGAAAGACAGAGAAAGATGCAGAGGGCACGACGGGATGCAAACAGATGATCTACTGTGGTGATGAATAACAGGAGCAGAAAAAAATAATAAGCTGACCTAATTGTGCTCAGAATCCCGATTCTCTGAAGTACGGTAAGAAATATTGAAGAACACTTTTCATTTCATGGACCTTCGTTTTCAAATCATCTGCTAACAATTTCAAAGGCCATTATTCGAATAATTTTGCAATTTAGAAATAATTTTATGGAAAAATGGAGATGGCATTCAATTCAGTTCAATGAAGGACTTGGCAGTCCTTTTAGTGAGTGCCGCAGCAGGTCAGAAATACAGGTATGACTCAGTTGTAACATGAAAGAGTAGCATCTCAACAACTCAATGAATAATGAGCAAACATTGCAACTTTTTAAACTATAGAAGCTTTTACTAGGACAATCTGTACTAAAGAACATATTCTCAAAATTAATTGGCACCTTAGACCCAAACCATGATGCATTACCATTTGCATCAAGGTCTACTTTACAAATGCTTGAAAGGGCATAAAAGAATAGCTTATATATACACTGATGTTTAATCCCTATAAATCTAATCCTGATGATATTGTATAGATAATATCATCGGGATCAATCTCTCATTACTTCTTACCATTTGATCTTTCTGTGTGGTGTCTGGACTGACCACAGACCATTCGATGTCAAGTTCTCCAGTGTCCTGAGGGCTCGTTTCATAGCTGCACCCCAAAGTCACACTCTCTCCCTCTGCCTTACGGATGGTCTGCGGGCCCTTGGATGTCACCTGCAATCCTTGCGTGCATCCCAGTTTTGAAGAAATCCAGAAGAGTCGCATCAAAGGAATGCAAACATTAAATAGACATAAGATACTGCATTAGACAATGAAGCTTGAGAACCCCAGCCCCCCATCCCAGATTCTCAGATTACTCCATTTACTGGAATACATTTTCTATCCTGCTATACAGCAACAGTTGGGATAAAGCAGACCATACACCACCAATCCCATTATGCACAGGTCACATCACGTACTCAGGCATTGATGTCTCCCTCAGGCTGTCAGAGCTTGTTGGGCTCAGCTCGACTCCACTACTTAAAATAATAAACGATGACCTTGAGTGTTGGATGAACCTACCACTATTCATAACAGGCAGAATTTCAATCATTAAAACATCAATACCTTCCAAAAATAAATGATTTATTTTAAATTATTTCAGCTCATCCAGCTGCCACCTATAAAAATTTCCCAGCCTTTCAAAATTCTACTGGAAAAGCAAGAAATCAAGAATAAAGAAAAAACAGCACGACAAAAATAAAACTATAAAGAGGACTAGAAGCACTATGTTTTTAATCACTACTCTCATGTAAAGGTGTTACCGGGGACTTATGCTTCAGTTGAAAATCTACGCTGTGACCGGAAAACCCTCTGAACCCCTCGCCTTAATCTATGACGTAACCTGACATGCATCTCAAGAGAAATGTAAGTACACATCGGGTGGACACAGCCTGCAACGCTTGGGATTGGCCTGTTCAGAATATTTTTTCAGTGCAGTTTTTTAATTTATCAGTAAGAGAATGTAAGAAATAATACGTCCCACAGTCCAAAGACACGCAGTTAGTGGGGTTTGATTAACTGGTGATTCTAAATTGCCCATAGGTGTGAATGTGAGTGTGAATGGTTGTCTGTCTCTCTGTGTTAGCCCTGCCAAGGGTCCTGCCTCTCGCCCTATGACAGCTGTGATAGGCTTTTCTTGGAATATTTGCAACACAAATTAGCCATCCAGCCAAAACTTAATATTGCAGTCATCATCCTAGATCTTCCTCCCGCACCCTTGGCACTAATCAAGATCCCTCTCTACAAAAAAATTTAAAAAACCTCCTCCAAAATACACAGAAAATATTGCAATCAGACAAAACACTAAAATTGGATCTGAGTTTATTCATCACTCCAGATGACAACTTGTAGAATCAAATACAAAGTACTTCACATAGCTCACTTCAATTGGCAACATTTTTTTAAATTCATATTAGAAATATTATGCAGTGTACAAAATAGTAGCTATGTTCACTCTACTTCTCTCTGCACACCAGTTACACAACTTTAGAAAGATAACACCAGGTCACTATCTGTCTTTCAGTGCTGCCACTGTCTCCGTCGCTCTGCCTACCAAGAGACATAGTAGCAGATTTAACAGGGAAAACAGATTGTTCAATGCAGCTCAAACTATAGCTGAGAAAATTATTCTTTTGAACTGGAAAACTAGAATTTATATACATATGACATACTGGGGGAAAAAAAAAACTTAAAGACTACATCTCTAAAATGAACTCTCCCTGCTTTTGGCAAGTGTGATTCAATGGCCCAGTTCTTGGTGATATCTAGACTCCCAAAGGCTCACATATGCCCCCATTTCACTAGGATATTTCCACACAAATGAAAGCAATGTAAAATGTGATAATAATGGCACAGCAAAAAATACTTATTGTAATAATGCTCAAAAACAAACCAAAGCAATATAAATGTTATTCCCAGGGCATGGCTAAACCCTCCACCGCTGTCATTCTGAAGTCCAGGGCTCATGCACTTCTTCCCCCACCATCATTTGACTTTGTTTTCCTCTCCCTTGATTCTCCCATTTCTAATGTGCCCTCCTGGTACATCACTGTTGGTCATAAGCAGGTGCACAAGTACCCTTACAGGTATTCTTAATATTTTGTCCTCTCATGTCTAAATTGTATTTGTTTTGGTTCTCATCGAGCCTCATCTGTGTATATTGTTTTGCAAAGAATAAAGAAATAAAAAAGAAATTAATTACATAAACATATTACAACTGATACTAATTCCTAATCCCTTATTTTTGTTGTCAGTGATAAATGTCCTATTTTCACACTCACTGGCCACAGTTTACAGTCTCCACATCTAACATTGATTCTAGATATTTTCTTAAAGGAACTCCGTGTATGAAATGACAACAAACAAAAACATAATAGTTTTAGCCAAATGCCGCAAAAGGAATATGAAAAGCACTTAGACAAATTAAATTAAGAGAAATTTAAGACTGGTTACAATTTCTTTAAAAAGCAGCTCTCCAGAAGAAAAATGAGATTCAGAGAGTAAGTTACTCTATGCTGTTCTTGGCAAAACTAATCTTAAACAGCTTTACATCATTGCATTGGCTCTGTCACAAGGCCAGCATATTCAACCTCAACAAGAGAAACTGGCTTTTGTAATATGCGAACATTGTGAATTAGCTCCACAAGGATGGAGAAAAATAAAAGGAGGGGAAAAAAACACAAAATACATGAAGCCAGATCTGGTCTCAGAATACCCTTTGACGAGAATGTGAGGCAGAACAGTAACATTGCTTCTCGCACGTGTTCAGTTTAGTTTAACTGTAGCAATTGTTGTAATTTATAGTTGTGGTCAGAGTTTACATGCAGTCAGCATGGGCTTTTAATGATTTCCTTGAACTTTTAATGACTGTACAGCACACACTTGACTTTAAAAACAAGAATTGAGTACACAAGTTTGAATGTATTTTAGATTTTCCCTAATTCACACAGGCTCAAATGTGTACATTCAGCAGGTGATTATCTGATCCTCTGCTCAATTTGTAAGTTTGTTCACTTCCAAAAAACAGATACTCACAGGACTGAGGTTTGGAGACTGGCTGGGCCACTCCATGACCTTTATGTGCTTCTTCTTCATCATGGCCCCGTCCACTGACCCCTCAATGCAGTGAAGTCATCCTGTACCCTTAGCAGAAAAACAGCCTCAAAGCATAATGGTTCCACCTACATGCTTGAATGTGGGGATGGTGTTCTCTGAGTCATACTCAACATTTCTCTTCCTCTAAACATGGGTCGAGCTGATGGCAGAGAACTCAATTTTGGTTTCATCTGACCACAGCACTTTCTCCCAAACCTTCTCTAAATCATTTAGATGTTCACTGAGAAACGTGAGATGCTCTTATTCATGTGCCTTCTGGAGCAGGGGGACCTTGCAGGTACTACAAGATTTCAATCCATTACGGTGTAGTGTGTCACCAGTGGTGTTTTTGGTGACTGTGGTCCCAACTGCCTTCGGATCATTAACAACGGCGGATCCACCACCTCTCTCATGATCATCATCACCCCATGAGGCAAGATCTTGGAGTTCCAGACCGAGAGCAATTGATGGGCATTTTATATTTCTTATATTTCTGAATAATCACACAAACAGTTGTCATCTTCTTACCAAGCTTCTTGCTGATGGTCTTGTAGCCCATTCCAGCTTTGTGCAAGTCTATAATCCTGTCCCTGATGTCCTTTGGCAGCTCATTGGTCTTGCCCGTGATGGAGGAGAGGTTGGAATGGAAGAAATTGATTCTGTGGACAGGCGTGCTTTATACACATAACGAATTGAGATCAGGAGTATCTCTAATTGATTGATTGAATGATTGCAATCTGTGTACCACATGGGCACAGTGCCAATATGTGGGAGCCAGAATTCTGGATGGGCTTTACTTATTTCCTTCAATGAATCAATTGATTTATAACTTTTTATGTAATGTGATTTTTGGTTGATATGCTCCCTTTCCATTAAAATGAAACTACCATAAATATTAGAGACTGTTCATTTCTTCGTAAGTGAGCAAACTTACAAATCTTGTAAGTATAGCAGGGGATCGAATAATCATTTCTTCCACTGTACACCTCCACTAATATTTGGTTAAATGTTTGTTAGCTAGTTGCACCTTGACCAGATGCTTTTGGTAGTTATCAACAAGCTTATGGCATAGCTCTGGCTGGATATTTGACCACACTTCTCGGTAGAATTGGTAGAGTTAATTTAAATTGGTTGTTTTCCTGGCACTGACCTGGCTTTTAAGCACGCTCTACAAATTTTCAATAGGGTTGAGAAGGCATTCGTCTTCTGGAGAATGTGTGGCTTTTGTCCATGTGGACAGCTGCAAATTTCAGTTGAGCCTGAAGATGTCTCTTTTGAAACAGGGTAGTTGGAACCCTCTCAGTCCATGGCAACGTAAAACCCGCTTCACTGTGGATAACGACGCTAGTGTTTCCAGTTTGTGGCAGGCCTGAGCTGTAGTGGTTCTTCTCCAAGACCTTGGTAAAGTGGGGACACATTCAAATAACTTATGATTTTATGATCTTGGAGGTGTTTAGAAATGGCTGCAAGAGGCCTTCGGAGCCTGTGTAAATCTGCAATTCCTTTTATCTTCCCCGAGCTCCTTGGACTTTCCCATTGCTTTGACCAAAACTCACTGAATGCTATGAAATGAGTCCTTTTTATGCCAGCAGAGAGAAAACTACCAGTTTTAGTCAATTATTATCACCAATAAGAAGTTAATTGGCTGTGGCCTTGTCAAGTTAAAAGACACTGCAGAACCTTCAGCACTACTTATTAAAATCTTCCAGTTAATGTCTCCATACATTTGAGTCTGTATGTAATAATAATAATAATTTTAACCCTGTGTAGATTAGAGTAAAAATAAATTCAAACTTGTGCACTCAGATGTGTGCTGTACAATCATTCCACCCTGGAAAAAGAAGAGCTCAAAGAAATCATTAAAAGACACAAATTACTATGATATTCATGTCTATGATGAGTGTATCTAAACAAATAAATTAAACTGCATTAGTCTATAGTACATACAAATATTTTAAATATACTTTTCAGTGAAAGTAAGACGAGCTGTCAGTGTAAGCCACATCTGATAAAAGAAAGAAAAAAAAGAAAGAAACACGTGAGCTCAAATCCCTGGAACATTAAGTAGTCAACAATCATCTCCAAACATAATCTCTGATTGGACAGACTGAGTACCATGGTAACATTGGAAAACTAACACCACTGAGCTCTTACAGTATGTCTCAGCAGTCTTCAATAGAGAATAGGTGTGAAGGTCTCAGTAACTGTCTATAATAAAGACGCTTTCTTTAATGCCACGTCATGTAAAACAGAACAATGTGGTACATAAATGTGCCATATTTACCATTTATGCATGCATGCATAGTTTTATTCATGTATGTGTGCTTACCTGAGCTCAAGAGAACTGCAGCACATAACAAGAATACAGAGAGCCAGGGAGGGCAGCTGAGGTAAAATGCTGTTGTCAGGTGGGTGCAGATTTGTCTGAACATACTGTTCCTGTTTACAATAAAGTCATTTGTAGCAGCTGGTCACAGTAATGAGTACAGTGTCTTTAAATATATAATGTATATCAATCATATGAAAAAAGAATCATACTGAATTACTTTATACTGATATTACCTGAATGTAGGCACTGCACGCACATCTATCCATGGAATACAAAGGAACAAGTAACAGTGGACCGCCTGTTGCTCTATTTTAATGGGAGCTCCTCCTATATTCCCACCTCATTACCATAAAGCTTTCTGATTGGACAGTGACCACTTTACCAAAAGGTTACCTTGATATTGCTATTCAGCTCTTAATACTGCTTTTAACATCCTGCATCCTTCCCTCTGTAATCACAACTTGGTGAATAAAAATTATGAACAATTTCGGAAAACCAATCAAAATGTGCTTGAGGAAATCTGTGTCCGGGCAGCTGAATAACAATGCAATGCAATCTCTCTGTAAACAAGGGAAACTGGAGGAGCAAACAATGGCAGGGAAACTCGGGGTGCTAATTTGAAGAGAGCTGAACTCTACTGAAAGCAAATCACCTGCCACAAATTGCTGCTTTGTCTACACTCAGCTTTGTGTATTCTTTTCCCTAGTTGTCTGTTTCTGTTCATTCTCCTATTACCCATTAACTATATTTTTATTTATTTATTTATTTTTTTAAATCAAAAAATAAAAAGAATTCTTTCTGGAAACACACAATTACTGTACACTCCCTGGTATTTGTTGAATACACAATACAAAAATCTCCAATTTGTCAAATGTCCACGGCTTCAAATAAATGTTATTAAAAGAGAATACATGAAGTTTAAAATGAGGAGAAGCTAGTTCTGGTTTTTCAGTTTTAGTAAGCAAGGTGGGTTATTTTATTTATTTAATTTTTTTGTGTGGAAATAACACCTGTAAAGCTCATGTCTGTGCTACAAGAAAAGGGTGAGATATTCTTCAGCAGGCAAATGTTGAAAATACATCAGAAGCAAAGCTTTATCTGAATTACAGCAAACAAATAACACTTCTTTCAAATCTTTATGTGAATTTTCTCTGCTAGTCACTTTACGTGTTTTAAAAGCTCATTTGAAAACTCATTTTATCTAAAGCACTACTGGATAAAGCAGCGCTGTCAGGAACATCTAAAACCCAGCTAACCTCCTCTTTGACCTTGCACACCCACTTATTTCAAACTTTGAAAATACACTGTGAAGTTTTCTGAGTAACTACTTAAAAAAAAATACTTGTCTAGAAATAGGATGGATTCTGTGGGAAGAAATTACATTTAAAAGCATGAAACCGTCACTGTTCTCTTTTCCCAAATTACTTTAATGTGAACCTTTTTTACGAAACCTGTTCAGGACTTCCTCTGGAAGCTATGTGCCCTGCACGTTAGATTCGATTCAGCATTGCATTTCACCCAGTAAGTACCAGTGTGATGATATGCAATTTATGCAGAATGGTTTCCAGATAGAGACAGAGCAGTTCCTTACTACACTGTTATATATGGTTGGTGAGACATTGAGTTGCTATCAAAGATGCAGTAGAAGTTACTTTTGGGGTTTTAGCTGCTGATAATCTCACTGCTGGGTTTGCTTGCTGGGTTGTAATTCACTGGACACTCAGTCACTTAAAGCTTAAAGGCCATCATCAGCTCTGTGTTCTTCTTAACATTAATGTCCAAAGATGACCTCTACAATAAGTTGTGGACACAGTTTTTATGTTAAAATCTGCACCCACACTGGTGGTAAATGGAACAGTTCTTTTATAGTGCTTTTCTACTCTACATGAGCAGCCAAAGTGCTTTATACAGCATGTCTCATTCACCCATTCACATACACAAATCACACTTCGATGGATGCCTCAGTAGCAACGTCCGGTTCAGTATCCTGCCCAAGGATTCTTTGGCATGCAGAATGGATCAGCCAAGAAACCAACCACCAACTTTCCAATTTGTAGATGATCTGCTCTACCTCTTGAGCCACGGCCACACAAGCTGCCCAGGTGGCTGTGTAGTGCTCCTAAGGTATTTTGTCATCATCTGAACAAATCCTTATGAAATAGTTTGCCTACAAGGTCAGGACAGCAGCTGAACAGTGTCATCAGCTATGCAAGTTTCTAAAGTGATGTTATGCACACATTGCTTCAGAGTTGTTGCCCATATAATGTGATACAACCACTGGTTGCAAGGAAAAAAAGGCCAATATGCTGACTGGTTGGTGAGCGGTTCCTGGAGGTAGTTAACAGTTGCTAAGTGAAAAGTGCAAAGAGGACGCTGCACCGAAAACCTCCTTGAGATTTGCTTTACCACAGTCACTTTGCCACAATTGTGTGTAGCTTGCATGGAAGATGCCAACTTGTCTGAAAAACTTGCTAACTACATTACATTAACTACAACCACTTGGGGAATACATATTTTACCCTAATGATCAGTGGTTGCCAGGTGGTTACTGTCCAGTCTCTAGGCCTGTGTGACAGGGTCCCTACTCACTTGATCCTACAGTGTCACTGTCACGGTCCTGGGTCTTTTGACCCAGCGTTCTAAGTTGTATTTACTTTTGACCTGTTTCCTTGTGTCATTAGTGTTAGGTTGTTCACCTGTGTTTCCCAGATGTGTATTCATCCCTCATCAGCCCTTGGGTATTTAAATCCTGTGTTTTCCCCTGCTTGTTGTTGCATCCTCGTCAGTGTTCGTCACTGTGCGTTTTCCATTTGTGTTCCTCTTTCTGAGCTATTCATCTGCACTGTGATACCCAGTATATTAGTTGTTGTCATTAGCCCAGTTGTCAAACTATCTGAACTAATGACAGAATATGAATAAGTGACTTGTGACAAAATCAACATAAAGCCACTGACAACAACTCTGCTGTCTAGCGATTCATCATGCAACCCTCGATCCTCTGTGTTTGTTTAAGCCATTATTTTGAAAAAAGATTTTAGAGTGTCGGCGTACAGACTCAAAGTTATTCAACAACATTATCATGTGAAGTGATGCGGACATGCTGTCTATTGTTAACATTTTTGTTAAGGGAATGCAAAGAGCAAACTTAATTTACATTTGTTAGTTGGACAGAAACAACTAAATGAATGCTAATGTTGCATGTCATCTGCTGTTGGTACAAATAAATGTTCTGGGTATTTTTTTATTGTCTTGGAATAAAAAAAAAAGACATGAAATTTAAACAGAACAAACCTTTGAAATCCATTTACAGTCAAAGTTTAAACGGTTCATTTATTTGCCTATTGTTGAAATTGACTGCAAACTTGCCTTAAAAACAGCAGTGACCGTTCTGACCGCAACATAAAATTAAAAGGTAAATAAAGACCTGATATAAAAATAAGCGTAATCAGTGTGCCAGAGTTTTTGTTTTGGCTGAGCAGTTGGGCCTTCTGAACACCTACATACAAGCTTTGGCCTAAATGGAGACAGATGGACACAAAGGTATAAGATCCAAACCAATACATGAGGGATGTTCACTATTTGTACACAACAGGCATACAGGTCTGTCAAGTTCTACAAACTTGCTGCTGTGGGTTTTATTCACCACGTCTCAGAAGTCTCTTTTAAGAAATCGACTTTATTGTATAACGATTTGTTTCAGAACAAACCACAAAAATTGCAATACCATGTTGTGCCCTTGACTTGACTGAATATTTTTTGATTCATCTATTCACACTGAGCACTGCTTCAAAATCTATACACATTGATATGGAGATAATACAGTTAGGCCCACAGATTTTTGGACAATGCCTCAGTACACGAGCACAGTAGCTTTTAAATCAAACAATCAAGATGTGACTGAAAAGCTGACTTTCATCTTTCATTCAAGGGCTTTAACAACATTACTGCATAAACTATGTAGAGATTACAGCCATTTTTATACACAGTTCCCCATTTTCAGATGCTCAAAAATAATTGGTCAAACTAATATAAGGCTTATTTTTAATAGCTGGATGAAAAATCCTTCTCTGTCTGTGACTGCCTGAAGTATAAAACCCACGGACATCCCCAAATACTTCCTCCTTTGAGATGCGCTGCCAGGCCTTGATTGCAGTTGCTTTCAGCTGTTGCTTGTTTGTGGATTTCACTTTTGTTTCCTTTCTCCAAGCTCAAATTCACATTTTATTTGCATAATGCCACTCTTGCTCTATAGTACAAATTCTGCTTCTGACTTAAAGTTCATTACTCCACTTGCTGTATATGCATGTACTGTGAGTATGTATCATTCAAAATTCATATTTTGAAAATTTGCATTACTTTTCCTAAACATGGTTACAAAGAATGTTTTTCATCTGACAGTGTTCTCTACTGTTCTAAAATGAAACGCCTCTCTTGGCTGTATTTGTTGGAATTTGCACAGCCGATTCTTTGCCAACTAGGTCACAAGCTCACTTGTTCACAGTTCCAAAGTGCACTATTGTGAAAGCCACCCAGGCTTTGCAAGATAAGACAACCTAATTGATACAGAGAAGAAAAGGGAATACAAGCTGGATTTGATTGTCTGACTTCTCGGTTTACCAGCACACTGAAGGAAGTGACTTGAACTCAGACATGACTGCGGAAATTTGGGACGTTATAGTTGTCGGTGCTGGACTATCAGGACTGAGTGCAGCCCATATGCTTAGAAAAAGGGATACCACTCTGAAAATACTGATTCTGGAAGGGAAAGGTTTGTATAATTTTATCAGAATTGAAAGCAACTGGTAACTTGCAATGCAGAATTATACAATTAAGGAACAGCTGAGAACTGCCGGTGTATTGCTCTGACAAAATCATGTCTGGTGTGCCATGCAGATCGAGTGGGAGGGCGCACATTGTCTACTGAGTTACCAGCAGCCAACGGTGTTGATCGCTGGGACTTAGGAGGGCAGTGGGTAGGAAGGTAATGCTGCTCGAATACACACAGTAATACTACAAATGGAAACAGCAATGCGGCACAATCACACAAATGCAAATGTATTATTCTGGAGCAAAATGGAAGGTTTTTAAACTGATTCTCTGGGGTTTGTAATATTAGAGCAGCCAGAAAATGAAGACCTTAGTAAACAAGTGAGTTTTATCCACAATAACAAGAGATTGTTGACTATTGTTGAATGGCCTTGTGGTTACCACTGACACCTGACAGCACAGTTAGGGACAAATTCTGGCTGAATCACAGATGGGGGCTGGCTCCAGCTTCCCATGATCATGCAAGGAATAATGCAATACTCAATGAAAGACTATCTTTAAAAAGGCACAGACAAAGGATTTAGATTGTGTTGACAATAACACAGGCAGCTAAGGTATTTGCAGATGCCTATTTATAGGAAAACCCTTGGATAAGATTGCTTGATGTGAATGAGGTTACTTGATACTGTGCATGTAATGTGCAATGCTGAGATTACAGGATGAAAGTCATAAAGAAATTGATTGCAACACATATAATGCAGCACTTCTTAACAGCACTCTTGAAGTGTACTACTGAACCTTGTCCTTTTTATCTTTTATCTGTATGTGTATGTATCTGTATGCTCAGTATGTATATGCACATGTAATGACATGTGACATTTCCCCTTTTGGTGGATTTATATAACATAAAATTTTAGTTTTTTAAATTTTTTTCCCAGTGTAAACCAGAAGTTTTAGATTTAGCAGTGACAGTAGCAATAAAGATCTACATATAAACAGTTACCTGGAAAAAAAAATAAAAAATAACTAGCATTCTGCAGACTTTCAAAGATTCACAAGTGTTCAAGGTCAGTTCTCGTTTAATGTTTACCTAGGGCATTTATGAGTTATCTAACCTTTTCTTAACCCTTACATACTCTTCTTGTTTCATGCCTTCACATGGTTTGAGTTAATTTTCCAGATTGCCAAGAATTCCCTCATAATAAGCGTCTATATAACATTTTGAATTACAGATCTATTTAGGATGTATAAATACCCAACGGATCATTCCATGTCAACCCACCAAACACTTCCAACCAAATGCCCATCCATCTCTGATTTTCCTGAAAAGATTTCAGGGTGATGATGTGCTTCTTAATAAGAAAACTATCAAATTTTAGCTCTTTACCATAATTACTTTGATCATAAAAAATATTTTTGTGATGAAGTCAAGCCTTTATGGAACACCTTTATCTGTGGAGCCATTTTCAAATAGCTACAGAAGGGAAAATAATTATTTGATCACCAGGTGAAGGTCACTCACAAAGAAATGACCAGTCCCCAATTTTTTATAGTAGTTTCATTTTAAAGGAGAGAGACAGAAAAGTAGCCAAAAATTAAAAAAAAAAAAAAAAAAAAAGATGATGAATTGATTGATGAATTGACAACTGAAGTTAAATATCAAATTATGAGACCTTGAATTTGCTTGAAAATTTGATAATATGGCCTACACTACCATATTTGCAACAGAGATGCCCACACACTGTATGAGGTGTTCTCTCTATAAGATATTATGGCTTGAAAATGACAAAAAAATAAAAAATAAAATAAATAAATAAAAAGTCATTACATGTAGCACCAAGTGCATTCTTCTGAGAGACACCCCCCCCCCCCTTTTTTTTTTTTTTTTTTTTTTTGCATATGACCTTTACGGTTTATGTTGTGAAGTTTGAAGTACACACAGAGAGAATATGCAAACTCCACACAGAAAGGCCCCAGCTGGGATTTGAACCAGGAACAGTGCTAACCCCTGTAACACTGCGCTGCCCTATTACAGATCTCTGTTCCTTATGTGCACCATCTGTGCACATAACAGAGGTCACCATCCTATGCTGTTTTACTACATCACTGTTTTGAGATTCCTCCATGACCCTCAAAAACCAGCAAGTGCCTGGCTCTGCATGAACTAGGGCAGATGTGGTGGGAACACGGACAGTTCTTGTGTCAGTGTCAAGGTCCACTTGACCTCTGTCACGGCTGTCCCATAAAAAAATGCACAAAGATATGATGCAGTTTCACAGTTTCAAGATTCCCTAAAACCACAATTCTCCTTGATGAATGAATGAATGAATGAATGAAGTTTTATTGCCATGTGGGTGAACAAGTTCACACATTGGAAATTGCAGTTACAGAACACCATCCAAATACACAAACACAACACACATAGGGGGATATGTGTCCTTGGGTTGACCCACCCTGGTGCATCTTAAGTCTATCCCAATAGATACAGATTATATTTGACCTGGAACAGCCTTTAGTGGCAGCTGTACAACAGTATAAAATTTTAAAACATTTTATTATTGTGTATTTTGGTTCACTATAGGAAGAGTAATCAAACTTCATGGTAAATGATTTATATTTAGGGCATTTTTACTGCTGTCAAGGGTCAAAATTGACCTAAACAGAATATAAGGATTAAATCCAATAGCCAGTATTTCTTGAACTTACCTCATCTATCTTATCTCTAACTCTGGCTAAATTAATTTTTAAGATCTCAGCATTTGATCAGTGATATCACTGAGAAGGATTTTAAATAAGCAACGCACGTGCTTAAGCTTAAGTGCTCTCTACTCTCCATTTGTTTTTTTTCATATAGCACCAGTTCACAACAGTGGTCCCCTCAAGTCTATATGCATTATGTTGCTGCACACATATGGAAACTTTACAATGCACAGAAAAGACCAAGCTGCCCCCTTTTCTGTACTCTGATCTGGACTGAGGTGAAGTTGAAAACTCTGCTGTGGTCTGATCACCAGAATCTGGGGTAAAGCTAGCACCCATGAGTGGGAATAACACAAGCAGAGCAACAATTATTGCCATTCAGTCTTTTTTTTTTTTTCTTCTTCTTTCAGGGAAGAGCTTTATTAATTCAGCAAGACAATGCCAAGTCACATTTTTCATCTATTGCATAATCATGGCTCCGTAACAGGAGACAGGATGGTAAATGGCTCTCAGTTCTCAGACTATGACATCATTAGAACTTTAGCTAATAAAAATCACAATTCCATTATTACTTAATGTATAGAAGTGGGCATGAAAATATAGCCTAACATTGCTTAAATGAGTCATGGTAATGTTGACTCTATAAATGTTGACTCTATATTTGCTGAAACTGTTATAACTTCAAAGTCAAACACTGGAAACACAAACACGGAAAAGGTCTAAAAACAGCTGGTTTTCTCTTATAGCACCCAAACACACATCTTGGAGCTCATAAAAGAACTGGGGTTAGAAGTCTACCCGCAATTCAATACTGGCAGAAAAGTGCACCACATGGGTGGGCCAACTTCCAGAGTTCGTACCTACAAGACCAGCATACCTGCGCTGTCCCCTGTGGTGCTAATGGACCTCACCCAGATCCTGTGGAAGGTGAGATTTGCCCAGAAATATTCAGTCATTAGTACTACGCTCAGTCAGAGCCGTCTTCCCTAATAGTAGAAGTATCTGGAAAGGATCTCCTAAAAATCCACAATTCAAATACAAATGATGCATGGTTTGATAAATTTCTTGTGTACTAAGGAAAGATGATGTATACGGTTTTCCCAAACCTATACTCAATTAATTCGATTTTCCAAGTAATATTTTTCCTATGCTGACCCCGAAGTGTTAAATAAATACGGTAATGGTAGTTTGTGTCCTGTTTCTGGATTTAAAAGAACAAAATTGCATTTATCACACAAAATACCATGAAATTTTGAATCCAAGATAAATGGTTAGTGTGCCAGTAGGAGGAAGATACTGTGGAGAATATTGCACTGGCAAAATCATATTTGGCAGCCTCGAGCTATTCTTCTGTTATTGTCTCCATCAATGGGATGCTTTTGGTTCACAGTGGTAAATCATCATGTGTGGGTGTGATGTGGTGATTTTCCTCTGCGCTCAGATTGACAGACTGTGCGCGACAGTATGTGTCCAGGATCCCTCGAAGACACCAAACGCAGCGGAATTGGACAGCATGACACTGCACACGTACACTGAGCAACACGCTTGGACTGCAGGTCAGTTTAAAGAGTGCCTTTGGCCTCCTCATCTCCTCTATCTTTTTCCAAGTGAACACGTTGAGCTCTGTTGGTAAGACTCAAGAGATTCGATTTAGTGTTCCTCGGATCTCATTTCCAAAACAATAGAAAACAAGATTAGGGTAGAAAATAGTTTCTACTGCAGATAAATGTCTCAATAAAGTATGTGCTAGAATTTTTAATGATTTATTGCTCACAATGATGCATGTAAGCATAATGCTTGGCAGGCAACATGTATTAATCTTCTGGGAACCTCCTCTGTCATCTGGCATGTATTTGTCATTGTGGATGTGGACATCTGACATTGGAGACATGCTGCATGGATTATTAATGATTACATTTTTTTTATGCCAAATCAAATGCCTCACTGCAGTGGCAGATTCATTGAGAGAAAACTAAAAAAAAAAAAAAAGTATCTACATTTGACAGGATAATTGCAGAAGTGATAATTACCATCCTCCCAGGTAGCTCTTTCATGTGGCAGAACAAGCTGTGTCTTTTTTTTGACAGTGTACTCTATGTTGGTTAGCTTATTACAATTTTATACTGTCATTGTAGGAAAATGTGTATTATTATTGCATGTGTGAGGTCTACAGCATGTATTCATCCATGGCAGAACTAAAAGAGGAACTAGGACTGTGCAGCAGGTCTGTCTTTGGAATGGAGCCATCCCAGATGTCCTTCCTATTCTTCCTCATGTATGCTGCAGCTGCTGGAGGGCTACTGTCACTCTTGGAGAGCACTCCAGGTTGCGCTCAGGAGTTGAAGATAAAGGTACATACCTGTTATCATGCCCCCCCACCCCCACCCCCACTGAATATTGTTGGCACAAGTGCTTTTTCACAACTTGAGACCACATTTTTATTTATTTATTTTCTTTTAAACTTAGCATCCGGCACTTTAACACACTTCACATCCCACCCAGTGTCCCAAAAATCCCGCTGCCTCCCTTTGTCCTCGAAATATTGATTCACATCTGACACTGCAGCCTCGTATTGGATTTTTCTACTTTTTCGAGTCCTGTCCTCTTGCAGCATAAAGCTTGTGGTTCCACAATGATCCATTTGTGTGCTATTGCTTCAGAACTTCCTCTCCTTCCCAACATTGGTCATGTGTAAAAACAGGCCGACAGCCAAAAAAAAAAGGCATCAAAACTAAATCAACAAAAGGAAGGCCTTTTAGACTGTACTTTTTACCCTGTGGAGCTGCTTTCTTTTAATTGCATCCTTGCTATGGCCTGGAATGAGTACCACTATTAGCAGCGTCACTGAACACTACACAGCACCAAAGTGAACTGGAAAAAGCCTTTTGAGTTAACAGAAGCTTACTCCTGTGGTATTTTAGTCCGACCCCCCCAGCACTTATTTTTCTGCATCTATCATTAATGTTTATTTGTTCTTTTCATGTTTCTTTTTCAGCTGTGAATATTTGCTAGCATTCTCTGCATTGGCAAAACACTGAAAAGTAAAAACTATATGAAGTCAGTTCTGGTTCTTTACCAGGACACTTCCTGGAAATACACTGAAGACCAATACAAATAAATATTTTATTGCATATTAGTTACATTAGTACATGTAAGTCAAACATCTGCAGGGCTCAAGCAATATGTTAATTAAATTAAAAAGGGCATCAGTAGGTTTGAAGCCCACCTTGCACTCTAATATCTGCCTCTCCACAGGGAGGCACCCAACAGCTTTCGGAGTGTCTCGCAGAACGTGTTGGATGGAAGAATGTCCGGCTGGGTTGTGCTGTGACAGCCATATGGCAGGTAGGGTACAGTAACGGCTCACTCAGGGATTGATGAGGCGCGACACAGAGATAACAGCTTCCTCAGTAGGGAAACAGGCTGTCTCATGTGAAGGCCCTGTCTGTTCTGCTTGAATGTCTCCTTTATCCACAGCTGAGAGCCTGAGAGGGCTCCATGTAAATGCAGCGCTTCTCATCAATATAATATTTTCTTGTTTGAGAGAAAAAAAAAGAAAAAAAAAAAGCTCCAGCCATCAACTTTGACAGAAAATCTGAGCAGATGTAAATATTTGCAGAGTGTTTACTTTGAATGAAAACCAAAATGTTACTGAGCAGCCTCACGGCTATCTAACAAAAACAAAACAAAACAAAACAAAAAAAAAAAAAACCCTCATTGCTTTTAGGTTTTTATTGATGATAATTTATCTGATCTTCAGGAGTGGGACCACACATCATACACTCCCTTTCAGCTGGATGACTATATAAGCCTCCCCACACTACAGGTTGTTTGTTCTCATTTTTGTGCCACATGGTCCCCTTTTCTTAGTTATCACGCCTCTCATTAGTATCTGGGGATTTGCCTGGCCCAGGAGGAAGTCCTCACTGAAGCTTTCCCCAGACTGCAGTCTCAGGCCCAGATTTATGCTTATTTCTCCTGCCATTCTCTTTCAAGAAGCTTCTACTCTAATTGAGGATATGGTTTTCACTAGCAACGTAGTTCATGGACATTAACCAAAATTCAGTGCAAATTATTTTATGGACTCAGTTGTTCAGTTCAGTTTTCATATTTTCTTTCTTAATATTTACTGTTCAGTTCCTCAAGTTGTTTTATTCACTGTACTCTGCAAAAACTCTTCAGCCACCCCTCATTTCTTTATATTTTGCTTCCAAGGAACCGGACTTTCTTGTCATTTTTCAAAGTGGCCGTAAGCATCTGTTCTCCAGGCTTTTCTTTGGACATTGGCAACTTTTCCCACTCATTTTCAGTCCAGTCCTTGTAATCATTTAAGCATAAAAAATACACCTAACTCAAGGGATGAACCACTGCTGTGTGTTCACATTACAGTCAACATAGCAAAGAACCAGTTATATGTATCCTTAGGCACTTTGTTAGTAGCCTGTTGCAAAACCACAATTTGTTCCCATTTCTTCAGTTGAAGCTATAAAAAATGTGCTATTAGCTGACAAATCTTGGCATGGTTCGCAGTGTGAGAAACTGGAAAAGTGCAGAACAAGAGAAGTGGAACACCTAAAAAAAATAAAAAAAAAAAAAAAAAAAAAAAAAAAAACCCAAAAAACCAAACAAACCTATCTACAGCAGAGGAACAGTATCCTTTCCTTTCCTTAGAAAAAGGGGGGAAAAAATCCAACACAGGACCTGAGAGATGCATCTGATCCTTCAGTTGATCTATCTACTGTTCACTGAAGGCACATCAGAAATGGTCTCAGTGGAAGGGTGACTGTCAAGAAGTCTTTCTTAAAGAGGAGAAATGTGGAGAAAAGGCTGCGATATGCCAAATTACACAAGAACTGGACTGAATATCAATGGCAACAGGTCTTACAGAGTAAGCATGAACCCAAATTTGAAACTTATTTGTATAGAGGAGGTCAAGAGAGAGGTACAACTGTCAGATTTCCACCATGCAGCACCACCTGGAAAGCATGTGATTGGTAATGGCTTCATTTTTTTTTTAGCATAACAATGATCCCAAACAATACTGCTACTGCAGTAAAAAACATATCTGAATAGAAAAACAACAACAGAACACCATCAGTCATGGATTGGCCTCTCCCAGGCCTGGACCTCAACATTACTGAACCGGTGTGGGATCATCTTGACAGAACAGAACAAAAAGCAGCCAAGATCCAACGAAGAAACCTGGAGAACTATTGCTGAAAAGTACTTAAAGAAATTACAAGAAAGCTTGCCTAAGAGAGTTCAGGCTGTGTTGAAGAATAGAGGCGGTCATTACTTTCAAGCTTGTTAGAATTAAACTCTGTATTTCCGTCTATGTTTGCATGTGTCATCTACTTCCCATTTTCCTAGCAAAATATAAAGAAATAACAGACAGCTAAAGGTTTTTTTTTTTTCCACAGTGTTGTACCTTGATTCTAAATCTGTGACACCAGGGGTGCAGTAGCCTGCTGCACCAACCATGGCAAAATAAAAACATAGAAAGGGAAAATGCAGGCTTACGAATCTTCTTACACACACACACACACACACACACACACACACACACACACACACACACACACACACACACACACACACTTGAATTATGTTTGTTTTAAGTACAAATTTCTTAAATTGAAAGAAAAAAAGCATTATACACTAGACTAGTCTTGCTTGAGCTATACATTCTGATGAAACAGTGAAAATGAAGTTTCAAGTAGATCAAGCAGGAGATATTTTTTTAAAAATCAGTGTGTACAAAAATAATCAAATGAAAAATGTAATTAATCCTGATAAATATTAATCAGGATTAATAAATGCAGTTCTACCTTTACGTACTTATTTTAGATTTGTTTAAGCCTCTAAGTGCAGGGTTACTGTATAAGGCTATAGCATGTATTAACATGGACTGGGTGAAAGGCAGGACACACCCTTGACACTTTGATAGTCTATCACAGCACTAACACATATTGACAGACAAACACATTCACACTGACATTCACAGCTACGGGCAATTGGGAGTTTTCACTTCACTTAAGCTGAAGCATAGAGTGGAAACCCACACAAGCATGAGGAGATCAAAAAACTTCACACAGAGATGTCCCCGTGTCAGTGAGGTTGCAATAACACTCAGGAACTTTTCGACGATAGGCCTTGCACATAAATAAAGAAAACATTAAAATAAATATATGAGGAAGGATAAAATCTCACATTTGTTATTTCATTTTCAGGGAGATATGACTCAGTGAAGTATAAACAAAAACTTCAAAAGAGTACCACTAAGAGGATGCAAAATGCTCACTTCCTATTCAAAATGCCAAGCTTCAGCCTCTTCTGAAAGCATTATTAGTAGCATTATTAGTAGCATTATTAGTAGAGTTACCTAATTCCCCAATGTTGTCACTGACCACTCACAAGTTTTGTGCATGCAAACTGCTGCTCTCTGCCATCTTATAGTTGAGAAACTGCTATTTTAACTGGAGGATGTGAAAGACTCCTATTTTTGCTTCTGTAGCTTCCAAAGCAAAAAGTTTCTTTCTAAACGATAACCAATCACAACAAAGCATGCTGATCAGGAAGGAGTTAGTTTTGTTTTTCTAAAATTAAAATAAATAAATAAATAAAAATCACCCACTAAAAATATATTGCTTTGGAATTGGAGGTCAGTCTCTCTGCCTGGAGAGTGAGGCACACCTCTTGCTCCATCTGCAGCACTGTGTGAGAAAGAAAAATAACAGACATTCTGTTCTTTCTAACTTTCTCTGAGTGATCATTTTACATTTAGATGCAGCTGAAATCAAACCACAGCCATTATCTCTAACTTATGTGTCTGATGACTCCGTCAGACGCCATCGCAGGTTATAAAATCTGACGAGCTTTAATTTAAGGGCTTGAACAAAAATATTGCTTTACATGCTGAGGAATTACAGCCATTTTTATATGCAGACACTTACTTTCAGTGATTCAAATGTAATTGGACAATTGACTCAAAAGCTGCTTCATGGAGAGATATGGGCTATTACTTTGTTACTTCTTCATAAATTAAGCAGGTAAAAGGTCTGGAGATGATTCCAAGTGGGGCATTTGCATTTGGAAACTGCTTCTGTGAACCCACAGCATGCGGTCAAAGGAGCTCTCAATGCAACCGAAACAGGTCATTCTAACAAATCCATCAGAAGGATAGCAGGAACATTATGATGGGTTCACAGTAAAGAAAAAAAAAAACCCTCACAACATCCAGCCGAAAGCAGAACACTCTGCAGGAGGTATGCTCATCATTAGCAATTCAGACTTCATTTAAAATTTTATTAACAACATATAAAACCCTACATGGCCAAGCTCCTGCGTACATAGCAGAGCAGCTGAGACCTTAATCCAGTGGTCAACCTCTCCGATAATCTGATTGGGGTCTATTAAATGTTCCACATTCTTATTTTAACATCAGAGGCGACCACGCTTTTCAGGTTGCAATTCCTAAACTTTAGAGCACCCCGTCAGGTTGGTTGAATTAGTGGCATGTTTTAAACAGCTGCTGAAAACTCCTTTTCATAGGTTAGGCTTTAATATTTCGCCCATTATTTTTGGTTATAGTTCACATCTAATATCACATTTGCATATGAAAGTATGTACACTATATTGCCAAAAGTATTTGCTCATCTGCCTTCACATGCATATGAACTTGAGTGACATCCCATTCTTAATCCATAGGGTTTAATATGATGTCAGCCCACCCTTTGCTGCTAATAGAGTTTCAGCTCTTCTGGGAAGGCTTTCCACAGGGTTTAGAAGTGTGTGTATAGGAATTTTTGACCATTCTTCCAGAACACATTGGTGATGTCACCATCTGCTGACCCCACTCTTTCATTTTACATGGCTGAGTTGCTCTCACTCCCTGTCACTTCCACTTTGTTATAGTATTAACTCTTGTATTTTTGTGATTTATGGATATATTTATGGATGTGTGTATTCCTGTGTGTGTGTATTTTTTGGGGGGGGATTGGATAATACCACTAACAGTTTACTTGATTTATTTGATTTAGTAGTGAGGAAGTGTCACAGCTGGACTTGTTGCACAGGTGGCATCTTATCACGGTACCACACTGGAATTCACTGAGCTGACCCATTCTTTCACAAATGTTTGTCAGTTTGTCAGTCTGCATGCCTAGGTGCTTGGTTTTATACACCTTTGGCCATGGAAGTGATTGGAACACCTGCATTCAATGATTTGGATGGGTGAGTGAATACTTTTGGGAATGTATTGTATGTAGGAATGAATTTAAGACCATATGTGTGTGTTGTTTCATTCAAACTGTGAAGCATTTTAAAAAGTGCTGTACAAATAAAGGTTCTTGCTGTAAGTAGGAGCCAGGTGCTGCTAATCAAATCAAACAATTCAATCAAACTTGATTAAATGATCATCAGCAAGTGTGACCACGTCTAAAAAAAAAAAAAAAAAAAAAAAAAAAAATCTGATTTTTTGTCAGTTTGCTGCTCTGGAGTATTCAGTTCTGTGTTAACACAATGCCACAATTTTCCCAGCAGTAAGTCCCAGCAGATTCACTGCAATGTTACTGCCACACTCAGAGAAATTGCAAGGAATCCAAGAGCTACGTCTTTGGCCTCAGTTAACGTGTTAAATGTTAAAGTTCTTGACAGCACAAATAGAAAAAGACTAAACAAGTATGACTTGTTTGGAAGGGTTGCAAGGAGAAAGCCTCTTCTCTCAAAAGGATATGGCAGCAAGGCTTAGATTTGCCAAGTTGCATCTGAAGAAACCGCAAGACTTCAGGAACAAAATCCTTTGGAGAGATGAGATGTTTGGCCATAATGCACAGAGCCAGGTTTGTTGAAAGCCAAATATTGCATATCAGCACAAACACTTCATAGCAACTGCCAAATACGGTGGTGGAGGGGGGGATGATTTGAACTTGTTTCATAGCCACAAGACCCGAGGCACCTTGCTGTCATTGAGTCGACGGTGAACTCCTCCGTATACCAAAGTGTTCCAGAGTCAGATGTGAGGTCATCTTTCCGACAGTCAAAGCTTGGCAAAAATTGGATCATGCAACAGATATTTATTTAAATTAAAAAAAAAAAAAAAAAAAAAAGAATCAAGGTGTTCCAATGGACCAATCAAACTCCAGATATCAATCTGACTGAAATGCTGTGGAGGGGCCTCAAGAAACCTGTGCATAAACAAGTGCCCACAAACCTCATTGAACTGAAGCAACTCTGAAAAAAAGAGTGGAACAAAAATTCCTCCACAGTGATGTGAGGGACTGATAAAATTATACAGAAAACAATGAAATCATTATTGCTAAACAATTAACTTACTGCTTCTAAATGGGGTTCTGCAAGCTACTGAATCATGGGGTGTACTTAGTTTTTCATAGGAATGCAGTCTGTGAATTTACATAACTGGAAGCCTAACAAACCAAAAAGAAAACTCAGGCTAAAGGGCAAACAACCTGTATAATGTGCTCTTCATGACAGTTCAGATGTAAATGTCAGCATAAATTCTTGGTGGTCTGACATTGTCTCCTCCTTCCACCTCTATAAACCATATTTTTAAATTTGTTTTAAAAATTTGTAGCCATTGGAAGACTGTCATTCATTGTCGAGACTGGTGACTGAAACCATAGCATGCGCATCAAACCATTGAGTGACCTCTTGTGCCATAAGGGATGTAGTTATCACGATCCTGAAAATACAACTAGAATAGAAAGGATTAAGCCAACCACTCTAAACAACTTTACACTGAGCTGCAGCGACCCTTCCCACTAAGAGTAAAAGTGGACCAAAGCACATTTTATTTATTTCTTAATGGATTACTTAATAAGCACAGACAGGCATAAATATCATTTGCCATTTAACATCTTGCCTCAATAACTCATTCTCCAAAGACTAAGGTTTTCTTAATGTAACAATTATACACAAGACATATATAACAAAACAATTATATAATAAGGCATAACAGCAGGTTAAAAACAAAGAACTGGACTCAAAAAAGGTAACTCAGAAGCAATAATTTCAATTATGAACATCTAGTTTATATATGATGAATAACTCAGGGTAAGTAACTTCACTTTGTGCATACTGTGTTTGAAATAAATTACACCTAAATTCAATCAAAAAAGTAAGCTAAGAAACATCGCTACCATATCAAACAAGGTGGACTTTCTTTGCGAGTCTGTGCCACTTGCTTTTGAAACAAAACTGTATTTCTGTTTATGTTTGAACAGGATACTGAGTGGGCCAGGGTGATGACTGCCACAGACACCTTCTTGTGCAGAGCTGTGATTGTCACCTGCCCTCCTCATTTGGCAGGTCAGTGTGCGTCTCCCACCTCTGTCAACTCGCTAAATGAAATTCTCACTGATGCAGAAGGCAAATATCCTTCTCTCTCATCTGTCTGTCAAATGTGGCAAACTGTGCATCCAAGCAGATAAATCTATGATTTTCCTAAATCTTCTTTAGCTCCAGAGTGTGGCAGCCACTTTGGCTGGAGTACACTGTGTGAGCTCGGGTCCCCAGTTCACGCAATGCCTGGATTGGATTTTGAGCAAGCGTTAAAGCCAAAACTTGAACTGGAGTCTAATGTGACATCAGTTAGCTGTGGGAAGCTGAAACTGGCAAAGACGTCATTACCAACCTCTCTGCGATCGGGTTAACAAACAGGAAATGCTGTACTTTATTTCTGGCTGTTTCTGAGAAACTAAAAGTTTTAACTGAACCAAAATTTAAGGGAACGTCATCCTGTAAAGTAATTTTCATAGACAGCTAAGAGTGATGTGTTTACTCTTGGCTGTCTGTGAAGTGACAATACTGTATATGGTGATTCTCTTTTAAACCCTCGAATTAGTTTCCTCATATGGAAATGGAGATACCTGCATCCCAACATCTAATCAGTTATAGTGGAAAATTGTGTTGATTTTGATTGGGTCTGGATTCGATTTCTGCCTTCCAGCTGGTGCTCGTCATGAGTAGGACACACACCAAGGCTGGAGTTGATGCAGGTTGAAGTTGTGACTGGAATCATGCTTGGTTTTGCCAGGTTTGGAAAGGGCTGAAGCGGAATCTGAAGTGCAGGCTTATACTGAGTCTGTTCCTGTTTGTACTAAGCTGGCAAAAGATCTGTCACTCAAAGCCTCATACTCAGAGCCATGGACCACAGCCAGGATCCTTAATGAGACAGGTCTGAGAGCAGTGTTGAATTATGCAGCATGGATTGCTCTGGCTTGTATGCCACAGTGCCACACGTTGGCCTTAAATCAGTGTGGGGAGCTTGACAGGGACTTTCAAAAACCAAAGTCAGCCTGGTGATTGAGATGTCACCTCTCCCAAAAGAAGCTGGTTGTAAATTTAAAAAAAGACGACTTTAAGCGGCAAACCTATGTGACATGTTTCAGTTTGAATTTTCTGGGAACTGGGTAAAGCTGAGCAGCTTTGTGATTTGTGGGTGTGAGAAGGAGCAAGACAGGTGGGATTGCTGATAAAGATGAACTCATTCCAAGCCTCTCTTGGACAGCCAGAGTCTAATTTTGCTGTATCCACGACCTCTCAAGTTTGTCTCCTTTACAGATGTTTGGTCCTGACATTTCAAATTAATTGTAAACTCACTTTCGTTTGAATCCAGTAACATGGATACAAAATGTTAAAAAAAATACTTTGAGTTGACAGGGTGCGTGGCATCAAGACATGCCAGTATATTCACACACGCCAGAGTAAATGCTGGATTTGTATTCTAATACATCATCTTAGACCTGTTTTGGCTCCTGGATTTACCTCCCTATTCATCCATCCATCTTTTGTAATGAGTCCTGTCCATTTTTTTTTTTTTTTGTTTTGATACCCCTTCTCTCACTCATGTTGATGATTTATGAACTGTTTTGTTTCACTACATATTGAGATTGCTATACATGAAAATGATGAATGTGGAATTACAATCTGTTGCCATGTGTTGACTTTTGAAATGTGGATAAGTAAACATGGGTATGCTTTTTCCTGGTAACTAACTTATAGGTTACTATGTTTAGTATTTATTCTGAGATTGGATAAGATTAAGATAAAAACCATGAATAGCTTTTTTTGTTGTTGTTGCTGTTGTTGAGTATAATGCAATTAGGCACACCATCTAATATTCAGCAATAGTTACAGAGAGCTTTGCAGCTGCTAAATTAGCATTTAGTTTCAAATGGTATTACTGTTTTTCTGTTTTGGAAGCTCTTAGTAGAACACGCTGTGCATGCACGTCTGCATGGGCGTGTATGTGTGTGTGTGTATTTATTTTGAAAGCGGTGAAGCTAAAGTTCTTGAGGACAACTGTAAACTCATGAAGGAGGAGCTGCTTTAATTAGAGGAGGCTGTGGCATTGGTGAGGAAACTACTACATGTGCCACTCAGGCCTGGTTTACACTTGCAGAAAATGGGTAAACATTGCATTAGCAATGATTTGACAACTTACACTGCGTGAGCCAGGATTCTAGGTCAGTATCCGCTGTGCTGTGAATGAAACTAATGGAGCCCAATTTTAGGATTAAACATGAAGTGCGAGCTAAAGTGATTGTGAAGATAATTAACGCACTATGATTTTTATCTTGCTGCGTTTAAACTCAGTGGAAATGAATTTGACTCTCTCTTTGTATTTTACATCTCTCCTGATGAGTAATACAGCAAGTGTTGAAGAGCAGATAATTATAGCTGTAATTTAGCAAACCTTCACTGACCAATGGAAAATTGCTATGGAAAATTCAAACTGCCAGAAGGACAAACCATGGTCGATCTTCTCTTTTGTGAGCTTGACCATTACTGGATTTTGGAGATCAATAGCGATGCCAGGGTTTGAAAGTTAAATATTAGTGTCTGTAAATGACAAATTAACAAACACCTAAAAATTTGGGGTTACATTTGATCACCAAAAAGCTCTGGACAGTGTCATGCATCCAAGAATTGAGGTTGTAATGGACAAAGACTTTGTGTGTGTGGTGTAGTTTGATTATGTTTCACTATATATAAACCACCTCATCTCAAGCATACCATTCTTCATTCCTGTAACACTTAGAACAACAGATAAAACTTGTGCGTGTACACCGCATACTATGCATTTTAAAAGTATGATAGGATAATATAAGCAAACAGCCCTGCAGATGCCAGTTTTTTTTCCATTTTCTTTCAAAATTATGATGAATGCACTTGCGGTACCCCCCCTCCCCCCCAGCCCTGTGGTAATAATGGTACAGTCAAACACCAAATCTGTGATGCTACATAGCAAGTGCAGTTGTTACCTAGATAAAAGATGATTGTGTAAAAGTATGTCTTAATTTGCTTCTATTTCCATTCAGAAGCTGATTAAGACATCTTTTCCTGGCATTAAAATTAGTAGTCAAAATTAACTGTCTTCTTTTTTCTTCCCACCAGCGACATGTAATCAGGTATCCATAGGCGATTAAAAGCCATTTAATATCAAATCACAATTTGTAAACAAATTACTTTAGACTTCAGGGTAATTCTCCTTCAGTCCAGTTTTGCTTAGACCAACAGCAACACTGGAACAACAGTGTCCGTATAGATGGGGGAGGGTTTGTATGTCGACTTCTGCGCCTTCAATTTCAATAAGTGTCAAGGGGATGTATAGGTAATTCAATAAAGGAACTGGGCTGTAACATGGCCATAGATACAGACCTCTATCTTTAACATTTGGATTAAGTGGTTGATGAAGAGTGCTGCCTATGTCTAATGGTCTTACAGATTTATGATAGTGGGGGCTCCTATTTCTTTTTTCTTTTTTTTTTTTTAATACTCATCTGTCATTATTACCTGAACCTTTTGAATTAGCCCTGATATGGATCCCTACCCAGAATTATGGTCAGAAAAGCACTAGTTTTTTAATCAAACAGCTAACACATTAAACACTTTTTTTTTCTTTTTCTATTTTCAGATGCAATTATCTTGGCCACTTACCTAGCAAGAAGTTTTATGTCACTACTTTTTCCCTTTTCTCCACAGCAGGTTGTTAAGCTCTAAGCTGTGGACTGCTCTGTTGTTTTTCTCAGGATGGAAATGATTGTTTCGTACAGCTTACAGAGGCACGACCAAGAACTAAACTTTAGTTATTTTTTCATACTTTTCAACAGATTTTTTTTTGTGCACTACTCTGTAAATTGCCATTCGGAAGCTGCATCTCTGAATCATCACCCCTTTGATGTTATGTCTTGATTTGAGTGGCTTTTCATGTTTCACTTTCCTCATCCTTCAGATGAGGAAAGTCAGAGACACTGGAAGTGACTGTACCGTATGCTGTGCTAAAAGTTCAGAGTGAAAAAGTAATGGAAATTTTGAGGCCCCTTGCCGAAGGCTACCACAGATTTGACTCGCAGGTCAGTGACAGGAGAAATTGAGAAAGTGCTGTGACTGTTGTCCAGAAGTGCATTCACAAAAATTAAGTTGGAGAGGATCAAATGCCAGAATATTTTTAAAAGGAAGAACGACAAATGAAGACAGACAGAATGACGATGAAAAATTGAAAGGAAACTACTCTGAGGGAAAGTGGTCGTCCTCAGATGTCAGAGTATTAAGGGTCAGGAACAAACATTTGTGCAGATAGCTTTGAAGCTATGAGATGCTCTCTGAACTTGGCTCTGTTTTGCAAAGATGACAGTGCAATGCTATAAAAAAAAAAAAGTCTGATGAGCTGTCAAATTAGAGTGCTTCAGAGAACAGTAGATGAGGATGGTGTCAGCATACTAGAGGGAACTTTCAATTTTTCTCCATGTTTGGTCCAAATGTAAATATTTTGACCTTCAACTAAAACTGTCTCCTGTCAAACTAAAGCAGAGTTTCTTTCAATCCAATGGTTTAGGATACCAACTGGTATCATAGCTATGGTTCGTATAACTCTAAATTGAACAGACTGTCATTATGAGTTGAACAATATGCAAATCATTGAACAGATTGTGATTGACGTTGCATGTTAAAAGGTCTTCATAGTCATAAAAGTGACTAACCACAGAATTCATCCTCTAAGGACAATGGCTATCTGATCAAAACTGAAAATGCTATCAGCCACAGAGTGCTGGACTCACTAATGGACCAAGAGAACGCCACTGCTGAGCACCGTTGCCTCGTTGCAAGAAGATCCTGGGTTCGAATCCACCATCTGGTCAGGGCCCTTTCTGTGTGAAGTTTGCATGGTGTCTGCGTGGGTTCTCTGGCTTCCACAGACATACACTTAGTAAATCACTCGTAAGTGTGAATGGTTGTCTGTTTCTCTGTATTGGCCCTGTGTCAGACTGGCGACCTGTCCAGGGTGTAACCTGCCTCTTGCCCTATGGCAGCCGCCATAGACGCCCCCTCCCCGGCAACCCTGGATTGGATAAATGAAAGAAAATGGATAGATGGTGTTACTTTCTCAGTTGCTAGGCTGTACAATATATTATAAAGGGCTGCTATAGTGCTAAGAAAAATTAAAGGAACACTTGTTAATATAGTATAGCATCAAGTCAATTAAACTTCTGGGATATTGATCCAGTCAGTTAGGTAGCAGAGGAGGCTGTTAATCAGTTTCAGCTGCTTTGGTGTTAATGAAATTAACAACAGGTGCACAACAATGAGACAGCCCCCAAAACAGGAATGGTTTTACAGCTGGAGGCCACTGACATTTTTTTCCCCCTCTCATACTTTCTAACTGTATTTTTTACTAGTTTTGTATGTGGCTAGGGTCAGAGTTCATACTGGTAGCAGGAGGCGATACCTGGATTCTATAGAGGTTGCACAGGTAGTCCAGCCCCTCCAGGATAGCACATCAACATTTGCCATTGCCAGAAGGTTTGCTGTGTCTCCCAGCACAGTCTCAAGAGCATGGAGGAGATTCCAGGAGACAGGCAGTTACTCTAGGACAGCTGGGCAGGACTGTAGAAGGACCTTAACTCATGTTCCTTGACCAATATCTGCTCCTTTGTCCAAAGAGGAACAGGATGAGCACTGCCAGAGCCCTACAAAATGACCTCCAGATGAATACTGGTGTGAATGTCTGTGATTAAATAATCAGAAACAGACTTCATGAGGGCCCAATGTCTTCTAGTGGACCCTGTGCTTGCTGCACCATAGAGTCCAGTTGGCATTTACCACAGAATACCAGAATTGGCAATTCCACCACTGGTGACCTGTGCTTTTCACAGATGAGATAAGGTTCACCCTGAGCACATGTGTCAGACATGAAAGGGTCTGGAGATGCTATGGAGAATATTGTGCTACCTGTACCATCATTCAGCATAACCAGTTTGGTAGTGGGCCAGTGATGGTCTGGGGAGGTATATCCATGGAGGGATGCACAGACCTCTACAGGCTAGGCACCGGCACCCTGACTGCCATCAGGTATCGGGATGCAATCCTCTGAGCCACTGTCAGACCCTACACTGTTGCAGTGGGTCTTGGGTTCCTCCTGTTGCATGACAATGCCTGACCTCATGTGTTGAGAGTAAACAGGCAGTTGCTGGGGGATGAAGGAACTGATACGCCCACGCTCAACTAACCTAAATTCAATAAAAACCTCTGGGACCTCATGTTTCAGTCCATCTGATGCTGCCAGGTTGCACCACAGACTGTCCAGGAGCTCAGTGATGCCCAGGTCCAGATCTGGGAGGAGATCCCTCAGGACACCATCTGTCGTCTTATTAGGAGCATGCCCCAATGTTGTCAGGCATGTATACAAGCATGTGGGGGTCATACAAACTGCTGAGTACTATTTTGAGTTGCTGCAATGAAATGTTGTCAAAATCGACTAGCCTGCCGCAGCACTGTTTCACTTTGATTTTAAGAATTTCTTTTAATTCAGCCCTCTCTAGGATGATCATTTTCATTCCTATCAAGCAATTTTGCTCCTTTCATTCCTAACACACTACCCAGTCTATATCAGCGTATTATATTCAGTATGTTTTTTATTATTTTTTTGCAATTGAGATCTGATGTGTTTTCAAAAAGTTCCCTTCAATTTTTTGTTATTGTGGCTCTTTCAGTTATATGTCAGACAGGGAAAATTATCAGTGTTTATCCTGTCCATATGCTGAAACATGTGGTCACAAAGGTTTGTGGTTTAGCCCACCTGTTCATATGATGCTAAAAACAAGGCACCTTCCATAGTAAAAAGTGCAGAAATTATTAGATGCCGGGGAAAAAAAAAAAAAAAAAAAGCATGATAATATTATTTTGCTTACTGCTGCAAACAACTGATGTCTGTCTCAGCTGAGCAAATGTGTGTGCACTCTCTCGTTTATTTAAGTGCATAAACTACCATTCCATTGATCCCATTTTATAGTTTTACTTATGTCACCTTGATTTGACTGTGATTTTGAGTCGTGGCAGCAAAGTTCCACAAAAATGTCACAACAGATTAGCATATTTATGAGTGGATGATAAGTGTTTTCACTGCACTTTTGTGTTCAAACGGATAAGATGCCAGTGTAGTTGTATTTACTCATCTGCAATTCAACAGCTGCCTGACAAAATAAAAATGTGGTAAAAGGGATTCCTTGCTATCAATTTAGCTTGCTCTGGTGTCAAAAATAGTATTATGGATAGATACCACTTGACAGGTCTTATGTCATGTGTACAGTGCTGTCAATTGAATGTCTAGGTGGACATGTCAAATTAGTTTTGAGCCACTTATCATGCCACTGTTTCTCAATTATACTGCTTCAGGCTCATAAATTTTGTTATGCATTGAGGGCATTATTTTGAGGTTGCTGACAGACCTTTGACAGTTTCAAAATGATGTTTCACATCTTCCAGTGGTTCATTTGTTAAAAGCCTGGCTTTTGGCCAGATGTTGCTTCACTTGCCAGAGCAAGCATAGAAAAAGCTTGCCTTCTCTTTATGCGTGACATCCGCCACCTCTGACAGTACTGATGAAGTTACTTGACTGCCTTCACATCAGTGAGATTGAGCCTTAACAGATTTAAGTGCCATGATTAGCATTCTGAAGCCACGCAATAGGCAGAGTAGCAGTAGGTCATGGCAATTTATTTATGAGGTCATTAATGCTAGTCAGTGATTAAAGATAAAGCCATCCTGATCAATAGAAGGATTAGCTGTGTGTCTTGAGAGTTTTGTGTCTTAACTTTCCTTTCTTTCCTCTGTTTCAAAAAAAAAGAAAGAAAGAAAGAAAGAAAGAAAAAAGGTATCGATCGGTTCCATGTATTATAGTACAGTATAAAACACAAAGTGAGATCAGTGAAGGTGATACACTAAAGGGCAGCTTCTGGGGCAGCTGTGGATCAGGAGGTAGAGTGGGACTTGTGCCAATCAGAAGCTCTATGGTTCGATCCACAGCTCCTCTAGTCTGCCTGTCAAAGTATTCCAGGGAAGATACTAAACTCTGAGTCGCCCCTAATGCAGTGTGAGTGTGTGAACATTAGGTTAAAAACATTCAGGCATAGGGGAGAAAAAAAGACCTCTGAGTAACTGGGTGAATGAGGCTTGAAATAAGAAGGCACTTTAAGTGCTCAAATACAGTAGAAAAGCACTGTATGTAAGTACCAGTCCACTGTTGAGATTCACGGTTTGCTCTTGTCTTCCCACCAGCAAAGATCAACTACCAGCCTGCCCTGCCCAGCCAGAGAGAATTCCTTACTCAGAACATGCCTGTGGGCCATATGATAAAATTCATTATTACCTACAAAACGGTGAGTGAAAAAGATCAAATCCAGAAGCATTTATATTAAAGGATAATCTTTTGTTCCGCTTGAAATCTGTGGTCAAATTTTATGTATATTCTTCTTTCCAATTTATTTTGTAGTTATCACTTGTTCCTTCCCCAGTTGGACCAGTAGTGACATGTTTACTTCTCTTTAAACAGCTGTCTGTCTGAGTGGTGTCCAGTAAACGATGTGGAGTTTATAGATAAACTGTGGAGGGGGGAGACCTGGCATTGTTAGGACAAACGACATCATCCCACTTTGGATGAACCAGCTCTCATTTCTAGAAATCTGGCCAAATCTTTTTAAAACCCCCCAAAACATACTATCCAGAGTTGAGACCAGGAAGCAGAGTTGCACTATTGTCATCTTAGGTTACAGTGAATTATGGGAACTGGACACCTGAATTTAAATACTCCAGACAAAAGTGTATAAAAATACCAAAACAAATTGCAGTTGTTGCAATATTTGAAAGCTGTAGAGAAGCAGTTTTCAAATATTTATTTGGTAAAGCAGCAGCCTTCATCAGACAACAAATGACTAAAGTGACACAAATTTATACATATCAACAATCTATATACAGAGCTTCTAGCACATGAAATTTGATTTGTTTAATCTAATCCAGTTTGCACTTCCACTTCAGCACCACAATTAATTAACAAAATGCTTCTGTGCCTTGTTAAGTAACCAAATTTGTCAGCTGTACAGAACATAAAATCATTTGTGCTCATGCAAACATTCATTAGATCAGCGTCTTGGCAAGATGCACTAAGATTTTAACACATGGAAATATTGCTCACTGATAGACAATATGGTTTAATTTGCACTCTGCTCCTATTCCTGTGCATCTGCGGAAAGTCAGTCTTATTGATGATTGGATAGATTACATTTATCAGTTATAGTCATGAGTTATAGCCCAGGAGGCATGGGTCATATGACTGAAATATGCATCTCCTAAAAGGTTAAATATAATAGGTGTAAAGCACATACACTTCCTGACAGACTTAAGGAAATTCAGATTATACATGAATGTAAGGGAAACCAAACCTCAAGTGTAAACCAAGAGAAAAAGTTCAGCCTTTGTAGGTCTTGAAAAGAAGACCATTATCTCTTGGCGCATAATATTACCACGGCTGGTGTGTCAAGACACAGACACCAAAGGCCGACGTGTACCTAATTTAGAGATGCCAGCTGCATCTGACTATTCAAGTATAAAAATACAAAAAAAGTGCATTCCTGTGGTGTAGGTGTGGAGACATCCTGAAAGTGTGCACCCATTTGCTTCAGATGTTTTACTACTGCTGTTGTGTGGTCTTACATGTAAATGTACAATTAGCTTCATACTGCACTAATGTCAATGTGGAAAGCCTCCTTAAGTCACAAAACTCTCATTTCTCTACAAAATAACTCTCTTGCTAACTTTAATAGGCCTTTTTTTTTTTTTTTTTTAAAACCCATGAAGATAGCATCCCCATTTCATTTTAGCAAATTTCTGTTTAAATCTGGCTTGTTTCCTTTATTTATTTATATTTTTGGAGTAGTAATTAAAGATTTTTTGCAGTATTATGGGGAATGGGAAAAAAAGACTAAGCAACTCAATTTCCTCTCATCTGTGCTGCAGGAAAACCACAGCTACTGTGCACTGTTGAAATCAAATCTGATTGGTATTCAGAGTCTTTTTCAACATATACCTTACAGACCTCAGCCCTTTGTCATTAATTTAAAGTGTCAGTATACTGACATAGGTGAGGACGCACACTGATCAAAAGCAACATTGTAAAAAAAAAAAAAAAAAATGTTACTAAGCAAATCCACTGATTTGCAGTCTTCTCACCTAGGCCAAGGTTCCTTGAGATGTATTTTCAGGACCTGAGAAAAGCTGTTCATGCTCGAAAACACACAAATGTCATTGAGTGGTAGCAGTTCTGCATGAAAGAATGTGCCAAATACCTCAAAAGCATGGTGAGAGGCTGATCCATTTATGCAGAGAACACCTTGAAATTACAATACATTACATTTTTTTCTTTTTTATTTACCATCACATATTTTAAAATATATAAAAATAAAACCCTCAAAACTAAATTTTCCATTCACCCAGAGCTTCTTGAATGATCTTGACTGCTAAATACTGAAACACACATGGTACCTCAAGCAAGTTAGCACCAGCAATCCCCACTGATGGGAAAGGAAGAATAAGTTTAAAGATGGGCACCATCCTTTTATTCCCTAACTCCCTACTGGAGACATTTCAGGGGAGAGTGATTCAAAAAACCAACCTTGTGCTAAAACCCATGACCAGAGGAAATCACAGAGACACTTTGATAACAGATGGCAGCAGACTTCTCTCTAGGAAAACACTTAGCTGATCAAGCAGTTCACTGGAATGCTCTTGCCACATCACATGTGCAAACCCAAGGATTTAGCATTTTCAGCAAAAATAGATGAGGTACATTCTTACCTCAGATTATCATGGAGTACAGTCTTTAAAGCACTAGCATGTCCCATTCAGGATCTGAATCCTGGAGGCAGGATTCCAGCGCAATCCTTTCAGGTTTGGAGGCAGCCTCGGGCTGGACATTACATTTGTGTCTTCACTTAATTGTGATAAAATTGGCATGTTATTTGCTAAAGCAATGCTTATAGCTTTAAATGATAGTGTATCATGAATCATAGTCACATTACATGGATCCAAAGGTCTGGATGCACTGTACAGGAATGAAGCCTGAAATAGCCGGTTTTGGTGTACATTGTGTGTCAGCATCCAATCTCAGATGTGAATTACTGTGACTGAGAATTTATGTGTCAGGAATGACAATCTCAGTAGTGAATAACTAATCAAGATCACAAAGGGCAACTATAATTGAGCTGAAATCTTCAGTAATCATGCATTCGATTTATTTTGTAGACCAAAAATCAAGCAATGAGAATAATTAGAAGGGAGAGTAAAAATTTAAAGCAACATCAAGAAATAGGCTTTCCTAATCACAATTACCATGATCCAATCACCGCGATCTCAGTATTAGAGCGATACAGCATAAAAAGGATGACTCAACATACATTTAAATTCACCTGGATAGAAATGTGACAGTGCATGTTTATACAAATGTAAATGCAGAAGTTTATACAAATGTAAATGCAAAGACATAGTTGCATTAGTAATACAAAGTTAAGTGTCATTTGAAACAGGTTCAAAACAGTCTCTACTGCCCGAAAGTCTTTGCTGCGGGTACATTAAAGTTACTTATTATTACATGAGGCTGTGAGGCTGCCAGAAGGCAACACATAGTGTGTGTGTGATAGAGCCAAATGATTATAATTTTATGAAGCATTTGTATTACATTTGTATATCTCATGCTATTTTACTACCACAGAAGGGTCTCCACGCAGAAGAAATGCATAATAAACTACACTGAAATATATAAAAACAGAATTATACTTACAAATTATACTCACAATTATACTCACAATTTGCATTTATTATAGTGTATTATACTTCATGATAATACTAATATTTTATTGCTGTTTAGTAAAACAAAACCATAATTGACTGTCTATGTTTAATGAAGCATACATATCAAACAACAAAAAAACCCCACCAAAAACACTATTACTATTTTTTGTAAGATAAAATCAAATTAATGAGAAATTAATGGAATCTTTAATAATTCAGTGATATTCATGACATAACTACATGGATGTACTGCACACAGGCCCATATTCTCCAACCAGTCCTGTGTTCCAGTGATATATTGTACTACCTTATGTAAAGCTGTCATGTTAAAAGGCAGACTGATAATTAGAAAAACCCTTTGCCAGTATTGTTACTACAGCTGAAAGTTGTCCTGCTAAAAAAAAGAAGCATTGGCTTTTGTTCACTAGTGTAGTTGCATGTCTGGAGCTTCAGCTTAAGTACAGTCTCAAAAGGCATACAGATGCGAACAACAGAAGCCACTCCTGAAATTGGCCAAAAAGATTCAGATGGGGAAAAGGACAAAAAGCTGGACAGAGGAAGACTGAAAAATATGCTACAGACAAACTGTCTGTGTTTGAGCTGTCTGAACCAAAAAGAAAAACAGCTGTGAGATGCAGAACAAATAAAGTGCTGAATGAGTTGCTCAAGCCCATCTGTTATTGTTTAGGGTCATAATAGCCAAAAGCACAGTTCAAAAGCTATGTGAAAACTTTCAGAGGGGAAGTTGGTCAGTCAACAGGTATTTTGTCAATAATGGAATGGCAGCGCAGGACCTCAAAATTATTATTGAGCTGTTGTGCAAACAGCTCGTCCGTATGGCACAAAGGAAGCACTCAATAACCCATCCCAACTTCATGAAGTGTATTCTCTCTGTCTAAACATTTGGCATTTTATTCAAAGAGGTGAGTGAAGAAGAAATGCTCAGTGAATCATGGGAAGCCCCCAGCAGCCTAGGCCTATTGCAGCATAACAAAGCGGGAATTCGGGGTCAGCTGATCCAGCCCTAACTTTAAGCTTGATCAGAAAGGAAATTTTTAAGCCTAATCTTAAAAATAAAGAGGGCGTCTGTCTCCCAAACCCAAACTGGGAGCTCATTCCACAGAAGACCCTAGGAACCACAAGTAAGTTGTCACTCTGTGAGGGAAGTGTTCTACAATGAAGAGAAGCCAATACGGGAGAAATATGCTCCATCTTTCTGGTCCCTGTAAGTGTACTCTCGCTGTGGCATAATAATAATTACAATAGTCCAGCCTAGAACTAATAAATGCATGAACTAGTTTTTCAGAATCACTGTGAGACAGGATGCTTCTAATTTTAGGGATACTGCAAAAATTCAAGAAAGCAGTCCTACATATTTGTTTAATATGTGCATTGACAGACATATCCTGGTCAAATGACACCGAGATTCTTCACAGTGTTACTGTAGGCCAAGGTAATGCCATCCAGAGTAAGTATCTGGTTAGACACCATGCTTCGAAGCAGGAAATTAGAGGTCATCCAGGTCTTTGTTTGTAAGACATTCTTACACTTTAAATAATTGGTGTCTACCATCTGGCTTCATGGATAGATAAAGTTGGGTATCATCCGCATAGCAATGAAAATGTGTGCTATGCATTCTAATAATACTGCCTAAGGGAAGCCTGCATAATGAAAATAGTACTGGTCCTAGCATGGAATCCTGTGGACATCTATAGTCAACCTTAGTGTGTGAAGATGATCCCCATTTACATGAACAAATTGGATTTTATTAGATGGATGTGATTGCAACCACTGCAGTGCAGTACCTTTAATACCTATGGCATTCTCTAATCTCTGAATAAAATATTATGGTCAACAAGTCCACTGTTACAGGCCATAAGATCATTTGTAACCTTCACTAATGGTGTTTCTGTACTGTGATGAATTCTGAATCCTGACTGAAAATCTTCAGATAAACATCTGCAGATGATCAGTTAGCTGTTTTACAACTACTCTCAAGAATCTTTGCTATAAAAGGAAAGTTGGAGAATGAATGGTCTGTAATTAGCTAAGACAGCTGGATTTAATTGCTGCCACCTTTAAAGGCCTGTGGTACAGCATTAATAGAGATAGACTGACCATATTAAAGACTGGAACATCAATTAATGGTAGGACTTCCTTGAGCAGTCTTGTAGGAATGGGGTCTAATAGACACATTGATGGTTTGGAGGAACTAACTATTGAAATGAACTGAGAAAGATCAATCAGAAAGAAAAAGTCAAAACAAATATCAGCTAGTAGCTGTATGTAATGATATGTGTGTCAGATGGTAATGTTTTTTTTCTCTAATGCTGATGGTTAAGGGCATTAGAGAATGGTTAGAAATGTATTTATGAAGAAATTTATACTAGTTAAGGTTACATGAATACTCAAACTTAACTGTGTCCTTAACAATAAGATAAACTGAGATATGAGCACTGCTTGAGAGAGATGCCAGGCACCCATGCTGTATTTCTGCAACTGAAGAAAAAAAAAGAAAAATCTGAAAAAACCCAACAAATACCTGGATATTTGTATGCATCCAGAATGTTTATTGCCTTATTTTATTTCATTTATTCTCTCAATGTCTAGGGGGCTGAAAAGACCAGCTCATTCTCATGCACAGGTCATCAAATGTAAAATCGTGCATAGGGTACCATTCACACAACCCTCAAGATTTTATGTCAAGGCGACATTGCCGACTTAATTAGAATGTGTTTTTCTAGCCAAAGCAAACAGAACAAAAAAAAAAAAAAAAGTGTCCCACTCTATGGACAAAGAAATTAATTGTGTGCAATACATAAAAGCATCCATTGCAAACCATAAATGTGATGGGATCACAAGTCTTTGAATTATGGGACAGTAAAGGCTGAATTCATAGAGATAGTGGGGTCTGGATTCAATTTAAGATGACTGGCCACAAATGGAATGAAGCACAATAACGAGCAAGAGCATTTTCATTCAACAAAATGTTATGAAAAAAAAACAAAATGTTATGATGGTTGATGTGGATTTTATTTTTTTTCTCCTAATCTAGTATTTCAAATTTAGATGCGAGAAAGGGTCCAATATCTCACTGACATCTGAGTAACTCAAAGTTGCCATGGTTACACAGAAGACGATAATGTTGATTTAGCTGCAAATCTTGAAGACGTTGTGGCATTAGAATTTTAGTGGAAAATATGTTTGTTGTTTATGTTTTTTTTTCTCTCTGCAGGCTTTTTGGAAGGAGAAGGGCTTCTCTGGGGAAATCGTTGCAGGATCCTCCAGTGGGTGTCCATTCTGTATAACCTTTGATGCCACCAGCCCCAGTGGTAATGCTGCTCTGGTTGGATTCATCGCCGGCCAGCATGCTTCTCATTGGAGTTCAGAGGAGGTAATGGAAAAAGACTGCAAAGAGGCTTTTACAAATATATAAGTAATTTTCTGTGTGCATATAATTTAAACATGACAGTGTTTGTTGAATTAATTTGTTGTTAATCTGAAATGTATCATGATCTCACTTTATAATACATACAAATGACAAATGAGCAAAGTCATGCATACTCTTCCACCGTCAGGATGATTTGCATTTCAATTGCTTGTTGATATATAAAATGAGATGTTCCACTATCATGGTTATATTTAGGGTTAAGTCTTGTTTGCATTACGTGTGTAGAAAAAGCCACATCCAGTATAGGATGCACTGATGTTGTTGTTCAGTGACAGCACTGTTACAATTGCACTCAAGATCGCACATCACCTGAGCTCAGAGAAAGCACCACATTTAAAATGAGAATTATAGGGTATTGACGTTAGCTTTCAGTAATTCTAGCTTCAGTGAATAACAGGCGTAATGTTTTTCTCCTGTGTGATAGTGAGAAAAGGTCAAGAACATCCTTTTTTTTAGTGCTACTAAAAACGGACACTGGGTACTTTTTGCTTGTGAAGTATTTAGAAAGAAAAAAAAAAAAAAAAAAAAAAATAGAAAATTGCCTAACTGAAATTTAAGCCACACGATTGTTAATGTTTTTGGCTTGGCCAACCGACAGGTTATTGATTAACAAATAGCATTAAAATTATAGACTTGGGGTGCCTGGGTGGCTTAGTGGTGAAGCCGGCGACCACATACATATGCCGCGTTGCGGTGCGGGCGGCGCGGGTTCGCGTCCCGGCCTGTCGCCAATTTGCCCGCGTGTCTTCCCCTGTATCTTTCCCCCATTTCCTGTCTCTCTCCACTGCTAACCAAAAGCTGCTGTGGCCAAAAACACAAAAAAAAAAAAAATTATAGACTTGATGCTTTAAATTCCTTTGAATTCTTTTCAACTATACCTTTGGGATTGGATAAATGCAGGAATTATATCCCTTTAAGCCTGTGTTGTAAATGTGTGCAGGTATGGTTAACATTCTTAGCAACACAACGCTCTTGAGTAGTCGTCACCCTGCTGGTTTATGCTGTGTAGGCTGCTAAATAATTTAAATTGACATCCCCAACATAAAATAAAAAATGGTGGTATATGTGAGCAGAGTTGACATCAAGCATGCACTTACACACAGTATGTGCTGTGTTTTCTTATTTGGACTTGGCTGGCTTTCCATTGTTGGAGTTTTATTTTTGCTTTGACATTTCGTTGGGTGCTTTTTTGTTTGTTTTTTTGTATCATGCCAAGACTTCCACTGAAGAAATTCAGGGAAATGAGGATTGCACAAAAATGGTTGGAACTGCACCATTTATTAGAGCAAACTGCATGACTCCAAGAGTAACGTCATGCTTCATTTCTCCTAGTTAAACCAAAGTCTTTCAATAAATATGAATTAACTACAATTTTCTTGAATTGCAAATAATATTGCCCAGCTCATGTTTTGCTCGAGTTATTTGATGATCGGTATGGGTATCAGCATTTATAATGGCCGATAAATGGGAAAAAAAAAAAAAAAAACCTAAAGAAGGGATGAAAGAAACACCCTTCAACCATATTATTAAGTGTTATTGTTGGACATTTTGTTGACCTTGGCAACATGTGAATGCCACAAACACAACAGTGAGCTGATCCAAGCAGAGTCGGGCAGAGCGTAAACAAGTAATCCATGACCTGTTGTGACAGTATAGTATTTTTAAACTGCATTGTCAGATTATCTTATTAGGGACTCATAAATAACTATACATAAAAAGTTACAGAAATCTGTGTATGTTTCATGTGCCTGAAAATGAAAATACTGGCTGATAGATCATATTTTTAAGTTAAATATTGTATCACTCTTAAATGTTTCATATCAGTCGGGCTCTAGATGGTGAGATCTGGAGTTTGAGAATTAAATTAAGTTCTTGTAGTTATCTTTACTTATTTAATAATTTGTCGTTTGAACCTAGAACACTAACGTTGGATGATTTTGGGAAACCATCCTACAGCTAGGATTACTTTCTTCCTGGGACAGATTTTCCAGTTCACTTTCAGTCACACTCAAAAACAGGAGTGTTTGGTGAGGATTCTCCTTGCCACAAACCTCTATAACACAGGCAACGTTGAAATGATTTTAAAACACCTTTAGTTCCCAGGCCTCAGCTGCTCTGCACATACCTCATCATGTGTGCTAACACAACCCCAAGATTGAGATGCACAAATTGCCTACTTCTTGTGTCCAACTTGTACTGGCTTCTACACTATACATTCATATTTCAGCACACAGCATGTTGTTATGGACTTGGGTTAGAACAAGTGCCAAATTACAACAGGCATTTCTTTCTATTTTCTGTTTGCAGGTTGGAGAAAGGAAAAAAGCTGTGCTTTCCAGTCTGGTCAACTATCTAGGACCTGAGGCTGCATCTTTCATCCACTATGAAGAGAAAGTACGTACTCCAGTGGTAAATGTCTGGTGTAATAAAACAATATTTTTAGTTTAAGGTGGTTCTGTAGTACAAAAATGTTTTCCCTCACTTGTTTTTTTTTGTTTGTTTCTTTCTGGTTTGGATTCTGAAGATGGAAGTTTTGTGTAACACATTTTTTAAAATGACATTAGGCAAAAATAATAAAAGAAAAGTTATTTTGGGTTTTCACAATGAGTCTAAAGTCCTTTCCATAAAGTGTCTCTCTAAAAGCTCTAAAATTTGCATCCCTCTCTGGTGTGGAAAGTGGACAAGTCCTGTGAACAGACCTTATTCTTTCAAATTCAGAATGAGAAGCTGCTGCAGTCTGCCATTCTTATTTCCTTGATAGCACTGCTTCTGATTACTCTGCTTTTAAAACATCTCAGACACAAGCACAGTGTGGTCTTCTCTAGTGTTGCAGACCACAGAGGAAACACAGAACCTGCACTCCCAGCATCTTAGTTAACAAAAAAAAAACAAAAACAAAAATAACACACCACTACATCCGGTTGGTTTGCCATCACAAGCATGCTATCTTGCACCCTCCTGTTATGTGCTGGATAGTCTCAGGGGCATCTCTGCACAGCCTGCACCTGGGGCCTTGCCTGGTGTGGTAGACCCCAGCCTCTATCGATCTTGTGCTTAGAGCTTGTTCATGTGCTGCCATGATTAGTGTGTATATTATATGACAGTTCATTGTCAAACAGAGCCACAATGAAAAACCGATTTATCAGTGATATGACTGTTACAAACCAAATAGTCCAAAATTAACTGCATCGTCAACTGTCAAAATAAAAAGGAGGGAAGCCAGGATGGGATCAAAAAGTATATTGGTGAATTTCAATACGGCTTATAGACAGTAGGGTATTTATTGACTTGTGACGGTCTCTAGGGATACACTAAAACAAAAGGCGTTTTTGAAAGTTCAGTGCCCGTCTTTAATTTTAGCTGGCGGCGTTAAAAACATGTTCATGTTAAAACAAACAGAAAACTGAATAAATATGTCACTGAAAGATAAGTGTGCTGGAGGTAGGCCGAGCTTTCAAAAAGAGAGCACAATTACGCATTTTGCACACGAGATACCACAACTAATACAATACTGGGTAAAGCCACTGTACAGTCTGTTGTTTTATATTTTCACTTTAAACAAGGTACACCTTTATGTACCCAACTGGTCCTAATAATGTGTCAAACATTAAGAAAACAGCTTAGCTCTATCATATGATGCAGATCATGCATTTATAGTCTGTAAAAGAATACATTAGTGAGGAAGATAAATTATTTCCATCAGTGGCTTTTAAATATGCTTTTAACATCCATGCAATTTTTGTCTATTTAAATGGAAAACACAGATGAGCTATATGAGCTAAAGTTTTCATTTAATCATTTCTATTTTAAGGGAAAAGCTAGTGTTAACTCACACTGATGAGTTAACAGTACTGTGAATTATTAAATAGTCAGTCAATCAAGTCATGTGATTTAGGTGTTTGGTTGGCAGATGGGATCAATTTATTGCAGACTGACCTGTTGTTCCGGCTCACTTAACCGCCAGCATGTGCAGCTGCAGCCACAGCTGTGGCTGTGATGCACACTTCATGGTACTTTTAATACTGTTTCACGTGAACAAGTAACAAAGCAGTGAGAGCTAACTAACTTAGATGCTAGCAGTATGGCACAAAAAGCTAACAACATGAACATGAAAGTAGACCCCAGGAGCACATGAAGGTGTGGAAACGGGCACGACTACAGGCTGCAGTTAATGATACAACATCTGAGTTTTTCTCTAAATTGGAGGGAATTATTGCACCCACAGCAGAGATGAGCATAGGGGGTTGGAAGGAGAAGGATTGCAGGTCCAGCTGCAATTACCTATCTCTGAAGATGATGTTGCTTTCTGCAAAAAGTATGTGTGCTGCAGATGAAGAACAAAACCTTGAAAGCTATACTCCTAGATTTAGAGCTATCTCCACACTTGAACCTTGCATGTTCTCCCTTGTGTATACGTGGGTTTCCTCCCACTCTGGCTTGTTCCCACTGTCAATGTTTAGTTAATTGGTGATTCTAAACTGGCCATGGATGTGAGACAGAATAATTAACTGTATGAATGTGGGGCTAAATGTGACTTGTAGTCTACAGTATTCCGAGTGACAAAAATAGAAAAGAACTATATAAATGCAAGTACATTACATGAAAACCTGAGGCTGGTGGGTCTAAAATACCCCCAGACCCATGCTCTTTTTTTGGACATATGGACACTGGAGGTGCTCAATTTTGTCAGGCCAAGAAATACTAATGATCCACTGAAAATATGAATAGGGAAGTTTTTCAACCACAAGCGACAAGTTGATGGTAATCTATGCTGCCTAGGCATTTCCACATCTACATAAAATCTCAGAAACCTGCAAGCAACCTAAGCACTATGATTCACTTCACCAGCAGCTGTGGAGTCTGGCAAGACATGGAGGGATTGCACTGGCAAGATCTTAAATTCACCAGATTATCCACAGGATTTTGTTGAGAACATAGAATAGAATAGCTTTATTGTCATTATACATTACATAAAATGCAGTGCTTCTCCCTTTGGGGAAAAATATAATATAAAAGAATATAGAGAATAGAATGAAACATCTATTTAAATTATAATTACAATGCTAAGGATAAATACACACACACGCACACACACACACGGTGTGTCCAGAGGTCCAGCAGTTTTTTAATGAGAACGTCCGGGGTGGCTGTATTGAAAGCTGAGCTAAAGTCTATGAACAGCAGTCTGGCATAGGTCCCAGGCTCAGCGTTGATTGGATGGCGAAGGTGATGGTGTATTTGGTGGAACAACCTGATGCGGCTCAAATGCTGAAGGGAGGCAGTTTGGGATCTGGCTAGCCTCTCAAAGCGCTTCATCACCAGTGACGTGAGCACGATGAGCTGCTGTTTGTGGCTGTTTTGGGGACAAAGCTTTCCTTGCATTAACTGACCTGAGCACATGCCTCACCTGGTGCTGTTGAAGGGTCATTGAGGCGCTGCTGTAGGCTGGGGGACGGGTCAATGGCCTATCAGTCTCAAACCTTGAGAAAACATTTTTTAGTTCCTCAGCCAGTAAAACATTGTCTTTAACAGTTGGGATGTTGCTGCCCCTGTAGTTGTTGAAGTGCCTTGGATTGTTATTGGTGAGATGGGCCTCAATCATCTGACTGTACGATTCCTTGGCTGCTTTGATGCCCCTTTTCAGGTTTGACCTGGCAAAACTGTACTGTGCTTTTTCTCCTGTTCTGAAAGCAGTATTGTAGTCTTTAATCAGGAATTGCACTTTACTGTTCATCCTGGGCTTCTGGCTAGGGAACACCCACATTTGTTTTTGTTACATTCTCAGCACAGTCTGTGTGTACTCTTCCAAGTCTGGATTTTCAAACGTACTCCACTCTGTGTTCACGAAGCAGTCCTGTGGTTGGGAGAGGCCATTTTCAGGCCAAGTGTTGATAGTTTTTGTGATGGAACTGAATTTCATTTTGAGCGGGTTGTAAGCTGGTATGAGGTGCAGAGAAAGATGGTCTGCTGTCCAACATGAGGCTGTGGCACTGATCTGTAAGCATGTGTGATGTTGCAGTACACATGATCCAGTGTGTTATTTTCTCTGGTGGCAAATTTGTGCGGGCTCTGTGTGCGGCTGCTCTCTCCCCCACTCCGCGTTGTGATTTGTGAAGCTGGGTCTGGTGTATCACGGCTGCTGATGAAATTCCACCGCTATCAGTGAACTGTTTTGGCTGGAACCTGGCATCTGGCTCCACAATGCCCCCACCTCTCGTCTCCGTCTGCATCCCCTCCTGACCTGACCTCACCTACCGCCGCTGTCCTTGCTTTACATGTGCAAATGCTTTGCTAAGGTGGTTTTTTTTTTTTTTTTTGGACCCTGGTGCAGTGCTCTTTTGAGCACTGTACCAGATGACTTTTTTTTTTTTTTTAACCTAACTTCCCCATGATGTGTTGTTTTTCCTCCTCCTGCCAAAGGTAGCGCCGCAAGAAACGGCTGCATGACCCAAGGACACATATCCCCCTATGTGTGTTGTGTTTGTGTATTTGGATGGTGTTCTGTAACTGCAATTTCCAATGTGTGAACTTGTTCACCCACATGGCAATAAAACTTCATTCATTCATTCATTCATATATTGTGTGAATTTGGGGAGAACAGACTTTAAGCAGGCCTGGTTGAAGTCTCCAGCAATTATGTGCACCCTGTCAGGATGAGCCTTCTGTTGTTGGTTATCAGGCTATATACAGTAGGTGGGTGAGGGCTTGGCTAACATTGGTGTCAGGAGAGATGTAAACAACCGTAATGATTACTGCTGAAAGCTCTCCAGGGAGGAAAAAGGATGGCAAGTAACCGTCAGAGCATCCAGCTATGGTGAGCAGTAGCTGTCTATGGTTCTGTATGCAGCAGTTGTTGTTTTTGTATGTACAGAGTCCTCCTTTTCGCTTACTGGAGTCTTTGTTGCGTTTCTGCCAATGGATGGTGTGGCCTGTTAGCTGCATGACTGTGTCTGGGTTTGTGGAATGAAGCAAGGTTTCAGTTATAGTTTTCACACAGCAATCTCAGAAAGTTGCCCTATACTAATCTTAGCTCCAGTTGGGCCATTTTGTTTGCTGTGGATCTGATGTTAGCCAGAAAGAGACTTGGTAGTGGAGGTCTATGTGGTCTTTTCTTAGCTGGGGTAGCAGGCCCACTCAGCAGTTCCACTTTTGTTTTCTCTCCCTCCTTTATTTAATAGAAATAAAAAAGGATATTGTATTCATAAATATACACAGAGTACTGCGGAATTACGTCTTCCGACAAGTGATGCATTCTCATAAACTTATAATCAATCTATTAAAAATACATAGGAGCAGCCACAGGTTTGTGGAAGCCACCATGTTTCCCCACTATTTTTTAATACAGTGACCAGGAATGACATCTCCCTTCCAACTAATCACATTTTACATATGTGGCTAAACCGGCCATATATGCAGTAAGCAAAAAGCGGTGGAGAAGAGGAACTTGTAGGTGTTCTTGTGCTGTGGTGTTGCATTAAAGTTCATGTTTGCACCTTCAGACTCAAGATAGGAAGGATCATACCTACAAAAGTATTGACTCGCCCATCCAAATCAGGTGCTCCAATTACTTCCATGGCCACAGGTGTATAAAATCAAACACCTAGGCATGCAGACTGCTTCTACAAACATTTGAGAAAAGAAAGGGTCACTCTCAGGAGCTCAGTGAATTCCAGTATAGTACAGTGAAAGGATGCCACCTGTGCAACATGTCCAGTCATGAAATTTCCTCACTACTAAACATTCCACAGTCAACTATGGCATTATAAGAAAGCGGAAGCAATTAGGAACGAGAGCAACTCAGCCATGAAGTGGTAGGCCAGATAAAAATCAGAGCAGATGCTGAGGTGCAAATTAAGCAGAGGTCAACGACTTTCTACAGAATCAGTCACTACAGACCTCCAAACTTTATTTGGCCTACAGATGAAGAACAGTGCGTAGAGAGCTTCATAGAATGGGTTTCTATGGCCTAGCGGCTATGTCCGAGCCGTACATTACCAAGCACAATGCAAAGCATCGGGTGCAGTGGTGTAAAGCATGCGGCCACTGGATTAGAGCAGTGGAGATGTGTTCTCTGGAGTGACAAATGACATTTCTCCACCTGGAAATCTGATGGACAAGTCTGGGTTTGGCGGTTGCCAGTAAAATGGTACTTGTCTGACTGCATTGTGCCAAGTGGAGGGGGGTCCATGGTAGTCATGGTTGATTTTCAGGAGTTGGGCTCGGCTCCTTAGTTTCAGTGATAGTAACTGAGGAGTTGGCATAAACAACAACAACAGCTGGTTATAATATTATGCCAGCTAATGTCAGGCTTAAGTGTCCTAAAAATTTCCCTTTGACAAACCGCTTGGTTACATTCTCACATTGCATGACAGTTTATTCACTAAGCCTCGGAGTCCAACAATGTTACATCCACTTCAAAGACAGCCTTACTAACACCAGCTAACAGTAGCTAACAGCAGCAAAAACAGCAGCACTTACCAACAGAAAAGTTCAGCAAGTCTTCAGCGACTCACCTCAGTATCACTGTCATCGGGCAAAAGTGAGCTTCACTGGCTCATATTATTCAAATCTGTTGAAATATAGTGTGTACTAAAAGTAAAGGAAGAGCAAATGCTACATTTAAAATTTAGGCCTCACTGGGACTTTAAAAGCTTCAAATTCAGTATCAAAAACATGTATTTTGATTTTGGTGTTTTGTTCCTTTATTTTTTAATGTTCTCTCTTTTCTTTGTTAAAAAAAAAGGAAAAGAAAAGGTTTGAAAAAAAAAATCAGCCAAGAAATAGAAGAATTAATCCTGATAACAGCAAAACCTGCAGAAGAACTGCATATTTAAGTTTTCTCACTACACTGCTTAATATAATGGTAATAAGGGCTTTATGTATGTGGGCAGCTTGCAAACAGAAACTAGTAACAGCCTATTTTGCATACTGTGCATGAATGACTGGGAGCAGTAGTCCACTGCATCTTCTGCATCCTCATAAACTGTTAAATATACTATGACTTCTATGTGTCATTGACGATCATTTTGCTGAAATCAAGCCATTCTTTTCTATGTCATGTATAATAATACTGAGCAATATAATTAAACCAGTTTCTCATGCAGGATTGGGCCAAGGAGGACTATAGTGGTGGCTGTCCCGTTAATGTCATGGCACCAGGTCTGCTAACATATTACCACCCTAGCCTGAGGAAGCCCTTTGGCAGGTAAACACCCAACTGATGACAAATCCACCACTAAAAATCACAATTTGTATTCTCCCTTACATTAAAAGAAGTTATCTTCCCTCTGTATTTGCATCCACGCATGCACACAAAGGATGTAGTACAAAAAGCTAGAGAAAAGACTAACAGAAATGTTTTCCACACCTAAACGTAAAGTTATAGAGTTCACAGTTGTAAATATTATCACAGTAGAGAAGGTGACAGCATGAGAGATACTGTGTATTTGCTGAATGTTTATACTATTTTTATAGCATGAAACAAAGTCTGTATTCTCTCTGCCAACTGGATATTACTCACTAGCACCCAGTGTGTACAGATCATTGACATCAGTCGTGGGAGTGATTATACTTCCAATGATACATAGTAGTCCAGTTCTAAAGAAATGGCAAGAGGTCATCGGGAGGGGTATTCTCATGGGAAAATGTCCTATAATCCATTTCTAATGGCCTGTTGCACAAAGCTGAAACATGAGAGAGAGATGGGGAGGGGGAGGGGATCCAGGTAATACATTTCCATAATGACATCAAGTCCGTGGGGAGTAGAGGAAGCTCATTACATAAGGTGCCTCAAACAGTGGAAAGGAGATGGTAGCTCTCATCCACATTCCTACCCCATATAGAAAATGGATTCTCAAGGGCACAGTATGACCTTGACACGAATCCGGCACATGTAATGAAGACAAGCCCAAGCCTGGCTGACAAAAATGCTGCTGGTGCTCCCAAGGTAATGTATTTATGAGCACAACAAATTTAGCTAGTGCCGTGTAGATTGTGGGATTTGATGTAGTCTGGGTCTTTTTATTGACAACAATGTGTTTTCCACACTTGGCCTAATTATGCTAGGTGGGTAATATGCTTGAGTGGACAGCATGTTTACAGAGAGAGCAGAGAAGAGGGTATGTGAGAAATGAGAAAAGTAGAGAAATAAGAGTAAACTGACCTCAGTAGTTTTTACACTAAAGTTGAAGTTTAGTGGAGATTAGTTCTGTGGTTCATAGAATACTATTTGATGATGCTTTTCATATTATTCCTGGAGCTTGCATCTTAGCATCTGATATAAGGACATTATAGTCAACCAACTAACAGAGCTATACCTCTCCATCAGATCTCTGTTTAAGTCTGCATCCATTCAGCCATTTCAGGACTATTCTGTGAGTCCTACACAATTCTGTCTTTTTAGCAACAGCAACCTAATCCTGTAATGCCAGTATGATTCCTCAGGGAGTCCCAATTGTAATCAAAGAGAGAGCCTAACAATATGTAGCGATATTGTTACAGAGGCTTTTGCCTAATATGTGGAGCAATCCCTGATGTTTATACTAATAATATCAAAAGCCTAACTGCAGACCAACTTTAAATTAAAAAAAAAAAAAAAAAGTTTTTTCTAGTAAAAACACTTCATCACAAACACCTAACTTTGTCAGTAAGCAAATCTACTTGGTAAAATCAAGCACTAGCCATAAAACTGAAAAAGTGTCTTTGGGCAAGACTGGACCCCAAGTTGCTCTCAATGCAACTGTTAGAGTATGAATCTGTGTGAACGTTAGATAGAAAGCACTTATAGCTGTGGAAAGAAGTGCTTGTATGAATGTGTGTGAATATGTGTATAAAGCATGTTGTATAAAGCACTTTGAGGGCTCAAAGTAGAGTAGAAAAGCACTATATAAGAACCAGTCTATTTACTATTTAAACTCGCTTTACAGTACGTTGGCTGAAGCCAGGTTTCCATAGGTAAACCTTCAGGGACTCTGTCCTCTGTCCTACACCATATTCACTAATGCTTCTTTTATGCATTTACATGATTTATATTTTAATTGCCAAAAAAGTTAATAAAAAAATCCATTATTAATTTCTCAATCTGGATTTTGCCGTAATCAAGCAGCACTAATATCTGGATAGGAAAGAGAGAGAGTGGGTATTTTGCACAGTCGAAGCACTGAAAATACGCAAAATACCCATACTTTCAATAAATCATGCTGATTAAATACCATATAAACAAACTCAGAAGTGCTTTCTAATGACAAAGAAAGGCTGCACTGCATGTTTATTTAGTGCCCACTGTTTCAATTAGACAGTTATGGAGAGAGATATGCACACCCTTTATGTTGGCCAATGATGGCCAGGCAGAATTCTTCACATGCTAAACCAAACTATATGTCAAACTGTCACAAGCTTAAGTGTAATAGCACTTATTTCCATATATTAACATTTCTTTATATTTTAGAAAATGCTTTTTTTTTTTTTTTTAAATGCTTTAGCCAGTAAAAATAAATGCTTTGGAAATAAAGAGTTTCTTTTCTTCCAGTTATGTATATTTCTGCTTCATTATGTGACTGTGGATTAGCTTCTTACTAAATCCATTTGGCTAATCTGTTATTACATATATTAAAATCAGCCTGCTGGGAAATTGAATGAATTTGAACACAAAACAATTACAGCAAAGGTAAAAAGTAATGTTTCACTAACACGCAGATTTCATCATCATTGCAAATTTTAGAGACTGGATAAATCTTATAGTTGTGCATTTCCTGAACCCCCCCCCCACACACACACACACACACTTAAGTCCACAAAAATAAAACACTGAATTTACTTTGACAGAGCACTACAGGTATGAACGCCGTCAGTTGAATGCTTTCAGTTACTTCTTATCATATAATCACCTATTTAAACACGACACCAATCAAGTCCAATCAGGGCCAAAATGCAGCCTTTTTAATTTGACAAGCTCTCGTTCTTTTCATCATAATGCCGCGGCTCATTATACTGTTTACTGCCACCTGCTATGCATGCCACTGTAATGACTGAGTTGATTGATTTCTTTCACTCTACCCCTCCTGCGTGTTTTATTTTTTAATCCGCGCGGGATATATTGCTTTCCTTTTTCATTATCATGTATCCTATATCCCAATGATATGAATCGCTGCTGCATAAATCCATGACAGAGTACCCTCAAGCAAGTGTATAATCATGCGCCGCAGCCAATTATCCTATACTTGAGGTGATATCTGGTACCTCCAACAAATATTCTGAAAAGCTAAACTTTACCTCTAAGCTTAGGCAGGTGCGTGTTGCGAGAGGCAGACTCAGTAATACCAGCTCATTACCAAGCTCACTGACATCTCAGGCTCGGGTCCTAAGGTCTTAGAAATTGTGCTGTTGAAGTTGCCTATTAGCCTGGACTAAACAATCAGAATCCTTCTCACATTCACATTCCAGCTCTGCCACACATTGCCCCTCTGTTTACTCCTGATTACTCTCTACTCCTTTAGCACCTTTACTTAATGGCATTTTATTAGTCCAATTCAATGGTAGCATCTTTTCGTGGAATTCATCGACATAGACTGCTTTACCACATCACAGACGTATGAACAGAGAGTAAAGACCATCAGACATCAAACACTATTGTTCAGATAACATTAATTCATCAAGCATAGTGGGCAGACAAAGAGGTGAAGCTGTTCTCCATTGCTTTGATGGTGAAAATTGTTGATGGCTGGTAAAGCCAGTTAGAAGAGGTTTTCTTGAACTGGACAAACATAATCAAAGTTCTCTGGTTCTCAAACTGTGTGCAGTGGGCAGCAACGTGCAACCAGGTGCAAATAAAAGCTAACAAAAACAGAGATAGGCACATCCATTATTTGCACAGATTTAAGGTGCAGCATCAACTGGCTTCATTTCCTCTACCACAGTTATCCATAAAAGTTATCCATAAAAGGATGCTTTTACATGTAACTACCATGCAGCTGTCACCATTTTTCGCTCCTGTACCACTTATTCCTGATTTGTTTTTTGGCATATTTGTCACACTTGCATGTTTCACTTTAAACAGCTTTTAAAATTAGATGAGAAAGATAGCCAGAGTCAATACAAAAGGCTTTCTCTCTCTTTTGTCTGTGTTTTAATTTATTATTTATTAAGAGGGTAAAACTATCCAAACCTACCGGACCTAGAGTATGTGGAAAAAAAAATTGCCCCCTTAACTCAATAACTTCCTGTGCAACACTTGACAGCAAGAACTGCAGTCAAGCATTTGCGATAACTGGGAATGAGTTTTTCCACATCTCTGTGGAGGAAATTTGTCCCACTCTTCTTTGTGGAATTGTTTTAATTCAGTATTAACGTGCGTTTGATGATCTGAAACATGAATGTAAACCATCATTGTGGCAGCATAAGCAATAGCTTGTTAAAAAAAGATAGACTGACATAATTTTTAACCAAGGTGATTGATTGATGTCTCATTTTGGAATATGGGTTTACAACCGCAAAAAGAAAAACATATTAAAAGAATTGAGAATGAAATAAGCAATCCATCCATCCATCCATCCTCTTATCCTGTCATGTGCATTAAAATCAAATGCAGGATTTCCATGGAAAACCTTAGATAACTCAGCTCTGACCTCAATTCATACAGAACCATTACCATTGAGAGGGCAAACATATTTCTTCTTTTTTCATAGATGATTCAAAATGATAGGGCAACAGTTACTACATAATGGACTTAAATCACTCTTACTTACTGACACTGGAACTACCTGGAAGATGCTCTCTCTTTTACCTGGAGAGGCTTTGAGTGAGTCCATCAGGTCACCAAAATGCAAGAACATAATATATCCAAAGAAAGAAATCCATTCACAAAAACAACTCATCATATCTGATAATATCTAGAAGTCCGTGCAGTGTAGAAAGCTATGAATAAAATGCTAGAAATCTCTTTTTATCTTTACCACCCCCGAAAAAACAGAGGATTTGTCCAGAGATGGCAAAAATTATTTCAGGTTTTATTGATGTTAGACTGTGTCACAGTACTTCAGCAGGATTGGGCAATGTGTTAAAATATCATCATCAGTCCAAGGTGTGGAGTTCCCACTTCATTTAGAGCAAATGCAATTATCAAACAGACTGCTGCCAAAAAGAATACATAATCATCTATTTGGGACTAAACGTGTAAGCCAGTGGACCCAAAGAAAGAAATACGATGAAGGATGCATCTATCTGGAGCCTCTAAATGAACAAACAGGTGGATAATATACAGTTATGTCCGTAAGTATTTGGACAGTGACAGTTTTATTTTTTGTCCCTTTACACCACTGTAGTGGATTTTAACTCACTCAAGATGTGATTGAAGTGCCGGATTTCACCTCTAACTCTAAAAGTTTAATACAAATATTGCATCATCTGTTTAATTAGAGCCATTTTTATAAATATAGCCCCTTATGTTCAGAGGCTCAAAAATAATTGGACAATTGAGTGACAATTTCAAGACCAGAAGTGGCCTAGTCCTTTGTTATTCCAAGAAAAATTAATAAGTGGTTACAAGTGTTGAACTTACTTTTACTGTTCACTGAAGATGACTATGGTGGACGACTGCAGAAGAAAAATGCCTTCACAACATACAGGCAAGTTAAGAAAACTCACTTGCCATTGTTGAAGTTTACAACCAAGAGACACCTTCATAAATATAAATACAGAGGGTTTACAACAAGGTGCAAACCACTGGTTACACTCAAGCAAGGCTGCCAGAGGCACTGGGTCAGAAATAGCGGGATAAATTCTGAAGTGTTGACAGATATACTCTCTGCTTAGATTCAGCTAAGTGCTGGAAATCTGACGGGACAGCATTTCACTTGGCAAATGGATAATGAGCTAAAGCATACTACAAACTAAACCCAAGAGTTTTTCAGGGAAAATTATTGAAATATTCTTCAATATTCTTTACTGGCCAAATCAAAAACCTGATCTCAATGCAACACGCCGTGTTTTCCAGTTACTAAAGACAAAACTGATGGCAGACATGCCCACAAACAAGACAGCTACATGTATAGTAAAAGCCTGGCAGAGCATGTCAAGGGAAGAAACAAAGCATTTGGTGATGTTCATGGGCCTGCGCATCAATCACATTTTGATTGTCCACCTTAGAATCCACTGTGATGGTATACAGAGACAAAATTATAAAAGTGTCATTGTCCATATACTTATGGCACTACCTGTATGGTATTAAATGATCAGTGTGTAGTTGTTCGTTTCATATGACTAAAAAAAATGTTGCTGCATTTAAGAACCAATCAGACAGAAATCACTGTAGATGCCTTAATGGTTATTTTTTCACTGCCTCTTCTGGTGAACAACAACTGTGTGCATAACATGGCCCAACTCCAACCGCAATCTCCTATCAGCCCATGCTGTAAGCACTATTTAGAGGGAATTATTTACTAAGATGAATTCTCAAGGAGGTACACAATTAAAAAGAAATTTAAAAAAAGGACAAAAATTTCCCCTTGAAAAATACCAACAACTGATTTAGTCAGCACAGTTTGACAATCATCCAAAAGCACCTGGCCGTGACGCCAGCCTCTCCGTCTGTATTCTGGGCTTTAGTTTCTGCAGAATCTCAACTACGGAATCACCTTTGAGTTTTCTCCTTTCTTTACCATATAGAGCAGTGAATGTGGGTTTTCTCAAGACCAAGGGATGGGAAGGGTTAGCTATCATGTTTCTTTAGTGGACTTACATTTGCTTTCCATCTCCCAGATAGACAGAAACAATGCTGCAGACAGTTCTTCAGTACTATCCTCACTCTTGTTTCCTTAGTCATTTGATTGGGTCTTTGGGAAAAACAGCTAACACGATGCTGAAGTATCAGCAGCAGAGGGTGGATGGTGACCTATTTGCATAATGTAGCTGACAAGAAGGGACAGTAATACATTATTGATTTAACAGACCTTTTGTCTTCTGTCTCTTTGGGGTTGGCAGTTGATAGCAGCAACATACATTGCCATGGTATGCAGTCTACATCTAGTGCTTGTTCTCCAGATTTTTCTCATTAGATCTACAAGAAGACAATTTTTTTTTGTTGTTGTTGTTGAGAAAACCCACCATGATACAATCTTACAAATGCCATAACCCTGCAGTCTGCACAATTTGACTAAAGCTTACTTTGACAGCAATATGTTCAAATCCAAAACACATGATGTGGACTAATGTTGACAATAAAGTTGGGTACCATGGGCAGTAATTTGTAAGATTTATAAGACATTCTTGACTGTGTTGTCATTACACGCAGCAGAAGTGGATGAGGGGCAACATTGTTTCTGTGCTTTTCCAGGCAGCAACCCCTACAGCGCTGAACAGGCCTAATCTAATTTGTTAGTGGGAAATTGCAGTAAACAGAGACAAAGACCATGCAAGCTAACAGAGACTTGTTTTATGGGTGAATCTTGTCCATATGTGAGAGAAGAAATTTTATCACTCAGCACCATCATATGTACTAATATTTCTTAAGACATATATACATGACTACCATGTAATGACAAAGACAAAGGAAGCACTGAACTGTCTGTGTATTGGTATATGACTCACTGATTGTCTTGATTTACAGGATACATTGGGCAGGCACAGAGACAGCCACCAAATGGTGTGGATACATGAGTGGTGCAGTGCAAGCTGGTCAGAGAGCTGCCCTGGAAGTACTGGCTGAAGTCTCCCACATGACTCTGACCACAGAGGAGCAGGAAGAAATGCAGTGCATTGAAAATGTCAAGGGTGCTCCTGAGCAAAGGCCATCATCCAAACTCATATGCCTGCCTACAAGGAAATGTGTGGTGATAGCAACACTGACAATAGGAGCATTTCTTCTGCTGGCTCAACATCAAAATACACTGTTAAAGATCAAAACGTACTTGACAAATGCCCTTTCAACAAGCAAGAATAACCTACCCCTGCTGTAACAAAATCTATAAACCTAGTGTTTATGTTTAATCAAAAAAATAAGAATTTAAGACAGGAAGAGAAAAGGTAAAGATTTCGCTGCAGTCATATAATTTTTTTACCTGCAGTGATTGCAAAATTAAAAAAAAAAAATGAAAAAACTCTTTAAGCAGCATGATATTTAAATTTTGTCCATAAAATTTAGATTGTACTTATCACCTTGAGCACTATTTAAATGCCACAGCCTACCTGAGTGTTACTGTTGACCATGCCCATCTCTTTATGACCACAGTGTTCCCGTCTTCTGATGGCTGCTTCCAACAGCTGCTACAGTACCTTAATGGCTAATGTGGCTATCTGATAAGAGCACTTTTGGCTGCTCCCTTATTTCCACAGGGGTTACCAGAGTGGCTGGATCTGCATGTTTGGGGCATGCCCCACTGGTGGGGTGCAGGGTCATGATAGGTGGGGTGTGGGCAACCTGGGAGAAAAGTCATGTGGAACAAATGTTGAACATCGGATTAATTCTCACAGTGGAACAAGGAAATGTTAGCAGGTACGTTAGCACAGTGATTAGTGCAGCATAGAGTTTGAGAACTACTGGATTTGGCAAAGAATTTATGCTCGACGCACTACCAGATGCAACCTTCCCAACTATCTTGGCTTGGGATCAATGACGGCACTAGAAGTACGTTAGCTCGTGACCCCCCCAAGGCTGGGTTAGTTGCTATCAGTTAAGCAGTTAACTCGCAGTTAAGCAGCACTACTTCACAGTTAAAAGATCTCAATTACTATAAATAAATAAATAACCTTTGAGATGTGGTGGAACAGGAGATTCACATCATGTATGGGCAGCTGAAAAATTTGCAGCAAATGCATTATGCCATTATGTCAATTTGGAGCAATATATCTGAGGAATGCTTCCAACACCTTGATGAATATACACAATGAAGAAGTAAAGCAGTTCTGAAGGCAAAAAAGGGTTCAACATGGTACTGGCAAGGTATAACAAACAAAGTGACCAGTGATTGTAGATGTATGGCAGAGCCTTCAGCGAAAATATCTGGGAAAACGCCAAGAAACTCAAAAGAAAGAAGAACTCACAGCACAGACAAACATATCTTTCGGCAGCTCCCTTATCCACAAAGGGTCACCACAGCAGATGGATCTGCATATTTGATTTGGTAGATTTTTATGCCAGATGCCCTTCCTGATGCAACCCTCTCTGGGATTTGTATCTCTTCCGAGTCTTGAACTGGCTTTTGCACCTTAGGCAAATGTGTGAACCACTACACCATGCGACCCCTTAATAACTGCCATGGACAGTGTTTGTGTAATTACTCCCAGACCAGAAGGGGGAGACAAAAGTTCTGCACTGCAGTTGGAAGCCAGTTTGCAGTGAGAAAATAAAGCTTTTACAGTGTATGCCTCGTGCCATTTCACACAGAGCCATAAAAACTGCATGAAAGATTTGAAGCAGAGCCAAAAGCATGTTTTTTGGGGTTTTTTTTTAACTCACAAAACCATCAAAAGACAGTTGAATGAGTGTCAGATGAATGAACCAGTCACACAATGGAAATATCCAAGAGAAGGTGATTTAATCGCTATCACTTGATTGCACAGTCGATTGAAAGGATTTTTGTCAGTCCCCATGTCTCCTCTAGAGAGTATCTCAAATGCCCACTAATCACTGCACGGTAGTCTGTGACTCCTTTGGCGCCACGGCTTGCTATTTGTCTTTGTTATCACTAGCTTGCACTGAATCAACTGCTTGTTCTCCCTGGTTTCATTTAAGCCAGCCCAGGCTGAATCAAGGCCAACGGTCCAACATCTCTCAACATGTTTGAAAATTTGTAGCATTTGATTACTGACTCATTTTTGTCGTCAGTCAAATTAATTGGAATGAGTGCAATGGTTTTCGTACAAATATGAGTTCTGAATATATTCAGTGTAATACACCAAAATTATATATGTACATTTTTTATGACTTGACCGTAATAATAGGAACACAGTAGTGGATTGGTGCACTATTTTAGAACTCCACAGTGCTCTCAGAGGTACCTTATTATGATATATGCCAATGCCAGCACAAGGCACGCATGCAGTACCGTACCATCTGGGAGAATGGCAGCTTGCCTTGTCAGTTGCTATTTTTTCCATCGTTAGTTGAAATCCAGTTCTTAGTTTTAATGATAAATGCATTCCCATCCCCATTCCCACTGGGATATCATGAGTATTCAGTAGAAAAAAATCTGACTAAACTATTGTGTTCATGAATGAACACAAGTGCAACGCAAGCCTCACAAATTGCTCAGATTTTTAAAACCGGCATCAGCATCTAGTGTACATGTTAAAGGTTAAACAAGTGCAGCAGCACAGATGAAAAAAATAAGCATCATTTCAGTTTTTTTTTAATAAGCAAACTCTAAAGCTGCAGTCAACATTGATAATTAGCAATGTCATAGTTCATCAGAATTATGAATCAGACTCATACCAAAAAAGTCACTGAAGAAAAAAGCATAATGATATTGCATAAGTTTAAGACATACCAAAATATTGCTTCATGAAGAATTAGGAAGGTGTTTGTTCGTATTTTCATGTTCCCATGATTAAGCATTTTTCAGCTTATGAAAGTTTAAAAGCCCCAAAATACAGTACATAAATTAAAAAAAAAAAAAAAAAAAAAAAAAAAAAAAAACGTATTTCAGCATTTTTTTTTTTACCATCTCTTGAGATTCTGCACAGTGGAATATGCTGTTTTTTTCTAATATCAAATAAAACATTTCCAGGAAAGTCTCTAAGTAATACTACTGTGATTACTGTAGCCTCTGTAAACACCTGTCAAAGCACTTGCCATGGTGTTTGCCTTTGGGCAATAGCACGAACTTTAATAATTCATACTTTCCAGTGCAGTGTAATCAGTGTGTGAAGTAATAAACAACTCTTTTCATGGAACTAACCAGAGCTCAGTTCTAGTTTAAATAGATGTTATTATTATTTATTTAGACACACAGTTGCTTGTGAATGGAAGAGTAACATTATTGCAATCGTTCAACACTGGAAGAAAGAGGTTATTCTTTTGTTCTAAATCATGTGAGAAATGGGTTAATTCAACTCTGACAATCGTGTTTACTCTGTAGTTTCTATTGTTGTTATGCAAATATCTTATTAAGAGGTGCTGAGCTAATGTTTGCAAGGGTTTCCTTGTGGCCTCCACTGCCATTTGCCAGACGCTCTACATACGGCAAACATCATGATTTTTGAGGCCTTTCTAAAACTTGATGAGTCATTTATGCAGCTGCTTCTGCAGCTGTAATTTACTCACTTCAAAGTGAGAGGGCAGTTTGCTTTTGAATTCAATGTATACAACATGATTTTGTAGCACCAATTTGCACCTAATACCAAGATCCAACTTCTTTATCTGAAGAGAGGAAAAAGAGTGAAACTCCGGGAAAATGATGGGCATATAGCACATCTGACTTTGATGATGATATTTATGTTCCGCCTTAAACCAGCGATAAGAAGTATGCTCTGCCAATTAAACATTTCACTCAGAGGCTGACAATGACTCATGGAGGAGGGTTCAAAAAGAAAAGGATCAAAACATATGCAGCTTATGCATCAAAATCTGGTGCTCACAGTCCAACTCACTTTGGTCAGAGATGCATTTATGTTAAAAGCAGCTAAAGGAGCATCAATACATAAGTCTCCATACAAAAAAAAAAAGGGGGGGGGGGGGGGGGGGGGGGCTGTTCAAAATAGCTCTAGCAGGAGTGCTCATTTTTCAGCAACTTTCATGTGAAGCTGCACATAGATAGATACATTTATTCCACATGTGGTGGTGCTATGCAAAGCCTATACTTTTCACTTAAGTGTGGAATCTGTGAAGTCTCCTGTGGAGTACTGTCAAGACATTACCTAGGGTATTTATTTTAGACACACAACTGTTTACATAAATCATGCAATGAAATCTTCCAGGACAAAGTTGCTTAATCGTTATCACTTGATTGCACAATTGATTGGCAGAATTTTTTATCAGTCCCACTTTCTCCCCTGATGAGTATCTCCAACACCCACTGATCAGTGAGAGGCAGTCTGGTGCCATGCCTTGCTATTTGTCTTTGTTATCATTAGCTTGCTAAGGATCAACCAAGACTGTTGTCCTGAGTTTCACTTAAGCCAGTCACTGCCTACACTGCATATACAGTGTAGCGTAGGCAAATTTGTAGGAGAGACCCATAAAAATCACTGCAATGGCAACTGGATGTACAGACAAACATTCAGGCTGTTAAACCTAAAGGAGTAACCATGCTGCCAAGCATCCAAGGGGATTCAGAGCGAACTGTCATTCATGAATACACAAGGAAATTAGACACTGGCACAGCACAGAAATAAAAACATTCACTGTCTGCGCATTTAGCACCACGGACAGTGACAGCATGGGCTAAACAAGAAAGCAGGCAAGCGCCGTGTATGTGAGACATATACAAATTAAGCCGCAGCGGAACAGAAGCACAAGAATGCCAACGGGTAAAAATAAGCTTCACTCACCCTTGAAATAGCTGAAGGCGGACACCGTCTCAGTTAAAGCCGTGTGAAGATAGCATCTCTCCACTCATTAGTGCACTTGCGGTAAGTTCTCTCGAAGGCCAGCTGCAGTAACTTGGCCTTCTGTGAATGAAATGGCTCGATGATGTTCACCGTGAGACTGAATCATTACTTATTTCTTATGTGGAAGTTGAGGAAAAAGGGCTCTTTGAATGCTGCATTAGGGTGAAAAATCTTTGCCACCATCTGTCCTCATAATGAAATCTACCCACCCCTATCTTTAACAAAAGTATAATCTGAAATTAAAAAAAAAAAAAAAAGACTTCATTATAATTGCTGACTGTTGTTAAACCGAATACAAAAGTTGCCATCATCACTGGAGAGCTGATAGATCTTGAGGTAAAGCAGCAGGAGGGAGTGGAGAAGAAGGAACACCTGTCCACAGCTACCTGCTTAGCTATCAGCTTGAATTGACGTCTAAACGTCACGGTTACAAACGGTTGGTTTTCTTTCTTTTTTTTTTTTTTTGTCCCAGCCTGCGTCCCATCTTCTCATGCAAGTGCTAAAGCGAATGTCTTTGGACTGGGTGTAGACTTTGTGCCACAAGACAGCCATTTCACGTGTTCATCTTTTTACTTAGCCGGCTTGAAAACTAAATTTAGGCTCACTATCCACTTCCTGCCGTTAATTGCCCCCTGCTGGTGAAATCCCAACAACAAATCTGACTTCGTCCTGAGGTAGCGCCCACGCACGGAGATATATTTTTCATTTCATGAAATGTAAAATATATCTCCGTGCGTGGTAAAATTGTCCAATATATGTAGGCTTTTAATTATAATTGTCAAAAAAAAAAAAGAAAAGAAACTCAACTCTGCTCTTCTTTTGAATTTTTAATCTGATGTTTTGTAAAAGCAAACAAATGCCAATTAGCACTGTGTCAGCTACAATAGAGACCTGTTATCATTTACATACGTAATGTTTTAAAATGACACAACGTGAAGGTTTCACAATGAATTGATACTTTAAAATTACAGTTAGTAATGTGATGGGAACATTCAATCACCTCACATCTTCACTTAGTTCGAACTTCAACAGGTCGTCTTGACCATGTCTATAAATGCCTAAATGCACTAAGTTGCTGCCATGTGTGTGGCTGTTTAGATATTTGTGTTTATGACCAGTTGAAGAGGTGTATCTTACAAAGTGGCCAGTGATCATACACTAATGAGACATTATAACATTATGACCACTGCCCGATGAAGTGGATAACACAGATTATCCCTTCATCATGGCACCTGATAGTGGTTGGAATTTATTAGCGAGCAAGTGAACATTTTGCCCTCAAAGTTGATGTGTTAGAAGCGGGAAAAATGAGCATGCATAAGGATTTGAGTAAGTTTGACAATGGCCAAATTGTGATGGCAAGATGATTGGGTCTGAGCATCTCCAAAACTGCAGCTTTTGTGAGTTTTTTCTGGCCTGCAGTGGTCAGTATCTATCAAAATTGGTTAGTGCCATGGGTGGCCAATGCTCACTGATGCACATTGAAGCCCACTGGGTGTGATCAAACAGTTGAGCTATTGTAGCTTAAATTGCCAAAAAAGTTCATACTGGTTCTGATAAAAAGGTGTCAAAATACACAGTGCATCATAGTTTGTTGTATATGAGGCTGCAGTCAGGGTGCCCATGTTGACCTTTCACCCACGAAAGGCCAACAATGGTCACATGAGCATCAGAACTGGCCCACGGAGCAATGGAAGAAGGTGGCCTTGCCTGATGAATCGTGTTTTCTTTTAGACTACAGGGATGGCCAGATGTGTGTGTGTGTGTGTGTGTGTGTGTGTGTGTGTGTGTGTGTGTGTGTGTGTGTGTGTGTGTGTGTGTGTGTGTGTGTGTGTGTCGCTTACCTGAGGTTCACCTGGCACCAGGATGCACTATGGGAAGAACGCAAGCCGGTGGTGGCAATGTGAGGCTTTGGGCAATGTTCTTATCACTGACCTATGAATCATTCAAGCATAAACAAGGCTCCTTACTTAAGGGATGACCCAAAGTTGTCTCTACGCAGACACAGACACAGGCAACTTGGCAAAGAACCAGCTTTAAGTTGTAATTTCAGGCACTTTGTTACTAGCAGCCTGTTGCAAAAATGTACAATTTGTTCCCATTTCTTTAATTGAATATATGAAAAATGCCAGAGATAACACAGTCTGATTGGCAAAACAATTTTTGTACCAACAAATTGATTCCCAAAGAGCTATGAGCTGAAAACCTGGCATATCTTCGAATAGAGTGCAGTGTGTCTTATAAAAAAATTGAAGTGGACAAATGGAGGCCCAAAGAGGTGACAGGCCTAAAAAATATCTACAGCAGATGAACAGTATCTTGAAGTCATGTCCTTAAGAAACAGGAAAAATATCCAACAAAACACAGCATCTGGACCTTCAGTTGATATATAATTCACTGAAACCTCATCAGAAATGATCTCAGTGGAAGGCTAGCTCTCAGGAAGCCATTATTAAGGAAGGGAAACAGGGAGAAAAGTCTGAGGTATGCCAAATCACACAAGAACCGCACTGAAAATCAGTGAGAACATTATGGAGGGATTAATCCAAATTTGAATTTTTTTGGTACAAATCATCATCGTGTACGGATGAAGTCAGGAGAGAGGTACAAGAAGGCTCTGTCATGACTTAGGGCTGCATTTCAGCTAATCCTTTTGGGGATCTGGTCAAAATTGATGAAATTATGAATACTGAAAAGCACGATCAGATTTTGATCCAATACCATTTGGAAAGGATCTGACTTTTCACTATGAGAACAATCCCAAACACACTGCCAATGCAGTAAAAGCATATCTGGAAAAATGCACCATGGAACACTATCATGGATTAGCCTCCCAGAACATGGACCTTAACATTATTGAAGCAGTGTGGGAGCACCTTGACAGAGAATGGAACAAAAGGCAGCCAAGACCCAAAGAAAAGCTTTGAATATCCTCCAAGAAGCCTGGAGAACTATTCCTGAAGACTACTTAAATAAATTACAAGAAAGCTGCCTAGCAGAGATTATGAATATTGAAGAACAAAAGTAGTCATACTAATACTGACTTTCAAGGCTGTAAGAATTGCACATGCTCTGTTTTTCCTCAAATAGTTTGTTTTCATGTCATTTCAGTATGTTTGGGAACTACTTGGTTATCAGCTCTCTGCACATTTTAGCAAATAATCAAATGCATAAATCTTGTGGGTGAAAGTACACAATGATGGAACACATCAGGTAGTGAAGGTGAAGTGAAGATAAAAAAGAATAAACAAATTCTTACTGTAGGCTTCAAGAATGTGTCAGATGTCACCCTTGTTGTTAAAACTGTACAGTTTTAACAACCAAGCCTCAGGTCGATGATCGATTTTGTAATCGTATCATCAGATCTGCTACCATAGGTTCTTGACACTCGAGTGAAGAGAGGAGCGGAACTGTCAACTGATCATCACCTGGTGGTGAGTTGGATCAGGTGGCGTTGGAAGATACTGGACAGACCTGGCACCTAAATGTATAGTGCGGGTGTGCTGGGAACACCTGACAGAGGCCCTAGACCATGAGATCTTCAACTTCCACCTCCAGCAGAACTTAGACAACATTGCAATGGATGCTGAGGACATCTGAATGGACCATGTTCCGCACCTCCATTGCTGAGTTTGCAGCACGGAGCTGCAGCTGCAAGGTGGTTAGTGCCTGTCCTGGTTATAATCCCCGAACCAGATAGTGGACACCGGAGGTGAAGGGAGTCATCAAGCTGAGACTGGGACTTTGGAGGCAGCTCACAGGCACCGGCAGGGTGGTGGCTCAAGCAAAAACTCAAGTACAGGAGGAGGCCATGGAAAAAGACTTTCAGACCACCTCAAAGCGATTCTGGCAAACTGTCCGGTGAAGGGAAAGCCGTGCTCTACCCACATAGTGTATAGTGCAAGTGGGCCACTGCTGACTTCTCAGGGCATCCTGTGGGGGTTACTGTGGGAGTATGAAGTATCTGGGCTGTTGTTATGGGCCATTCGGTCCCTGTACTACTGCAGTGAGAGCTTGGTCCACTTTAATTCAGACTTTTTTCTAGTGGGCATTGGACTCTGCCAGGGTTGCCCTTTGTCACCAATTATCTTCATAATTCATGGTTTTTAGAATTATGAATTTCTAGGCGTAGCCAAGTGGTGGAAGGCTTCCACCTTGGTGGCCTCAGAGGCTCATCTCTGCTTTTTGAGGATGATGTGATCCTATTGGCTTCATCAGGGCCATGTGGCCTCTAGCTCACATTTAAGTGGTTCACAGCTGAGTCTGAAACAGCAGGAATGAGAATAAGCACCTCTAAGTCTGAGGCCATGGTCCTCAGCCAGGAAAGGGTGGAGTGCCCACTCCTGGTCAGGCATGAGTTGCTGCCCCAAGTGGAGGAGTTTAACCCTTTCATGCATAATGGTCACTACAGTGGACGGCTGTTCAAAGCTGTTCTCTTGTATATGCCTGTGTTTTGTTGTTATAGTTGCATATCAGTCAACACAGTGGATGCTTGTCCATCATCCCATACACTTCTACCGACTGGCCAGTCAAGGCGAGTTATTTTTTTAAAATTTCTATTTGTTATTTGAATGTAATTAACAGAATCAGTATAAGTCGATATTAGCAGTAGTGACAGTCGATCTGAGGATGCAATATCATTTTCTGTTATTGGTGTGTTAAATACATATTTCTCTGGTTGAAAAGTCAAATGCATGGTGTCCAGCTGAGTGGACATATTTATAACTCCATGATCTCCATGATCGAAAGGAGCATTGAGGTGGTTCGGGCACCTGACTAGGATGCCTCCTGGGTGCCTCTTGGGTGAGGTGTTTCAGGCATGTCCTACTGGGAGGAGGCCCTGGGGCAGACCCAGTCATGCTAGAGAGATTATATCTCTCGGCTGGCCTGGGAATGCCTCAGTGTTCCCCCAGATAAGCTAGAGGAGGTGGCTGAAGAGAGGGAGGTCTGGGTTTCCCTGCTTAGGCTGCTGCCCCCACAACCCAGAAGCAGAAGAAAATGGATGGATGGATGGATGAAACTTAAATTTCCAGTTTAACAGATGTCACTGAGCAGGCCTTACCTTTAAAAATAATCATCATCTTTTTTTAAAAAAAAATCTAATCTTTTTCTCCTGTCCTTTCTCTCTGAGTGAAGTTATCTCACATTCTTTTCTCTCCTTGGGAAATAAAGCAGCTATATCTAAAGCAAGCAAACACTGAGTGGCAATGCACAGGAACAGTTTTTGAGGTTTTTTTTTGTTGTTTTGTTTTTTCAATATTTGTTGAGCGGTTTAAAATGCTGCATTTAAAATGATTTGCCACTTAAAAAAAATATTACTCCTTTTATTCTCACTCTTCTTTTATAGCACTGGCTAGATGCTGAAACACCACAACCACAACTTATGGACATCTGCATCAAACATGTCATTCTCGACATGGTTTGATATCCGAAAAGTGAGCAGTGACACAAGATAATCAATTATTCCCCTTAAATGTAGTAAACCTTATATAAGAGCCATCTGGCCAGGACCTTTCTGTAAGTTATTTGCATGTTTTCCTCATATTTGCATGGGTTTTCTCCTGGTACTCTGGTTTCTTCCCATAATCCAAAGACATGCAATTAGTGAGGTTAGGTTAATTGGTGATTCTAAACTGGCCATAAGTGTGAATGTGAGTGTCAATGGTTGTCTGTCTCTCTCTGTTAGCCCTGTGACAGACTGGCAATCTGTCCAGGGTGTACCCTGCCTCTAGCCTTATGGCAGCCAGGATAGGCTCCAGCCCCCCTGCAACGCTGAAAAGGATAAGTGGAAGAAGATGGATAGAAAATAAAGATATTTGTGTACAATTTTAAGGAGTTAAAGTAAAAAGTTATTAATAAATACTCTACAAATTCAATTTAAGTAAAGTAACAAAGTATTTGCAATTCATTATTTCTCACTGCTGATAATCAGTCATTAAAAAAACACATTTCTCCCATACTGGCCTCTCTTCACAGACTCCCTGTTAAATCCAGAATTGAATTTAAAATCCTCCTTCTCAAATACATCTTGAATCATCAGGCCCCATCTTATCTTAAAGACCTCATTGGTCTCAGACTGCTGGCTTACTTGTGGTTCCTAGAATATTTAAAAGTAGATTTTTGGATAGATATTTTCAATATCTTTTAGATATTTAAAAGAGCATTCAGTCATCCAGTTATTCAGCATCAAAATGGAGGAGAAGATGATTATTGAGAGTTCAAGTGTTTTTTTGTTTTTGTTTGTTTTGTTTTTTTGCTTAGCTTGCCTTGAGAGTGATTGGCTATTGTTGTTATGATATTATGGAAGCAAAAATGGCCCCAAATATCATGTACTGTACAACCATCACCAAGCATCATGTTTGTGCCTTACCCTACCGATGCTTCCCCATTAAAATTATTGGAGCCACTAGAGGGCTCTGTCACTTGGAGGTAAATATACTGTAGATCGTATGTACTGTTTTGGCATTATGGGAGTTAACTGAAATGACTGATGGGTGCTGACTTATGTATAAATGCTGCTTATCTGCTCTTTTGGCTCAAGAAATTGGCAGGTCCTTATTCTTGCACTTTATTCTCATCACTGACTTTCAGTTCGACTCAGAATTGGCTGACGGGTTTCTCCTGCTTGTTTTGCAAGCTTTAAGTGGACTGGAAGGCCTTGACATTTTAGGTCAGCCTATATAAGTCTCTTAGTGATTCCACAGAGAGCTCAGCTTTTGAAGTTGCAAGCCCTAGACTGAAGAGCTCTTACCGAATAAAATCTGAAAAACTCATTTTATTCTTAAGTGTCCTCATACAAGTAATGGTTGTGAATCTTATCACAGCATTTAGTTTATTTTACAAGGTTTTGATTTTGGTTGGTTGTTTTCATTTTTGATTTGCTGGTACACTTGATTTAATTTGGACGTAACCACCAAAGCATTCTTTTGCTTTCATTTCAGCTAATGTGCAAGGTTGTATCCATGTGTTTCTAAGCATATTTAAATCCCAGTCTCATTTCAAACACACAGTCTGCCTAAAGTAACATGGTCCTTTTAACCGAGTCAACATTTAAACCTCTTTGTTATGGAGGAATGCTCCAGACAGTCATCACTCTGGAGAACATCAATAATGTCACAGAGCAGGTGTAGTCTGGTACACTAGCACATGAAACTGTCCAGAGACACCACTTAACAAAATGTGTGGGCTGTATGCATGCTAATCTCAACCACACACGTCCCAGGTAAACCAAAAGCACTGCTTTAGTCTGCTCTGCAGGCTTAACTTTATGGTAGCATGGTGCAACATAAACTCTTAATTCCATTATTAAGCTGCCTAGCCTGCTAACAGAGTGAACAAACAAAACAGATTAGAGGAGGGAAAAAAACAGTGGACACCTTAGGGGGTGGTTAGTCATATCAGTTTTTAGCCTCAAACAGGCTCAGTTTTTTTCTGTCCCTGCTGATATCAACACCCCAGTTTCACAAAGAAGAGTGTATTATCACCTAAAATGCCAGAGGCTACAATTAGCAAAAAAGAAATAAGGAAATAATTGTGGTGGGTCGATGACCTTTGTGACTTGGGTATCAATTTCTGCACAAATGTTGCAGTTTTCTCATGTGCTGCTTTTGCATTTCTATTGATAATGAGTTTGATATTTATGGCGGCTGACCTAAATTTTCTCCTGGGTACTGTCTGGCAGATCCATCGTGGTGGTTTTGTTATGCTTTATTGTACTCGTGCATGAATATGATGGGATACACTGAGTTTGCTGGTTATTGTTTCCTCTTGGCTTAGCACAAGCTCATGTGTTGGCAAAATGTAAAGTCAACTGCTGTGTTGCACATAATTGTTTTCCTGTACAATTGGCTATGCAGGGAAAATCCCTGTGTGTGTGTGTGTGTGGGGGGGGGGGGGGGGGGGGGGGGTCCTGTTCACATTTTTCTCTGCATATTTCATATTCAGGTAAACATTAGAAATGCATTTTATTTCAAATGTGCTCATAACTGAGCCAGGTTTGAGTTTTCCTGAAATTATAAATCCATCTAAACTGCTGAGCTCCTTTTAAACAGTTCGCTTTACTCCTCATTCCAGCTGCATTTATGGCTCACCTTAAGTTCAGGTACTTAAGGTCATCTGCTTCTTGTAAATGCTACATGGCATTTCATAAAAAGGGAGTTACTGCTCCAAGGCATGGATTGCAGATTTTTATACCCATGAGATGATTATTATCAGCTGCTGATGTAGCTTAGGTTGTTGCTACATGTTAGGTGAATTATTCGGTTTGGATTCATCTGTTCTGGCTCATGATGCCGTAAGTAGGTTTCCCCTCCACTGGGTGGAAATGCTTGGTCACAGATAGTGCATGCCATATAATGTGTTTATGTAACTGTAGCATATGCAGCACTACAATGCGGAGTGACAAGATCAAAGTAACCACACAGGTATGATATGGCTCACTGAGATGCATCGTTTCCTTGCTGTATGTTAATTTTGGAATTGGTCTAAAAATACATTGTGTAAAAAAAGTATTCCTTTATGTCATCGCAGCTCAAAAAGTTAACAGTTCAGAAAAAGGCTGCAGATGCGTACTTTAATGAGTGCTCTGTTATGTGCTTCGCAGGCTGGCTGCATTCACAGGATCAGTCATACATGCACAAAACAAGCATTCCCTTATTTTCTGTCACACTCTTTGCTCGTGGTGTATGAAGTTGTCAACAAAAAAAAATGGAAAGTAGATAGAAGCATGAGGAAATATCAGACCAGCAGTTGGCAAAGATTTGAAGATGATCTCAACGAGAACCCTGCAGTCCCCCAGCAAGGAGCAGATGGCTTAAGCAGATGATCTGTTGAACACCACTCCTGGTGTGTTGCGAAAGCAGTGATGTGACTGGTGCTTACATAAAGATTTGCCATTCGTTCACTGATGGAGTTTGATATTTTAGCTTGTAACTCACTTCTCTCAGGCAGTCGCTGACTAATAGCTCCAGCACTTGTAATTAAAGTGAAAGCCACCTGGTGAGCCGCGCTCCAAGTTGGACATTATATGAGGTTATGAGTGATTGGGAGTCATTCCTACAGAAGCAGACACAGAGCTGTTTAAAAAAAAAAAGAAAAGAAAAGAACACCTACTGTCTGAATGAAACTTTAGATTGCTGTGTCAAATCAAATTAACATGCCTTACATAAAAAAGAATGATTCAGTTGTGAGTCAGGTTGGGGTTAGGCACATTTATTAGTGGCACATTTGTTTGAAGGGATGACCAGGAGGAGGGAGGGGAACACAAGGATGTTTTCTTGCATTCCTTTGCCGATCTGAAAAGTCTTCAGAGAGATGAAACACTATACATCAAGGCCCAACAGGGTCTCTCATTATTTCTATTTTTTTCTAACTCCAACATAGCCTGTCTTGATCTCCTTTCCTATTAAAGTTTGCCTATACATACAGTCTCAGTTTTGTTGTATCATTTGTCATAAAATCTGACATTGACAGGTTATCAAAAATTCTTGGGATAATGTCATATTTTTTTTTAATTCTCCATATTATAATGCATTGTCCTACTTGGAGTGTATGTGAATGCATTTGCTTCAAAGATTTTTCAGACGGTTCAAGCTATTCTTTCATATCCTGCAATGACAGAGATGATATCTGAAAGTTACGTTGTTTACAATGTCATGGGATTGACTTGATGAATCTTGCATCAGTGTATTTTCCTCATAGTTTAACATCTTCTTCCTGGGGCCTTTCTGTGCAAGTGTTATAGACTGCCAACTGTTTGGACTCAGGTCAACAGGGAGCCCAAGTCACATGAATTATGCATGGTGTCTGCTCTCAGGCATACAGCCCTGTCTGTGCTGCCACTGCACATGCAGTGCCGGAGACGGAGACTGAGTTACAGAGATCATAGAGAACAGCGGCGGATAAAACAGATACACAGAAAAAGGGAAGGAAGGGGACAGAGAAATATAGCAGATACGGCCAAATGCAGAGATGTGCAATATGGATAACAGAGGAAAGCAAGACATTCAAAGTGAAGGTTGTCTCAGAAGCTTCACTAAAAGTGAATAATCTTAGTCCAGAGTTTTTAAAAATGCAAAAGCCGAGGACAGTAAATCATAACCCTTGTTTGGTTGTGGCAAATGTTAACCACTGTTGAATGATTCAAAGATAAATGACAACTAAATGTTGTGACATGCTCTTTTCAGAGTCACAGATTTTATACGATTGTGTGTGTGTGTGTGTGTGTGTGTGTGTGTGAATATCTTTTTTTGTCCTGCTGAACTGAACAAGACATTTGCTGGGGGGGGTTTCCAATATCCTGCCATTTTTTAAAAACTAGATCATTCTATTAATTAATCAAAGACACAACTGGGGCACTGATCAATACTAATATTAACCGTTAGTTGCAGGCCGACCCCCTGTCTCTCTGCATGTTTCCTGTCTGCCTCTACTGTGCGCTGTCAATAAATAGCTGATTAATGAACCACTCACACTTCCATTCACTCCCAGTGTATCTGGAAATTTCACAACTTTGACACATGAGCTGCTGACTTCATTAGCTCAGTGAAACTATTGCACTCTAGTGCAACAGCCTGGGAATAAAACCTACATTAATGAAGGATACAGTGTTAATCTTTGTTTTCCCCATTTTAAAAGCAACTTATTGCAAAAAGTGCAACAATCTTTATGGCTAGATAACATCTGGAGTAAACCCCCTTGAATTTGAGTTAACTGAACCTTTAAGACAGACAAATGGAGAGGAAGTAGGGGATAAAAGTGAGAAAGAGATGCATAAAACTGGCCTTATTTGTCATAATAATGTAAAGAAACTAAAAGCAACTGAGACATGGGAGCCCAACAGGGAGGGAGAAAGTGTGAGCGAGGGAGAAATGTAGTAGCAGGGGGAGCTAGGTAGAGAGGAGTATGTGAAAATACCATGGGGAGTGCCGGACAGATTGGCCATCTGGACCTCTGAGCTGACAGCTTGACATGTTCCAAGTGCAGCAAACGTGGAGGAAATTCACTAAGCAGGGCCCCCTCTTGAGATATGCAGCACATTACACAGGAAGCATAATTAGAGCTGTGGTTAGGCCCACAGCGTCACCTTGAACAGAATGGTCAAACAGAGATCAATGTTCTGCTCTCTAAATTAATGAGGCTAATGTTGGTGTGACAGCATCGTCACTGGGGATTTGTGGGAAATAAGACTGATTCCACCATGTGTGAATGCAGACATGAAACAAGTACAAGCCTATTAAATTCCAATGGACAGTAAAGAAAATGCTTCAAACACATAGCTAGAACCCCCCCCCCCCCCCCCCCCAAAAAAAAAAAAAGATTAATGAATATTTTAATTGGACCAATTCATATTGCTCACCAATAAAGTCATTGTTTTCTTTATAAAACATACTGTTGAAAGTGAATAAAGAATACAGCTGCTTACTAAATATCAACAAATTCAAGGGAGGAGGGACAGAAATTTACAATAGAAAATTATCATTTTCCAGTGTAGAAAGGTTATGCTTAAAGGTCCAAACAAACAATTCACAGCTCAGTGTGTCCAACATAAAATTAAAAACTCATAAACGAATGAAACACAAGCACACGCAGGAACCACGCACAGCAACACCTGCAATCTCTTTGAAGAGAGAGAGACGGACTGATTATTGTAAGGAAAGTGAAGCATGTATTTAACGAAAGTCATACAATGTAAAGCAGTGCTCAGAGCTGTCATCCAGACAAGATCTTCCGTATGAAGACTGTAATTGCAAGATTTTTTTTTCTTTTCTTTTTTTTCCACAAAGACATACACATTATACACATGAGAAAAAGCTGATTCAGTAACAGCACTGCTGGACATCAGGGGCGTTGAGGCTTCTTTTAGACTTTTTTTTTTCTTTTTTTCTCAGGGATTTCATTTAAGGGAACCGTTCCTGGATCTGTTAGAACCCTTATTTGGGAGAGCCAAAAGTGAAAAAAGAAAAAAAAACTATTTGGCTCTTTGGTATTTGTTGAAAATGGCAGAAACACATATATATTTATATATATATATATATATAAAGTACAACATTAACAACATTATAATTTCAGAAAATCACATTTTATCCTTGATAGGAACATTTTTTTTTTAATCCCCTCATTTGCTTTTGATTGCCCTTTCTGTCCTCCAAATCGTACGAGACAGTCGAGGTTTGATTGCAATTAATGACAACTTAAAAAAAAGAAAAAGAAAAAAGTAAACATCTTCACCAAATGTCATTGGCTGGGGAATAGTTTGCTTTCTTCAGGCAATTTTTCCACAAGCTTCAAATCAGATATTCCAGCTGCTGACTTGATTTCCACCAGATGACAGGCTTCCTCTTTACTGACAGGTGCTTAAAAACTCAGTGACTCATTCCATAAATTTTCTGCTCCAGTGAGGCACATTTACATCATAGCTTTTTAATAGTCTGTTTTTTTTTTATTAAAAAAAAAAAAAAAAAAAAAGGTAGGGAAAGATGACAGAATGATGCTTCATATGGAATCAAAATATGCAAACCCACTTTAAATTATACACAACTTTGTTATAAGAGGAATCACCGCTACCTGTTCAGTGCATTTTCATCAGCGATTCATTGTTCAGTTTACACTTTTTAAAGCCTCTTGAATTTGTACAGTGCCTCGTTGTCCTCATGGAGACAATAAGCTGTTAAAATCTATACAATAAGCTCCGGTGTTGTTCATAACCATCCATTAGTTCTCGTGAGTTTTCATCGAAACGTCTACTGTACAACATACAGTAGGACTGCATGTTCACAATCATCAGTGTCAGTATCTGTGTGGTGATGAAGCATGACGGAATGCAGCAAAGCCGATGACCGAAGACCACAGGCCAAAAAAAAGACATTAGAAAATTTTAAGAAAAAAAAAAAAGACAGTATTATCTCCTTGTCTTGGTCTGTGGTCGCCTGTGTTAGCATGGAATGCCATCATAAGTGTGTCCTTAAATGTGACCTATGGAGTAGGATCCTGGTGGGTTCGCCGCACATGTCTCTCTCCTTGTTTCTTTGTGGTTTGCTGCATCATTCAAAAGCAGTCCTTTTGAGGGTTAATGGATGGTAGGCAAATCTCCCAGCCAGGCACCAGGTAGGGGGCGTGGACATGTATACTCATTCTGCAAGAACAGAAAAAAAAACATTTACAATGAAGACCATTTAACAGTTGGCCCACACCGGTTGCAGAGGTGGTGGTTACAATGTAAAGTTAATTACAGTGCCCAGTGATTTGATAACAGTACAATGGGGCTGTGACAGTGCCAGCAAAGCAAATTAGGGTAAGCAATTAAGCAGATGATGAAATCCCATAAGCTTAGATAACTCAGAAGGCTGAGGTGGAGTGACTTCCCAAATGTCTCACAGAGATTAAACAAAAGCCCAGCACATACGTATTCTTTTTGAAAATGTTAATTAAAGCTGAAATTAAAATATTAAATTAAAACAGCATCTCTTCACTTGACATATGCATTGTTTACTACAGTTTGAAGTATTAACATACATTTAACCAACAACTGGATTAAAACTGAAACTATTTTAGTGTATTATTATTATTATTATTATTATTATTATTATTATTATGCTTAATGCAAGAGGGGCATTTTCCTCCAATTTTCATGACTCTTATGTTTCTGAAAAAAAATAGAGTAACTTGCGTTATACATATATTAATTTCAATTTTGTCTATATAATGGAATATTTAAAGATGATTTCAATCGATCCAGGTTGAATTAAATACAAAGCAACAGAAACAACTCCAAATTACAATAGGGCCTTCGCACATTTCGTGCTTGGGCCCTAAATATACTTTTTTTCCATTCACAGCAATAGTCAACTTGGACCCCCCAGATAATTTAATCCAATGCATGCCTTTGAACTGTGGGAGGAAGCCAGAGCCCCTGCAGAGAACATGCAAACTCCACACAGAAAGGCACCAGACTGGATTCAAACACAGGACCTCCTTACTGTCAGACAATAGTACTAACTACCATGCTGTGAGTAGACCTCTCTGTGTTAGGCCTGCGATAGATTGGTGACCTGTGCAGGGTGTAGCCTGGGGGATAACTGCAAGTGCATGGTCACACCCAAAAAACAAGGGTAAATACAAGAGTAATAAATGAAACATTCCCCACACACACCATTTGATTCACTTGAAAAAATAAATTAGAAATCATCACAGGTGAATAATTTGGGACCTTTAAATGTCAGTGCTTTCCCACAGGTCAGGTCAACATCGTCGAGATGCTGCAAATAAGTAGTTTTTGACATTTTACTCTCACATGCTTTGAACTGATTTCCACACTTAAAAAGGCAGAGGCACACTCAGCCTTCTTATCCAAGTTTGCCTCTGAGCATTTGTGCTCTCAGACCCTTTACTTTACAACTTAACCTTTAAAAGATCCTATTTGTGACTTGGCTACAGGTAAATCCACATTGCCTTAATAAGAAAAATGCTCAGAGTTTTGACAGGCTAAGCAATTTCTAAAGCTTTTTGAATCTGCTCAAAATTATCCCAGCTCAACTTTTTGCTGCTCAAGCTGAGATTGTTGTCAGTGTGAAGCAGATCTGTGTAACAAAGGGCTCAGACGAGTATGCCCTGAGCAGAACTTTGATTTAAACGTTATCAAACGGGCTGACAAGTCTTCACTCCACTCTTTATCTACCTCTCAGGTGGATGTGAAAGACTTGGAGACAGCTGCACAAATTGTCATACCTTAGACAATTTCAACAGAGCACAAAAACAGAAACAACTTGCAGCAAAAGCTCAGACTGTGCACCTCTGAACGCATGTACAGCAACACAGAGACACTAAAGCTGAAGTGCACAACTCTCTGCAGAAACACACCTAAACTGAAGGAAACAATCCTATCAGGAAGTGAGCTATCAGATCATCTACCCAATGATTTCTTCTGTCACTCAGTATTGTAAACTTAATTTACTACACTGCAGCTGGTAAGCAGAGCATGTGCTGGCATAGCCTTGTTCAGCTTGTAAAACAATGGGAATAAGAGAAACCCAGGACTACACAATCAAATGTTGGGAAGGTGTAAAAGCTACTAAATATACAGATTTCTAAAAATATATAATTATATAAACATATAAGCAATGAACTTGAGCCATCACTCAGCAAGATATATGAAAAGAAGGTCTTGATTAGATGTTCATGAATATGCATGTAACAGATGTGCCTGCAATACTGGTAGATTTCCCAAATGTACTCAGTTGATATCCTTCTATGTATCCAATTGGAACATATCATATTTTCTGTGCTTTAGTCTGCCTATAGTTGCTGGTGTGTTTGGAAGCCACTTTGACACCTGCAGTACTTCTAAGTCCCAAGTCTGCTGTCGCTGATGCCTGCTGTGTTCTGTACCTGGGGCTGTTGTTGCTGTTGCTGCTCTCCTGCTCTGTGCATCTATGGGCGAGGAGGTCCCATAACAGCACATTACAACCAAATCTAAATTAACGCAGAAATTAAGTGGTTTTGATTATAGTTTGCATAGTCTGTATTCTGCATTCCTGAAACAACCCACAACATTACAGAATGTGGTCAGAATGGCTGTAATTTTAATCTGTATTCTAGACTTGTTCTCTGTATAGCTGGCTAAGTGATGGCAGACGTGAGTGTTGATGATAAAAGCCTACAATTCTCACAACAAAATGTTAACTAATCAGTTTTATGCTGTTGTCTTGCTCCATTTTCTGTAGTTTTGTTACTGTCATGATGCAAAATGTTTTTTTTTTTAGCACAGCTCAGACTTTCCTTCACTGGCACTGACATCTGAGCTGAGCTATTGCAGAACTCATTATGGTCCTTCAACATGATTTTCTTGAATTGCTTGGGTAAATGAGAGCTATTGTAATAAACACTTATGTGCATACCTCTTCAAACACTTGCAATGCAAACAGTCATTAGATAGTCAATGGCTTCCGAGGATATACTCTTTACATCCTCGTGCACTGGCTGTCTAAGGATGTCATTCCCTGACTCCATCAGTCAAATCGCTTCTACTGCTGAAAAAAGTGGAACTTTGCAGTGGTGGAAAAATAACTGCTTTTTTTTTTCTTTTCTTTTGCTGGTGATTTCCCAGCATTGTTTATGAGGACAGCTGGAGAGCAATTGTGATTTTTTTTTTTTTTTTTTTTTTAAACCAGAGCAAAATGTATCTGCAGGAGCATTTGACTTCTTCACCTGCTTGTTAAAGCCTGTGAGAGAACTACTGGTACTTCCAAAAAAGCAACACAAAAGTTTGTGAGCTCACAGTTAAAAATAAAGCTGGAAAAGGTTCAACAAACTTAGCAAATTCTATATTCAGGGGTCCATCCCACCAGTGTAGCTGCTGGTTACTTACGACTGAAGATCACAGAGAACCCATTTCACTGTGCCACAAAAAATCTTCCTCACACTGCAGCACTTTCCAGGCATTTAAACTGACAAAGTTAATGTCCAGAGAAAAGCCAGTAGGCGACAAGATACAGTCCAAAAATTTAAGGAAGAATTTTTTTTATCCAAATGCCACGTCTACTTTGTCATTTTAGATCTCCTGCCAACCCATAACCATCCACCCTGTTGGACACTTGCACAGTCCTGCTAGTTATGAGGAAGAGAAGACATAAGAAGCTGGCATTGATCCTGGTGGCTTCAAAATGGACAGTTTCCCCTAAATACACGGAGAGAGATGACTTGGCTTTCTGTTGCACCAACCTTATCAGTCTACCAACATAGTGTTACTGGGGACAGAAATGACATGTGCAGGATTCAGCATGGGACAGCCTCTTAAGGAGTAAAATTCTGAATAGGCCTGGCACAGAAATCTAGGGCTGTCTGCTGTAGTGGCATGCATTACTTTGAAGCACAAAGCATGTCCCCAAAAGTGGTACTGTATGAAGGCTCATGATTTATTCATAGTGAATAGAAGTCCAATATTCAAACTCATGTACTAAACAGTTGTGGATGATATTGTTGATAAGTATACCCAATAGTCTAACCTTTTACTATCACTCTTGATAACACTGAAAATAATGTTGAGATGAAGCCTGCTTGTACAAGAGTACTTCACAGGTAATGCATGTGTGACTTTGTAATTGCGTGAAATAATGATCAAGATACAACCAGGGCCCTCAAGTGTGAGCACTTTGCTTGCATACTTTTTTGAGTGAAATGAATACTCCACTACTGTAACATGATTATGAATAAATTCAGTGGATCACATTTTAGTTTGGGTGGCACAGTGGTGGTGCAGTAGTTAGTACTCTCACCTTATAGTGAGAAGGTTCTGGGTTTGAATCTGTTGGTTGGATGGATGGGGCCTTTGTGCGTGGAGTTTGCTTGTTCTCCCTGTGCCTGTTTGGGTTCTGGCTGGGTATTCTGATTTTTTCTAACTGGTGATTCTAAATTGCCCATAAGTGTGAATGTGGTGGTCTCTATGTATTAGCCCTGTGATGGACTAGCAACCTGTCCATGCCTTTCACCCAGTGACAGCTGGGATAGGTGCCAGCTGCCCCTGCATCACTGAATTGGATTAGCAGTTAAACGTTTTAAAGTTTAAACATTTGAAATCTCATTCATCTATGGATTTATATTTGTGTTGTGTAAATAGCAACCTTGGCACAAAAATCTATTTCATGGTGATAATGCTGTCACATTTTTTTGGGGGGGGTTTGAAAATGAAAGTTGTCATTCATATTTGTGTCCGTCTTTTACGCTTGTTGGTTTTCAATCAGTTATGTGTAATTTCAGTATATAATTTTAACAGTAAAAATAAATAAGTTTGGATTAAATAAGGAAATTCAATACTGGATTCAGATAGGATGTAATGCTAAAATCTTAATACTAATTTGAAAGAGTGAAACGACTTTATAAATGTGCGTTTGAAAGGGAATGCTGTGATGAAGCACAGACCATTTATGTCATTTTTTTTAGGCTACAAGAGCTAATCTAGTTCTAAAATCATAATTTGACAGCCACTAGGCCTACAATTTTAATATTATTCAAACTTTTAATCAAAATTTTTTTAAGGCAATATGCGAGTCCAATGTCTTCTGTTTTTAAGGATTGTTTTGCGATTTTAATCATGAACTGCCAGGTGTTTTAATCCAACCTTTGAGCAAGCTTTCTATGTGCTGTGAAGTGCCTTCATATTAGATTTGCTTCTTTCTTTCGTCTCTGTTCACTGATGTGCAATTGCTTTTTCAGCATTTGGCCCTCAGTGTCAGAAGAAAGCCGCTACAATAATTTCAGACCTAGTGAATCCAAAGTTTCCGGTCTAGCTCCAAAATCCTCTGTCTCTTAACTTTCACACTGACCCACTATATAACCTCCACCTCTGTGGGTTTGTGCCTGCTGCTTTCTCACTTTCTATATCATCTTTTTCACTCACACAAAGACACACACACACACACACACACACACGTGTATCCTCCCACATACACCTGTATAGCCCATATTCTTGCTCACTAGTTAGGATTTATAATTGATACTTTATAGGCAAACTCCCACGTACACTTGAATATCCTTGAGAGGATCCACAACCCTGACACAGAGCTTCCCGGGGAGGCTGAGGACTGTGATCCTGCTATAGTTGGTGTATACCCTCCAGTCCCTCTTCTTGGACATGGAGTCTTCTAATCCAGAGGCACTGCTCCAGATCTGCATGTGATGTTACAGAGGCATACCAACCAAAACAACAGCACAACATCCAGAGACTTCAGGAACTTCAGGGTGACTCTCATCCACTCCAGGGACTGTGCCACCAAGGAGTTGTTTAACTACCTCAGTGACCTCACCCCCAGTAATAGTCAAGTCGTCGCCCTCATCCCCAGTCTCTGTTTCCTCTACAGAAGGATTGTCAGTGGGATTAAGGAGGTCCTCTAAGTATTCCTTCCACTGCCCAACTACATCCTCAGTTGAAATCAGTACGCCCCACCCGCACTATACACCATGTGAGCAGAGCACCGCTTTCCCCTCCTGAGTCACCTGACGGTTTGCCAGAATCACTTTGAGGCTGTCCAAAAGTCTTTCCATGGTCTCACCAAACTCCTCACACAATCGTATTTTTGCTTCAGCTACTGCCAAAGTCATATTCTGCTTGGCCTGCCGGTACCCGTTAGCTGCCACTGAAGTCCCACAGGCTAACCAAGCCTGATAGGACTCTTTCTTCAGCTTGATGGCTCCCTTCAACTCCAGTGTCCACCATCTACTTAGGAGATTACCACCAGGACAGGCAGCAACCACCTTGCAGCTGCAGCTCCATGCAACAGCCTCAACAATAGAGGTCCGGAACATGGTCCATTCAAACTCCATGTCCTCAACCTCCCTTCGAATGCTGTCGATGTTCTATTAGACATGGAAGTTAAGGACCCACAGACTAAGGCCTCTGCCAGGTGTTCCCAGTGCATCCTTACTATACGTTTAGGTGCACCAGATCTGTCCAGCACCCCCCCCCCCCCCCCCCAACCCCCCCCCCCACCTACTCCAACTCACTACCAGGTGGTGCTCAGTAGACAGCTCAGCTCCTCTCTTCACCTGAGAATCCAGAACATAAGGCCGCAGACCGCAGACAATTTCAAATCAATCATCAACCTGTGGCAAAGTCAGTTACCTGATCTTAACCCAACAGAGCACACTTTTCAGTTACTGAAGACAAAATTGAAGACAGCGAGACCCACAAACAAGCAGCAACTGAATTTGGCTGCAGTGAGGGCCTGACAGAGCATCTAAAGGAGAAAAATCCAGCATTTTGCAATATCCATGGGTTCAGTCATTGTCTGCAAAAGGTTTTTTCTTTCCTTGGCCTGAAGGCACAGGGAAATTACCGTCTCATCCACTGGCAAACATTCCAACATACAGGCAGCAAGACGAGGGGATGCAAGGATATCCACCCCAGCCAGAGACTTTTCACTGACTGGAACAGAGTCCAGAATTTACAACACAATGCAAACCACTGGTTACATTCATGAATGGCCATATTAGACATTTCCACAAAATATCTAAAAGAGTCTGCTCAGTTTTGTAAAAATATCTTTGGACAGATAAAACCAAGATTAACTTGTACCAGAAGTATAGAAGAGATACGTATAAAGAAGAAAAGTAACGGCTTATTACCTGAAGCTTACCACATCATCTACTGATAGAAGTAGCAGGATGAATTTTCTACAGGGCTATACTCTCAGGACAGTGCAAATGGATGATCACCCAAAGTGTACTGTGAAAGCAGCCCAAGAGTTTCTCAAAGCAAAGAAATGGGATTTTCTTCAATGGCAAAGTCAGTTACCTGATCTTAACCCAACAGAGCATGCTTTTCCGTTGCTGAAGACAAAATTGAAGACAGTGAGACCCACAAACAAACAGCAACTGAAGGTGGCGGCAGTGAAGGCCTGACAGAGCATCTAAAAAGAGAAAATCCAGCATTTTGCAGTATCCACAGCTTCTATATTCCTTCAGCCAAATTACAAAAACTGTCAATGTCCAAAGACTTATGGACCTAACTGTACCTACAAACAAGTAAACAAATATGATAACTAGTATCTCAGAGTATTTTGTAACCTCAGCTCTGAGCATAAAGCTCAGTCTGGACGAAAGTTGGGTTGTGAATTCCCTTGTTTTCAAGTATTTTTAAGATTTTTTTTTTTAAAGCTAGTTTACATATTAGTCTACATGTATAAAAATGGTCTAAAAAAGCCACTAGAAAAAAAGAGCTAAAAAGACAACTAATACATGTTCCCTAATTAAGGTAAGCTTAGTCATTCCATCTCTCTCTGTTTCTCTCTCTGCTCATGCATCTGAACTCTGAAGCAGCCAGAGCTGCACCTAGGCCTACGGCGCACAGCTGTTCTGACTTTGACACATATTGCATACTGTGTGTCAAAGTCAGAACAGGGGGTAGATAGTACTCAGTTAACCTTTATGAAACCAGACTTATAATATATGCTGATAGCCCTAATAGATGCATTGTACATACATTAGCCAAAGATTGTCCGGTTTCCTTTTTTGTTAGGGCGGGCAAGTTCTCCTCTAGTACAGTTTCTCTAACCTGTGGAATTCTGCAAGATTCAATCCTGGGCCCATTGTTATTTTCCTTTTATGTTTTTCCTTTTGCCAACATCTCAGTCTGTATATTCCAGTTCATATCAGTTCCTTATCAGTTTCAAATGTATACAGTAGGTCTTTTAAAGCTCAACAGCTGGATAGGCTGTCTACCTTAGTTGACTATTTATCCCAGATAAGTGAGTGACTCTCTAACAATTACCTTGTTCTAAATTCCAACAAAACTGAGGCCATGATTATAGGTCCTCCTGAAATACATCCAAAAATCAGTCAACTGATTGCTTCCTTCTGCTCATCTGTGAAGTCCAGTGTTCATAATCTCGGCGTAATATTTGATTCTTCTGTAGGTTTGGATTCACATGTAAAATCTATCTGGCACTCCTGTTTCTTTCACTCAAGGTACGTTTCTAAATTGTGAGCTATAGTCTCTTTTGCTGAACTGGAGAAAATTGTTCATGCATTTCTGTCATCATGTCTAGAATATTGCAATGCCGTATTTACCAGATGATAAAACATATTTCTACGCCTCCAAGCTATGCAAAATCCTGCAGCCAGATTCCTCATATATTCTAGCAAGCAAGCTCACATTAACCCTATTTTATACTCTTGACATTGGCTCCCAGCTGATTTTAGAATTTGTTTTAAAATTCTCATATTTGCATGCAGAACACAAAGTTGACTAGCTCGACTATTTATCTCAACTTCTTGTTAAGCACACTGCAACCCTCGACAGGATCAGCGGAAGTGAATGGATGGATGGATGTTTTGAAACTTTATGTTTGTGTAAATAAACTTTACTTACAAGTAAATAAATACTGTGTTTGTGTCTAGATAAAGACTATGAGAAAATGAATTTAAATCCATTTATTTGTATGAAAAAAACTAAACAAATACAAGAAACACTAATAATCATTAAAAACAGCATAATTATAAATGTTGGTCTTATGTTAATTAGGCATGCTACTGAACAAGTGAACACTTTCAAGACTAAATCCTGGTCTTTTTAAGAACACAGGTTACATGTCCAGAGCTGAACCTACTTTAATCCACCCCCTTCTAAAGCCATTATGTTTTTAATTAGGACACTAATTAGCATAGTGCAAACATGATGTAATTAGCTTGCTCTCAGTCAGGACAGCTGGAAGTAACACAGACATATGCCTGCCACACTCAAAAGGATCACGAGCTTCTTACTCCATTCAGTGCACCAATTACCCTGTTCTAATTCCCCGCCCTGTTTGTGTGAAGTTGCATGTTTCCTTCTTTCCCTAAAGACCATCAAAGGCAGGCAGACAATATGAACTATGTCAGTTGTGAAAAATATAGTTAACGAGACAACTGATATAGTTTAAATTGAAGTTATTAACATAACAAGGTTTATGTATGAAAAAAGCTCCTCTTGCGCGTTCATGTATGTGAATGAAACAGCCCTAATGTTCACTTGCTATGCAGACAAGGGAGGTAAATTAAAGCACCACAATCCAGACAAAAAAAATACAAAATAACCCCAAAACAAAACACAAAAACAATTAAACAAGGAAGCTCTTTCTCGGGAGCTAATGCCCATATAAGCTCTTGGGCTCTACAACACAAATGCTTACAAAAAGCCCTGACTCAAACAAATACTCAGCCCTCTTATTATTTAAGAATAAATAGTACTTCTTGGTTAATAAATTGCAATGTTAATTCTGCATGAACATGACAACATGGAAGCCACTGTGAACAAAGATGTCTGTAGTTGTTGGTTTGGAGTAATTAGGATCCTCTCTGACATCACGGACAGTGTTCAATGGAAATAGAAGGTAATATAAAAGACTCCCTACTAATGGTCTGACAAAATCCATCCATTAAAGAACTAATTTAGGTACCAATTTAATTTAAGCAAGGTTTGTTAAATGTGACTTGCTGTTCTCAGTGTTTATTACCTAGAAACATGCACCAATCACGCATGACATTATGACTACCTGCCTAATACTGTGTTGACCCCTTTTTAATGCCAAAACTGCACTGACGCATCAAGGCATGGACTCCACTAGATCCCTGAAAGTGTGATGTGGGATCTGGCACCAAGATGTTAGCAAGATGTGAGGTGGGACCTTCATGGATCAGACTGGGTAGCCCATCCCCAGATGCCTGACTGGATTGAGATCTGAGGTAATTTGGAGGCCAAGTCAACGCCTCAAACTCATTGTTGTACTCAAACCATTTCTGAACAGTTTTTGATTTGTGACAGGGTGCATTATCCAGCTGAAAGAGGCCACAGCCATCAGGGAATACTGTTTCCATGAAAGGATGTACATAGTCTGCAGCAATGCTTAGGTAGGTGGTACAGTACATGTCAAAGTAACATCCACATGGATGGCCTAAGTTCCCAGCAGAACATTCCCCAGAGTATCACAATGCCTCTGCCAGCTTGCCTTCTTCCCATAGTGCATCCTGGTTCCAGGTGTTCTCCAGATAAGCGACACACACACACACACACACACACACACACACCACACACACACACACACACACACACACACACACACACACACACACACACACACACACACACAGCCAGCCATCCATGTGAAAAGAAAATGTGATTCATCAGACCAGGCCACCTTCTCACATTGCTCCACGGTCCAGTTCTGATGCTCACATGCCCATGGGTGGCACTTTTAGCCCTGTTGCTGGTTCATCACTGTTCCTTCCTTAGACCACTTTTAATAGATCGGGAACACCCCACAAGAGCTGCAGTTTTTGGAGATACTCTGATATACTAGCCATTAAACCCACTCAAATCCTTATACTTGCCCATTTTTCCTGATTCTAAACACATCAACTTTGAGGATAAAATGTTCACTTGCTCCCTAACAGACCCCACCCACTAACAGGTATTCACTTCACCTGTCAGTGGTCATAATGTTATACCTGACCAGTGTATGAGGATAAGGTAAGAATAATTATTGGGTTGTGTATTTCCATTTCTTACAGAAATGATTTCACATAAATAATATGTTGGTTACTTAAGATTAATATTTGTGTTGAAAGCATGAATATATAAATCTTGACAGCCAGAGCAATATTTTGCCTGCAGGAATAGTTTATGACTTCAGTTAAACTTTGCAATGACAGCATTCAGAAAGCTGTAGTGGATCAAAGGAAAAAAAAAAAAAACAGACACAAAATGTATGGAGAAAATTCAATGAATAATACATCTTCACAGCATCCGCAGATACAGTCTATACATTGTATGTATGCAACAAGCAAACTTCAGTCATTAAAAGAGTTTCTTATTTTAATATGCTTTGTATTATGTACAGTATTGTGCAAAAACCTTGAGCCACTCATTTCTTTAAATTTTTTTTACAGGAAAATGGGAATTGGGTGCATTGATTGATTGAAACATATGCAAGCATAAATGGGAAACTGTATATAAGGCGAAAACAGAGTTTGTATTGTAAAGTTGTAATTCTAAGCTTGAAAATCAATATTAATTATGACCACTTTTGTTCTTCAACATAGCCTGAACTTTCTTGAGCAAGTTTTCTTGTAATTTTCTTAAGCAGTTGTATACTTCTCTAAGCTTTTGGGACGACATTTCAAAGCTCTTCTTCAGATGTTGGCTGCCTGTGGTTCCTTTTTCTGTCAAGATGGTCCTACTCTGCTTCAATAATGCTGAGGTTCAGGCTCTGCGGAGGCCAATCCATAACTGATAGAAAAACACACAATGGAACACTATCCAGGTATGCTTTTAATGCATCAGCAGCATGTTTTTCATTCTCATGATGAAAAATGAAGTTGTTGCCAATCAGATGCCACCACTGGCTGAAATACAGCCACAAAACACAACAAACACTATCATTTGAACCAAAAATGTATAATTTGGATTCATCACTCCGTAAGACCTGCTGCCATTGATTTTCAGTCCAGTTTTTCTGTAATTTTGTCTACTTCAGCCTCTTCTCCCTCTTTATCTTCCATAAGAAAGGCATCTTGACAGCGGCCATGAGACCAGGGTTTGGTGAACAGTAGATGGGCCAACTGAAGGCCCGATGGATCTCTCGGGTTGTGTGGCAGGTCTTTGCTGGATTTTTTCCTATTTCTTACGGACATGACTTTCAGATACTGATCATCTGCTGTAGGCTTATCACTTCTTTCATCCTCTACTTGTCCAGTTTGTTGGTGTTATCTTTTGCATTTTTCATAAATTCAACTGAAGAAATGTGAACAAGCTCAAGAGGGTGAACAAGCTCACCCTCTTGGCAGTATTTACTCTGAAGGGAGTAGAATTGTATTTTGTATATATCAAATGTGTTTTCTTTGTTCTTTTTAAAACATATTTTAAGTGGATTGTAGTGCAGAAAAATCAGATAATGGTAGCAGGAAAGATGTTTACTTTGCACAAACATTATATAGGTAATATATAGGTAATAGATATTAGGTGTTGATTTGTAAATAACTACTCATGATTAACTTGAGCTTATCATATAATATTATGCTACAGTATATTCCTAACTAGGCAGCTCATTTGCTTTCTTTTGACAATACTTTCTATAAAGATATTACGATTTTGGGGTCAACTTGAAAAAAGGCAGATGTGAAATGTAAAAGTGAGATCAGAGGTCAAATGTGACATTTGGATGAAAACTATAATGTGATATTTAGAATCCCCATATACCAGAATAATTTCCTAAATGCTGCCAATACATACAAAGGCAGTCAATTTTAAGCATAAGTTTAAAGTTTTCTGAAAGTTTGACTTTGAAGAATTAATGTGATATTTAGAATCCCCATATATATACAATACAAGCAGTGGCAGTAAGAAATAGCTCTGTATAGCATTATATAGTCACTTTAACCTGCAGGTCAATCTATTGACCCTGAATGAGAGGTCAGAGGTCAAATGTGACATGAACTTTTAAATCTTTATACTGTACTTCCTATATGTTGACAATATGAAACACAAAAATGTAGAAATCATAGTTTCTAAGTTATGAGGCTTTTTGTCAGTTTTCAAAATCATGAAGTTGGCCTTGAAGACCTTAGTGGTTGTAAGCCAAATTTTAATGGCTCATTAACATGACCCCACTCTACACCCTACAAAGTTTTATCAGAATTCATTCAAACCTTTTTGAGTTATTGTATTTACAAACAGCGTGACATACACACACGCACACAAATGCTACCAAAAACATACCTCCTTGGGCAGAGGTAACAAGGGGTGGCTCAAGACTTTTGCACAATACTGTATATCTAAGAGAATAGCAACAAGATTGGGTGAGGTTTAAGTCCAAGTCTCCACTCCAAAACTGTCTCTAGGCAGATTTTTGATTGGATAATTCTAAGTAAATATATTTATTAGAAACAAGGATGCCACATCTAAATGGGCCAGTACAGCTGGAAGTGAGAGTAAGCTGCTCTGTCTATCATTTGGAAGAGAGAAGAGAGAGAGAGAGAGAGAGAGAGAGAGAGAGAGAGGAGAGAGAGAGAGAGAGAGAGAGAGAGAGAGAGAGAGAGAGAGAGAGTAGAGGAGAGAGAGAGAGAGAGAGAGAGAGAGAGAGAGAGCAGTTTTCCGTGTGTACAAATTAAGCAAGGCATCTAATTCATGGTCTAAATGTAGAGCTCAAAGATTTCCCTGAGCACATCCGATTCAGTGATTTGTGGCTGGGAGCAAACTGAGCACATCCCTAATGAAATATCTCAGAGCGTACGCATATTTATGTAAGTGTATGCACATGCATGTTTATCTGTGCTTCAGTGTTATGATTTATGATAGCAGTGATTCAGACAGGTGATGGATGACCACATTAGGAGCAGCAGTTTTTTTGTTTTTTTTTTTTCCCCCTTCAGGTCTCTCTCTGTATATATCATGCGGTATGCAATACATTCTTTTTCACACATCTGAAACAATAATACATAAATAAATAAGGCCAGTAATAATTTTTGACCTTGTTAGGATACATGCATCATCTCAGCAATCATACCCAGAAAGGAATGTCCTGCTAGTGTAATGTTATAAATACTACTGGAAAGATTTCCTGTGCTTTAGAATGCCAGCTTGGCAAGTGTGACGAGGTTAGATCGCAAGATCTGACTAATTTTGAACTAAGTTTCATCACACAAAGGTTCAGTGATTATCTGCTCTGAAATCATGAACGCACTTAAACTAGAAGAATAAAGAAGTGTTGCATCATGGACAACAGGATTTTCAGAGGATCTTTCGCTCTGTTGCATGCACAGGCTCACCTCACCATCCTTTTCTCTACCTTCCATTGTCAGAACGCATCCTTTTACTTTTTCTGTCTCTCTGTCACACTTGTTCACTTGCGTCCTTCATCTTGTGAAGGTAAAGTCTCAGCAGTTTAATCCGCAAATCTCCTGTAGCTTTCTTTAAAACCCACAAAACACCAATGCAAATGTTAACAGATTAATGACTGAACTGCTTTTCATTTTATTTTATTACAGAGCCATATGATGAAATATAATCTTTTTTGCCAAATAAATGTAAATCTTACTCATTTAGATTTTAATTAGGAAAAAAAAAATTATTTCTAGGGTAAACACAATGTGTTTCTGTCAAGCTGATATGTGGTGAGAAAGAATTGCTGCTGATGCTGCAGTGGAATGCCAGTTCACATCACTGATGAATGACAAGGTACTGTGTATATAGCCAACAACCTCTTACTAAATGTAAGCATACCCTTGGAGCTGGTTGTGGAAAGCATCGCTAACTGCTACTGAAATTGCTTGATTCAGAACCATAAAGCCACACTACAGAGATCATACCACAAGATCCACACTCCCCACTGCACCTCAAAGTGCAGAAACAGAGGTAGTGGGATTATGAAGAATCCTCAACATGACAAGAGTGACATATGCCAACTTCTGGCAAACACATCTGTAGACACAAATACAAAACAGAGGCCAAAAAAACCCCACTTCCTGCTTCACACCAACATTATCAGTTGAATTTTGAGCTCTGTATATCCTTAGCCTTGTCAGCCACATTGTCTTCAGAGAACCCCACTGAACTGCTTAGCAGATTTGAATGTTTGCACTGTCTTTGAGCATTGCTTGCTTTAAAATCATAAGATTTATAAATACATATAACATTTGTACATAAATCGGTTATTTTTAATTTCTAATTTTTTTTAGCCTTTAGTGGACTGAACAGTCAAGAGTTGAAAGAAGAGTAGAGAGAGAGAGGGGGGGGGGGTGACACACAGGAAACGGTCAGGGGCAGAATCAAACCCACGCCCATGTTGCCTTTTAGAATATGAGTCATCTCCTAAACCAGAAGAGCTATAGCAGCACCCAAATTTAGCATTTTTGAGACATCACACTATATGGTGATAAAAACTCATTTTTAATGTATGTAATGTACATTAATGTCTAATCAATAACCTATAAGCTCACAAAAAAACAAAATGTCTTATTAACAACAATCACACCCCATGGATCTACAAATTGTGGTCATCTTGTTTGCTTCAATAATCCTTGAGATATGTCAAGAACTTAATTAGAGTCCCACTGTGGCTAATTAAATGGAAAAAAAATAGCACAATGAATTTGTGAAGCACACATTAGGGGAAGGGTATAAAATAAATTCTGAAGCCGAGTAGTCACAGGAGCACCTAGCAACTACATACTTTGTCAGAGTAAAAGCCAAGAGCAGTCACGGTCACTCTGACAGAGTTTCAGAAATTCTCGGCAGAGAGAAAATAACCTGACACAAGGACGGCCATGTCAACAAGACTCCATCAATAAATCATTTATCATGAGTATGAGTACAAGCTTTTTAAACAAATCCAAGCATGAGGAAAAAATATGCTTTGATCCACTGAGCCAGAAACTGAAATATTTGGGTGAAGCAAGACGGTGTCAGCATGATACTACGGGTGTGCAGCTCACCAATGGGGGACACAGACTGGTCGGTCTAATGTGGCCCCCCCCCAAATAGAGATAAGTCTGTTTACTTCTGAGAGGCCCAAATAAAGCCCAGATTAAACATTTCTGGAAAGACCCAAAGCTGCAAGTTTCCAAGGATGCTGATGTATCAGTCGGGAAAAATTGAATAAACTGCCTAATTCGAGGTCTAAAGCCTACGAAGACTTGAGTAAAAAGACAATGTGGGAATGTCTGATAAAAAGTTTACAAAGTACCTAATTAAGGAGCCGATATAATTTGTAAATGAGAAATCTCAGGTGCTGTCTTAATTTTACTTTCTAATTGTGAGTTATGGAGTGCAGATCAGTAAGATGTGTTACTTTAGTCTTTTAAAAATTAAACACTAAAAAAGTGTGCTTTTAAAAAAAGGAAAATGGCCTGGATATGTGAACGTTTGGCATGATTCATGAGTCCACCTCCTTGCTGCCCTCCTGTATCACCTTCCTGCACGACTGCCTACTCCACCGTAACATGTAACCGTCTCCCCTGTGTATTTAAACTGCATTTTTCCTCTGTCCGATCATCAGATATGTTCTTAGTGTTCCAGCAGTCTATTAGTGTTAGCATCCTCATATATTTAACCCAGTTCTGTCCCTATGTTTTTTGCCTCAGTCTACACCTTTTTGTGTGTGTGTGTGTGTGTGTGTGTGTGTGTGTGTGTGTGTGTGTGTGTGTGTGTGTGTGTGTACTGAACCCATCTTTACCTCAGTAAAATGCTTAAACTCTTACCTGGTCTCTGAAGTTGTGCTGCTGTCACTCTAATCATTAGAGAATACTTTTTGAAGTGACTTTATAAACAGGTCCATAACAATATAGAAAAATTCCAGGAAATTCAGTTTTAGACAGTGTTCCCAGTGAAATGCCTATCTGGAAAATCAAGTTTTAAAACAAGCAATAACTGTAGTAAGTCAGTCTCTTGAGAGTATTATTTATTTTACCTTCAACAATGTCCAAAGATGTAGTGCTGCACTAGTCCCCTTCATTTGCTCTGCTGCAAACTGATTCTTCCTGACATCTTTATTCTCATGCAATCTTTGTGATAATGTTCTTTGACTTTCCAGCTACAAAAATCCAGATACGTTATGGTTAGAGTTGATGAGGATATGCTCATATTAGTCTCATCTGTTTACAACAAGGATGTTCAACAGGATATCAGTTGTACATGAGGTAGTAAAGCCAGAATTTTATATGGTAACAATAACAGGATTTTCTAAAATCTGTATCAGGGAAGTTTGGTTTACAAGTAGAGAGAAATAACTTGGGTTTAATGTTAGCATCACTCTAACTACTGCATCCCCTTTCCTCAAAATGGACCAGATACAGGATATCCTCCAGGTGTACCACATTAATGCAAAAATGCTAAACAGCGATGAGTGCAGGTAAACTGGTAGAGTCTCCCTCCAAATGAATGTGTCAATACAGGATTTAATAAGTGCAATCAGCCAAACAGCATCACTTTTTTCCCTTTCTAGAGAATTCTAAGAAAACATGATACATATACCCGCCAAAGCCATCAGTCTGCTGCTCTATCAGCTGTCACTGATTCCCACACTAAAAGTCTAAAAACATGTCACACACAGAGTCTGACAAATAGTTATTAAACAGCCTTGAACACACAGTAACAATGTGGGCTGTCTTGCCTCACAAACAAGCATTAATTTCTGTGCATAACCATCTGCAGTCATCATAAAATCCATGTCTCTTGTCAGACTGGTGGAGCTAATAGATAATTTGGTTAACAATAGTTAATTTGGTAATCTTAAATTGGAGATAATGTTCATCTTTGGAGATGAGCTGTTGTTGCTGCTTCTGTCTGTTCACGTAGACTCAATCGTGTCGAGTTCAGATCTCTGTTGAGTTTATATCGTAGGATGGAGGAGTCTAAGACAACAAATTATACCATAGCCACACTGCAAAATTCATTTGAGGCAAATCAGATGTTTTCCAAATGTGACAGCATAATGTAAAAATGGGTGCATGGGTGGCCAAGCCTACAATGGCTTAATGAAACCAGATACAGTGATAATTATTAGGAACACTACACTGAAATCTCAACTGACAGCTGGCACATTTTCCTCACAGAATTAATAGTATTACATCACACAACCTGGCTGTTCAGTGTTTGAATTAAAAATCTCCCGTTTTTACCACACATCTTCTGGGACACTTAGAAATGCAGGGGTTCCACTTTGGTCATGTTGGTTCCCTGCAGAGCCACTCTTCTCATGCAAGGGCATGTTTGATTACAAATTAATTTGTTCTACATCTGTGCCATCTCACCTATATTTGTCTAGGCCATGCCTTGGTATAACTGTCTTTATCATGATTATTGATTTCCGCAAGAGTGCCACAATTGGGAGCCTTTTATTTTTTTACACTGGGAATAAAACTGGGACCACAATGGCTCGCTTTATGAAATATAATCATGAAAGAAAATAATAACTAATTTAGGGAGGAGAAAGTCACCCTGAATCAGAGTTCATGTGCTTTATTATGTGGTCAGAGACAGTTCAATTAATCAACATTTTACAAGCGTGAATAACTCATTAGCAAAGTCACACAAGGGAACGGACAGCCTGCTATGTGATTTCATATAATATGGTGCAAAGGCTCTTCTGAGCCTTTGCTCAGTCCTACCAGAATATTTCTAAATATGAAGATGTGAGAAACTGTAATTTGCCTCTGTGTTTCCTTCAGAAACTGACTTAATAAATATTTTAATAGGGAATCAAAATCTGTAGTCATTGACTTCAATGAAATTCAAGTCAGGCCTGTCTGATGCAATACAATGTATTTTAATATGATTAAGTATGATAGAGATGTTGTAAACACTTTTATTATTCAATTATTTCATCTGGACAGTAGTTTGGCCACCGGTTACATGAGGGAGGCTTTGGCATCAGTAAAAGGGAAAGATGTAAATTAAAATGGACTCTTTCATTATGTAATGATCATGATAAAAACCTTTTTAGATGATTAATTATATTGTGTTTAGGCAGTGGTACAGTCTCATTTCATAAGAGGTAAAAAAGAAATAAGTCAACTCAGTTTAAGCCATTCAAACGGCCCATTGTTTATCCATAATACCGTACTGCTTTATTTTATATACTGCATATGCAGTGTTTACAGTAATTCATGTTGGTCATGCTTGGAGAGTTTTCTGTACCATTTAGCCAGAGCGATGGTCCAGACTGTACACTTTGCTATTCAGGCTCTGTGCTTCGGCAAATTAATTTTGACATAAAAAAACGGAGTGTCCTTTCAAGTGTCAAGTCTCTGCTTTAATTTGAATAGTTTTCAATATAGAAAAAAAAAAACTGTTT